>NC_082597.1:83797248-84468522 GCF_030936135.1 Gavia stellata | reverse complement strand
TTTGCCTGGATGTAAGAGACTTCTCTTACAACTTCTGTCTTAGGTGGAGGAAGTAATGGAATACAAGTGTATTTCTTCCCAGGTTCATGCCCTGACCTTAGAGATGTAACATTTTCATCTTTGACCTGGTAGATACTTGCTTTATGTAACACAAAACAGATAGATATGAACAGAGAGAGACCAACTTAGGAGGACTGTGTTGCCTAATGACTGTGTCAGTGTTTGGATTCCATATCCATGTAACTGTCCTTGAATGATGAGGTAAAAGAATTATCTCCACCACCACCAAATGCTTACTGTGAAAAGTGCCAAATCCCTTTGTGAACCTAGTGTGAACAGTCAAGCTGCTTCTTCCAAGTTTCTTTTTTTGCTCCAAATAGTACTGTGAAGGTCTTGAATCAATGAATTTTCTTGCTTTCCCCCACCCCCCATAAAAATTACTGACTTCATTTTTCACTTAGCTCTTGAGGCTGCTTAGACCACCCAATTGAGAATCATCTGCGGATTTAATTTTTGGTAGAAACATTACTTAAGTAGATTAGAACAAATTAAATTTGGCACTCAAGGGAATTATGGCCTTTAGTGTTTTTGTTCGTTTGTTTTCGCTATATTTGGACCATTTGTTCAAACAGTAGTTTACGAAGGGACAGTGCCATATATCATGATGGAACATAAATGTTTATGTTGTTTCAGTACAGAAGAGTCTGACCTATCAGTAGTAGATCGTTTTTGGAGGTTGAGATCACAGATTTTTTTTCACTTGTGTAACTGTTTCACTCAGTAGTCCCCAAATAATATCAATGTGAAAATTTTAGGGCTTTTTGAAAACACAGATTAAATCCTCAGTGAGTGCAATGGTTTGCCATGTTTACCAATGCAGAAACAACATATAGGAAAGTGAAAAGATTTGTCTAAGGCACCACAGTAAGTAGACGATTTGATTTATGCCTATGACTAGATTGCTAGCTGCTTGCTTCTACGTACTAAGACTGGTGTTTCTAACTTAATTTGCTCATTTTATACTTTGATATCTGAATGGGTGACCTGACTGCTGAAATTGCTGATGTACTGACATTATGTTTACTTCCTGTGAAAGTCAGGATTTATTTAAAAGTATAACTTCAGACACTCAAGATGGTAAATGGATGAGATATCCTAATCTGTAATGCCTTCTTCCCTGCTCTCCAGTACAAATAGCGTATTGCTTTCTCTCCTACGTCTGAAACTAAACAAAAACATGGTTTCGTCTGTTGTCCAGGCAGGTGGCACTGGTACAAAACTGGTACTTTGCTTAGTTTGGGCGAGGAAATCTTGGGTTTTAGTACGGACTCCGCTCTTAAGCGATATATTGTATCTGATGAAACATGGTATGAGGTGTTTTTTGACACTGTCATGGGTCTCATATCACCCATCTTAACGTTACAGTGGACCAAAACTTCCTGTTATAAACCAGATTTTTATTGCTTATCATTTGTCCTTCCCGTATTAACATACCCCCCCACCCCTGGCCCGCCCCTTAAGTCTTAAATGTCTTTTTGAGGGAGTTTTGGAAATTCTCTGCAAAGTGATTCAGTGGAAGGAGGGCACTTCAAGGAAAAAAGAGCATGTTTTTCTTTTGCTCCTAAATTTGTAAGAATGTTTTTGGAAGAGTTAGCTTGGAACAGGAACTCAATTTGGCTGAATTGGCTTTTGCTTGTTGTACCTGTGAAAGTAGACATAAATTTGGCCCAAATTATTACCCTTTCAGAAAGTAGTCTGTTAAGCATCTTGGAGGCTTGTTTAAGCGTCACAGTGAAAACATTTGAAACATACCCCTGTATTACGCAAAAAAAAGAACTTCTGGTGTTGTGGCCTTGTTTGCTGTGGGATGGGCTACGGTTTGGTCTGAGCACACAATTTAACATGGAGATTTTCTTTCGTGTTGGTTATACCTCTTCTCACTGAGACAAAGACTCCATTCAAATGTAGTGGCGACAAGAAGAGTGAAATTGGTTTGGGATTGGGGGCTGTGGTGTCAGCGGGGAAAAATCCGGTGTGAAGGCAGCGTGCTTTGCAAACCCGCTGGAACAAGGAACGGTAGCAGGAAGCGATGGCAGTGAAACTCTTGCAAGATAACGAATTGCTTCCCTCAAGAGGGAAATTGGAGCTGGAAACCAGTGGGCACATGGGTTGTGTGTTGAAACTTCCTTGGGAAGAGATGCAAACTGGACCAGCAGCCTCAAATGGGAAACAAGTTTGGAGGCAAGGCAGGAAACTGAGTGGTTAGAGGGGTATTCAGAATTGCAGGCAAAGAAGCTACTTGACAGTAGGAGAAATCTGTAGTTTGGCAATTAACTGGAAGAATAAGGAGAATAGAATGAAGGTGGGACAGAAAGGACGTGGAAGCACAGATGTTACATCTAGGGGCTGAATCCTATGGGGGGTGAGTGGGGAGTGAGAAATGGGAGCAAAGCAAACTGCATGCAGTAGTTGCTGACTTTCAATGCCTGGAGTGGAATCAAATCTTGCAGAGCTTTTCTCTCCTGCAGAGACACATTCCTCTGCCAGTTGGTTGCATAAATATTTGCTGACAGTGGAGCCCATTCGCCTTAAGTGCTGGTCCACGTAGAGGCTGCCGACCCAGCGCTGCTGACACTTAGCTGTCAGCTCGTGTCAAAGGTCTGTATGGTAGATGAAACTGTTCTAACCCTCATGCGCCATTCCACCAGTGTTATGCATGTGTTAGTTAGATGCCAAGTGACGAAGTTTGCTTTTGATGGTCTGCAAATGTAAAGATAAAATACTGTTACGAGTAGCAACAGCAAATACCCAAAAATTAGAAATTGGCAAAAACAAATTTGCATTTTTGACTGCTTTGTTGTGTATTTGTTTTCAGATACTGCATTTTAAATTGCTTGATCACATGCTACTTTTTCATCAGCCTCCTTAGAATACAGGGTGTTCTGCTCTGGAAACGTAACTTGTAGCGTAGTGAAGGAGAGGACAATTCGTAGGGATTTGTGACAATTGAAGCAGAACGTTGCTGGAACAAAAGTGTTAGTCTGGTGATTTAAATTGGACTGTTCAGAAATTGCCTTTAATTGCATGTTTTTGCATTTTCTGAGTGCCCAAACTTTGGATGCTAGGATCAGCTTTGTGAAAGTGCTGAACACTAGCATCCACAAATAAAATCAATCGGAGCAGCATCAGCAACTGAGAAATCATGGTCTCCCAAATGTGGCATCTAGAATTCCTTCTTTAACACTTATCTGTGGGTTTCCTTTCCTCATATGGGAAATCGCTAGAATACTCCCTGGTTTCCTGTGGTGTTGACAAAATAAATAAAGATTGTGAAACACTTAGATGCTACTGTGATAAGCACAATAAATAAAACTCAAAAAGAAATTAATAATGGTGTGTTTCAAGCAAGGATTTCAGTACACCAATCCATGGACTACACACTGAACAACATAAAAGAAAATACAGTGCTGAGTAGCTGCTTGTTAAGTCAGTGCTGTACCTCCTGCACGCATTAGATAAATGCTGTGGGGAAAAATAATGTTTGTTCGTGTAATTGAAGACAGTATGTGGGTGGGGTATCAGATCAATGCTACAGACATATCCTTCATTGTGGCTTTTTCTAACCTTTATGTGCTTGACTTTGTGGCTTCAATAGTTTTCTCTTAACGTAGCTTTTTAATGTAATATTGTATACACACATTCTTTGTAGATAATGTATGTGCGGTCGCATAGGGACTGTGCTGGATGCGTCAACACTGTTTACTAGCCAGGCTTTGGAAAATGTAGATGTAGGGAAAACCAGGAGTGATGCAATGATAGCCGCTTACTTGGGTAACCCAGTATTCTGTCTTCGAATAGTAGTCCATGGATATATTCACATTCAAGATACATATGTGTCCTGTCAGTGAGACTGAGGGATTATTTTACCCGTCTAAATACCTGGAGAGGTTGTACTTGTGCCTTGTTCTTCCTCATACTTGTTTCATGAATATGTAAATTGGCCTGTCCCTGTTGCTGTTGTACTTCTCAACTGCTTTGGAAAATGGCTTATTCCATTCCTGGAATTCTTTTTGTTTGGGTTCTTTTGACAGCACTGCTTTCAGTGTTTATATTTCATATTTCATGAGGTGCCTTGCAGGCTGTTTTTCATGGTTAAGAACATCTTCATACATATATATGAAAAAGTAATATATTACTTCTGGATATGAACATGAAGTATTGGACCTTCTGTTCCTGGAGGAGGAACAGACCTACAGGGTGAGCTGCATTCTTAGTTCTGTGGCCAGGCAGGATGCCGTGCTTTGAGTTGAGCTTTTTCTTAAGATGAAGCAGGAAGGGAGCGCTGGTGAACCTGACTGATCCTGCCATGGTAGAGGCAGTCAGTTGTTATGATCTTGAAATTATTTTTCAGCAGTTCCAGGATTTCCTGCACCAACCACATGTATCTTTTAGCTCACTGTTCTAGAAGGCAGAGCCATCCAAATCTTACCTCTTCATGTTGTTGAGGTGTGGCTTTCATTCCTATATCAAGTCTTTTCCTTCTCAGTGAAGAAGGTTTTTATTAATAACAAAACAGGCCATATCGAGTTCTCCCGCTAGTGTTACTACGTGTCCCTGTCTCCCTGACTTGGACGATATTTGTGAATATCCTGTAGACTAAGATTAAAGGTTTAGCTCTCCTTTGCCTGGGTTGCGATCCATCTCTGCTTATTCCCAGTGAGATAGAATTTTGGTAGTTGTACCTTAAAAATTCTTTAAAGGTTTGGAGTAGCTCTGACTTGTTCCACTCAGGATCTAAAAGGGACTACCCTTTGTGCCCCTGACAACTTTCTGCGTCTTTCTGTGAAGGACTGTATTGTTGGATGACTGCTTCCGCCGGGAGGACGGAATGCCGGTGAGGAAGGCCTGTTTTCATTTGTTTATTTATAGCTTAACAATAAGAGCTTCACAGCTTCCCCCCCCCCCCCCGTTACTTTGCTTTCCAGGCACAGTTTGCCTTTACCATATACTGAATTTCTTCTCAAATCTCTTTCCAAGTTTCATAGTGGTCAGGGAATCAGGCTGTGGTTCCCTCCCCTGCAACTGTCAAACCTATAGAGGCACTTTCAACTTTCAGGATGAAGAGCTTTATTTTTATTTTTTTAATGACTGTAAAAACTTGTCAGATGATCTTGATTGTGCAAAAGAAAGGACGTTTCGCAGTGAACCCACAAATCTAGTTTGAGCTGTGAAATAGTGCATTGTGGAGCATGCATCCTACTGTTGCAGCCACATAAGAGGCCAGGCATACCACAGGAGAATGCCACAGAGAATGATAGAATAATTGAGATTGGAAAGGACCTTTAAAAGTCATCTGGACCAACCTTCTGCTCAAAGCGGCCAACTTGAAAGCTCAAGCCAGCTCTAAAGTTAGATCAGATTGCTTGGGGCATATCCAAGCAATTGGGTTTTGAATATCTCCAGGGATGAAACATCCACAACCTCTGAGGGCAATCTGTCACAAAGTTTGACCACCCTCACAGAGCAGGGAAAAAGTCCAAATACATGGTCACAGCTGTGTTGGCAAGTTGTATCTGTGGCTAGTCTCCTGACTAGCTCTGCGGACTGCAGAGCAAAGCTGCATGTACGTGATCTGCTCCTTTGTATGGAGCACAAACCCTCCTCCTCACTTTCACAGCCTGTCCTTCTGAAAGAGCCTTTATCCGTTCACCACAGTACTCCAGGCACGCGAACTGCCCAGCTGCCAATGAGGAGAGATTACGGGTTGGAGCCATGGTGTAAGTGCAGGTAGAAAGGTAGAGGGAAGTTACTTAATAATGACTGGAAGTTTTTGAGATGTGCATGTTCATATCCTGCTTCCTTTTGTTTTTCTGTCAATCTTCCCAGGATCATTCTGGCCTAAGACTGACATGGTTCTTTGTGCACTCCTCCTTACATGCTTGGGACTAAAGGTGAGGCAGGATTCTGAAAGTGCATGCCCTTTGTGGATGCTTTGAGGTGAATAAGGTCTGTGCCTGCAGGCAAGAGGGATGCCGTACGTGTCAACTGCATGTCTTAATGCTTGTTATTGTTTGTCATGCTCGAACAAGGCTAGCAGCTGGGCCTTTATAGCAATTTTGCTGCAAATTTTTTGTACCTGGCAGAGTGGGAGCCACTGGAGAATGGATTGTCTGCATAGGACAGGAGAGCAGGAGTTGGAGAAAGAGAAATCGGTCTGACAGGCTTGTTTTTACAAAGTTGGAAGCTGAGCTAGCGTAGTGACCATAGAGTTGTAACTGTAGGACGAAAAAATGTATCTCACTACAGACAATTGTCCAGTCTCAAAACAGCAGTTATCTTGACAATTTAAGCTGTTCAGATCATTGCTGTTGTTGCTGTGATCCAGCCTCCTCTGTTGCACTTGACACCGGGATTGATCAGATCCTACAGGGAGCTTGTTCAGCTTGTGAACCCTGCAGAAACGGGATTCCACAAAAGCAACAGAGTAGTTTTCTGCTAGTGTAGGAAGCTTACCTGCTCACCAGTGGGTTTGATGAGCACTAGTACGAGTGACAGGGAGTGGGTGGTACTACATTCCACTAGAGGATTGCACGGGGCTGGAGAGTAAAACTGTTGCAGCAACACAGTGATTAAATTGTCTTAGAACCACAACCTTATGTGAGTGTTTTGTCCAACGCAGGGATTTCTAAAGAGGTGCTCATTTCTTCCCCTTTCTTGCTTGGGTCTTCCGAAGTGCATAGCATGCGGTTAAACCTTCTCCTGTAAGAAATGTTAATCTTTTTAGATTGTTAGAGACAGAGTTTAGGAGTGAACGTAAATTACAATTCTGTTACTGAGAACGGATCAAGGGTGGCATTTGGTAATGAGATTTCTATGATTGTGTTGCTGTAAAGTGGAAGAACTTGAAGAAAAATGTAATCTGCAAATATTTAAAGGAGATTTTTAGAGGAATCTATGGAGGAGTGAGATAAAGGAACTAAGGAGACTTGTCATACCTGATGCTGGTAAAAAAGCTTCTGTTTCCCATCTCTGCCATTGATTTATTTGTGATGAGATCAGTAGCCTCTCAGTGCTTTTTGTGTCTTTGTAAAGTGGGCAGATGCTTACTTCAGAAGAGATGAGACAAAGAGAGCTTTAGAGCTTGTCGTGTAGAGTAAATGCATATAAAGTTATTTATCAGTTTGTAGGGATTGGTAAATTCAGGACTACACTTACAATCTAGAAATTAGTGGTAAGATAACTAATCTCTTAAATGCGTTGCCTTCAAAGGTCAAAACTAACTGACAGTGGGGGATGTCCCTTCTGCTTGCTTTAGTCTGCTGTCTGTGAGTACGATACTACCACTGCATGATTTTTTTTATTTGACTGTCTGGTTGGAAGAACTGTATACCTGTGCAATTCTGAGGAGCATTTTCTTTTAAGAAGATACTTACAGATTGTGTGTCTTAATTAGGGAATATACTAAGCAAATGTCTGAATTAGTTAACATCCTTTTGGCAGTAGGTGGAAGCTTCTGCATCCGGAACAGGTGAGAAATAATGCTGTGGTGTGTTAGACTTGTATTTTCATTACAGTATGGGCATGGAGCACATGTGCGGCTACTGCAGTGTAGTTTTAACCCTCTAAAGCTGGTAAGAGGAAACAAGCCCAGTGAGCGAGCTTACAGAGGTGTGGGAAAAATGGAATTCTTCTTCTCTAGCTTCTCTAGCTTTGCTTTGTGTATGGTTTTACGTTAATGTCTGTCAAAACTAAGAAATGTTGGGTTATATCTTCAGGTCTAGAACAATTCTTTATTTTGGTTTTTTTTTTTTTGTTGTAGGAAAATACTGTGCTCATGAACTGTTGTATAGTGTGTATCTGAGTAAATCAAGGTTTTCTCTGACAGAGCAAAAAAAAAAAAAGATACAGGATCTCCCTGGAGATGGGAGTTGATGTTATCTCTGAAAGCTTTAGAATCAGTTTTAACCCAAAATTTTCCTGAAATATTACGGTTAAATTCCTTCCTTTAAGAAGGACACATTTGTCTCCACAATAAGTGCCTCCAATTCATAAATTTAATGCAGTTTTGACTAGAAAGTCCTTAGACTGGAATGACAGGTCAAAACAGTAAGCTGAGGGGATCTTTCCATTCCCCAGAATTCAGGCTCAGTTAAACATGTTTAGGAACCCTTGGGAAGGATGAGTAGTTGGATATTATTTATTACAAGTTTCTGGCAATGTAGCAGTGCTTCTAGATGTCTTTTCTGTTATGGGAGACGGTTAGGAAGGATACATGTCTTTGTTTCAAGTTGAAAACTCACATGGGATACTTCTCCATTCAGCAGTTCGCTTAAGTAATAAAAGGGCGAATTACTGAGATGGAAGAAGGTATTGTTTGGTAGCAGAGACGAGGTGCATAGGTTATGCATTTCAAAGTTATTTAGTACATTTTTGGCATTGCAGGGAAAATTTTAGATTCATCTCAGATGGGAGGAGAACCGTCTGCCGTTCTGGGTTGCTTGAATTCTTCCTCTGGATTTCTTTCTGCTTATGGAAAGACCTTTTCAATTACCCATTTTTTTTCAGGTGTGTCCTTAATTTTTTTTATTCACCTGCTATTTAAAATGAACAGAAATTGGACCTGTAAAACATGGGAGCAACTGACTGACTGTTAAGAGTGCCGTGAGCTTGCAGTAAGGTTAGTTTACCTACGGTTAGTTTACCTATATTTAGTCTCTATTCTTGTTCTGTAACATTTAAGTCTTGCATTTTAGGATGGGATTGTTCAATGCTTATGACTTCCTGCATTTTGGGGTGGGGAGATTCCAGAACTGGTTATTTCTAAGGCTGTACGTATTGCTTGGCTCTGAATAGCTGATACAAAGAGACAGGTATCTGCCCCAAGTGGGTGTTTTGTTAGTTAAGGATGCTTTAGACTTCTGTAACACTGTAAACCATGCTTATTTGATCCAGGAATGTTCTGAGATCTCTTAGTGGGAACCATTGTACAAAAATCCTAACGAGATACAAGAATTCTCGTCTATAGCCATGTAGAAACTAAAAGACCCCGTCTGGATTATAAAGAGATGTCTAGTTTTGCTTTTGCAGTGTGGTCTGCGGTGAGCAGTGGTTTTAGGTAAAGGTTTCATCATAAGGCCTTGCTAAATTTACAGCTTCTGGCTTCCAAAATGGGGAGCCCTTGTTTTCCTTTCACACCCCTGTTCCCAGTTATGCCATCATTTCTTCCTTGTGCAGGCACTTCCACTCATCTTCTAATCACAAGCTAATTAAGTTTGCTAAAAAACTCACGTGTCAATTTTCTGGCGTTCAGGTTTGTTGAGGTGGCCTGTGGTACAAGCACGTCGGTACCAAAGCTGGCTCTAAGTGCAAGCAGTAGGGAGATGGGTATAGGAATATTTTCTTTTGATGACAGAGCATGTTCCTCTTGTTTTACTTTCTGCGTGTTCACTTTTCTCTTAGCTCTGGCGACTGCTGAGTCTCTGTAACTCACGGCTGTGTGGTTGGGTTAGGACCCTACTTGTCAACTGAAGCAGGTCAGATAAGCAGAAGAGAGGTAAATAGTGGGGAAGCTGACAGCTTTTAATTCAGATCTCAAGTAACCGTTCTCTCAGTTCTTCCCTACTTCCTAAGCTTTGCATGGTCTGTTCCAGTCACACCTCTGTTTTCTAGATAGATAACTTTCCCTTTCTTTCTCATCCCTACTTTTTTCTTAGACCTGGTTCATGCTGCTTTTGACATATTAATAGGATACTGGCTTTTCATTTGGGAGTGCTGATCTGTGTTTTCAGAGTATTCATAGATTGTTGAAACATTGAGTTTCTAAGACCATTAGGATTGTGTATGAAGTATTTATCATAAACACTAACTTTGAAATAGTTTTGGTACCATTTTGAAGTGGTCTGGTTCTCAGTGTGTGTTTAGGGTTTTTCCTATTTGTCTGTACTAGACATGAGAGATGTATCAATGCATCTTTGGTTCACACAATGTTCAGTTGTCAGGATATCGTATTCATTTGACGTTCACATTCACTGCAGATTATCTGAATATCTTTCTAAATTGAATATCTTGTTTAAAAACCATAATGCCAAAGATAAAACATAATCTAAAGGAAGTAGTACAGAGTTCTCTGTAAATAAATAAATAAAATCCTTAAACATAGAGCTGTATTCCTGACCATTCCCACTGCTTTCTGTTATTGTTTCTGACAAGTCTTGCTCAGTGATACCCTGCTCTGCATGATATGTATTCTCAGTAGATACAGACAGGTGTCTGCTCAATTGGCACGCTGGTTCCTCACTTGGCTCAAACTATTTTTATGGCTGTGTAACAAACCAAACTTAGAAATTGCTCTGGGGTGAAAACAAAAGAAGTGTTGCTGGTTTGGTATTAATTCAGAGTAATTGCCTCATCTGATTCACTTTACAGCCACATGAACGTTGCTGCTAGCACAAAGGAAGGAGCAGTGTGAGAAGATTGAGTGTGAGTACTAGGAGCTGAATGGGACCACTTTTTTTGAATGCCAGTGCAAACTCGGGTCTTACGACTCTGCAACTACAGTATTAAGTGAAAAACACGCTAAAATGCTTCCTAACATAAATGCAGACCATCGCTGAAAGTAACGGTCCTGCTGTCCCCTCAGACATTAAGTGTTCCTATCGCTTCCCTTGCAGTCTAATGATTTCATGACAACTCGGTGAGCTGAGTTAGCTAGTTATCAAATGCAAAAATAATCACTGGTTTTCTTTCGCTCTCTTTTTTTTTTTCTTTCCTTTTTTTTTCCCCTCCTCTCAGAGCAGCAAGCTGATCTGACTTCCTATATGGTTGTATGATTGCTAGGTCTGATGCAAGGTGAGAAATAGGAATATGGGTTTATAATAGATGAGATGACTGCTTTTTGCTGCAGCACGCAGTTGAACCAGGTTAAATATAACATGAAACAATATTTGAACAGTTCTCTTTTCTGGAGTCTTATCCATGTTTTATGAGGTCTGCCAACATAGAAAGGTCTCTGTGTTATCTTTAGGGAAGACCAACACCTTACGGCATGTTTTAGACATTTCTGGAGAAATTGCATTACCCCACCCCACCCCACCCCCCCCCCCCCCCACCCCGCCACCCCCCCACCCCCCCCCCCCGTTCATCAGCATTCCTTCGTTTTCTGAGCAGGTGAGGTTACTGAAGCTGTGGCACAGCATTTCCACTCCCGTGGTCTACGCAGTCAGACTTTGAGTCGGTATGTTAGCACTGAAACAGTCTTGCTACTATTGATGTGCAGGCTTTTCCTGATTGCGGATAACTGCTGTTAACAACCTGTGTTAGGTCAAACTTGGGAATTGTAATCGTGCATCAAAAAGACATTCCTTGTTTTAATAAATGTATAGTCTTAATATATTAAAGGAATGACTCAAAGCCTTTCTCCCAACAAATTGTTGAGCTTAAAATTTGGAATTACTTTGCAGCCTTTAACACCGTTGATCACTGAGGACAAGAACACAGGAAGTTGATAAAGCAAATAGGAAAAGTGCTGTGTTAGAACCTCTTTAAAATTCCTTTTGAGAGCTTCCTTTCATCCGGAGTTTCTTAAATGTTGCTTTTCCCCTGTTACCTTTTTGTATTTTGCATTTGTAGTTCTCTCTTCATCTGGCCAAGAATTTTTTCCTTCCTCTTAGAGAAGAAGCTAATAGCTAAAGGATAATAAAAGATATTAAATGCTTTTGGATCTTTTTTTTTTTTTCCTTCTTACTAAGGTTGGACTGTCTTGTTTGCTTCTGGTTTTGACTGAGATTCCTTCAAGAAAGCTAAAGTTCCTTTAAGCATGCCGCAACAAGCTTGGTAGTAGCAGTGACTGATGAACCTGTTGTTGCTAATCCAAATAATCTCTAAAATCCTGGTCTACTTCAGAAGTCATCTGAAAGATTTTAAGATGCAGAAAATTTTAAGATGACACTGAAAGAAGTAGAGGAAAGCCTTCCCTATCATTCTTACCTGCATGTTTTTGCTTCTGCCTTCTCTTTCCTGTGGATTCAGGTCATTGTGTAGGTGTGCAAATACTTTTGCTGGTAAAATGGAGAGGCATCGTGGGATTTGGAAGCAGCAGCTGCAACAGCAAAAGAGCAGGACTGTTTCTTTTGGTGGCAGTGCTGACTTGTGCTGATTTACCCTGTTTGTGTCCAAGTGTGGTGGTTTGTCAGAGGTTAGAATTGACTGGACTTGTACTGCCCAAAAGGCAGCCTGTCTTACTCCTCACCTCTCCTCGTCTGTGCGTACCCACCCTTTGCTCTTGCAGCATGGCATCTGTTTAACTGAGGTCTTGCCTCACAAATGTCTCGACTAAGTAACTGAGCGCAGAAACCCCTGAATGGTGCTCTGCAAGTGTAGTTATCTGACCTAACTCCCTGAGAGGATGGGCCAAGTGCCAGAAGTGGAGCAGAGGAGAGTGGAACTGTACGGTCAGAACAGGGCAGTGAGACTGCCGCCTTCGGTTTCCGTGAGAAGTTTCTTCTCTCGGCTGTCTTGGGAAACCTCACCCCAAAGTTAGTTTCACTTTTTTTGGCTTATGCCGATTTAATACCTTTGTATTACTCAAAATAGTGTTGTTCTCCTTCTCATCATGCCTTACTTGTTTTTTCACAGTGTTGATACTAATAACTGGAAAGCTATGGTAAGCTGAAAACTTCATACTGCCTTCACTCCCCCAGATGGGCTTCCTCTGGGTCGCTAACACCTGGACAATGATGGGAGCACATTGCTGGTAGCGTGGTAAAAGATAAGATTGTCCCCGTATATGTCAGCTCTGGCTTAGATCGGATCAGCTTAAACTGATCATGAAACCCAAGGTTTTTTGGTTTTTACATGTTTGTAGTGCAGTCGCTAGAAATACATTTTAAAGGCACATAGTAGTGAGGGCAGGATACATAAATCCTGTTTGTGAGCCTGAGCTTTCTCTTAATATGCAGAATTGTTATATTCATTGAGAGCTTTGGTGGGAAATCTAATAGACAAAAGACAATCTACTCACTGCTTATGCAGTGGCTGTATAGCATGTGTGTATAAGAATTGGGGGACCTTTTTGCAACATTCGAGTCAACACCATCTCCTTTGTACTCAGAGTCATTAACTTGAGCTGTGAGAGACTTTGCTTTGTTATAATCCGAATAATTTAAAACTTTGATCAACAGCTACGGTTCATTTTTAATTTCAGTAAATTTAAATGGATCTCATCCTGAATATTGTGTCTTTGAGTTTATGCTGTGGAAAATACTTAAAATTCTTCTAACTTTGCCCACGAGCAAATTAGAAAAGCAGATGTGTGATGAGAACTTTAAATAAACTCAGTGGAAAAAGCAGAAACTGACTTTTCAAGGTGTCTGAAATCACATCTTGTCCAACACTGTTTTGTTTCGTTTAATGAATCTTCTGATTCCCCCTTTGTGGCATTTTTCTTCACAGTTTTTTTACAGCAATCCATTTAAAATGCATGTTAACAATTATATCACTAAAACGTTCATGTTTGGGAACAGGGCTAAAGTACTGTACATTTCTTTCTATAATTGTTTGAATGTCTTTTAAGTGGTCTCTGGAAATGTATTTTTTTTGTTCGTGATGCAAAGTTTCTTAATTGTGTGAATGTTTATATACATGTAATAATGGTAGCTAGGGCTTTAATGTTATTTCAGTATAGTTTCCATCTTTATATACCTACCATAAAATCAATTCTCAGCGCAGGATGGTGGTCTGGAATTAATTTGTGTTTGTAATATACCTTTTACAGGTGTTTTTATATTTGGGTCCATTCACTTCACGTTTATCCATGACTCTGAAGAAGGGCTTGTGGTTTGGGATTATAAGCAAACAGCGTATTGTCAGTAGAAATGTAGCTCAGAAACACAGATCTAGCCATCATCAGTCTGCTTCGTATTGGTTTGGTGAGGTACGCATACAGGCTTCTGGGCTGCTTCACCCTTGTGCCCGAAAAGAACCTCTCATCCAGAATGGCCCTCGTCACTTCGAGCATCGTCCTCCTCCCCAAGTTTTTCACCATTTTGAGTAGCCCATGCGTTTCGAAGAACGATTCCTTGTTCTTCCTGGGGAAGAGGTCCTCTGCATCCGGGAAGGGAGATGAAGTAAAGCTGATTTAACTCGGGTACCTGCTTGCTTTCTGTTTGGAGCTGCCGCAGCTGTCTTTTGTGAAATTTTTCACAACGTTTGGGCGGGGAATTTACGAGTTGAAGCTGAAGCTGCTCCTCTTTCATTTCTCTAGTCTCTATTTCAGAACAGAATGGCATAGTACTGTCCTAGAGAGATCAGTTTAGTCTCTGCTATGTGTGATTTCATTTGAACTGCTGAGCTATGGAAGTGCATCTTGGCGAGAAAGCCGTTTGGTTAAGTTTGCGTGGAGAGGGAGATTGAGGTCATATTAAACCCATAGGGTTAGATGCCAGCACTGGTTAATTTGGTCTGAAAAACTAGTAAGTAGGATAGGAAGGGGGAGAATATGAACTTAAAACACCCAGCACAACAGAACTATTGTAGAAATCTGTTTCTGTGTACACTGGAGTAAAAAATAGCTTGGTAATACTAGATATCAAAGGGACTTTTGCATGGCAGTGAAGTTTTGGAGAAATGGTGACAACTTAGTGTTCAAATGAATAAACTGTGGCTGTCAGGTGGTAAGTGATGCAGAGGAGAAAATGTCTGTGCAACTCCAAAGGGGGAAGTTTAGTTGGCTCTTAATAAACCGGTGGATTTCGAAAAATACAGTGCTTAGCTGCTCTTCAAAGGTTAATTTCTAGTTTAAATAAAATTGCATTTAAAGTGCTATACTTTACTACATACCACCCAATTTGTGGGAATTTATGTTGCTTACATTTGTTCCATAAGATAGATATGTAAAGTTAAATCAACAGATTGCAGGAGGCTTTTGAGGTATAGAATAGTATTTTGTTAATGTTAATTCTGCCTTTGTTAATTATTTCTGAATTCTGCCACTCTCTGGGCAGAATGTATGTTCGAAGTATGCTGAATTTAAAGAATTTTAGACATCTAGTTCTGTTTGAGTTTGGTGAGGGAATGTATATCTTGTTATTGCCAGTAATCTGCTGTTAAAGTTCGGGGTATTTCCCTTTTGCGGTTTAATCTTGCTTTTATATATATGGCAATTAGGATGAAACACATTTAATTCTCTGCAAGTAAACTGTAAGTAATTATTAAACACTTTAGAACTTTAACACAAATATTATGCAGTGTCTTGTGGCTGACAGATATTGGGAAGAAGAATGAACCAGAAATGCACTGTTTTGAGAACAGGAGTGAGTCTGGGGTTGTAGAAAAATGCAGTGATTTTGGTTAGAACAACTGATTACTTGGGAGAAGCAGGTAGCAGAATGTGATGTCCTGAAAATAGGAGGAAAGGTTTGTGTGATGGAAGGCTAGCCTGTTTTTCCCAGCTGAATAAGTTGAATTCATTATAGCTTGCTTGCTGAGTGACTGTTCATTTGGGGAACGTTAGCAACTCCATAGATGGATGGATGAATAAATTGGTATAACGAAGTTGAGACAGCTGGAGACTTTCAGGATAGCATACAGGTCTCTAAGGAAAAATCTAGGTAATATTTTTGGAACTTCTCAGTCCCTGTTAGCTCCTGTTGGGAATGTGATGGGAGCTGGTGTGTTTGGTACTTCTGAAAATCCAATTCAAATTTTGGTTTTTGGAACGCTGCATGCATTGATGACCATGCATTATTCCACTTGTATGCTGTGCCTGTTAGAAATGTATTCCACATACTGCATCTGTCTGAATACTGAAACACTTTTTTCCTGTTTCGTTTTACTTATATATTTCAGAACAGTTGGCATTTTTTAGGGGTTTTGCCAAAGACAGAAGCAGTCACTGAAGTTGAATTCTTCTTCCGAGAAGTGGCTGCTTGTGGCAGCTGTGGCCGCAGAGATGAGGATTCCTTTCGTAGCTATCCATGCTCTACAAGGAATAATTTAACTTGGTTGTCATGTTAGGGCACTTCTCATAGTCACACAGTTCTCAGGTAAATTCTGTGAAATGTATACGTTTGGAAGTCAGTTTGAAAGAAGAAGCCTTAATGACTAGAATGTTTCATGTTGCTGGATTCATGGCAGCACTGAATGGGGAACTTCTGCAAACCCACCTTTTGTGCATCATTCCTGCTCTTTTGACCCATTTGGTCAGAAACGTGGTATGATAGGTCATCAACATCCATGGGTCGCAAGGCAGTTACCAGTTGTTTTCAGGCACAGATTGAAAGGCGGGGTGTTTTTCATCATGGAAAACTGTTTACTGATTTGGGTTTTTCTAATGTACGTATAGAAGTAAACATAAATGTAGCATTTCTCCCTGAGAAAGTTTCTTCTTCGTTACTCTTAATGTCAGTGTCCTTTGGGTTTCTTCCCCAGGCCATAGCTTCTGAAATTTCCGGCTACTTCAGTATTTTCGTCTGTCATAGTCTATCAATCAGTTAATACTGGTGATTCAAACTGTACAAAAATAGAAGCTTGATATCAGTAATTTGATTTACATGTAAGCCTTCCCAGATCTCCTTCTGCTTGTGTATTAAATACTTTAAGCATTTAGCTTTGTATCATACCATTTTATTGAAGGAATTGGCTGTGGTTCCTACAGTCACATGCTGTACTTGAAGACCTGAATTTGAGTCCTAAGTACTTCAGCGTCTTGGTGACTCAGTTTGGTTTTTTGGACTGTTTTCCAAAATTATAGTTTGGAATGAAAATACTCTCATGAATTTATTTGATATTACTGAGATTTATTATTTCTTAAAAATGTCTAATGTTTGCTATAATGAGAGCTATAAAAGCTCTGTAATTATTTTTGATGTCCTTGCAAATCTTTGAGATTTTAGACCTATCTCCTGAAATGATGTTCCTTCTGTGAAAACATTTGCGTTGTTTCAGCTGAAAGTACAATTGTTCACAAGATGCAAACTGGACATGAGATACTGCTTTGCAGTAGCTATTAATCTGCTGATGAACTGAGTCTGGTAGAGATTGGATGGGTTTTGGGTAGAGATTGGAAGGGTTTTGGGTAGAGTGCAACTGACTAGAATGAGTTTGAAAAATGTCTAGCAATTTAAAATGCTGCTTGGGTGTGAATGAAGATGTTCAGAAGCCACGCATAGTTTCCTGAGATTGCGATCCTTTTTAGCCATCCATACTGCCATCAATGCAGAAGTGCTTCTTAGAGTTTCTAAAGCACAAGGAAGTAGGATAAGGGGATAGATGAAGCACCAACGCTTACAGATTGTAAAAGGTGTGAGGCTGCAGCTTAAGAATTTACGTACTCTGGCTGTGGTTGTAATTGACTTGCAGAAGTGTGTTTGGCTTGCAAGTTTTACGGGATATTGTTACAATGCCTGTGTTTGGGCACTTGACTTACCCCAGTTGTGTAGTGAGATTTGTTATTGTAGTATCCCTTCACCGAGGCTTAAGGTCAAGCATTTTGCCTTGTGTTTTGCTGTAGGATGGGAACAAGCTCACATAGTCAGTTTAGGAGTCTTAGCTGATGGGCAGCAACTTGTTAAATCAGGATAACTCAGTTCCATTCGTAGGGCTGTATTTTGAGGCATTTCATTTGAAATGTGTGCCACCTAAATGATAACTCTTTTAAAAGTGAGGCTTTTTAATTGAGAAATTGTGATAGTGAGATAAATTTGTCATAGAGAAGAAAAGAGAAGGTACTAAAAAAACCCTGCATGCATGAGTGAGGGCTGGGAAGTTCCAGAATTTTGTGTTTTTTCCAAAGTATGTGCATCCACTCTAAAATTGTACTAAATCAGGTTGTCGAGAGGCAGCTGTCGTCCTGAGTATCTTGCTATGCAAATAGGCTCTGCCGCGTTAGATGTTACTGTCTCAAGAACTTTCTTAGGGTATAGATACATGTCTTCTGATCTCACTGCTAACAGCAATAGAAGTTTCTGCCTCTTTCTTCTGTCTTTGCTAGAGTTTTCTGTGGACTTCGTGGGTTCATGTGATGGCTTGTCATCTGTTTGGGTCAAAATAAGCCTTTTTAGCAGAGATCAGCTACTTTGCACTTTAAGCTCACCTGCTGTTTTTTGGGAATGAAAAACGGCAGGACCGGTTGGGCCAACTGATGAGGAATCATGCATTTACCCACACAGTTCTATCATGTGTTGCTTTGAGCTGTCTTTGAGAGAAATTTGAGGCTTCTCGGCTTTATTTGTGGGATGTGGTGTAACTGGTCAAGTTCATTCCCAGGTGATTACAGGTTGCATTGCAAAAATTCCTTTTGCACTTTCATCTGAATACTGTGATGTTTGGTGTATAATGTTAAAGGTCTACCATATTCCATTTTGGAGAGTTCTGTCTTGCAGAGGAAGAGCAAAGAAAGCTGGTACTGAGTGAAAGAACAGGTCTTGTTCAATGTGTAGGACTTACATCTGTTTTCATAGTGTGATACTCCAGCTCAGGAGTTTTTATCTCATAGGGCCAAAGAAAACCCAAATGTTTTATGATAATGTAAGAAATTGTTCCCCAGGCAGTGGTAAAATGGTGGTTATATGTTGGTGAAGTTCATAGTATTAGATAAGCATGAAATCTCCCTTTCCTGGCTCGCACAATTGGTACTTCAGAGGGCTGTGCAGCTGCCTGTTTGCGTGTCTGCAATGTCATGGGCATCTGCTGAGAAAGCCAACAAATGGACCAACTTGTTACTTGTCAAGGTACTTCTGTATGATGTGAACATCTGCCTTCTGCGTGTTTGTGAGGTCGGTTCATTGTCCACAGGCAAGCGTGATTGTAACTCACTCCTGCTGTTCTGGGACCAGGATGGTACTATTACTGCAAAGGAAAGAGAGTTCATCTCTGTTTTCAAAAAGAAGTTTGATTGCCTCTTAACCACTCTTTAAGTAACATCTCTGTAACATACCTTCTTTTCCTTTCTCCCTCTTTGCATTCAGGAATTGGTTCTTTGGAAAAGAAGTTACTTGTATGCATTAATATCTTCTGTGTTACTGCTTTCAGCACATCATAGTGAATAAATATTATTTCATCAGCCCGCTCGGCAATAATGACCATTAACCTGATTGTTAACTGCTGGATCTCAGACGGAATGCTGAATACAAGCTTGTTCCAAAATGGCAGAATCTGGCTCTCCTTTTTACTGTAATAAAGCTGCTTCTTTTTGCAGCACTGTGTTGCTGGGAGACTGCAGCTAATTTTTATGGCGCATGTCAGTAGTAGTGATTCAGATTATACATTTCATTGAGTAGCTCTTCTCTTTGTTTGTAAACTGTCTTCTATAAGGGGAGAGAAATTTTTTTTGTTCTGGGGAGAACAGTATAAAGACCAGAGAAAATGATTGAATCTGGAACAAAAGCTCAGATTGTTCTCTTGATAACATCATTGTCCTTCCAAAGTCACTCCAGGGGGGGATGGAGGCCTGGCTGAATTTACACCAGTCTGATAGTCAACTCTAATGCAGGTATTCAGGAGAGAATTCCAGGTGAGGCATATACATCTCCTGAAACTGCTGTTTTTCAGTCTCCGTGTTGCAGAACTTCAGCATGTGGTCTGACTTTAAAGCAAAACAACAAAATAGACTCTGAGAGATTATGAATTAGAAAACCATGTAGTTTCGGTTCATAACAAAGATACAGTGGCAAAGTTGGGGCTCTGTAGAAAATGCAATCCTTTTTAAAATGATTGTTACACAGCTTGCATTGGATCAGGAGATGCATGCAATTACAGTGGCAAAAAGTGGGTGTAATTGGGCATGCACCTAAATGAGAACATACACGTGTAAGGTGGAATCTGACTAATAAGTTAAAAATCTTTTGCTTGCCGAGTCTGTACTCCTTTTCTGGCTAAAGGAAATGGTAGTCCGGTTCCTGATGTTCACATTCTGCTTAGGTTTTTAGCAGTGTCTTGTTTTTAATCTTGCTTGAGATGCCTCTATAAAATGGGGTGTGTGTGTGTGTCTGAAGCCTGCTTGCTTAAACACGCAAGTCATGTCAGCTGCAATGCGGCAGTGCTTGGTGCTAATGAGGTGAGCAGCCAGAGCACCCGTCTGCTTATGTTTTCGCATCTCTGTGCAGTTATGGCAGTGGGGATTGGAAAAAGGGATTTGTATTGGATATGGCTCTGTTTTGGCCTTTCCAGAGTGTGGTTCTGTGTCCTCCTGAGGACCGAGCAGCATATTTCTACTTCCATTTGGGGAGTTAGGTAGTTGCTTCACTGTATTTAAGGCAAGCTCTAAAATACATCCTGGTTGGGAGAAGAAAAGAAAATGGAAAGTACAGAGAGGGGGACACCCTCCCTTCTCCCCCTCTCAAGTAATTCAAATGCACCTTAAAATGAAATACATTGCCTGGCAATATGTGTCTTCAGGTTGAGTAGATGCAAGTCTGTATTTGACAAGTAAGGTCTTTGCAATAGAGCTAATCAGGTAATTAATTTGGGCTAGGTCTGAATAATTACAGCTGGCCTTTCATGGGCACAGAAATGCAGATGCACTGTGATTTCTCAGCTCACCTTCTTTCTCTTTTTTAACCCTTAAGGTGCTGACAGCAGTGTGAGCTGTGTATTTTGTGCTGAAGTCAGAACGTTTTACTTTGAACATAAGGCAAATAAAGTGAATATCAAATCCTATTTGTCTTTTCCCATCCTCAGATGCCAGACTGTCTTCATCGAGCTTGATGCCTTCCCATCCAAGCCTGTCATATTCCCATACCTACAGCCTGTCTTTCAGTGTTTCTTTTTCAGAGACATAGTCTGTAAAACTGTAGGTCATGATTAAGTAATACATTGCTTGGTGGCAAAGCTGGCTTTCCTTCTAGTTCCTGCCTTCATGTCATGGAGTGCTGCCCTGTTAGCTGATAAAGTTTTTTCTGAGTACCTGTTTAGTATGAATCAGATTGCTGAAATTACCTGTCTTAAAAAATACTGCTGTGTTGGGTTTTTTTTAAGGGTCATATCTAATCTCTGTTACTTTGGCAATATGTTGTGTAATGTGATACCACAAACAGAGGGATCAATACAGCTGGGACTGGGAAAGGTATGAACTCTATCACGTAGGCAAGAACCAGCAGTGGGAGGCAGGAACCTGCTGAGCTATTGGTACTGCTGATGTGAATGTAGTGTGCAGCTAACACCCATAGAAAGAATGACATGTCAACCTATAAAAAAAGTCCTTCACCCTGGGAAGGACCCCAAGATTGTGAGTCCTCATACAGTCTGTTCTTTGCCTGGTCTTAGTTTTAAGTGGGTTAAGAGTGACATGTATGAAACAGCACAACGGACAAGATGCATTTTACGGAGAGTTGTGCTGTTTTAACACTCACTGTTGAAGTCTGTTATCTCTGTTGTGATCACATGTAGTGCAGTATTTCTTTGCCTGTTTCCCTCCTCCTGAAGACTTTGTAGTTGACTGGGATGTTTTTCTCTTCCTTTTTTAGGTCTCCGGGTGAATGGGGAGCTCATTACTGCTTACCCACAAGTGGTGGTTGTGCGTGTACCAACACCTTGGGTCCAGAGTGACAGTGATATCACAGTCCTTCGCCACCTAGAGAAGATGGGCTGTCGATTGATGAATCGTCCCCAAGCCATCCTCAACTGTGTCAACAAGTTCTGGACGTTTCAGGAACTTGCTGGTCACGGTGTGCCTCTTCCAGACACTTTTTCATATGGTAAGGCTTTTGGATCACAAGGATAGCATAGTTGCCTACCACGATTTATGCTTTTGCAGTGCAAAAGATATGAGTCAAGTTTTGGAAAACCGTAGAATTAAGTAGCATGAGGCTAGTTCCACAGATAAATGTTTGGTAACCAGAAAAGGAAATTAAAGTCACAACACTCAGATTCTGGTTTTGGCTTTGTTGATTAGCTGTGATGCTTTGGGAAGAGGACTTTAACTGTACCTCAGTCTCCCAAGCAACTCACGTGGGCTGTTACTGCTAAACCACTTTGAACTGTTTTCCAATTGCCCGAAACAAGAACTAAATGTCATAGGATACTATAAAGATCTAGACTTTGGTGAAACCTGAAAGTAGATTAAACTTCTGTATGAATAAAAATACCTGAAAATATATAAGTTGTTGTGAAAGGGCAAAAAGAGTATAGGCCCTCATGTTCAACTTTTAACAATTCTTTGGGGTTTGTTTCCCACCGGAACAGTTAATAATTAATGTTTCTTGTGCCTGCCTCTGGAGTCTGTGGTTCCTGACAGAGTGCTAGATTAGAGGAACCATTTGTCTGAGCTACCCTGATGCTATTTCTGGTTTTAATTACAGTATATTAAAGAATTGAAGATACCTCTCAGCCTTCCTTTCCTTCTTGGGAAATACCAGTGCTTTCCTCCCCCTTGTGTGCTTGCACCAATAGGCTTTTGTAACACGAACTTGACAAAACCACAAACAAACGTGACAAAAACAAAAGCATGGGTTTCCATCAATTACTATGAATTACTCTTTCCATCAATTACTGTGAAAACACATTTGAGAAGAAACATACCCTTTCTTCATAGATGTGGTTGCTCTAGCTCTTTGAGAAAGGAATGAGTTTTTAATTTTTTTTGGGGGGAGACCACGAATGATGAGGTAATTGCAGAACATCTCTGTTTGTTCATAACTCCCTGCCACTTCTTTTAATGCCTGCCTCTGGAATTCGGCAGAAGCATGACCTCTTTTTTTTCTTCTTTCCTTTTTTTTTTTTTTTTTTTAACACAAGTATCAAGTTATCAGTGAGAGCTGGCTTTGCCAAGAAAAACAGGATGTGCTGAATGACATGTTATTCCATGACATGCATTAAAATCCATGGCAGGGTAGTGATGGCTGCTGCTGGCTTTGTGACCAGTGTCTTGGCTTGACTTCTGCGCTTTACTGCACATGCTGTTAGAGGAGTCTCACCCCTTCGTCCGCTGACTTTCTCTTCTGTATTTCTTGTACTCTGGTCAGCCTTCTGTGAATTGAACTGAACTCAAATAACCTTGAAGTATCAACCAGAATCATGTGAATGGTCATTAAAAGCTACTCTCTAAGGTCCTTACAGATGCAATGAGATGAAAAGGTTGAAGTACTACTTCAGGAAATAGGGAGAATGAGATGCAGGAGACTTGAGCCTTGGAAAGGGGGGAGGTGGAGTGACAAGATTTGGGTTGTTGCTGCTCTCTGGATTATGCCTCGTCTTTGTATTCCATGTTGCTTTCCTGGTTAGTAGTTTGGCTGGAACTGTTACTGGTGTTATGTCTGCTATTTTCCTGCTAGACATTTGAAAAGGTGGGAGTTGGTAAAGTAAAAGGAATAAACTGGAACAAGATGGTAGAATGGGGGCATTCAGATTTGGAAGATTGGATTGAGCCTTTTGGGGTTGTGATCAAGAGGCCTTTGTCAACTTGTGTCTTACATTTCAAAGGAAGGAGGAGTTAGTATCCCACAGATTACAAACACCTTCGAAGTCTGATCATGCTCCATGACCAAGTTCCTCTTAACTGCTAGTTTTTTCTGCATTGTCTAAGCTGTAAGGGTGGGAGGAATGTGTGGCAATTACATCCCTAATTTGGCCACACCAGATTGTTGGCACATAATGTTGTTGGTTTTCTTTTTGCCAGGTGGTCATGAGAATTTTGCCAAAATGATTGATGAGGCGGAAGTGCTGGAGTTCCCTATGGTGGTGAAGAACACGCGGGGTCACCGAGGTGGGTGTGAGGTCAGGGGTGAGGGAAAGGAGTATTCTGAGCAGCACTCTTTAAGATTTTTGTCTTGTCAAGGGATGATAGTTAAGAAGGTCTTCTATTAGGTGTTGGACTTCTTTGCGGTACCTCTAAATTCTACCACCCTTCGACTTCTGAATGTTGAGCAGGCTGCAATGCTGGGAAGCAGTTTTAGTACAACCTAGTCGTGCAATAGCAGAAGGGGTAGGGGTTCAAAATTACGGTGCGTTGGTGACTTCTGTGAGGAAAGCTTTGAACTGGAATAATGGAAGGTCTGGCCTTAGGGGAGTAGAGAGAAGCCTACATGGAACTTAGGGGTGTTTCTAAATAGGCATAAGATATGAAATCTTAGTTCATTCAGTCTTAATTTGACTTTTTTTCAACTTGACTTTGTCTATAATTAGGATTCTGATTTAAATAAAATCTCATGTATTGTTTGTCAAACTGGATCTCTGTTTTTCAGAAAAACATCTCTGACGGCGCTGGTGATAATACAGCAGGTTCAGATTAAACTGTTCTGTTATCAGTCTTTTGCTCTAAGTGTTGAATATGAAACAATACATCAATTTTGTTTAATGTTAGATAGTGATCTGCTAAAGGAAACCAGGTTTAAAATCCATTTCAGAGGTTACTTGCACAGGAGGTTGCACTGTTTTTAATTTACTTCAAAACCAATTTAATAAATACTAGAAGTAAAAAGAGACTGAAACCGAAGTTTAAGCACGTAAACCAGCAGTTACCTTAAACAAGAGCATAACAAAAAGACACCACTTCTTCCTTCTTATTGTCCACCCGTTTGTTCCCACTCTGTGCTGCTCTGGTGCATCTCTGCTGCTGGCACGAGTGTTTCTGTAGTCATGTAGTAAATGGATTCAGGAGCTGATGTTGGATGAATCTAGACGGGTTCTTTTTACTTGGATTATTTCCTTACGTGAATTATCATTTACTTGCACAAATGCTTGTGTTGATGTAATGGAAGAGTGAGAGCAAAAGGCTGGCGCAGAGGAAGATCAGACCTGCTTCTGTTGGCAGTAATACCTGTTTATATGGTTTTAAAGTGCTTGTGGAGCTATGAGGCCAAGCTGGAGTTTGACTTCGCAGCAAGCTGAATTTGATAACAGTGCAGTATCTGAGACAGTGGATTTGGCTTGACACTGCCTCTTGTTAAGATCTACTAAATAATTAGAGAGTTTGCAGCTCTTGACTTTCTTCTTCCTTTTTTAGTCAGAATTCATGTAAATCTCTGTTGGCAAGTTTTGCTTTAGAGCACTTTAAATTCCAGGCATTTTGATGCAAATTTCTGCACAGTACATAGCCTTTCACATTAAGAGAGTTGGGGAAACTTTTTCAAATTAATTGAAGAGCAGCCATTTGCAAATTGTACTTAAAAAAACACCAGGCAAACATGGTCATAGGTACTGCCCGATGAATAAAACTCATACTCTTCTAGGCTCATTTTCTGCATAGTTTGCTGCTGCAGCAAATGTGCCAATCTATTTTTTGCCAAGGTGTCATGCCAAGTTGTCGTGATGCTGCATAATTTCCGAGAACTAAGGAGTTCCCCTCCAAGGCATCATTCTTCCTATCCTGTTTTAGGAGTACAGTGGTATTATTAAGTGCCTGCAGGAGAGCTAAAGTTGGGAATGGGAGAACGCACATGGAGGTTTTTGCTTTCTTGTCATGATTTTTAAGACTACATTCTGATAGTCTGTTTGTGATGAGTTCCTCAAGCAGTGTTCTGTGTTACGGATACCTTAAATCCTGATGAAGCAGACACTGCTCCAGTTGGGCTTTGGAGCACTTGGTGGAATTCTTCTTCCCACGTTATTTCTCCTGGTTCTGCTAGTGCCGCATTTCTGTTCCCTTAGTTAAGATAGGCAGATTATCAACTGTTTTTTGTACTCTTGTTAACATTGTAGCATAATTGAATGACAATTCTGCCACAAAAAAAGTTGTGTAGCCTTATCGAAAAACGTAAATCTAATATGACACATAAAATAGTCCTTAAGAAAGGGGAAGAAGAGTTGGGAAACGTAGCTAAAGATGGAAAGGGATGCCATCTTGTGAGACTAGAAATGAGATGGAAAGTGGTAGAGTCTGTTTCAGGGGTGACTTTCATCAGCGTTAGTAAAGTTGGAAAAGAACAAAGAAGTCTTTGGTGTGCTCTAGAAATGAAGGGGAATGAAATGACATGTTTTAGGTTAAACAAAACAAGTCCTTGAGATGCTTGCTTGCAGAAAAGCTAGTGATTTCTAAAGAGTTTTTTTCAAAATTGTAGTACATTCCATTCATTTTATGTCTTGTGGAATCTTCTGCTAAATTATCTTGGCTACTCGGAGTGTAGTGTTTTCTTCTGAAGGTAGTTGTTCCACTGCAAAGCCTCATTCTGGAGTTGTGACCTCTTGTAAGTATTGGGAAGAGCAGCGCTCAGTAACTTCCCGACAGAGAAGCGGTTGGTTCTGCAGTGGCACACTAGCGACTTCAGAGTTCTCAGCTGCCTGGTGTTTAACAGTTTCGTGTCACTGATTCCTGTGTGTCCAAGCTGTAGGCTGCGGGTCCGGTCCTCTTGGATGAACAAAACTGTGTTATTAATTAAATGTCTGCTGCTCTTTAAGTGTTTCTTCCTTTTTTCTCTCATTAAGGACTTGTACCAAAAGGAGTTGAAATTACAAGACCACCTCCTTTATCTAAAGCTGTTTTCTTTTCTTTTTCTTTCCTTTTTTTTTTAACTCCTCATATGGCTCCTCAACTCTGTCAGTACTTGAACACTTAGAAACACTGAAGCGGTGGAACACTGATGTCCACAGAAGAGTTTGTAAATGGGTGTAAGCTACAGCCGGGGCCTGTGAGAATGGGCAGCATATTGGTCAGAGGTTTTACTTTTGTGTGCTGAATCACTGACGCAGCTCAAATTGGTAGCTTCTTCCAATCTTCCGATGTTCTTTTCTTCATACAGGTAAAGCTGTGTTCCTGGCACGAGACAAGCACCATTTGGCAGACCTAAGCCATTTGATCCGTCACGATGCCCCTTACTTATTTCAAAAATACGTTAAAGAGTCCCATGGCAAGGATGTACGTGTCATCGTAGTAGGAGGCCGTGTGGTGGGCACCATGCTCCGCTGCTCAACAGATGGGAGGATGCAGAGTAACTGCTCACTTGGTAGGAAAAGCATTGTTCATAGTTTTGATCAGAATTTTTCAATCCAGTTGAAAAATCACAAACCCAACTGAAGTAAGCTGCAGGTTTTATTTTGTATTATTAATTGTGCTTGGGGGTTTACAGAGGAAAGACGAGGGTGAGGATTAAGTGAGATGCATGTTGAGCGAACACAGAAGAGATAATCTCTGTGCAAAGTCTTAGATGGATAGGGCGGATGAAAAGGAGGGGAAAGTTTGAGGAACACAGACGGAGCAACTGATGTGGTGGTGGCAGTGCCACGCTAATGCCACGTTACCATTCATTTCATCCTATTAAGAGGAACAGAAAAAGAAGGAAGAGAGGAGACGAGACTGAGGGAGATAGAGGAGACAGCTGGTTGGTAAGAGGGTAGAAGAGAGTATTAAGGGAGGAAACTGTTGAAGGCAATAAACAGTTGGATTGCATTGTGCAGCTGCTGTGCTGCCTTAAGTCTGTCAGGCTCCTCCTTGCAACCTTATCACTGAAAGACCATGTCTGGGAGGAAGAGGAAGGTTACTGCATTGATTGTAGCATACTCAGAGCTGAGTTTCTGCATAGCTGTGGGTGTAGGACGGGGGTTTCTGAGGGTAGAAGGAGGGTTGAGGTTGCCTGGCTGAAACTGTACTGAACCTGAGCAGGGATGGAATAAAATGTGTTCATGTGTAGTACAGTTTTGGTTGGTCAAAATGCCTGAGAGGTTTTAGTTACTGCTTGATGCTGAGGAAATACAGCCTGAAGGATTTTTCTGCAAAATGTTTTTTTTTTGTTTGTTATTGTTTGTTTTTTTTTTAAACTTAAGTGTTGTGGTAAAAGAAGTCTGTGAGTCGGTTAATAATTAGATGATGGACCAGCTGAGGTTCAGGCAGAGATGTTCCCTAATTCTTGCTTTAGAGACAGTAACCTATGATAGCAAGCAGAGAGGGGCATGAGCAGATGATAATGTCTTAACCCCCATCCCCCTCAATTGTATCTGTTAGAGCTGTAGTCTTATCAGGAACACTTCGTTTAATTTTGCTGAAAGATTTCTTGTGATAACTTACAAATATGTATGGAAAGCCTCTACCTTAGAAGGAACAAGGGTGGTTTGTTAGGTCATCTTTTTAATATCCCAGGATCATAAAAATGTATGATACCTTTATTGACTAAAAAGTCAGCACTTAACTGTTTTTAAACAAGCCATAATCTTGACCTGCCTTTGGCAGGTAAGAATCTTTTGAGATCCTTCGGTGGCCTCAAGTTCCTTAGTAGTCACTGTGGAAAGGAGGTTGCTTTCTGAGTCATCAGCAGTATGCTTGCAGCTTGCTTTGGAGCTTCCCAACCAAAAAGCGCCAACGAGCTGAAAAGGACGCCAGTCACCTGTGACCAGACTATGGACAGCAAGGTTTTTTTCACTTTTTCCAGGTGGCGTAGGGATGATGTGCTCACTGAGTGAACAAGGCAAGCAGTTGGCAGTCCAAGTGTCAAACATCCTGGGGATGGACGTGTGCGGCATTGACCTGCTGATGAAGGACGACGGTTCATTCTACGTCTGCGAGGCCAATGCAAATGTAGGTTTCATTGCCTTTGACAAGGCCTGTAATCTAGATGTAGCTGGTATCATAGCGGACTATGCCGCTTCTCTCCTTACCCCCGGTCGCTTGACGCGGCGCATGTCCTTGCTCTCTGTGGTGTCCACGGCAAGCGAGACTAGCGAGCCAGAGCTGGGCCCTCCAGCTAGTGCCGCTGTCGACAATATGAGTGCTAGCTCCAGCTCTGTCGACAGCGACCCTGAGACCACGGAGAGAGAGTTGCTCACCAAGCTCCCGGGGGCTCTATTCAACATGAACCAGCTGTTAGCCAATGAGATCAAACTTCTCGTGGAGTGACGCCACATGTAAATAGATGACCGACAGAACTCTCTCTTGTAAATTTTTTTTTTAAACCAACTTGCAATGCTGTTTATCAGAGAAGCTCAGAGGAATGAGGAAAGTGGGGGGGGGTGTCAGTCAAGAGAGCAAGAGTAAAAGGCATGTGTGCTGTGATTGCTGCCCCTGCTTTTTTGCAGAATGTAAAACTCTGTTCATTCTTCAGCATCAGTTTTCTAATGAAGATGCTCAGTTCATAACCTAAGTGTGAATTTTATTTGGATGCTGCGTTGGTCCCCAGACGTATTGCAGTTCATGTGTGTTCACAAGCAAGCATTGAAGCATGATTCACACTTGAAGATTTTCAGAAAGTTGTCTGGCAGCTCTCTGGAAACTTGTGTGAATTACTGCACCAGTTAAGTCTCTTCTACCTCGGTAAGGCTTGATCCTGTAAATTGCCGAGTGCCTCAAATTCTCAATGTGAGTTGGAGGTGTTAAATACCAGGTATTCCAAAATTCCTGGAGACCTACTGCTCCTACTTTTGTAAATGGGAGCTGTAAGTTCAGGATCCTTTTAAAGTCATCACTTTCTGACCTTGCAGGATATGGCCTTTCAAATGATGAGGCTGAGAGAAGTGTCAGTTGACTTAACGTGAGCTTTCTGTACAAATCTGTAATTTCTGCCATCTTGGTATTAATTGGCAGTTTTGTGTCTATATTTCTTTATAAAGCTTTTGGAGGAGGATTTTAGTACTTGTGTTTTTCTCATTTCAAATCCTGATTTTGGAAGGTATTTAGGGGAATTGGTCATATTCTATTTGTGGCAGAAGTGGCACTATTTAACTATTTTTTGCATGGTTGGAGGAGATAAACAGCACTGTAATGTTTGGTGTACAAAATAATGTTTAATCCAATGTGAAAAAGAATTACACTAGTTTAAAGCAAACGTGCATCGACTTGTATTTGTTAGTGTTTTAGTCTTTTCGAGAGAGATCTGCAATGTTAATGTTCCTTTTTCTTTAATACATGCTAGTCCAACACTCCCTTCTCTATGCCTGCATCTTTAACAGTGGCCAAAGTGAAAACACTGCAGACTATTTGTTAAGAAAACACTGAGTTAAAGCCTGTACATTGGTGGGGTGGGGGTTTTTTTTTGTTGTTTTTAGTTTTTCCTTTTTTTGGGGGGGGGAAACATGGTGAGGTGTGGAGGAGGGAAAAGTTGGTTAAAAGTCATTAGACATCTAGAGGTACTTTAGAATAAAGCTGCAGTTCATATGATACTTACCAGGCTTACTTTTTCCCCACTGAACATAAAAGCTGATGTTGGCAGAAATCCAAAGAGTATAACTGGGGAGAAATACTCAATTCTTAGCTTTGGGAAACATGCAGCAGATTTAAAAAAGAAAAATTAAAAAAAAAAAAAAGGAAAAAAGAAGGGAAGAAAAAAAAAGAAAAAAAAAGAAGAGAGCTCAGCCAGAATTAAAAAAAATAAAATATATAACTTAGGTCCACAAACAATTAACAAATTGATCCTGGACCCTTACGTGTGTGTGGTGTGAGTGCACACACTTGTGTGTGTTTGTGTGTGCGCATTTGCTTCGCTTCTTTTTGGGTTTTGGCTGTTTAGCTCCTAATTTTTTTCCAGGCTGCCTGATTTTCCTTAGTCCTTCTGGCTGTGCATTTTCTCATTAGCCTTGAGCTGTTTTGGAAAACAGAGAACCAAAACAGATACTGAGTCCATTTTTCAGTCCCTCTCTTCTCCTGCCTTTTCCTCCTCCTTCTCCTCCTCCCTTTTTCATTCCTTTCTCATTCTCTGGGTTCATAAAGCCCTGGAACTATAGATATATATATATATAAAGATAAGCCTCTTTTTTTAAAAACAAAAAGTAAAACGTTTACAATTGAAAAATAATCTTGTGAAAATAGGGTTTGTTTGGAGGGGGGTTGTGTGTGTGCAATGCTGCTGTTTTCTGGATACTTTAATGGAGCATGTCCCATGTACCCTCTGAGGCTCTGCACTGCCCACCTCTGTGGCCCTTCCTCACCTCTCTGCTGCTCTGCTGTTTTATCTTCACTTGGACCTTAAACACAACTCACGGACACTATGCAGAGAGTCTTCAAGAGGCAATAAAAAGAACAGTATTAACCTGCTTTATGGAGGTTTGATCATGCTTCTTTGTACAGTTTGGTTTTTTTTATTTTAAAAGGAATGTAATAAAATGGCTTTTTTTTTGTAGAATTAAATATTATTATTAAAATCAAGTGAAAGGTTGACTGTTGGTGTTAAGCAGGAGAGTGGACCAGCTGGTCCAGCAACAAAAGGAGCTTCAGCAGTAAAGGTATTTTCAAATCTTTCTTCCTGAGCCTTCAAGTGCACAGGTTATACCTGAAGAATATAGAGGTCTTTAACTTCCATGAAGAGTTGCAGAACCACCGAACATGAAAGGAACCTAATTTTCTAGTCACAGAGCAGTAAACTCTCTCTTCCAGAGGCTCTTCACCCCTTGCTTCTGTCCCTAAAGGGAATTTGGGTGGTGGTGGTTTTTTTTTTTCTTTCCTTTTCCTTTTTACTGGTAGGTGCCTGCACTCCTTGAGAGGCTGATGGGGTCAGTCCTTCCCTTTTCAGCTGTGGCACACATTGAGCACATGTGGAATAACAGCAGGGAGTAAACGTGTGCTAGTTGGTATAGTGGGACCTGTGTATTTCTATTTCAGGAAACATCTTTTAGAGGAAAGAGCTGGTAACTGAACATTCTGGACTGTTTTTTGAGTCTCCGTAGTATTTTGTGGCTCACAGGAACTTTACATTTCTATCATCCTTTCAGAATGTCCAGGTTACACCTCACAGTAGTAAAATTTGTGACGTAAACATAAGATTTTTTGAAAGGCAGTCGGTGGATTGAGAGATTTACAGTTTGGCTCCCTTGGGATAAGATGCTCCTCTGTGGTTGGTGCTTCCATTGCTAGTTTGGAGATAAGTCTATGCATAGTGGTCAGGGAGGGAGAAAGGATTTGAAACACCATGTACATTTGTTTGGACATTGGGTATTGATACTGCATAAAAACCTTGCTGAGGGTTCACTGGTACAAATGGGCACACTTGTCTCATGTATTTACTCCCTACTTACCCATTGCTCCTGAAATAGTGGAACATGTAGAATGGGCTGGGGGTGCGAGGGGGGTGTCTTGTTTTTACTTAAAGGAGACAAACACCAACAAACCTAGCCTGTGGTAACCAGGCGGTGTTGCCCATTGAAGGTGAACTTTACAGATGTCAGCTTTATACACTATTTCCTTCAGTCCTGTATGCTGAAAAACACATGCTAAACTTTCATACAGTTGCACTAACGCTACCTCCGTAAGGGGGTTTGGAAGCATGTGCTGAAAAAATGGTCAATGTAGTGCTGGGTTACAATAGTGCTGATACAGCTGATGGTGGTACAGCTTTTTTTGTATATTTTAATGTTTGAAAGAGCCAGTTAGAAACTCTGGTTTGCAAGAATAAGTTTCTTAAACTACATCTGATGAAATGTTTCTCTTTGTAATGCTGGAGATTCTCTTCTGTTCAACTTACCATGTTTATAATTGATGTCTTGCTATGTCAATGTACGGATTGTATCTTAAGCCTTGTATTTAATGCTTTAATGTTCTATAAAATCTTTTTTTTGAATGTTACACACCTCATCCGTAACACAATGTCAATGCTTGATGCATATGTGGACTGTTAACGTTTTTGTTCTGAGCCGATGGTCGCTCTTGGAGCATTTTCTCCCACTTCGTGTGCTGTCCATCTTTCATGTGTGATACTTACTCAGGAAATAACCTCTGGAACGTCTGTGTATGTCAGCCGCAAAGGAGATACCTCTTCAGACGTTATACTGGACTTCAAAATCCAACAAATGAAACCAGTGATGCTTGCTAAATCCTTTCTCCCCCTTATTGCAAAAAACCTGTCAGTTAAATACATAAGGGACCCTAAGGGCTTAGAGAGACTTTGAAAACAGATCGCATGTACAGTATCTTTCTCATGGCTCACTCTTTTTGAGAAGGTTTATGGGCTTTATGGCTGGTGTGAGACACACGACCCACTCCTGTTCTCTCTATGGAATAGTAGGTGCTCGGACAGGTAACTTCTGTTGCTACTGTCTTTCTTAAGTTTTAATTTTTTCACTGTTCTAGGAATTGTTTTAAACTGAACACTGCAGGATTTATAACTAGTTGTTTGCTGCCTTTTCCTTTGTTTTATTTCTTTAAGTCTTTCTTAACCTTTGAGGGTGACTTTTGGAGCATTCTGATGGTGGATCTTGGCCTGCTGTTGGAAGTCTCCAAGCCTCCCATATTTTCAATTTGAGTTGAAAAGTTTTTGTTTTGTTTATTTGTTTAAACTGATGACGCAAATTAGATGCGCGGATTTCAGGTGGGATTTGTTGTTGCTCTATTTTGTGTGACTTTTTCTCCCCTTTTTTACAGAAATGTGTTCTAACAGTTCACACTTTGTTACTGTTCTTTGCAAAACTTTTCAGGAGCCAAAAAAGTCAAACAATCCAGAGAAAACCTTCCCTTCTCCCCTTTCCGATGGCGAGAGTGAGAACTTATGAAAAGTCCTTGAGAATGTTCCTTCCTAAACTTTTCCCCCCAGTAATGCAAGCGGTTAAAACGGTAAACGCAGCAGTTTGGTGACATCCAAAACCGACCTGTTGTCAGGTAAATTGACTCTTTTCTGCTCTTACTGTAACCTTCGTAAGTTTGCTAACTTGTCTGCCTTCCTTTCTTCCCCTCAGTTCATTTTGGTGAAACTTCTTGAATGATTTCTTTAACAGTGATATTTAGAGAAAATCCTACTTTTCTTCTTTATTTCCCCTCCTTACACATGTTGACCTTTAAGAAAACTGTCATTGTCCTTTGCTTTACTCGGGTGAGACAAAAGTGAGTCCCCTCATGTAAGTATGTGAGGCACAGTTTTGTAATACATTAATTCCACCTCCTCTTTATCACTTCAAGGTAGTTTGCCTTTGAGTGTACTATTTTAGCTTAGGTTTTTGAAAGAGGTGATGCTTTCCGTTTGCCAAGTGAACGTAAAATACAACTGCGTCAATTAGGAGTTGATAAGTATGAAAAACTAGTACTAAGAACGTTAAATGAAATCTATTAAAATTCAATAGAGCAGGAGCCTGTAAAGAGGACAGATGGGAGAGTATGTGCTAAAGAAAAAGACTGTAGGGCTGATAATTTCTGTTTGCGGCGGATGGGGTGACGTGTTTTATGTTGCCCTTACTGCTGTATCTAAGTATTTGTATACTTTATCCTTCTCTGGTAACTCCCTCCCTTAATCTCAAACCACTTAAAAGTGCTGGGAAATTAATATTTTTTTACTACTTCTAAGGAGGAGGATCTGTATTTTACTCACAAAGGTAAATATCAGACAATTGGAATACCATTTAAAGTGGAAGAATATGAGCCTTCAGACAGGCTTCTGAGTTTCCTGTTGCAGTATTTTATTTCCCATGACATCTGTAAAGAATTAGCACTTGTTTCAGACTTTTTTTCTGTGTACGTTCATAACTCTTCTGTATCATCATAAAATAGTTTACTTTCCATATTCTCAATTTATATTTTCCTGAAACACAGCAAATTTATCAGCAATACCATAAATTGTAGCTTCAAATTAAGGTGGGAGGGAGTAATTCTAGAGCCAAATTTTGCTCTCAATTACACTGAGATAAACCTGGAATCGCTCTGTGAAAGTCAGTGGAGTGATATCCAATTTCACTGGTATAATTGAGTGTATAATTGTGTCTTTAATTATACTTGCAAGATAATTTTACAGACCTGTTATACTTATGTTTCCAATGCTTTTTCCTTTCAGACACACCCACTTCTTGCGTCTCAGCACTGGGCAGGCCTATTCCTTTATTTGTATATATTTTTGTGCATCAGCTGCTATAGGACACGGGTGTAACACTTTCAGGCATGTGGTTGGGTGTCTTTTTGGGGGAGAGATTTGTGGGTTCGTCATAGTGTCTAAAAAGAAGAATCTCTTTTCCTCAAATTTGTTGAACAAATTTATGTCGGCTCACAGTTTTGCATCTCTAACCTGGTTTTATATATATCACGTGAAGATTTTATTGAAAGAAAGACAGTACTAGTTCTTTGCAGTGTCTGCAAATGATCTTTGGTGGGGAGAGTTGATCAAAATTTACTGCATTCTGCAGAAGTTAATGTCTTGATATTTAATGTTGCTTGAAAGGTGGTTTTACAGATCATGCTCCTCCCTCTTTATGGAATGGCTTCCAAAGCCTTGTATTGATCTTGGTTGTGCCCAGTGCTTTGCCTAGTGTATGGGGAAATGTTGTAGACCTTGAATAAGCCATGACGTCTTAGACAAAGGATGATGATTATGTGTGTGCTGAACAAGAACTTCTTCTGTATGCCCTTCTGCTGCAACAGAGTAATAAAACTGGTAGGTGGCAGCAGCAGCAGAAGAAACTCATGTGGCTGTGACCTGAGAAACCTCCAGTACTGGGAGAAATGGATTGCAAAATATTAACTGAAGTAAGGGGGACGGAGGAGAGAGGCAGAGTCCCTGAACTGTCCCTTTGAATGGTGAGTCTGATTTACGGAATTCTAACCATCCAAAGACTAGCTGTAGTACGGTAGACGCACTGATCTGTCTGATTTGGTGTTTGGTTACCTGATGTCCTAATTCTGATCTTTGATTCAACGTTCCCATTTCCCCACTGCCTCTATAAGGCACAGTGTGTGCCTTAAAAAAATTAAACTTCAGCAAAATTGCCACATCTTAAAGAGTACTGGAAAATAAGGCTGGAAGGAATTTATCTAGTCTATCCATTTCTCTGCCCCACAGGAAGATCAGTCATAGTTACGCCATTGGTGACATGTTTGTTTTAACCTGGTCTAAAAACCAAGGAATAAATGAGGAAGATTCTGCAGTCTTTACCTATGGAATTTTATTCTATGAAGGTAAAAAGCATCCTTACTGTCAGCCAGTGGTCAGTTTCATGGGCTGAGAGCCCATCTGCTTTTTTTGCTACTTCTTTTTTTGCCCATCTGCTATCTCATGCTGCTTTGGGGGTGATTCTCTTACGTACTTGCTCGTATGTATAAGTCTTTTCTTGAAATGCTCTTGAGTATTTTATCACAATGCTACTTGGTGATAACCGAAATTACATGTGTCCATACATGTATTTAACATTTCACATCAAATGTTGGTTCCTTTAAAGCCTGGTACCCCTTTGAGTGTGAAGAACCTCTATCCTAGTGTTGCCAACATGCATTCTTTTGTGCAAGGAGCATAGTTTACAAATGCATATAATAAGCGACCAGCTTCATGCTGTAATGACACTTCAAGAACGCAGAATTTTCATGTGGTACGTGATAGTTACTTGAGATTTAGGGACAACAGCAGGGATTCACCTATAACAAATGAATAGGTTTGGCGTTAAGTCTAAAGCGTAGCCTTAAATCACTCTTCATTTTGTCCAGTAGGATGCAATGGCGCACACTTACTCAGATGAATCTAGATGAATTTTTCAAAATTCTGGTATGAACTTCCCTATATATAAAAAGCCTCTTTGAGACTTTCCCCTCTGTTTCTGAATCCTGGCCTGTTTTTTGATTAGTTTAGCTAGTCATAGCAGTAAATCCAAACCGGTGAGTACAGAAGATAAATTGCTTCTTTGGTTCGTACCAGTCATTAGCCCATTATCATATAATGAAAAGGATTTAAGGACTTCTTGTTAATTGAAATGCTCAGATGTCTTTACATAACACTTAAGAAAAATTTGTAGCTACATAATGTTAAAAAATTTTTATGTAAGGAGGAGATAAGATACTGATACAGAAACAAAGTAGAAGTGCAAAATGTTCTCAAGCACTCAAATGCTCTCAGTCCCAAACTTGGAAATCTTAAATAAAAGCTCGAAACCAGGAAAAGCCAAAAAACAGATCTGTTATTGTCTTCTGTGAATCTTATGTAGATACTAATTACTGCATAATGGTATTTATAGAGCACCATATAGACTAAATGATAGATGCCTTAGAAACACCATGGTAGTAGAAGACTGCGTTCTTTATGGAGACTTCATATATCTCAAGATAGAAAAAATGTTCAAAGCATCAACAGTTAAAATTCTTTTTGAAAGTGGGAGAAAGTGGGAAATACAAAATATATAATGTTTCTGACTTGATGGCTAACAGCTAGTAATTTCAACCACCTATTCAGTTACCTAGACCAGTGGTCTCCCAGACTTTTTGATTGTGCATCCCTATCAGTAAAAAACATTTTGAGCATGCACCCCGATATATGTTTATTTGTAAGTTACATATGTGTACTACTGTGTACATTATAAAACATACACAAACCCAGAAATCAAAAAAGGATGCGATAAAGATGAAATGAACACTATTTTAAATATTTATTTCATTGTATTTATTAATGGTGCAAAAAATATTTTCTTCGTGCAGCCTTATGGATTGTCTTGCGTACCCCACCCTGGGGAACGTGCACTCCGCTTTGGAGAACGCTGATCTAGACATCGTCAAAGAATTATAGTTGCGCATGTCATTAGTATGTTCCGTCATAACAATACCTCCATTTTAAGTAAGTCTCCTACCAGAGGTTAAAATGCTGACTTCTAGTAGGGTGACTTCTCTTTCTGAAAAGAAAGTAAAAGAGGAGAGGACAGTAGGATGTGGAAGCACTGATGGACGGTCTGACATAGGGGAAGTTTGAATCTGGATCAGCTGAAAATGCAGAGAAACACATCCAAGTGGACTGGGGAAAAAAATTGCGGTCAGAATGTATACCAATATGCAGAACACAGCAGTAGCTTTTGTACTTTCATAAATGCTTCTAGTTCACCTACAGCTGATTCGTTGATAACAACAGGAAACAGAATTTGGAATTTATCTGGGGTAGTCACACTAAAATCGGGAACAACGCTTACATATGGGAACTAAGCTGGATCTGAGTTCTTGATATTCAGGCAACTAAATAGTCCCCAGTGCACATCAGGTACCGCTTAGGATTATGGACAACTGGTGTGCTTTTCTCAGTAGTTTCTCACTTTTCATACAGCCTTTAAAAGTGTTTCGTGGACCACAGGCTGGAAATCCCAGAACTGACTTACCGCAAAGTGAAAGGAGAACAAAGGTGCAAAGTGAAAAATATTTTGGATGGAGATTTGAAAAGAGTTTTGTTAAATATAACGATGAGCAAAGTCTGCGCGTGAGTTGAAGCTCATGGAGAAAGTTTTTTAAATTCAGTCAGACTGGAGATGTAAAAGAGGGAAAGTGAATTCTGGTGGTAGAGGCAAAGGTGTCTGAAGCATATGTCAGTCTGTTAGCAGAGGGGGAGATGAGGCAGTAAAACAGCTTTTGCTGATTTTGAGTATTCCCAGCTTTTTGTTGTAAGGAGGAATCTCACCAGACTTTCTGTACATAATGTATGCTAGGCATGCTAGCCTTTGGGGACTGGATATCAAGGAGGAGAGCTCAAAGTCGATGTAGAGCTGTTGATACGGAAACTAGCTGTAGCACTTGCCTACTAGGACAGGTGGTCATGTGGATTAGAAATGTTCCTGCACTGAGTTTAGATGACGGTAATACTTGGGAAGAATGGTGGTCATCTGGCCCTGAACATGGGCTTATTTGCCCAGATATATCTGTAACCTTTAGCATCAGTCCAGGTGAGGGGCTGACCTGCTGGAGAGCAGCTCTGTGGAAAGGGACCTGGGACTCCTGAGAGACAACAGGATGGCCACAAGCCAGCAATGTGCCCTTGGGGCCAAGAAGGCCAATGGCACCCTGGGGTGTGTCAGGGAGAGTGTGGCTAGCAGGGCGAGGGAGGTTATCCTCCCCCTCTACTCTGCCCTGGTAAGGCCACGTCTGGAGTGCTGTGTCCAGTTCTGGGCTCCCTGGTTCAAGAAGGACAGGGAGCTGCTGGAGACGGTACAGCAAAGGGCTGCGAAGATGATTAGGGGACTGGAACATCTTTCTTATGGGGAAAGGCTGAGGGACTTGGGTCTTTTTAGTCTGGAGAAGAGAAGACTGAGGGGGGATCTTATCAATGCTTATAAATACTAAAGGGGTGGGTGACAGGACGAGAGGTAACAGGCACAAACTTGGTCATAGGAAGTTCCACCTAAACATGAGAAGGAACTTCTTTCCTTTGAGGGTGGCAGAGCACTGGAACAGGCTGCCCAGAGAGGTTGTGGTCTCCTTCTCTGGAGATACTCAAAATTCACCTGGACACATCCCTGTGCAACCTCTGGGTGACCCTGCTCTGGTGGGGGGTTGGACGAGATGATCTCCAGAGGTCCCTTCCAACCCCCGTCATTCTGTGAGTCTCTCATTCTGTGATTCTCAGCATACTAAGGGATAGAGGTATAGAAATGTATGTAAGCCTTTTTAATGAGCAAGGGGACTGCTCTAGGTGACTTAGGGTCAACTGTTCAGGGAAGACTTTTTTGGGTGTAAAAGAAGCAGGAATTGAGTACTCTCCCAGATCTTCCATGTTTTCACGTGAGGCTGTCAATACAAAAGTATTTTTTTTTCTACTAGATATGACATAGCAAAGCATTGTGTTCTCTGCAACTCTGATGCGGTAGAGATTTGAAGAAGGCAGAATATTTTCCATTCTTACAAACTTCCATGGGCAGGCAAGGAAGGGGTGGTATGTATGTGAAAGGAGGAATGGATGGGTTCCTCATGTCAACGGAAAAGCGGGTTATGGATTGGACTGATAGAAAAGTTAACATTTACATTGTACTTGGGCGAGGCATTTTCAAGGTATTTCTGCATCCCCCTTTTCTTCCATTTAGAAGGAGTACGAGTGTTACTAGAATATACAGAGCCTGCAGAGTAACGTGTCAGCGTATGAAGCTCTGCCAAGAGTGTGTGGGGGAAGGGCTCATAAAAGATTTATGTGAATTTCTGTGTGTCTGCTAAGTCTACTTTTTTATTTGGAGGCAATTTGCTATATGTAACTGTACTCTGTCTTAGTGGAATAGCTTTTTTTGTTTGTTTGGAAAGAAGGAAATGTGGTTAGGGAGTTAAATATGTCATTCTGTTGTCCTTTTCTGTAGGAAGCAGAATGGTTAAGGGAAAGCAGTCAAAATGCATAGGAGCTACACGACTAGTTACATCCAAAGTCTGGTGTCAGTTGAGTACTCACTGATGTTGCTGGGGAGAAGGCTTTTTGGTCTGTCTTTTAATAGGAGGAGATAAAGAAACATCTGAGAAAGGACTTTGAAAGTGTTGCGTACATTGAATTACGTCTTCTGTTGCCATTTCTTTTTGCTTTCAGAACTCTTTGATGTGCTTCTGTAGACGTATCTTATTAAAAAGGTATTGGCTGCTGAAATGTCTCTGGTGCGTAGCGCTGAGGTCAGTCAGACAGGGGGAATGGGCATGGAGTGCTTTCTAACCGGGAACCATCAGCTGCGCTCATCGGGGCCATGACCACAGGAGGACAGAGGGTTAAAGTCTAACATAGATTTTGCTGGTCTCTTTATTTTTATTGCGATGTACACAGTAGTAGCAGAAGTCTTTGTCAAATAGTACCCTGTGTAGCTGTCACTAGAATGTGCAGTTGCTTTTGATCAACAGTGAATTTTGAAGTTTCCCATATCATGTAAGGCTTTGCATTTTCCCAAGTAGAGGTACTGTATTATGTTAATCTGTGGTTTAATGTAATAGGATATATACAGTTTTCCAAATCAGGACCGACTTTCTGTCTTAGACAAATTGCAGTATAATTGAGGTATTTTAATACAGGAATGGAAAAGAAACAGAGTTTTATTAGAGGTCATTGGAGGTTTTTTTCAATAAAGAATTGCAATCAGAAAAAAACTAGTTTATCACATTAATAGATTTTCAGGGTTATATGTTAATTTCCAGAATTTATTGCGACGATCCCTCTTGTACAAAATAGTATTTGTTGTTAGAGAGGGAGGCAAAATCCCTATTCTGTTAGCCAGTAACCCAGTTGTTCCTACCTTTTTGGCCAGTTATGCATTTTTTGTATGCAGATATTCTGTTTATGTGGAAGCAGTGATACTACTGAGCTTCCTTGATGCTTAGTTTATCTGTGTCATAAAATACTTACATTTTGGGGAGAAAGGAGCTGGAGAGGTGACAACTGTACACAGTGTTATGTGGACTAAACAGGAAGGTGCCATGAAGCAGAGAGAGAAGACTAAGCAGTAGCTGTATGCACAGGTATCCTTTCAACTCTGTCTTATCAATGTTGTGGGAGGCCAGGAGTCAAAATGACTGTTTCAGTTAGACCAGGATGAGGAATGGGAATGTCACGTTGGCTGTTTGTGCAACTGTAAATACTTCATATCTGGTGTTCACAAGAAGTGTGGTTTGCCCAAGGGTGCGTGTGCAGCTTCTCTTCCTCACTACGACTGTGCAAAGTGCTGTCTGCTAGTATTTATTATTCTCTGGATTCTGTCTGTTGAGTGGTATTGTGCATTATGCCTGAAACTTGTATAATATCTTAAAAGTTTCAGGAGGAAACTTGGTATGCTTGCGTGTATATTTTCCCATCCCTCTAACAAAGACAAGGCCAACAGAAACAACACAAATGTTACGGTTATTCTCCCCACCCATCTTTACATTAGAATATGGGAGGAGTAGCGCAAATGTAATGTGATGAAATGTTTGCCCATCCCCGAATGGAGACGTTTGTTTACTGGGTGGCAAATACTGAAGCTTTATCAGTGAGAGAACTAGGCAGAAAGAGGCTGCAGTTTGACTTTGCTAAACTTTTACAGTTTTTCCTCCACATGAAATATTTCCACAGGAATGTAATGCTTGCGAAAGATGCTGGATCAACAGTTGCAGAGATTGAACTCCTCTACCAACAGGAAAGGTAACAGGAACTAGATTTTACCTTTAGAATGCAGCCTTCACTGCGTCTCACTCCTTGACCTGGAAAGGCCTTTCCCAAGGTCAGAAGAGGAGTTTGGTACCCATGGCTCAGTCCTTGGTGCATCTCCAATGCCACTGTCAAGGAAGCCAGATAGATGCCAGTTACAGTGATCTTTTTTTATGATGTCTGCTTGAATTTCTGATATTAATATTTTTGGGAAAAAGACTAACTTCTTCAATGGTTTGTTTCTCTAGGTTTTTCTACACCAGCAGGAGGTCTTCTCTTCCCTCTTACGGGGATACCTGTCTCTTGGTAATGCCCCCTTCACAATGAAGGGAAGAAAGGATGGACCAGCAGCAATGTGGAATGGGGTGGTAACAGTCATGATGAACACTGTCCTACTAACATGGAGAACTGAATAAAAGAGTTGTGAATTCTAATTCATGAGAGTGTGAGGTTCTTTTTGGTATCTTCTGCACCAGCGTGCCTTTCTTGAAGTGCTGGTTAACTTCAGAAATCCGTTGATCTTGCAGCTTTGATACAGCTAAGCCAGAAATGTAAAACCTGTTGGATATTATTCATCATATTAGCCTTTTTTTCCCCTCCATTAATTTAATTCTTAAGAGTTCTAAAATGCTTTATATTGACATGAATAATTTTCTTGAATATCTTGGAAACCTCAGTATCAGGCCTTTGGTTTTGAGTCATGTTATGAGTTCACCAAAATCACTGAGAGTACAAGTCTCTTGAGTTTTAAAAGGAAAATTGTACTATACAGATCATGCTATACTCATAGCTTTGGTGACTGCTAGAGAGACACAGAACTGCAACTCCGTTAATCTATCAGAGATTCTTTAAACTATTAGATCATGTGCCTTTGGATTTTGAGGCCACAGTGGCAGGGCTTATTATAGACATGGTCACGCAAGTTCTTACTATATATTGCTTCTTTAAAGCCATAGGTTATAGATCTTGCACATATCTCTTTCGGTTTGTTGTTAGTGAAACACTGTGAAGAGTTAGACATATACTGGTGCTACTTCTGTAATGTGCCTACTTGAAATTTGTGTTGTAGAAGTGAAGCAAAAACGGGAAGCAAGATACTGAGTTGGCACATTATCAGTAAACACGTCTTATTCTTGGCAAGGTAGAATGTTCAGTTTCCTTCTAATCTTTTCCTTCTGTCCTTGAAATCCTGGCCAAATCCTTTAGAGGTGATAATGCATTATAAAGATCTATCAAATTAGATTTTAAAAGAAATAATTGGTGAAACAAGTGGAAAATGGAGCCAGATGTAAAACCTTTAGCTAACTGGTAATTGCAAGAGGGAGTGTAAGGAAATAAAAGGGTGGTCTCCCCTTGGACTTTAAATCTTGAACATATTTTTAAGTTAGATTGCATCACACAAGGCTGAAAGCTAGCATGGTTTGGGTAAAATTAATATAAGACACTTTGTGCAGAAAGTGCCCTTAGATGAAGGAATTGGTTTCAAGGTGCTCTTTAGGCCAAGAGTTTTGCAATTGTTTTGTTTTTATTAGCACTTACATGACTGTCATCTGCATGATGACTGAACCACCAATGTATTGCAGCAATGAGAAAGACAAACAATTTAATGTTCAGCTGTTTCTAAAGAGGTATTCCAGTCAAAGAGGGAGAGAGAGATGCAATGCTATTGTGCAAGGTCGAGCTGACATCACCTCTGATGCTGTAAAAAATGCTGACGGCTCAGATTTGAGCTGGAATTCCTTGCACTGGGGCATGTCTTCTAGGATAATAGGTTCTCCGTTCTCTTAACACTGTAACAAGCAGGACAGGAACGTGCTTTCTGAAACCTGTCAAAGAGCGAGGGCTGCTACTGAAGAAGTTTCCGTGTGGTGGTATGGATATTTTCATTCCTGTTTTCTGTATGCTTGTTATAGTTATTTACAGTTCGGTGGAAACCAGGAGCGTGACTGGTACTCTGGCTGCAGCTATGCCTTTCCTCAAATAGCTACCGTTTGTGGCTGGTTGTTTTGCAAATCTGTATGTCAAACCGTACCTCTGGTAGCACTCGGAAACCTCTGTTAGCAGGTAAACCGGCTGCCTCTGCAGAGTTGTGGCCGTTTTATCTCTTGTGGTTCAGTACTTAGGAGCATGCTGATGCAGATGCTCAGGCTTCCGTAAGTGCTTTTCTACCATTTCCCTTAATATTTAATGTTACAAAAGTAGAACGGCTGAGAACCTTCTAAATTCCTTCTTAGTTTTGTATATCCCATCTTGCTAAGCTAGTTCCAGGCCCCTATCTGTATTTCAGTTGTATTTTCTTTGTGGTTATTCAGCAATGTTCTCCCTGTTCTATTGCCTAAAGTTCACAGATGTGCTCCTCCTGCCTTCATAGTCCAGAATGACTTTGGGGTTTTGGTTTTGGTTTTTTTTTCTTTTTTTTTCCCCCCTTTTCCAAATGCTCTGGGCTGCTTGTCATAGGAAAAGACCTGCTGTTGTTCCTACTCTTAACCGCTGGCCCTACTTGTTATTCTCCTTGTCCCAGGCACACACAGAGTAGCTTAAGTGTATTTCTTCCTTGGTGTCTGTTAAAGATAACCGTTCTTTGATGTTTGTGTGAATTACCCTAAAAGTGTGTTTTCCTTTTTTAGGGGGAGAAAGACAGGCTTTGTTACTACGTGTTTTCTTTTGGTATTTCACAGCCCAAAATGCATTAGAAGGTAAATAGAAATTCAAAGAAGTTAATGAAAATAGAGATGTCTAGTTTCACTGTAAATGTCTCAAGTGAGTGAGGATCAGCAAATGGCAAGACTGAAAAGATCAATAGGTCCCTGGCTCTTGCACTCATTTAGTTATCTTTGATGAGAGGGATTGGTCTTGCAATCCATCTCTTCATATGTCTCACTTAAAAGCTCCAATTCAAGAGCTACGGTCAAGAACGTGTTAGTAACAAGTTAAGTTTTACTTTTCTTTGTCTTTCTTTTGTTCCTTTGAATTTGCCTTTTGAATATCAATACTGGGTATCAATAAATACTACTTGGATATTCATAATACAATATTTTGATGTCATTGTTTGTACAGTACAGTGAAAACAGAGTAATAATAGGTCTGTAGTGGTAACACTGACCTGTGATGGTTAGGGAAATGCGGTGTAAACAGTTCCTTTTGCATTTCTGCTGCATTTTGTCTTCACTGGAATTGTGCTTTTGTGCTGGCTGCAGAAATGGCGTACTTGTAAAACTCTGGTTTGCTTAGTATAATGAGATCTTGGGGTGGAGTATATTTGTATTGAGGCCAAACTGGGAGAGAGGTTGTAATTTTGTTTAGTGTAAGATCTGGAAAACCTCTGTAACTCGGCTCGCCTGCATTCCCAGTTGTGCATGACAGAAGCAGACAGCTGTGTTTTGACCACTGTCGTCTTTGTTTTTCTGGGTCACTTTCCTTATTTTTTTGCCTTAGCACCTTCGTTGCTTCTCCAGCCTGCTCTTTCCCTGTCCAAACAACTTGGTTTATCAATGTACGTTTACCTCTGGGTGATCTGCAAAATCTCAGTGTCACGTTGGAACTAGACATCGCATCATCTTCTCCGTGACTCTCTCATCCCATGCCGTTATCACTTTAACGTTTTTCCAGACACGCTGCTTCGGAGGGCTCCCTCTGCTGAGATGGTGAAGTTGTTGAGAAGGGAGAGCGTGCAACGCAATGACAAAGTTGCCTCCCCCCCCCCAATTTAGCTGTTGGTGCACAGGCTAGTGAGCAAAGCCCAAGCTAATAAGCTAAGCCCGACGCTGTTTATTGCCTTATGCACTTAGACGTTGGCGTGCAGCAGTGGTTGGGATAGACAGCAGTTCTCCCTGCCAGCTGGTGAGATCAGTGATCACTGTATCAGTACTGCTGAGCTCTGTCTTGCTTTGCGAGTGCCTGGTGCTGAGATTCAGGCAAGTCCCTTGGCCTCCTGCATGTTTGCCCTCATCTGCTGCGGATCTACTATCCCAGTTTGTGGGAGGAAGATGTGTAATACTGGGCTCCAAAATCACGTGAAACACACTAGGAAGAGTTTTGGTCAGAGGTGGAGTTACAACTGCTCCGTATTTTTCTTCAGCTTTTTCATTTAAAAAAATTTTATATTTTTTGTGACAGTGCTTCTGAAGATCTCTGATGAAGGAAAAAGCCCTCCTTCTAGTTCTGCCCATCTTTTCCTTCCTAGAGAGAGCATACAGCAGCTGTCAGAGCTGTCGGTAGTGTTACTGCTTTGTCCCTACAGCCCTTAAGATCCAGGATGAAGAGATACAGAAGAATATAGTGGTGAGCATCCAAGAGGAAAGAATGGGATGTTGCTTTCTAGCATCCCTGATACCCATCCATGTTCAGCTGCTTAGTGGTGATGGTGCTTGCCTCTGCAAGAACAGGAAGTTGAGAGAGGAGGAGGCAGGGAAGGAAGGGGCCAAATCGCTTCCAGCTGTGATAGGTCAGTCACTAATGGAGCAGTGGTCACATCTGTGGTGGGGGAGAGGCAGGGTGAGGAGCTTGGGCTTTTGGAGAAATAAAGGAGGAACCTCCCCAGTTTTTGAGTCCCTTCTTTCCAGCCTTGGGGCCAGTGCTGTGTTACAGGGAAGAATATGTCCTTAGTCTTCCCCATAACATCACACCGCACAGCTTTCTGGGGTCCTATTTGCAAGGTAAGACTCCGAGGGAAGAATTCCTCTACAAAACCCTTCAAAGCATTCTCTGCAGCCTGAATCCTTTTATGGCTTGGACTGGTGATCTTCTCTTTTAGCCCAATCTTAGTAATAGCTCACATATTTTGAGAACAGCTGAATTTGTGAACAGGGAATGGAAATGAAGAAGTGCAGCCCAGTTACGAGACTTCGCTCTGGAACAAGCAAACCCTGAAGTGGGAGAAGAGGCCCAGTCGAGGGAAGGAAAGACAGACTACTTTCAGCATCTACGATTCCAGACTTTGTTAGGTGGGTGTGTGTACCTTTCTGTTACAACACCCCTCGTTCTGATTTCATCAGCTGTCACACAAAGTCAGTTTGCTTGGAGGGGAGACGTGAAAGGAGTATGGCTTTGGTTAGATGCGGCTGACTCTGCTTGGCGTAGTGATGACATAGTAGCAGAAGGATAAGAGGGGTCCCTAAAGATGCTTTCTTCTCTAAACTGTCTTCCTCCCATTGCTCTACTGAGATAAGTGTTTTGCAGAGTGATTTGGTAGGTGGCTTTTTTGCTTTAGTTTCAAAGGTCAACAGTTCTTAACTATTGCAGGTTCCTTTTTTTGCAATTGAGCTAAGGTCTCGTGGCCCTTCTTACAAGGCTGGCCATTAATGGATCAGAAACAGTGTGGGCAGCAGGAGTAGGGAGGTGATGGTGCCCCTGTACTTGGCGCTGGTGAGGCTGCACCTCGAATGCTGTGTTTGATTTTGGGCCCCTCACTACAAGAAGGACATTGAGGTGCTGGAGCGTGTCCAGAGAAGGGCGACGAAGCTGGTGAGGGGTCTGGAGCACAAGTCTGATGAGGAGGGACTGAGGGAGCTGGGGTTGTTCAGTCTGGAGAAGAGGAGGCTGAGGGGAGACCTTATCGCTCTCTGCAACTACCTGGAAGGGGGTTGTGGTGAGGTGGGTGTTGGTCTCTTCTCCCAAGTGACAAGTGATAAGGCAAGAGGAAATGGCCTCAAGTTGCGCCAGGGGAGGTTTAGGCTGGATATTAGGAAAAACGTCTTTCCTGAGAGAGTGGTGAAGCACTGGCACAGGCTGCCCAGGGAGATGGTGGAGTCACCATCCCTGGAGGTGTTCAAGGAAGGTGTGGACGTGGCACTGCGGCACATGGTTTAGTGGGCATGGTGGGGTTGGGTTGGTGGTTGGACTTGATGATCTTACAGGTCTTCTCCAACCTTAATGATTCTGTGATTCTGTATTTCACTCTCATATATGGTATTACTGCCAGAGTCATACTGCATTTGCAGGCAGAAACTACGGACACCTGTTCTTCAGCAGCTAGCCTGTGTACTGACGGGAAGGGTCGTGATGACCCACCTTCCCAGGCTGAGTTGCCACAGTTTTCTTTGTCACGTAGGGAGCTCCCAGTGAGCTGCGTGCAGCTGAAGGTGCCGGTGACAAAAGTGAGTATGCAGTCACAGGAGTTTAACATTAAGGACACTGTGCAGACCCACTTTTGATGACCAAAACTCACAAAGTCGTGTCAGGTCTCTGCAGGCAGTGGCACCGAGCTTTTCCACGTGGTGGGGGCAGGAGTACAGTAAGAGTCAGGGGATGCTGACTGTGGGAAGTGATTTGATGTGCTGAATTTTGTCAGTGCCTCCTGACTTCAGAGAAAAAAGGTGCTCAAAACCTCAAGGATGAGGCTGTAGCTGACTTTGGACATGTGGGAGGGAAAGAAAAGAATGTGTTCTTAAGGCAGCCAAATCTTGCAAAATTACTTGTCATAGCCATCAACTTTTAATTAAATTTCCATCTCTTCCCCTCAGCCCAAATGACTGGTGTTTAATATCACTGCATTCAGTGTCCCTTGGAGTGGAGCACGCTGTGGTGCATTGTTTTGTTTGTATGGAGTTGGCAAGCAGGTCATAGTATGTGTGTTTGCTTCGGTTGCCTGGAGGAGTTCAGCATCTTTTAATTACGTGTTTTTGTAAGTGTCCTTTAACAAATGTAACCCTTAGGAGCTAGAACAGCGAGTATGAGGAGCAGGCTGGTTTGGAGGGATTTGGAAGCAGATGTTGTGACCCCCGAGTGGTGGAAGGGCTTTCGGAGAGGTGAAGTTCATGCTCCTAGGCAGTCCCACTCTTGGAAGCTTTTTCTACAATTCCTACCTTCCTCATCAGTTTTGGAAGCCTTCCCAGTGTTTTGGATCCACGCTGTCTGAACACACCTCCTTAAGGCAGCAGTGCTCCCCTGTTGTTGAACTTCGGATAACGCCTAGCCGAATACTGCACTTCTCCTTTGCGTAGAAAGGGTGTTGGGTCATCAGCATTCGGGACAGAGACGCATTGAACCGGTGTGTGAGAAGTGCTCTTGGAGCTTGCCCATCACGCCTGTTCGTTCTTTTTCTTGTTTCCAGAAGTGGTTTTGTCCCAAGTGCCTTCTGCTGCAGTGGCTAGTGTTTGACTGGCATCGCCCAAGGTGAAAGATGTGAATTCCAACATCCACGGGTCGCTTCTAACTGTGCTGGATTTGGATGCTGTTTTGTCAAGTGTGCGTTGGACCCATTAACTTCATGGAGAGTAGGAAACACTTATAACCTTGAAAAATGTCAAGCCCAAGATGTCCGAGTCATTTATCAACAGGTACAACTTGAAGATATCACTTTTATTTCTGTTAGTGTACATAGTAAATACAAGATAACAAGACAACGTATCCTGCCACGTCTCAACGGGTCTAATTTATCCCTGGGTAAATCAGTCAGTGTCAACGGATGTGATGGGTAAAAAAAACCGTCTCCAAGAGGGTGAGTTAGTTTTCCTGAGGCTGTGTTTCCCTCTGCTGGCATGCAGTTAATACTGCCGACTTTTTTTTTTTTCTCAAAACCAAGCTTCTGAAGCTACTGCTTCCTTGTAATCCCAAGAAACTGTCTTCAGTGACCAAACACAGCATGTTAATCAAAATAAAATTAAGAAAGAAACAGCAACAGTGGTAATGAGTGAAAGAAACTTCTATTGTAAACAATATGTTTAAATACAGTACATAAATACCAACTTGAAGAAGGGAAAACACGCAGACACTAGAAATACCTGGAGTAGAGTAACAGTATTTCCTTGCAATATTAAAAAAGTATCATTAGAGGGGAACTATCAACAGAAGTAGAGTTGCTGTAGTTAATTGTGTTCTTCAAGGGTCAAGAAGTATTACCTGGAGTTTTTCTATTGGATTATGTAAAGACACTGTTTTAGGGTACAAGCCTAAAGCTACAACTAGGAAAATTTGAACTGGACGTGGGAAGAAATTGTCCGCTGTGAGCGTGATGCAGCGCTGCAGCGGGTGTCTGAAGAGGCTGTGGAACCGCCCTGCCTGGACCACTGTTCACGTTTGGCCGGACCGGGCTGGGATTGACCCAGTCTGCATGCGAAGCTGGCTCTGCTTTGAGCAGAACATTGGGCTGGAATGACTTGCTGGTTTTTCGGAGTGTGATATGCATGCTACCTTCTTTGGGGGGGCAGGGGGCAAGGAGGGAAGGGGGGAGTTAGACTGAAGAGGTGAAATGACAGTTTTCAGTGTCTCCTATTTTTATTCATCTAGGGTAATTATTAATACTTCGGTAACCCTCAAACTAATAACATTTGTGAAAATTCATACCGCTGTCAGGCATGATTAGCTAATCTAAGTTACCTGGAAATTTATAAAATTCATCTGAACGGTTGTTGTACTGCATGTTAAGATTAAAAAGAAAAGCTATGAAATTACAAGTAGCACTGTTTTAAAAGCCATTTTACTAGTTTACATTTGTAAAACTGCTATAGATTTAAAAAAAAAAAGATTGAAATTAGGGCCTTGGGTCATTTAGAAACTGAGGTGTGTAGATTTGCAAGTGAGTAATGGTACTGATTTCCTGAACCTCAAATGCAGTTTGGGCACGTGTGTGTATGTTTGCATGAGTAGAAGCTAAAACCGTACTTCAGCTCTTCCTCACAAGCAGCAATAATTAATAACCATGATGCCCCCGTTTAAAATTGTTAGATTATATAGTCTGGATAGGCCACATAAAATCTTTTTTCAAGTTTTAAAAGTTTTATTTTTCCATACCTTGTTTTTATTATTTAGATTCTCATGCCTATAGTTGCAATATTTCTTGGAGCTGCTTTGCCGATGCAAATTTAAAAGCTGTTGCTTTTCTTTGCATGATTGTACTGTACTCGGAAGAGGAAAATTATAACTGCAAAAATATGAACAAAGCTCTACTTAAGCTTTTTTTTTAAGCTTTTTTAAGTACAGTCCAGGTTTAAGCTCTTACAGCTTCCATGCTAGAAGATGTATTCAATGTGTGTGTATGGCTTCAATGAAATCGTAGAGTCTAGGTCTAGCAGAGGCCCCGCAATAGTCATGCCTGAAGTCTGAGATGTTCAGGGGGATGAATTGAAAGGGACGAAAGCCGATGCTTGTCACCTCAAGTTCTGTTCTGAACAGAAGGTGCTGTCTTGAGCATCTTGGTATTTGTCTTAATAGGACTAGAGCATAAGATCTGCACAGTCCCTTGAGTGGTCAGGCAGCACTAAACTCAGCACCAAGTGTGGTAGCCATGGCCTGTCATTCAGAAATTGCCTGATGGTGGAGGAAGAAAAAATGGTGTTACTCCCTTTCAAGGTGCTGAGAACCTTTATCTCTATTTCTTACCTTCATGGTATAGGCACTGGAAGAGTATAGGCAAGTAGGGTGGGGAAGACTTGTGAAAGTCTTTCTGTTGAATCTACAACTGCATAGAGAGAAGAAATGTGAGACTTGGAGCCAAATGAGGAGGAAATAAGTTCTGACTCCGTATGCTAGGATGAGGATACTTTCTTGGCATGAGTGTTGAAGGCCTGAACTTTTCTGAAGTCCTCTTAGAATGTCCTTCTTAATAGGTTAGAGAGTCAAGCTGTCTTTGGTGTAACAGATACTCCGTTTGTTGCTGCATGCTTGCTAATTATCTTCGTGGAGATCCACTCTTTGGGTTGATTGCTCATGGGAGATTCTTTTTGCCTTTTCCATCAGGGGGTGTTCTCCGAGCCATCTATTGCTAGTTGAGGCAACGGCAAAAACAGCCACAGAAGGTATTCTGAATTAAGAACAAGGAGATGGTATCAGAAATGGTATTTACTCCTTGGATGAACCAGGTCCTTGACTGAGCATCTCTAGATGACTTTTCTTGTCACTTGCACTCTAGGGAGAAGAAGCTGTAGAGACGACAGTCCCTTCAAGACCTTGGGGTCTTGGATTTCAGAATCATAAGGACTCTTCCTTCTTTCTCAGCCATCCAGAAGATTTCAGATAATAGGACTTGCAGGCTGATCCAGGTTTGTCAGAGATTAAAACAACGGTCCTTTGGCATATCTAGCAGCTTGCATGTTTGTGACAGTTTGCTTGGTCATACTTCAGACAGTTTTAGATGTCAGTGATGTCAGAATATTAACAGTAACAGCCTGCTGGTAAAGAATCTGGAATTCTTTCTTACCCTTTCTGTAGTGGAAAGAACAGAAAAATGTTTACCTCCAAAGCGCACAAGAGCCTATTAATCCCCCAGTCGTATCATTTTCTGATAGATGGAATATGATCAAAAACAAATTTCAGACTTCACATAGGTGTTTGGGATCTGAAAGCTCTGTGGCTGTTGCACGAATCTTTCACTGGATTTGGAAAAGAAACATTCTGTGTCAGAGCCTGGACTATCTAACAGCCTTAAGCAAGCAAGGGGAATGAAATAATTTATGTTAGGAAGCTAATGTGTCTTCAGAACTGAACATCATAAATCAAGTAAAATCACTGGCTATGCATCGCTGCAGGGAGGGCAAGCAGCTGTCGGAGCAAGAGAGCCTGTGTTTCCCACAAATGATCTCTGCAGGTGTATTTTGATCATCAGCTTAAGGTTATCTAAGACCCATCCCCCTGTTGAAAAGGTTGATTCTACTAATTTCAGCAATAGTACAGCCTGAGGTTAATTTAAGATGGTTTTCAAAGTGCATCCTAAAGGTACTTAGAGTACCCTAAGTATTCCATGGATATTTGTCTCTGAGATCTCCTTGTGACCAAAGACAATGCAAATTGTCTTCCTTTTTTCTCAGGAACAGAATAGCTCAATATTGATAGCAATTACTTCTTGAGAGGTGGTGTGTGTCAGCTAAGGAAACCTCTGAAGTCATGGAGTTCAGGGAAAGAGTAGACAAGACAGTGCTCAGATAACGGTATTAATTTCAGCTTAACCCTGGTAGCTCTTGTTTTTACATTCTCTGTTCACACAATCATCATAAGTCAGTACTGCTACCCCAAATCACGGTACGTTGCGGAATTTGGAATTACTGTTCCATCAAGATGGATATTCCTCAGCTCATGGTGTGGAGTGTATCTGAACAACACCTATGGAAACAGATTGCTGGACAGATACCCAGGGAATGCTACTGCAAAGCTTTTCCATGCCAGAACTTACGCTCTTCAGTGGAAATATTGTTCGAAGCTGAAAACAAAGCGTCTTAGACAATCTTCACTTTCGGTTACTCTGGAGTGTTTGTCTTTGTTAGAACCTATTTTACAGTAGGAGAGAGGTACATTCGACAGCAATATCTGCCTGCCACTTACCAGTACAATAGGAACCCAGTTTCTCAGACCAAACCTTTATTGTCTAGCCAGGAAGATTTCATCACTGTAGGACTTCAGGTCTTTCAACACTTGACAAAACCATTGTTGGAGCCACTATTTTCTTCTTCGGTCTATTAGAAGGTGACTTTTTAGTGGCAATTATTTCAGCTTACAAAGACAAGATATATGTCAATCTTTCCAGTCAAAGTACTCCATTCAGAGCCATGAAACATCATTCCACATTTATCTAAAATGGTGCTAGACTTTAATGATGATCAAGACTTAGGAATGCCTTTGAAGTTTTTTTTTTTCCCAATGAGCCTAATCATCCTGAAATGGAGCAAAACTGTCCCATCAATGTAAATGAATATTCTAAGCCCAAAGACTCAAACAGAATGAGATCCCTTAGCAGGTTCCTTGGTTATACCTTCTTTTGACAGCACAGAAAATTCGGATCAGAGGCTGACAAAATGGATTGCACATCCAACTGCAACAGCCTATACTATAAACAAGCTGGATCTTCCACAGCATGGCCCCCAAAGCACTTTAAAGAGCTGCTGCAAACTTTTACCAACTAGTTTGAGGGAGGGTAGTATTCAGATGAACTCGCAACTCAGTCCACTGGCAAGACCAGGCTGTAGGCTCATCACCGTAAGCGGGATCTACAGAAAATAGTGGTTGTTGACTTCCAAGACTCGTTGATGTCTTTCTGCTTTTCAGCAAGTGAAAATCCTGTCACCCATTCTCCTCAGCCTGTTATTTTAGCATTGGGATTCTAGAGAAAGAAGAAATTAAGTGAGGACAGAAGGGGTTATTCTACTCCTTATCATTTGGGAGTGGAACACAAGAGTGTGTTGGGTACATATGTTACCCTTGATGCCAACGGCTGCAGAAATCTTTCCAAACTACCGTGTGTGGGACTCTTGTGCATCTGCAGATGCTCAAAAAGTAGTAGTAGTAGTACTTCAGCATTCAGGCAGTTGCTCTTGGAGTGATCATTTTCCTATTCCCACTGGTTTCCAGGCTGAGAGCTCTCCCATACCCTACCTTCTTCCCCACCTTTGAATGGTTTTCTCTTTCTTGGCTGCTGGACATATCTAAACTTCCCAATAATTTCTTTCCCTGCTTTCCCTTTAATTTCAGTCCCACTGGTTCTGGTTCGTACCCACTTCTGTGGCCTCGTCTGGCCATTCTCAGTCCCCATTTGCAGGCTGTAATCCCCTCCAGTAATCCCCTTTGGGTGCCTCAGGGTGCTTTTGACACTTGTGCAGCGAGCCTGACGTTGGCCTGTCATGCACTACCTGTGTCGTATCGCAGAGAAGTAAGTGAGCGTGCGGAGCAGACAAGGCTCAGCACAAGCATTTGCTTCTTGCTGTTGAAGCTACATCTGTCCTCACTTCTGGAGCTCTAAAAAGGAATTTGCTAAGTTGCTGTGTGAGGATGGTACACGTAGCGGGTTTGTCAGCGCTAGCAGAGAGGCTTCAGCAAGCTGTTAAGCTCTAGCACGTTCTGATTGAGCCTGTGCTTGTTTCCAAGCTGCAGTTCCAATGTGAGCGAGTTATAAGGAAGGACCACCAGAAAACTTTGATGTTAAAATTCAACATTACAGTTCCTTATCTTCATCCTTGGGAAAGTGTGCAGCTTTTGGCAGAAGCTTTCAAAAAAACTTGGCGCAAGGAAGATGCGTGCCCTGGACTGCTAGCTGCAACTGGGAACAGCTTGGTATAGCGAGAAGAACTAGCTTTAGTAAGACGTACTACAGTTTTGCTTAGAGTTACCTGTATTCAAAAGTCAGTTCTGGTGTGCAGCATCCTACCTAAGGAACAGGTTTTGCGTGGTCTGCGTGTGTGCAAGCACGCTCTATGATTATTCCATGTGCGGACTGAACCCCAAGTTTGCTCAGAAGCAGAGATTGCAGCCAGGATTATTGGATCTCGCTAGGTAAATCCCTTCTGAAACAATAACTGCTCAGCCATTCTGTAAAGAGGGCATGTTTGCCTGTAGGGCACAACTATATTACTCACATTCCTTCACTCCAGAAAGCAGATGTTTCTTAGGGAGCGAACAGTCCCGTGGTTCCCAGTTATCCGCATTGGAGAATTTGAGTGGAGCCAGCTCTGGGCAGGAGTCCCGAGTGCCAGGTATTTTGCTTAGGCTGTAGACAAGGAGAAAGAGGATTATAAAAGCCCAGAAAAGACTTCTGTAGTAAAATGCTCCTTTACTTTTTATTATGTGATGTGGTTCCCTGACTTCAAAACCATCTTTTGTTCTTGTTAATAGATTCAGCGTCTCAACCCATTATTTGTCTGCAGCTGATCTCATTTTGCTTTGAGGCAGAGAAATGCTTTGCCTTCAGATTTGTCTGTTTTCCAGATCTGTTGTCTGCAATGTCTGAGTATGCTTTTGTAGTTACTAAGTACTAACAAAAATGAAACTGTGAAATTATCAGTAGTTAGGCAGTCTTGAATGAAAAGCAATGAACTTAGATTCTCTGAATTAAGGAAAACTACTCAAAAACTTACCTGTCCTTAGGACTATTCATGTTTCGGATATCGCAAGGGATGACAATGGTGCCAGTTAGAAATAGCGTAACAGTAATGATACTCTGTCTTCTACCTATAGCTGATGGCAGGTATGTGTATATGAATGCTCTCTGAGAAGGGTCTGTGCGTCATTTTGCCTCCCCTTTTTGGGTGTCTTACTTTGTGGAGACTAGGTGTTAAACAGAAGCAGCCAATTTTTAGGGGTCAAACATTTTCTGCTCTCTCCTATGGCCGTTACAGTGAGTGTTTTCACCCCTGTAAGTGTGTGAGAGGTTAAATTGACTCAAATGTCTCTAAAAAAACTTCAGGCCAGGGTCTACTTCTCAAAGAATGAAGTGGCAGTTTCTTAATGTCTTATTCTCTCATTGCACTTACCAGAATTGCGAAGAAGTTTTATTGTTAAATAGGATGTTCAGCCTGAATTTGCCACCATCCCTTAGCTTTATCTACTCTACCTGTCCAGCTTCACTCTAAACGTTTTTCTGCTGCCTCGATCTTAACAACTTTCATATAGTTTCTAGGTTGTGATTCTGCTTCCCTTTCTTGAAATTCATGCTCTTTTTTTTGAAGGTAAAAACATGTTCAAGGCAAATAAAAGCCAAGTGTATTGTAAATAATAGGCATAAGCTTTATCTTCCCCTGTCTGGCCTTTCTGACTTCCTTTTATCTGTGTTCCTGTGTCCTGCCCCACCTCAGACTGGCAATCCTCAAGCACATCTGCCAGAGCAGGTCGCGCTGTTAAATTCAATTACAGTGTGCAACGTGGCTTCGTAGTGGCTCTAGTGCCCTAGGAACCTGAATGCCACATCCGTGTACGCAAGTTGGAACAAAGGAGATCATTTAAGCTGGACAGGCGGTCCAGGGGTTTTACGGCGGAGCTGGGGATGTCGGGAGGCACAGCGGGGGAGCGGTATGAAGCAGTCTGCCAGTGAAGAGGGACCACCACCATTTTCAGAGCATCGGGTTGTGTTTGGCTGAGAGGATCAGGTGGGAGTAGCTGATGAGTGAAGAGAAGGTCTCATAGCTGTTTGCAAGCTTTATTTAAAAAAAGAAAAATTTTGTCTTCCTGCAGCTTTTCCAGTAAGAACACGGAATTTTATATTGCAAAAGTACGTGTGCACTAACAGTGGGTTTGTGTTTTAGTGACCTTTCATAATCCCCACAACAGAAGGCACAGACCTCTAAGGGCCAGCAAGGAGAGGCTGAAAGTCACTTGTCTTGAGCATGGAAAAGGGATTCTTCCATTTTGGGATGCTGGTTTAGAAGTGGAGTTTCCAAGCTCCACTTGGGTACCAGATTGATTCCACATGACAGTAAATCCTGTGTACTGGATAATTAGATTATAAGCTTTGTGGCTGCGTGGCCCAGAGTGGGACACAGACAGATGTGTCCTGCAGGCTCAAGGTGCTTTCCTTTTCTTTTTGATAGAGGACACGTTCCTAGCAGGCTTCTTGCTTCATCAGTCATCACCTGCAGCCCCACAGGTCAGGGAAACACCTAGGTATGTTCAATAGAATTGCAACCATGTGCTCCCACTTTATCTGGATCATGTGCATAATTACAAGTGATCTGGCAGCACCCCAAGCCGACGCTAGTATCTGTGGAACTATGGCTTTAGCTAAACTTTTCTCTGTAGCGAAGCCAAACATCCTCTCAGCAGGGTTAACCTTGGATTTCTAGATCGGAAGAGGAGAGGAAGGAGAAACTTCTGGGCATGCTGTAGAAGAGGATGGGAAGAGGGATGGTGGGGAGCATGCTAAGCTGAATGCTGGGCCCTCGCAAGAATTACTGCTGTCGTTAGCGGTGTGCTCAGAGCAGCAGTGCCGTGCACATTACGACCTGCGCCCACTTACCTCCTGAGCCTGTATCAGGGCCAGAAGCCGGGGCGGGCTGCATGGAGTCCATTTTACGTGTGCAACTGCTCTGTGCACTTTCAGTGAAACCTGCAGCTTCTACGGAGACCTAACGTAGCAGGGCAACCACTTTCTCCATGTTTTTGGTAGCCCATGCAGGAAAATAGTCATTTATTGCCCAGAGGAGTAAGGTTGGCAGTGCTGACCGGTTGCACCGTAGAGCTCTTCAGTCGCAGGTGTGAATTGCAGGCAGGCAACGCTTGTCCAGGGGTGAGATTTGCAGTGTGGACAGCACGTTATGCCATAAATTATTAAGCCAGCTCAAGCATTTTTCCAGGTAGGCTTGTCTACAAGAAAAAGGACAAACAGATGATGGCGGGTCAGCATGTGCTTTCAAACACCCGGGGAGGGGAAATAATTCTTTCCAAAGGAGGGTATTGACATGATCACGTGTTACTTCCTTCAGGTGAGTGTGCCCATACAGCAGCTGGTGGGGACTTCGCGGTGCCTGTCAGCCTTGCACTGGGGCTTGGAGCTGTCTTGAACTCTTCCCATGGTGCTTGGGATACTTCCCAGAAACCAGCCTCCCTATGTAAAGGTAGGAAAAAGCAGAACGTGCTGGTATGGGCTGAGCAAACCGTAGAAATAGAGCTTGTTTCTCAAAATGATGTTCATTAGCTGTGGGTTAAGTGTGTTGAAAGAGGAGCTTCCCAGTTCCTAACTCCAACAACATCCAGATTTCCAAATGTTTGTGACTGGAAAACTGCAGAAGTGGCAGTTCACGGTGACAGTGCTGTGGAAACATGCAAGAAGACTTAAAAAAAAAAAAAAAATCGAAGGAAATCATAGGTATAGACATAACGGTACATTCGGTGTGCAAAGCAAGGGACACAAACAACTTCAGTTGGAATCCTGGAGCTTCCAGGCTACTGTAACCCCTACTGTCGTGCAGGTGAAGCAGCAGCATGGGAATTAACCTGCATGCATCAATAAAACAGCATTTGACTTTTACGCTCTTAATCTCAGCAAGCGGTAGATCCTTCAAAATTTAAATCTGTGGATAACCTTCAGAAAAAGGTTACCCAGAGCGGTGGAGAATTGTTCCCATTGTTCTCTCTGAACTCGCTGCAAATTGTTTTGCAGTCTCTCCTTTTGAACTGCCTCATTCCAGTAACTGCTTTCCTCTGGCTATAAGAGTTTTTCATCCAGCTGCTGAACCAGATACTGCTTACTTTTTTCCTCCTCTGTTATCTTGCTTTCTTTGAGATGATTAGCGTTGAGGTGCTGGAGCGTGTCTAGAGAAGGGCGACAAAGCTGGTGAGGGGTCTGGAGCACAAGTCTGATGAGGAGCGGCTGAGGGAGCTGGGGTTGTTCAGTCTGGAGAAGAGGAGGCTGAGGGGAGACCTCATCGCTCTCTACAACTACCTGAAAGGGGGTTGTGGTGAGGTGGGTGTTGGTCTCTTCTCCCAGGTGACGAGTGACAGGACAAGAGGAAGTGGCCTTAAGTTGCGCCAGGGGAGGTTCAGACTGGATATTAGGAAAAATGTCTTTACTGAGAGAGTGGTGAAGCATTGGACCAGGCTGCCCAGGGAGGTGGTGGAGTCACCATCCCTGGAGGTGTTCAAGGAAGATGTGGACGTGGCACTGTGGGACATGGTTTAGTGGGCATGGTGGGGTTGGGGTGATGGTTGGACCTGATGACCATACAGGTCTTTTCCAACCTTAGTGATTCTGTGTGTTTCTGTGAAAGGGTTGTAAGACACTGGCACAGGCTGCCCAGGGAGGTGGTGGAGTCACCATCCCTGGAGGTTTTTAAAAGACATGAAGACATAGTGCTTAGGGACATGGTTTAGTGGTGGACGTGGCTGTGCTAGGTTAACAGGTGGACTTGATCTTAAAGGTCTTTTCCAATCTAAATGATTCCATGATTCTATGAAAAGATTTCAGTCTGCCTCACATGTACCATGCAGGATATACCAGTTACTAACAAAAATGCAAACTCTCCCCTAACTTCACCAGGATCAAACTGACATATGTGAAAAGTTGCAGCTGTAAGTTTAAATCAAATTGATTTCCCTGTGACAATCTGATTTTCCTCAGATCAAGGTATCTGGGAGAGGTCCCAGGGCATTCTGCTGTGTGTCTTGTAACTGTGGGGCTAGATTTCCTGGGCGAGGCATGCCCTGCCTTTGAGCTCTCTGTTAAATCTTGCGTAAATGAGCTAGCAAACCTGATAGCTGTGACTCTCTCTGCTACAGCAGGCTCGCCGGGAATAGCGGCGACAGCACAGAAGCTGTTTGAGTTGGGGCTGGTGAGTTTTAGACAGAGCTTGGTCTGCTGCCACCACCTACATGGTCAGATTAAGGAATTTTTCCTGCTGGAACTACTTTACAGCTTTGGATTGAGATTGGACAAAGGGTCACAGAATCACTAAGGTTGGAAAAAGACCTGTAAGATCGTCAAGTCCAACCATCACCCCAACCCCACCATGCCCATTAAACCATGTCCCGCAGTGCCACGTCCACACATTCCTTGAACACCTCCAGGGATGGTGACTCCACCACTTCCCTGGGCAGCCTGTGCCAGTGTTTCAGCACTCTCTCAGGAAAGACATTTTTCCTAATATCCAGCCTGAACCTCCCCTGGTGCAACTTGAGGCCATTTCCTCTTGTCCTGTCACTCGTCACTTGGGAGAAGATGGCACAAGAGTACTGATGGCACAAGAGTAGTAAAGGCGTAGGGAGCACCGTGTGAAAGAGGCAGGGAAGGAGGCTAGCGGCTTGGTTTGAGGGAGCACGCATTGTCCCTCAGAGAGGAGGTTGGAGATGGGACAGGTGCCTGATGGGTGTGGGCAGGTGGTTATAATGTGGTAAGGGAACCAGAAAGACCAGTTGCGAGGTTTTTCCCATGGATGGCAGAGCCAAAGGGACCAAGGGAGGGAGAGGCTGGACATTTTTGCCATTTAATATGACTTTTGGAGGGGGTGTAGCGGGGGTTTTGAAAAGCCGGTAGCGGTGTTGTGCTCTTGAGAACCTTTTGATGAAACCAGTTGAGTAGCCACAGTTTTTTCCCTCCAATTTCTCTCTCTTTCCTGTTCTTTATATGGTAGAAATAGAGGAGAGAGACAGTGAAAGCCTTCTCCTCTCGTTCCACTTGTCACTGTTCTTTCCCTTTGGGGGATAGCTAGCCATTGCCGTGGTGTCACAGAAAGCCAAGGACCATAGGGCGTGTAGACAGATGCCCTTTGGGGATGCTTCTTGCCCTCTCGCCTGGCTCCCCAACACCTCGGTCTTTTTCCAGTGCTCACTGCCTAGAGGCACAGCAGTGACAAAGGGTGGTGGCACGGACAGAAAGAGGACACAGACGTGGTACCTCTGTGGAGACTTTATTTCCGTGGCCTTGTTACTGGATGACAGAGAAACGACCCCGATGTCACGGGGAGCGGCTAAGGGCCTCTTCTGGTTGAAATTCAGAGGTAACAGCAGGGCCTCATCCCTTTGAGAGATGCGGTGCTTCAAGTGCCTGTTCCTCTTACTGTGTGCTGGGCGTACCTCTGTAGGGCAGGTGCCTGAGCATTTGTTGCCTCAGTTTGTGCAGTTTCCTGGGCCACGTCTTCTGTGTCCCCAAATACTAACGCTGGAGTCCACAAACCTTGCTGCGTCCCTTTGGCACCTGAGAAATGATGAGGCAGGTCCAAGGTTCGGGTGAGAAGGCTGTGGGGTGGGGTCAATAGGGCCCATGGCCAGGCAGGGCAGGGCTGCGGGAGACGGAGACTGGTCCTGCCATGGCGTCGCTGGGGCAGGGGCTGATGGACCTGGGGGGCTGACATGGGGTCCTGGGCTTTGGGCAGGTGGGGGGAGCCCCGGGGGGTGGCTGGGCAGGGACCGGCAGAGCTGTGGCTGTCACAGAATCATTAAGGTTGGAAAAGACCTTTAAGACCATCAAGTCCAACCGTCAACCCAACACCACCCTCCAGACCCTGATGGGCTGCTGCAGTTACGTTGGTGCCAGGCCACCACTTAGTGAAGAACTCGGTTCACTTCCGAATTTCCTTCTCCTTTTTAGACACAGATGCTTCTCTTTTTAAAGCATTAATGCTGTTAAACCTCTGTCCCAGTTTTCACTTATCTTGCCAGGATCTGTGGGCTGGTGCTGCCAGCGTGACCAAGCTACAGAGAAGGTCCATGTGGGCTTTCTGCCACCATGGAGGAGCCCTGATGCTTCCCCCCAGGGTGGAGACCCAGGACAAGAACTGCATGCTGCTCGGTGACCATCAGAAGACTGTTCCAGTGCTTCGCCTTCCTGGTGGGGATGTCAAAGTTGAGGCTGGAGCTACTTTAGGAGCGAAGGCAAACACCGGCTTTCAGGACCAAGGTGTTAGGATCAGGGCTTTGCTCCACGAGGAGGTTCTTGAAGCGTCGCAGAGCAGCGTGCGTTCCTTGGCCAAACGGGCTGCCAGTAGAAGAGTCCTTGTGTCCTGCTCCCTGCAGGTGAGTGTAGATGCTTTAGTGTTGACTCTGAATTCCTACATGAGAGAGACCCTTCCCAAATGTGCATGCTAGCAGGCTGCTGTATCGCCTTTCGAAAGAGCATCAGTGCTGCAAAGCGATGACAGGCGGTATCGGAAGCCTGCTTGCAGTCCTGTGTAAAGCCTTGTCATCAGCGTTGTACTGTGCACAATTACGGGATCTGATGTCCGTTCTAGAAGACTGTGACTTGGAGCTATGGGATGCTTGTTTGCTTCATGGCAGCATGTATGTACGTACTCATGTACGTACTCATGTATTCTCTGTGTGAGTTGATGATCTGTCTATTACATGGCTGTTCCTGTTAAGGATTAGTACATTATTAAAAGTTATATTAACAGCTATATTGCTGATATATTATTATTGATGGACTTGTTCATCTTAATTCATATTAGGGCTAGCGAGGCACCCATTTAGGACCTTTTTATGAGGCGGCAGCCAAAGTTCCCTTCTGCACATAGGCTCGACTATATGCCCATGGACCCTTCCTTCCGTCCCACAAAGAATTTGTTAATGCAAATTCTAGACAATGAGGAGTAGTGGATTACAGCAGTGGAAAGTGAGTACCTAATCTTAAATGTACGAAAAAAGAATGAAGTACAATTGCAAAGCACCCGTCAAAACAAGGCTGGGTAACAGCAGTGCTTGGCAGATGTTCAGAACACAGCTCTGTGCTGTGCCAGTCACTGGTGAAAGAGGCTGATCTTATATCTCACGCTTGTTCATCCTCTGATCTCCCAATCAGTAGCGCACCCTGAAGTGTCAGGGACTGTGGCATTTGCTGACAGGGTGAAAGGCAGCAGCTTATTTCTTGGGTCCATTACTAATGCTTAAGAATTCCCTATGTTTATGTTCGTCTGTTCCCTCTTGGACCGCCTGGTTTCCAGCATTATCAAGCAGGAAGAATCTGTGAAGTCAAGCGTTTCACCATTTTGACATTAAAGGAAGGGTCTGGGGACTGGGAATTCTTTCCCCATTCCATCCAGAAAATGGCCAGATCCACTTGCTTCTAGTTGCTCTGATTTGCTGAAGTCCAAGCTGGGGTTCTCATTTTGGTAATAAATATTATTCAACCCATTCCAACATTAGGTAAAGGTCTGGGCTCTGCTGTTAACTGCTTCTTAATGCTTCCCGTGTCCTTGTACTATGGATACCAATATGAATTTGCATAAATCCCATAAGTATCACATGCAGTTGTAAGAATGTCAAACTTCCATGTCAACTGTGGAGCAACTTCTTTAGCAGTAAGTAGAGCAGTAAGCCCCTTCTTTCCTTTGTAAACTAGCCACGAGTCTGATTATACGTGTGCTCAAGTGCTATGCCCAATTCTCCTACAAAAATTGCTCAGGAGTTACCCTGGGGTATTTTCCTGTACTCCCCAAGTCCGTCCACCTGCAAAAGGCATCAAGGAAGTTGTGACCATCCGCCTCTCTGCGGGCAGTGACGCGGTAACTGAGGTCTTCATCCAGAACACTGTGAGCAGGACTTTTGGGCAAACTGAGAAGTCTATTTACATGCCGGGACAACAAGGTAAGCCTGAGTACGCATACAGGTAAGCTGCGGGGAGGGTTGAGGGGATGTTCCTTGCAGTGTGCAGATCAGTGTGTGTCCCCACTAGAACAACATAGTCTTTGATGTGGGTTGCCCAGCAGGTATAATAATTGCCTTGGCCCTGGATTTTAGTAAAGAAATCACACTTGATTTACAGTTCACGCTTCTACTTCAGGCTTTTTACTAAAACCATTGTACCAACAGTTACCCTGATGCAGACTTGTTAGCTTTGTAAGCACCAGTCGTCAGTGGCCTCCAGGAAACATCATCTCGGGTATCTCCACATGAAGTCCATCAAGGGCTGGTCAAGAACATTACTGAACTCGCCACGTTTGTTGCCCTGGATTCCAAATGCTGTGGTGTACTCCCGCCTGGTTTAGAAATGGTGGAAAGTCAGAAGACCATCATCTTATCCTTGCTAGTTGTACCCAAGCTGTTCAAATGATCTTTGCCTGAAAGACATCTTCCTTGTTTCAACAAATCCAGAAAAAGATGCTTATCTGTTTGTAGTTGGTGTATCACTGGAGGGGGATTTTTTGTGGTTTGGTTTTTTTGTTGTTTTTGTTTTCTTTGTATGTTTTTTTACACTGACTGGTGCTTCAGTAATACCTGGCCTATTCAGAATAGCTTCTCCAGTAGTAAACACTCCAATTACACTGAAGGCATGGATTAATTTTAATCATTGGAAAACAACACATCCACATTCTTTCCCACGAAGGTGGAAAAATATACTTATTAAAATAAACATTTGATTAACATCTTTTTGCAAGGCCCTATGTCTTTTGTGCATTTTGTAAGACAAAATGGTTAATATTTGTTGAGTCATTACCACGCTTTGAAAGATAATGTGAAGTAAAGGATACTTCAGCTGCTTCCTGCAAACAAATCCCATCTCTCATGTCTTTCAGACTGTTTGTAAGTTCACACCTTAGGGACTACATGCACCTCCCTTCCTCCTTCAGTGTTTCTCTTAGGCTCATATTCTTTTCATGTATTTCTTCTCAGACTATATCCTCAGGGCCCTGTTATGCCTTCAGATCTTCTGAGAACTGAAGTGTGGTGCCTATGGGAATGCCCAGAAAGGACACCTTGAATTTTGGAGTACGGGCTGGGTAGGGGTGGAGTGGGCTGACTGCTTGAAGGTTATGCTCACAAGCATTTTTTTTGCTTCTTTCCATTGCAGTACGGTCACGAATTGTAACTCTGAACAGCATTTTCGTCCCTTTGAATGTTGAGGTGAGGAACGTAAAGGAGAAAATGTGGGGAGGATAGCATGAGACTTAGATTGGGCTTACATAGGGGTGCAGCTCTCTGCTTTTGATCTTGCCCTTGAGCGTTTTATTCTTTAGGAACTACAAATGCAGCATTCCTGAGCAGCAGCAGGAATTCATCATCAAACCCAGGTAAAGCCTCAGATCCTTTCTGTAGACTTACCCCTGGAGATAACCCAGCTCAGACCCCGTTCTAACCTGGAGCTGGATGACTTCGAAGGACTGCCAGCTCCTGACCTTACGGTACTGCGCTCCAGCTCAGCTCCTTCCTTTCGACCCAAAGAATCACTCCAGGGAATCAAGTGAGTCCCTAGAAAATAGTCTGAGATCTGCACAAAAAAATCCATGGAGTCCCTGCCAGCACAATGAAAGAAAGCAGTTTGAGCTGACTTTCCCGGTGTCTCCACAGAATCACTAAGGTTGGAAAAGACCTGTAAGACCATCAAGTCCAACCCAACCCCACCATGCCCACTAAACCATGTCCCGCAGTGCCACGTCCACACGTTCCTTAAACACCTCCAGGGATGGTGACTCCACCACCTCCCTGGGCAGATGTCGGGTATCTTCTGCAGGCTGATGGAATGTAACAACACTGGCAGAAAATTGGGGGAAATGGTCCTTAATGGGATTTTTTTAATCCTCCTGAGGTTTATGAATGGTGACCTGGATCCTCGTGACTATGAGGGTGTGATTGCTACAGTAACCGGTCCTGAGCCCTTATGCCACCAGTGTATTACAAAAAAAAAGCTTTCAAGGCGCTAATGAGAAATCTGTTTTGTTTTGGTTTTTCTTCTAGTACTCACTGGTGGAGCTGAAGGTGAGTAACCATGAGATGCCTTTGTTTTCTGTTATTCCTACTCCAAACTAGAGGATGAAGCAGAGCTTTTCTGTGTGTGGGCAGTGGCTGGACTGTCCAGGCTGGCCAGCTGTCTGCTGGAAAGTAGGATTTCTTTGAATTGTGAAGTAGTAATCTACTAGAGGGTCACCCAGAGTTTTCTCTTATCCTGCAAAGGGACAAGGACATGAGAGAGTGTGCTAGACTTGAAAAGTCTCCTTCATCTCACTGGACATGCTTTCTGCCTGTTCGGAGCTTTGTCCCAGTTTCTAGGTGGGCAAGAAAGACACATTGCTCGCCTCTGAGGGTAGTTGTCTCCTCTCAGGCTCATCTCAAGAGTAGGGTTTCTTTGTTGAACTTGTGCATGGCTTTCTTAGGCTTTTTTTCTGCAGGTCAGATTCACAGACTGAGACAAAAAGATGCTGAAAGATCAAGTGACAACCTTACTAAAGGGGATTGGGAGCGCACAGTCCAAATGAACTCTCTTCACCAAAGCACTGGCGTGGTTGTGTTCGTTCTGGGCACAGCTGCCTGGAATAACGGTGAGGTTTCTCTGGAGCTGATCTCCTCTCTTCTGTTATCATTTGAAGGCAGGATTCCCTTTGCTGTATCTTGTAGGTCCTGTTTTATTTGTAGGAGGAACTCAAGAGTCTCTTATTCTAAATGGACCTTGTGCAGTTCTCTTTTCTGTATGCTCTGAAGAAGTTCTGGGGAGGGAAGTCCCTGGCAGTGTGGCTTCTGTCACTTGGTTATTCATAACCTCTGCAGTTCCAAAGATGTGTTAGAGACCAGCCTGTGTTTTTCTACAGATGTATCCTTACTGCTCTGAAATAGCATCTGTCTTCTGTGTGTGCGACCATGAGTAAGCTCAGACCCAAGTCACAGGTTTGTTTCTGGATGTCTTCAGTCCAGCCAGGTGATTTGGTTGCCTGCACGTGCAGAGGCACTGCTGAAGCTTTAACAGACAAGAATTGGCTCTGCGTAGCTGAAAAAGCAAGCTAGTCTTGTTGGATTCCAGCTGTATCTATGGGTGAATCCAGAGTCTGTTTTTCAGGCTGCCAATGTTTAGAAATAAATGGCTTATTTGAAGACTTCCAGTAACAGGTACTCATGAAGTTGTTGATATCTTTGTTTCACGTGTCCCATAACGCATCCTGCTGCATTTTCATATCGGCACGCTAGTAACCTGTGTAGCTGAACGCAGAGCGTAGGACTTTCCAGATCTTGCTGGTCTGTAGGAATGGCAGTGTGCTGCCTCTGAAAATGAGCAATACCACAAGCTGTGGAAGAAATTGAAAAGAGAATGTGAATAAATAAGGGACATCTAGGCATTAAATCCCTCGCGAGCCATTTCTACCTTGGTGAAAGCAGCTGACAGTTGGTGTCAGCATGAAAATGATTTGTACCTATGTGCTGCAGATATTTATCTGTTGCTGTATATATTATAACATATTATTTTATAACATGTAACATATAATTAATATTAGATGCTCAGGGAGGAGAGATCCAATCTATTTTAGAAGCATATAATCTATGTGCTTATATCTGGGCTAGTCACTTTGTGCTCCCTGTAGAGGTAATGGTGAAAGATAGCCCTCGCAGGGCTGGAAGCTGCCACCGTTGGGCCTCTGTTGGCTTCCAGCCGCTGTTGGGCCTCCGTTGGGCTGTGTGTCTGACTGTATCTGGAGGGTTACCTTCAGACTTGAGTCGCCTCACCCTAGAAATGTTCTGTGAGTGTCTCTCCCCACTAGTTGTAAAGGAAACGTAAAGAATTAGCTCAGATGAATATGCTTAAAGATGGCCAAGATGCATCTTACTCTTAATGTCAGATTTTTATACGCTTTGGTAGTGTGGTCCGACTGCTCTGGGATCTGTATTGTACTGGAGTTTCGTAGTGCTCTGGGGTCTTTTGGGAGTCCCTGATCTCTGTGCACCTAAGCGCAGGACTACCACTTAAACGGAAAGGCAACCCTTGCAGCATCGGAGGCGCTGTGTTATGCCCGAGCCATGCTGGTGCTACTCAGCAAAGGGCTGAAGGCACGCACACGGCACCTGAAACCATCAAGCTCTGGCTGAATAGCTGCGTCTCTGTCTTTATGTCCCTTTCAGGAGAAATTTGGAAATGAAGATCCTGTGTATGAGTTGAGGACAATCGGTCCGTACTACCGGAGCAGCTATTTGCGCCTGCAGCCGTAGTACCGCACCAGCAAGAGTTACCTCAAAGCCAGGGCCCCGTATTGGGTGCTGGACTGTGCCCAGGAGCGGGAGGTCTAAGTGGGTTATGGTATTGGCCCTGTGGACCTCTTCTTTGTGAGCACCCTGGGGTGATAGTGGGTGGAGGACCTGTGTGTGTCGGAGCGAGGCAGTGGTGGCTGAAGTCAAGACGCTGTGGGTAATGGCAAAACCGGTCTTGATTGCAGCGTCTGTGGTCTGTGCTTAGCCCAGACAGCCCTGGAAACAATCATTAGACATAGTCAACTGTTCTCCTGTTTCGCAGCATCCCTTCACCCCTTCCCGCTGTTGGTTCCCCTTTTCTTCCAGGCGTAGTAACTAGCTGTGACCTTTGAATTTATTTTTTAAATATCCCCAGGCGCTTTTCTCTGCTGCTTCACCTCTTGCTGTCTGATCCCGCTGTATCTTTCCTGGCACTAGTAGAGTATGAAGGGACGGGGAAGAGTTTCAGAGAGGGAAGTTTTCAGCTGAACATGTGCTGTGCTTCTTTTCCAGGTGATGGCAATAACAGGCTTGTTGTGGACGGTCAGAAACCCATTGACCTCAAGAAGGATGTTGGAAGTACGGAAAGTTGCTTCCGAAGTAAAGGAGGCTGCGCCCTGTTGAATGTAGGGACGCCTCGAAATTAGAGGGGGTAACTGAGGAAGGCACGTCTCAGTGGGCTGGGGAAGGACTCGTGTCTCTAGGAGGGAATAGTGTTAGATCTGGTTGATTAGACCCTCGCTTCCTCCTCTTTTTTCCGAGGTCTGAAGGTCTCTTTCCCCATCCCTCTTTCCTTCTCCTCCCACTCTGCTCCCAGAACCTCACCGGCTGGCTCACACCATGTTCCCAGCTGGAGACCTTGCTGCTGACAGCAGAATTCAAGGTTTCCCTGTACTTCAGAAATCAGGTGAGGGTTACGCTGAAGCCGAACGGGGGAGTAAGAGAGGTGCAGAAAGGGGAGGAAAGAACGAGACAGACGTTATCTTGCTTGCATTGAACGGAGAGCTCTGCTGAAGAAGTGGAAGAACTACAGCCAAGCCACTACCTGTCCTCTGACTGGTTACTCTTTCCAATGTCTTCTTTTTGTGTCCCTGTTTGCTCCCGGGCCACTCTCTGTTGGAACCTGCTGCTGTAGGTCACCTTGGGGTTTCCCAAGAGCAAGATCTGCCAGGGCCAACAGAGATTCTCCGGCTGAGAGCAGCTCCCATCTGGCTGGGTGCTGTGCCTGCTGCGGACCGGAGCGTCCCGCTCCTGAGGCCAGAGGATGAACTCCGCAACAGCAGCCTGAGAGGCTTGCTGCAACGGGCAGGGAGGCAGCAGGATGGGCAGGAAAGACAGAAAAGCCGTGTTGAGTTGTAGAAGGAGCTGAGCTGATGAACGGGCAGCAGGGAAAAGAGCTGGGGTCAGAACTGCAATGTTTCTGAGATCAACTGATGAAAATTGAAGTGCTGTAAATTATTTACTTAAATACATTTAAATGAACAGGAGAGAAGCCTTTATTTAAACTATTTCATCTTCTTTTGGGCTGGTAACCAGTATACACTAGGCAAATATTGTCTGCATTGCCTTTTAAACCTATTTTTGCTATCCAGAAATGCGTGCTGTGGCTGTGCATGTTTAATCAACCCTGTCAGGTTAATGGTTTAGAGTCTTCACTTTCATCAGTTTTTCATGATGAGAATATAACAAGGTAAGGATCAGGTTTTGTTTCTCAATTCATTCCAGTATAGCTTCATGGAAGCTGGAATTCAATTAATGCACAAATCCCTCAGCACTTAAAATTTGTCATTAAATAAAGCTACCTTAGATCTTTTGGATTCATGGAAAGTAAGCTTGTCTAAACATATTTGACTTTTACATGGATTCAATTTAAACAAAGCAAGATTTACCTCTCAAAAAGCAATTAACTGATTGATTTTTTTTTTTTTCCTTTTTCTGGTCACTGTGTTCCTCAGTGTTTCAGAAATCACAGAGCTTAGCCCCTCACAACTAGCTCCTATTTGTAGATATGGATGGCAAAAGCAATTTCCAGGCTTTTGCAGTCCGCAAAGGCTCTTTCAGTTTGAATAAGCTAGTCATTCCTTTGAACCAGGTGAATAAACAGAAAAAAAGGAAATATTCTGTGGAGACATGAACAGACTGCTCTTGTAGAAAACTGGCCGAACACCTTTTTAAACTGTTTTCTGGACATTCAGTAGTGACTTATACTTGCTCAGTAGTCTGTCTTTAAAACATTGTGGGAAACACCTAGGAGTTTATTAATTTTTTACTTTAATTACTTGGTTGTAGTCTAAAAGGATATTCAGAACTCAGCATATGTCTGTCATGACTTTAAACTGACTTTTAAAAAGGCTTATTTTTAAACCAAGCTGTTACATAAGCAGCAAAATTTAAGAAAGCTTGTCGTCTTTAGGGGTTTGTATCCTATTTGTCTACACCTTTCTCCTTCATTGTAACCTTCCCAGTTTTATGTATTCCCAGCTTCCTAACCCTTATAACCCCATTTCCCTGTGTTTCTGCACGTCAACAAATCTGCTGAACTGCGATTAGAACTAAAATTCTACCTTTTAAAAATGGATGATCTTGATTAAAGAATGACCCATTTGGGTTTTGGACAGTTGCAGTACATGGTGGGTTGCCAGTATTTAAAAAGGTTAAGAATTGAGAGAGAAATCTCTGGGGTGATGGTTGTGTAGCAGTCTGTCACATTTTGTCTGCAGTGTGAGCCTTTTGTTCAGTTTTCTTGGCCTTTTTGTGTGATTATGCAAGTGTTTTCTATGTTTTCCTCCCAAAATGGAGGTTATCACTATGAAGTCAATGAGGACATTGACTGCTCTGTGCCAGGGGTAAGGTCATTTCCAATACCTCTTATTGATCCTCTGCCCCTGGAACGCAGAAGATACCTTTCCTTGTGGTTTAATCAACCAGCTGACTTCTTCAGCTGTCTAAAGGTAGGTCCCTACAAGCTCTTCATAGAATCACAGTGGTTTAGGTTGGAAGGAACCTTTAAAGGTCATCTAGTCCAACATCCCTTTCACTAGACCAGGTTGCTCAAAGCCCTGTCCAACCTGGCCTTGAACACTTTCAGGGATGGGGCATCCACAGCTTCTCTGGGCAACCTGTTCCAGTGTCTTATCTCCCTCATTGTAAAGAATTTCTTCCTTATATCTAATGTAGATCTAGCTTCTTTCAGTTTAAAAGCATTGCCCCTTGTCCTGTCGCTATAGGCCCTGGTAAAAAGTCTCTCTCCGTCTTTCTTATAAGCCCCCTTTATATATTGAAAGGCTGCAATAAGGTCTTCCCGGACGATTCTCTTCTCCAGGCTGAACATCCCCAACTCTCTCAGCCTTTCTTCGTAGAAGAGGTGTTCCAGCCCTCTGATCATTTTCATGGCCTCCTCTGGACCCGCTATAACAGGTCCACATCTTTCCTGTGCTGGGGACCCCAGATCTGAACGCAGTACTGCAGGTGGGGTCTCATGAGAGTGGAGTAGAGAGTAATGCAAGTGAACATAGAAGAGTGGTCCTAAGGCTTGAATTTCAGCCTGTAAGTTTGCGTGCCAATTTTTTTTTTTTTAGTCCTGCAATTGCAAAAAATCTGGGAGTTGGTTTTGTTGTTTTTTTTTCCCAAGCAAAAAACAAATGAACAACTAACACTAACAAGGATTCAACTAGATCTTCATTTTAGCATCAGACTTGGACTATAGTCTTGTGCCTTATCACATCATCAGTCAGACTGGTCCTTGGGCCCTTTGCTGCTGGCACTGATGATGACAAACGGGACAGCCAGCCATGTTGTGGAGTCATTGCTATGCTCTAGTTTCCTCCAGTTGTATGTAAAGACCTCAGGAAAGACTGTAGGAAGAAGAGGAGTAGAGATGGAGGGTGACAAAGGAAACTGAGGGAATGGCCGTAGTGACATCCCAGGAAGAGAGAGTGTAAGGAAGGATAGAATTCCTTTGCTAATGTTGTATTTGTTTTGATTTTTAAATCTCTAATGCAAAGAGTCCATGGGACTGAAAATTCTTGCCATTTGGCAAGATAAAGAAGCCAGTGGACTGCGTATTTAATCATGAGGAGCCCCTTACTTTCTGTGGGACGAATGGCTGTTCCTACTTATAGTCTCTTTCCACTCTCTTAACAGCTCAGTCCTCCTAATGTCTACCTCAGACAAACGGACTGGTCTGCCAAGCTCTCTTCTTTCCCCCTCCGTGGATTTGTTCTAAGTGCTGAGCTGCCTTTGTGAACCCCGGCTCTGGACATTCTTCATTTTCGTTTCCAGGAGTACCCACGGCTTTCCTTCTCCCCAGAGAATCCACAGATAAAGCGAGTCACACCCCATCATTTTTCTCCTCCATGACCTGGATCTGGGAGCTGTTCCCCACTGGCTGAGTCCAGCTTCAATTGTTAGGTGTGGTTTGGGGGGCTGCTGCTTTGGAGCCAGCAGCTCCATCTGGGAAAGGTTAATATTTCTGGAGGAAACATCTGCTTGAGCATTGGGCTTGTCTCCTTGGCCCTGGCTGGGAGTCACTGTGCAGCCCTGAGCAAGTCCCTTCCCTTTCTGTGCCTCACTTTCTCAGAGGATGATGGTCTGTCTTCTCTTCAGCATTGTTGAGCTTGAAAAAGCACAGATGGAAGTGTTACAGGTAATCGTAGTATTAGTATTTATCCTCAAGAGATTTTTTCTTTTTTTTAAAAAGGGCATCCTCTTTCCTTTTTCCTGGGATCTGGTTTCTTTTCAGGGGCTCAGCAGAGAAGCAAGTTCAAGTCACCATCCCTAATACCATAACAGAATGGAAAGCCAACACGTTTTGTATCTTGGGCAGTGATGGCTTTGGGATCTCTCCCACAGTAGGACTGACAGCCTTCAAACCTTTCTTTGTGGGTCTGGCCATGCCATATCCATGATTCGGGGAGAGTCATTTGTGCTGAAAGCTCCTATGTTCAACTGCTTGAAAAAGTGCGTTTAGGTGAGGTCTCTAGTACTCAGCTCATGTTTTCCTCTTTCTTTTTATAAATCACTCCCCAGACACATGGTAAATCTGAACTGGTTTAAAAAAATTATCTAATGATACTTTAACCCTGCTTGTTTTCCAGAGGCTGGGATAAAAGCCCACAGGCTTTACTTCCCTGTCCATATATAAGGACATTACTTAGATCCATAACGGATCTGAATGGGACGTACGTCTCGCTGCTATTCCAGCATCTGCTAGATTTCGTATTAAAGAAATAATGTATTAAAATGTCACCCACTTTCTCCCTTGTCCTGTAGTGATGTCTGCTGTTAAGCCTCCACTTATCTTGCCAGGGGCTGCTAACTCTGTCTTCCTAGATATCTGGGACAGATCCAGCTTATGCTGGCCAAGACCGAGGAGCACCAGTTGGAGCCATGCATGGGCTGTGACCACACTGCCTGCCCATGCACTGAGGAGAACAAGCCTTTGTACTGAGATGGTACAGCCATCAACCTGGGTGAGAAAGCAGAGGAGACAGATAAGAGAAAGTCATCAGAGAGTTGTCGTGCTCTTCAGGCTATGGCTCAAGCTAATCCAGGATTCTGCTTTGCTCTTTGACTGAGGCCAGGAGTCGATCTTGTCCAGTTTGCTTCTGCCATGCTGGGTGGATGATTGGTCTCTCTAATCCTGTGGGATTCCTGGGGTTTGGCACTCCATTTCAATAACTAAGTATTGCAGAACTTGGCAAGCCTTTAACTCCATTTTTATGTATTGGGTAATGATGTCAAGCTGCGTATGCAGGGAAAATACAAAGATCACATCAGAGCACCAACATGCGTTCTCCTTAAACTACCGTCTTGTTCTCCACAGAAGTCGCCAGCCCTCTGAACTCTTCATAGTTCATCCCTCTTTTTCCTGAGGATTTCTGTAATCAGGCTGAGCCCATTTGTGGTGTGTGGCTGCATGAGAGAAGGACACAATACACTGGCCACCATTAGGGAAGGGCAAGATGGAGGTGCCAAGACATTCCCAAGGCAAGACTTCCCCTGGTTCCTCTAGGGTGGGTGGAGGAGGAATGCTGGCCCCTTCTCTGTGGTATAAAGTCTTTGTTCAAGCAAAGTCCCAAAGTCTTGCAGATGTGAACAGTTTTTGTTGCTATACTACTGCCCTTAATGTGTTTCCCTGTGTGTTTTCCACAAGCCGTAAGCCATGTCAGTGGACAAGTCTCACCACTTCCCCTCCTGCCCGGAAGGTAGGTGTGAGCCAAAAAGGCAGGGAGGGCCTCAATCATGACAGAATTTTGGGCCTGAGGAGTGAAAATCTACTGTGAGCAGGTGCTGGAAAACCCTTAGTACCGAGGAAGAGCTGTCTTTCCATAATGGGACCATAATTTATATAAACTTGCTAGTAACGTGTGTGTGTATTGTGTTTGTGTGTTTTATGTGTTTATTATTTGAAAAATGATTTTTTGTTTACTTTCTGAACAAGTAGGTTTGGTCAATCTGGAAAAACTTGCAGGTCAGGATTAAATGAACACTTTAGTGGTGTTTGAGGATTAGGTTAACTACCAGTTGAAGATAGTGACCTGCCCATTATTTCAGGTGTTTTTATGAGAGGTACCCAGCATAGTCCTCCTTTTCAACTGTGTTGCTTCACTTGCAAGTGCCCAAAATGGAGACAATACATTTTGTTTTGAGTAAAAAGTGACATTTTTGACCAAAATACGTGTTTTGAAATCAAACAAGTAGAAATTATTTGCTGAAGACTGGGCTGAACAGTAATTTCTTCCTACACCAACTCTTTATTTTGAGTCACTAAACCAAGATGTTACTGACATGGCTGCGTTTTGAAAGTATGAGAAAGCGTGGAAGGGGATGAATGACGTGCATAGAAATTGATGAAGCCAAGTGGAGGCTTGCAGAAGGTTGTAAATGGGGTAACTTATGTGGTTGGACAAATGTTGAGAGGATTTGTGGTGGAAAGCAGGCAGAGATACGGGGTAAGCAGTGACATTAAGGAAGCAAACCCCATTTGCCTGACTATCAGTGCTTTGCCCTTACCTTGTCCTTTATCTCTAATGCCCAGGTGACATCACTGGAGAACCTGGACCACATGGTTCTGCATCCCAGACAGATGCCCGGCGGCTGTGGGGTGCAGAACATGGTGGTGTTTGCCCCCATGATCTGTGTGCTGCAGTACCTGGAGAAGAGAGAACAGCTGACAGAAGAGCTAAAGATTAAAGCAGTGGGATTCTTGCAGACAGTTTCATCAGATCTGTTACGTCATTTCTTTACCCCCAGTACTGAGTGACCTTGTTCCATTATCAGGTGGTATCTTCTTCAGGAGTACAGTATGATTATGGCAGAAAGTAAGTAGTTGTTGCTTCTGGAAAAATTTTCACTTGTATTTCTCTCCTACCCAGGCTACCAGACGGAGCTTCTGTTCAAACACAGCGATGGATCCTCCACTGGATTTTGAGAGGGTCATGTGAAAGGCAATTTCTGGTAAGCAAATGCCCTTCTCAGTACAGTAAAAAGCAAGGCGGAAAAGGACCTGGGGGTGTTGGTTGACAGCCGGCTGAAGATGAGCCAGCAGTGTGCCCAGGTGGCCAAGAAGGCCAACGGCATCCTGGCCTGTATCAGAAACAGTGTGGCCAGCAGGAGCAGGGAGGTGATCGTGCCCCTGTACTCAGCACTGGTGAGGCCGCACCTCGAATACTGTGTTCAGTTTTGGGCCCCTCACTACAAGAAGGACACTGAGGTGCTGGAGTGTGTCCAGAGAAGGGCGACGGAGCTGGTGAGGGGTCTGGAGCACAAGTCTGATGAGGAGGGGCTGAGGGAACTGGGGTTGTTCAGTCTGGAGAAGAGGAGGCTGAGGGGAGACCTCATCGCTCTCTACAACTACCTGAAAGGGGGTTGTGGGGAGGTGGGTGTTGGTCTCTTCTCCCAAGTGGTAGGACAAGAGGAAATGGCCTCAAGCTGCATCAGGGGAGGTGTAGATGGGATACTAGGAAAAACTTCTTCACTGAAAGTGCTGTCAGACACTGGAAGAGGCTGCCCAGGGAGGTGGTGGAGTGACCATCCCTGGAGGTGTTCAAGGAAGGTGTGGACGTGGCACTGCGGGACATGGTTTAGTGGGCATGGTGGTGTTGGGTTGGTGGTTGGACTTGATGATCTTACAGGTCTTTTCCAACCTTAATGATTCTGTGATTCTGTGATAGCTATCACACCTTCCTTCAAACTGTCATCTCTGCTTGAGTCTGGATGCTGGATGGAATAGCCGGTGTCTCTGCTGTAGGGAGCAAATCATTTCACCTTCTCTGTGTGCAGTGGAGATAAAATCACAGCAGAACTGTGGGGTAGGAGAAGAATAAGCTCAGAGAGGAGAAAAGAGCTTTGTTAAATAGAGACTATCCCCCTGACAGAGCACACTGGTGTCCAGGAAGGGAACTACCCTGTGTGGCGGGTCCTTTCCCTCCAAGGGCCTGGGGACTGTGGCTCTGCTGGTCTGTGAACTGGCCAACTGCTTACTGTGTCCTAGCCTTTACAGTTAGCAAAGGAAGGCTACCCAAAAAAGATAGCAGAGGAAAGGGAGGGAATCAAGAGAAGGGACTGATGAGATTGCCAGAGGAAGAAGAAGAATCTCTGATACCTTTCCTCAAAAGGAAGAAATCTTCCCCAGCCCTTTCTTCATGCAGCCTCCAGAAAGATGGCACATCTGAGTACCTGGTATGTGTGTCATCGAAATAGCTTTTGCAGAAAGAGTGGCACTGTGAATTGTGTCTAACACTGAATATCTGTTTTACATTGATGCTTCTTCCACACGCCTTTTAATTTTAAACTTCTGAGTCTGTGTTCAGTATTTGTGGGCAGGTCTCTATGACGTGCTGCATGGTTCATCTCCAATTGTATGCTCAGTCCTACGTTAAATGGAAAAGGCACAGTCACAAGATTTTTAGGAGAGATCCTGACTTTGAGTGTAGCCTCCTGCCCATGTCTGGCAGTGTTCAAGGTATTCCACAAAGATCAGTTCTTCCAAGCTACTGCAATGTCTCAGGTCAGTTTACTAGAACTATTTCCATACAAAATGAGTTTTGTTTGGTCCTTGCACTAAGAAGGAGCTCCTTGGGTGTAATCAAAGTAGCCGCTTAATTGAGAAAGTAAGTGGCTTTGCCAAAATTAAGAGTCTCACATAACACCTGACAAATGGGGTCACAAATATATTACACGTAGTAGAATCTTCACCACAATTATTCTGGTGGAACTTGCTTTATCTAGGATCCCAAACTTTACCAGCAGGTTCTGGTTTGGGTTTTGATTCTTTGTTAACACTGGAGATGATTCCTAAGCCACAGCATTCAGATCTGGAAGTCTTTGTGGTTTTGGTTGAGCCAGTTTATCAACTTGTAAACAGTTTTCAACTTCCATGAGTGCTTCTCTACTTGATCGCTAGATTTGAATTTACAAGTCAGGATGTTGTGATTCAGAGAAGTCACAGTGCCTGGAGTGCTGGTGAGACTTTCTCAGTTCAGTGGGGTGAGTAGGAGAGGTGAAGCAAGAACCAGAGCTTTGGTATTGGGCCAAGAAGGTTTGGAAGATAATAGGCTCTTTCAATGGGTTGTGTGGATTTTTGGAGTGTTAGCTAGAAATAAGCTCCGCTCGTTATTCTGCCCTTTTGTGAAACGTATGCAAAGCTGCAGGTTTCAGGGTTCACAGCTGTTCTTTGGAGAGAGATCCATGGCCCACCCATGGTTTGAGAGCCTTCTTGTGAAGGTTTCCAGACTTCCTTGGGCATAGTTCTGTGATTCTCCAAAGCTCAATTCCAATTAACAAATTTAAAGCCTACAATCGAAAGGCTTGCGCTAGATTTGTGGGCAAAAATTTCAGAAGATTTGCAGTTCTTTGAATGATCTCAGTGTAGGAGCCAAGCATTGAGAGAGGCATAGAACAGTTTACACTATGTTGCCGTCAAGCTTTCTGACCCAGTCAGTTCCTGCACCTTCTGCTGTGTTTGTCCAGGTGTGTTCTCAATTCCTTGCTTGGCTTTGGTGCAGTGGACAAATTCTGCTGTCAAGGCAGCAGAAAGCGGGTGCAGCAGTCTGCCTTGGCATTATGGAGAGAATCTTCCGAGGGATTCCATTATGTTATGGATGCTGGTCAGGTTGCAGAAACATTATGGCCTCCCAGATTTTTATGAACCCTTCATGGACTGAGAAATATCCTTAATGCAAAAGTATACTTCACTATCAGAACACAAGGATATCCAATGCCACTGTCTTTGAAGATGCTACACAGTAGTTATAGAGTGTGTGTGTTTAAGAGGTGAGCTGGGAATCTCAGTGATTAGGAGCATGAATTTGTGATTGGAAAGCAAAGAAGGCAACAACAGAGGAGGCCCTAGGCCTGTATGAAGCTGGTGATGAGTGTCTAGAGGAGAATGAAGAATGATTCAGTTGCTTTGATGAATTACTCTGCACTACAGGCTCTCTAACAGATGTGATTCTTTAAAGAAGCCGATGACTTCCTCCTCTCTGCACAGTCTCCTGTCAAAGTGATCTGCAGACATCAGTGCTTCCCCAGTACTCTTCTCATACAGAACATCATTGATACTATTGCCTTTTTGTTTTCAAAGATATTAAAACATTGGAGCGATTTCCAAGGTGCCATTGCTCCTGGTCCTCATTCTGGACCACGGAAGATGTCTTCCATGATCACAGGGGTGGCCTTTACTAAGTCTCCTCTTCTTCCTTTTCATTTTTGATTCAAGTTGTCTGTGGAGAACAGGTAGCTGTATGGTTTTGCGTCATCAGTATGTAGTCTGTCCTTTGCTCCAGCTGAACAGTGTGTTTTCAGAAGGGGCAGGTCCTTTACTCCCCACGGGTCTCTTGGCTCAGCACTTCCATCACAAAGGCCTTCTCTGAGTCCATTTAGAGAAAGAAACTGCAGAACTAGAAACTGTGCAGAGCCTTGCTGTGCTTTCTCTATTCCAGAGCCTTTGTTCGGGTCTATGACACCTGTGCGGCTGCCAGTCACCGCCTGCAATGCCGATCCTTCAAAGGGATGTTCCTGTGACCGAAAGCCAGGTTTGCCACAGCCCGGCAAGGAATAGAGAACGCACCTGGGCAAACACGGTAGCAGGAGCACGGTGGGACAGGGTCAGACAGATCTCCCCAGTGCTGGCTTCGGTGGGTGCAGCTCCTGTCAGAAGTTTGCTAGCAGCTGGACCTCTCTGGCTATGGTTTGTTGATTTATGACAGATCTGGCTGGTGCTTTCTGTAGGAGAATCTCAGGTTTTAGACAAAAATTTGTAAGTTTGCCTGCCATTCTCAGTAACATGACCTTCCTTCACAAAGAGACAAGAATGGGGAGAATGTGTCCATCAAAATAAAGTGTCCAGTCTTCCTTGCCTAGGAGCGTAATGCTGATTTAGACCAACTCAAAGCTGATTTCTGAAATCAGTTGGGATACCTGGCCTCAGGCCAGTTATCTCAATCAGTTGAGCAGCGAAATACTCACTTGAGACAAAGGCAGTGCTAGCACTAACAGCTCCTCTGCATAATGTATAGCCCCCATGATGCATGCTTGTTCTACAGTGGCCCAGTGATAGAGGTACAATGGAGATCAGTCTTCCCAACCCCATCTGGAAAAAGAGTATAGAGAGTATTGGGAACAGGGATCCCAAGTTAGCTGGAAATTTCTGGGCATCCTGGAACCGACAAAGATATCCCAACTGCCTGCTTGAGTAACACCATCTTGGGACCCAGATATGGAAAGCTTAGGCTCCATCAGCACTATTAAACAGCGCTGGGAAATATTTCCAGGCACAGAACTGTAGCTGTCTGTATTATTCGGACAGTCCCTGGTCCATTTCAGCCTGGGCTAACTAATGCTGTCTCACACAAGTCTCTGATGTATTTTGTGAGTTAGTGCAATCTGTACCGCTCACTACAGGCAGTTTACGTGGTGACCGTGCTATTCTGGAAGCCAGGCTGGTTAAACAGCACAATTGTCTACCCTTCTGTACAGGTTGTCATCAGTGCTAGAAAGTGTCTCACATGTTTAATTTCTGAGTTTTAACCTGACCCTCAGGTTCAAAAACAGAACCGAAAGGCTGTATCCTTGTACCCTAGACCTTTTAGACCCAGACATGAACAATGAGGAACTGGAACCAGTTCCTGAGGCCCCCTCCTTGCAGACGGTGCCATTGCTAATGGGTGTTGCAGGCAGCTGGTGGAGACCTCTCTTGGCCAATATATATTTCAATTTCCCTCATGGTATGCAGGGAAGGAAAAGGCAAAGTCGTTAGCTCATTAGTGGTTGCTGGCTGGTGGTAGTGTTGCTACAGTGCTTCCTTACGCACGTGCAAGGATTTGCTCCCATTCTCAAGCTGAACAGCCTAAGGAGATCCACATCGCCATAATCTGACCCAGAGCTACTGAGCCTCTGTCCCGAATGACAACACTGCCCGCAGTTGTGCTGCGGTGAGCTCTTGCTGCTGGCCGCACAGCAGCAATCCATCTCCAGCTAAAACAAAGGGACACAAGTGACAAGTGATCAGGACCTGGCCTGGGTCACTGATCAGCAAAGGTCTCGCTGTTTTTTTTTTTTTTCCTATGAAAAGTCCATTTGGTCAGATGTCTCCATGGCAGCCTTGAAGGAGGGGATGTTCTGAACTGGTGGATGGCAGCCAAAGCGGCTGCTATTGGCCAAGGGGCAGTTGGTACAGTACACCCATCCCTACTGCTGCCTGTGGATAATCTCAGGAGAGAGGAAGAGGTGGGGAGAGGCTGGCTCCTCCCCCCATCCCACCTCTTCATTTAGGCTGTGCTGGAAAGAAATTACCCCCCTAAAAAGAGCCTCAGTGATTTCAGAGGAAGAGGGCCATTGGAGATTGGGCAGCAAGAGCCCCCAAGATGAGGATAGCCATCCTCCTCAGCCTTCTGTTCCACATGGCAGCTGCTTTTCACCAACTGTGAGTGATGCTGAACTTCTGTTCTGCTCTCTTTCATGAAGGCATCAGTCTAGGTAGATGGACCGTGTTCCATGCTGTCAGCTCTCATGCTTCCTGCTCTATCAGATCACCCCAAAGGGTAGCTGAGTCATTTACCTTGCCTAGCTGAGTCGTTTACCTTGCCTCCCATGCATTAGATATTGACTCCTGTGAGTTAAAATGCAAGCCATCTTTTTGGGGGGGCTTCCAAGTCAGACCTTGGACCCAGGGATGTTTGCTTCTCCAGTTGCCATGCCAGATCAAATCCCTGGTGTCTAGACTGCAAGGTTATGAGGCCACTTCTGAAGACTGCAAGGGATGGTTTTGGGGAGTTCAGGAGATGGCTGGAGTAAGGGGTTTGAAAAAGATTATAGGGCTGTAATTAAGCTAATCAAGCAGAAACTATTTCTCAAGTTATCAGTGAAGCAATCAGTTTGCTGGGCTCACTGTTGCTTTTGAATGTTGACTGCAGCGGTGGCACATGGCTGAGGAATTCTGCAGTTGGTGGGCTGCTGCAGGGAAGCTCTTTTGCATTTCTGAGCCCTCAACCTGATGCCACCTCTGATGTCTTCTTTCCCCTGCCCCAGACATTACCTGGTGGTGATCCCTGCAGATCTCCGCTACCCATCCACCCAAGTTGCCTGCCTCCATATCACCTGTTATGAAGCAAAGCTTCAAGTGAATCTGGTCCTGGAGCGCTCTGCAGGACGTGAGCTCTTAGTGCAAGAAACCATCCAGAAGGAGAAGACTTTCATGTGCACTAAGTTCTGGGTGAGCCACCCTAGGCAAATGCCATCACTGATTTTTCCCTTCAGGAACTGTAAATCCCTTCTGTTACTCCCTAACCGGGGATGGCATGGACAGGGTCTACTTCGAGTGAGCCTGCTAGGTAGGGGAGTGGGTGATGTCTAGGGATGTGTAGCCCAGCACAGTATCTGTCGGTCAGCACTGAATTCCCCTTCTGAATCTAATTTTTAAATGGAAGTTACATTTGTTAAAATCTACCACACTTCTGGATGCATAAGAAGAACCCACCTGTTTCCTGCTTTTCCATCCCAGACCAGATGAAGCAGCTTTAGCTCTTCTCTGAAGGACTTGCGCAGCTCCATGGCTAAAGCTTGGGGAAACGGTGGTTTGCATGACATGCTGCAGTTTCTGTAGGACCTGAAGTCAGGCAGCATCTCAGCTCTTAGGAGCTACTGAAGAGCAGTTGGATGGAAATGGATGTGCTTGTTATTTTTAAACAGCATCTTAGAGCTGATTCATTGTTGGTGAGAATTTAGTAAAGATCTAGGATAAGGCAAGACATGCCTAAACAGTATCCCTTCTATTATACAGTATATTTTGTGCTGAGGCTGCTGGACCCTCTGGTTGTCTTTTCTAATCTGGCTTTCTTGTACATGCTGGGTAGTTCTGAAGCCCTAGCACCTGAGGCTGTGCTATAGCTCATTCTCTCTCCTTTGATTCTCTGCTACCATCTCCCGCCTTTCTGACATCTGCCCATCATCCTGACCAAGTCTGAAGACTCGAAGGTGTCAGGCACCTGCTTCTCACCAGAGGCAAAATTCCTTAACCAGTGGGAAGAAGGACAGATTCCATGACATGCAGGGCTTCCTGCTGTCATGTAGGATTGAGTGAGAGCTGGGTGGGATCTAGATCCAGATATTGGAGGGCATGTCCTGGGACAGGTGGAGGGGAACTGGTTAGCTCTTCCACTTTACTCTCAGTTCCTGCTCAGGCTCCCCAGAAGATTACCTGGGAGCTGCATGCTCTTCTCTCTCTCTCTGTATAGGTTGCACCTCCAGCTGATGGCACAGAGGAGATTGCCACCGTCAAACTGATCATCACAGGCGAAGGGGTCAGTACTGAGGAGAAGAAAAAGGTCCTGATCCGCAAGGCCAGCAGCGGCACCTTCATCCAAACAGACAAGCCCATCTATCAACCAGGGCAGACAGGTGAGAGCTGCAAACGGGAGCAACCGTGGGCCCTAGGCTTTCTGCTGGTAACACCATATGGAAAGCCTGCGATTGCCTGAAATTCATGGACAGCCCTAGAAGAAGGCTTTGAGACAGTGTCTTTTGTTGATGTGATGTTTTCAGTGGCTGTAACGTCCAGCTTGTGGTGACTGTGAAGTTGCAGGAGGCAGTAGGGCATTGTCCATGGTATCTTACATGTGGGAATGTCCATGTCAGATGTTATCACAAACGTGTGCAGAATAGAGACAGGAGCTGGGGAAACAGATAGAGCAGGGGTCTGTAGGGAAGGACTGAGATCTGATAAATATACTCCCTGATTTTCTTGCCTTCAGTGAAATTTCGCATCGTGACTCTGGATGAGGAATTCATTGCACTCAACGATTCGGTAAGCCAGCCTTGGGGGGGCCGTGGAAAAGGCTGCCTTGTTCCGTGCATGGATCCTACTTCCTTTCTACCCTGGTCATCTGCCAAAGCTCCAACTTTTCCACATTCATCCCTGGGCCAGGCTTGATGAGTGTCCAGAGGAGAATAGTAACTCAAGTAAAAGCTGGTAACTCAGGAAGATGGCAGAGGTGTACGTCTCTTGCTCGTCTTGGTAAAATGGTCATGCAAGCACAAGCATGGGACCTACTGATTCCTGATGTGATGGTGTCATGTGGGGAGTGAATAGTTTGCAAGTCAGGTTTTCCTGGACGTGTGGTGGGGAGGGGTGCTCTTAATCTGGCTCCTACAGGTTGGAACACGGGAAATTCTGATTAGGTATTAGGACAAACTTTTCCATGTCAGTGATGATCAGCTATTGAAACAGGTGCCCAGAGAAAGCAGTTTCATCCTTGGAGGTGTTCAAAACTCAGCTGGAGAAGGCTATGAGCAATCTGCTCTAAGACGACATACTTCAGCAGGGTGTTGGACTAGATGACCTCCAGAAATTCCTTCCGAACTATGTGATCCTCTACCTCTGTAACCTCCTTAAGACTGCAGCTGAGCCAGAGCTAGGTCTGTTTGGGTAGTGAGTTTTCCTGATGGAGGACTCTGCCAGGAAGTCATTAGCAAGTGCTGGGTGACCTCCAGATTGGCTTTTCCTTTCCATTTCTCCAGACCATACTGTAATGGACCCACCAGGTATTTCTCCTTTTTTGTGACTTTTTTTTTTACTTTATATTGTTGTCAGTGCTCTAAATTTCCAAATCACTAGTTGCACATCCTTCAGAGAGGGCTCTGCATCTGAAGTACCTTGTGTATGTTGCTGGCGTGTGTTTGTGTGTTCTAATGTTTTTGCCTTTTTTTCCCCCTCAGATTTCCCTGTTTCTCCAGGTGAGTGATGCTGAAATCTAGTGTTACAGTCATGTTGATGGCAGCCATTTCAGTGGGCTATTCGTATTCAGTTCCTGGTAGATTTTACAGACCTCTGAGTAGAATAGTAGAACTTCAAGATTTCTTTAACATACTCCTTACAGCTTCTTTTTTATGCCCTTACTTGAGGTTATGCTCCCAGTAACTTCAGTAGAAATATGAATTGTTCTAGATTTGCAAGAGTATACACAGATCAACTTAGACCTTTATGAAAAAAGTTAGAACTGAGAAGGATCTTTCCTTGAGATCAGAATTTAGATAAGTGTAGAAGGAGACTCAGATGCTGGGAGCAGAATCTGAGCATTATATTGTCTTCAACATTTCTTGACTAGCCTGTACCAAACCTCATTCCTTAGCTATAGAACCTGGTAGTCTGCAGCACTGAAATCCCGAGGCTTGATTTCTATGGGGTGTGGATCAGTGAGATGCTGGAACAACTGTTTCTTCCTTTCTTGTGGGTGTAGGACCCTAAGAACAACCGGATAGAGCAGTGGCTGAATGTGGTCCCCCAAGACGGCATTGCAGATCTGTCTTTCCAGCTAAGCGACGAGCCTCTGCTGGGGACATATGTCATCAACGTAACCAATGCGAAAGCGTACGGCAGCTTCTCCGTTGAGGAGTATGGTATGAGCATGTGCGGGATATGTCTGAGCTGCAGAGAGGACCTTGCACTCTTGATCCAGGAAGCTGGGTGTTTATTCCATGATAACCATCCTGGGAACAAATGGGAGAAATGGGAGAAAAAGAGTCTGAGCTGAGGCTCGGGAGAGAGACCACTTTGGGATCTTGGGTCAGCATGTGGGGGGAATGTTGTGCATGGCCCCAGACTGCTGACATAGCTGATTCCTGCAGATCTCTGCATCAGACAAAACAAGGTCATTTGGGACGGGCTTTTCCAGAGAGTATGAAGTCCACTGCCATACCACTTCTCTTTCATCCCCTAATTAACTGTGTTGGGAGGCTAGTCTTGTCCCAGTGCAAATAGCTGTCAGAAGAGCTGGGACCTGGATGTGTTTGCGTTTTAGTTTGGGAAGGAGCAATCAACCAGGGACTACGCACAAATATGTTAAAGAAACAATGGAAATCTACCTTTCCCCTTCTCACCACCTTCCTTCTTCATTTCCTGGCTCTTATTCCACCATAGTCTATCTTCATGTTGATTCTCTGGAAAGGCTGTCGTTGGCCACCGTTTCCTACAGTTCTCTGTTTTTTCCTTCCAGTCCTGCCAAAATTCGAAGTGATCTTTGAGGCGCCAAATCAGATTTATGCGCTAGATAAAACCTTCCCGCTCCGGGTATGTGGCAGGTGAGGATTCTGCTTGGAGGGATGGCCCCGTTCATTTCTGGCCTGATGAGCACAAGATGGCTAGGTAACCGTGAGGAGCTCAGGGGGAAATTACTACCCTTCAGTTACAGGAGGCCAGAATCTTCCCCGGCAGCTCTTTGCACCCTGATGCAACACAAAACATTCCTGTAACTCTCCTTCTTGTAACTAATGCCCCTTTTCTAAAAGTCCTCGATGAGCTTCTACACACAAAGCCTGGGGGAACAACCTACCCTTTGATGAGCAGCCGTTTGTGGGGCAGAACATGGCAGATGTTTGGTGGTCATCTCCCTGCAGAACAAACTCATGGGGAATGAAGGGAAGCTTTTCCAGGAAAACTGGAAACTAGAGAGAGGCAAAAAGGAATTGCCCCAGGTACAGTCCAAGGACAATGCTAGGATTAACAGCCTCATGTAAAGGTGCTTTCTTAATGAAAGGCCCTTTCTTAATCACCCGTGCTTCCACTCATAAGACGACGCATGCCTTCAGCATACCCTGGGGTTACTGCAGGTGATGCTGATGTAAAGTGCAGAGCTCTGTGCTGAGTGAGCACCCGCAGCACGCTGCTTTCCCAGAATAGATGAGTTTGGCACTAATTATATCACAGAGCCCTTGATCTCCCATCACTGCAGTGCCCTATCCTGACCCTGCTTACTGGGTCAGGGCTCCCGGACCAGCTGTATGGCTGCCACTCCTGTGCTATGTTGTGAATACCCATGAGTAGGTGGTCTCCAGGGCTGTGCAAAGCAAGCCCTGTGTTCTGGCACTGCGTGTGACTGTCTCTTCCTTTCCCTGCTCCCACAAACAGATACACCTATGGGAAAGGCGTCCAGGGGAGGGTTCATGTGAGCCTTTGTCAGAGGATAGCCCCGTTCCTGCCCAGTGCTTCAAAACCTGATCTCTGTCAGGAATTCAACAACCAGGTGAGATGCTTAGCAGGAGCTGAGCCTTATTCAGAGACATTTGTGCTCAGCCCCAGGGTAAGGCAGGGCCGCTGGAGGCTTTAGCTGAAATAACGGTGATGTTACGCGGTGGTTTTGGCTGCTTGGCCAGTGCTCTACTGGTGCTGCCTCTTAGTAACTGTGCCTGGTGACCACGACTGGGTGTGCATCCTGCGCCTGCTCCGCATCCGGGACTGCTCCGTCAAAAGGCAAGCTCCCCGAGAGCAGGGATTTTCACTGCCATTTCCGTGCCATTTGGGTAACTTCTAACGTTAAGTGCCTTGCTCAGACCTTCTTTCCTCTCTCTGTACTTTCAGACGGATGAGACGGGTTGCTTCTTCGCAAATGTGAGTCTGTCCTCCTTCAGTCGAGACTTTCGGTACTATCAGGACAGGATGGTTGCAGAGGCCTCGCTGGTGGAGGATGGCACAGGTAACTGGGAACGTCTCTGGTGGCTGGGAAGAGGCATGTGAAGATGCACAAATCTTACCGAGAATGCTGGAGACTTTCAGGCTAGCAAGAGCTCTCAGCTTTCTGAGCCTGTCGGGGCCTGCCATCTAACCTCACAGACAGAGACAGGGCCACCAGTTCTGATGGCATGATGCGTTCACTCCGAGTGCCTGCGGTCTCAGATGGTGAAGCTTAGGGACCTCTCTAAGGGCTAGAAGTAAGTGAGAGGAAGACTAGACACCCAGAGCCCTGGGCAGATCATCTCCCTGGTATCAAATGTGTGTGCAGCTGAACATGTGCATCAGCAATACCAGTGGGTCACTCTGCAGGGAAATTGCTGAGGGGTGCTTGGCTTCCTTGCTCCCTCCCTTACGTTTCTGTGTTGCTGCTTTCATTCAGAGACACGCGTCAATGCTTCCCACAAATTACTCATCTCCAAGATTGGCGGGATGGCCTTGTTTGACGATGTGAATTTTTACTACCACACTGGAGAGATGTACAGGGGGAAGGTAATTCCCAGTTACAGTCCTTTGGAGGGGAGACCGTGAGCAATGCCTTCACAGCGACTGTTACCTAGCGTCTCGTCCGACCTCACCTCCAGCCAGGGGCTTGGGAGGGCGTAAATGACTCCCAGAGACAAAACTCTTGGATTGTCAAAAGTGAGAAAAACATCCAAGACTGCCATTTGCCAAATAAGCCTTGAGTAGTAGCAGCTATGGGGATCCATATGTGGGGTGCAAACCCAAACATTTGGAATTTCGGCAGCCGGGAGATCTTCTGCTGTGAAGGGATAGGGAGCATGGGCGTGAATGAACACGGTAGCGCAAGTGATAAAAGGAGGTGACCAGTAGCAGTGTTGATAATATTGTAGGGACTGGAAGGGTCACCTTGCTGTCTTTGGAAATGCTGCTCCTGACTCGGAGAAGCAGCAGATTCTGTCCCCTGATTAGACTCTTCTGCACTTCTCTTGCTTACCACGATGTTCTCAGATTAAAGTCATCGACTACCAAGGCAAGGCACTGAAGCACAAAAAAGTCCTCCTCTTAGTAAGCTGTGGTCAGCAGCAGTTTAAGCAGAAGTACATCACTGGGGACTCTGGGACAGCTTCATTTAGCCTGAACACGACTGCTTGGAACAGCACCTCAGCCTCCCTGGAGGTAAGTGAGGAAGGGTCTGTCTTGTTGGCAGGAGAATGTGTGCATCTCAGAGCTATTTACTGCCCCACAGACATCTCCCCCGTTCCTTCTCGAAGGATGGGAATTCAAACCTGAAACACCTCAGCATGGTCTGGATCTTGGCTCCCTCTGAAAGCTTATTCTCCGGACCCCAGTTGCTCTCTTCACGAACTGTCTGCACAGAGACCTGTGCTGCGGTGTTGCTCAGACCCAATCTGAGCTTCCTACCAAGCCACAGCTAGGGTGATTTGCAGCTGACTTGCTTAATTAGAGTAATTAACTGTGGTGTTTTTGTTTTTTGTTTTTTTTTGTCTCACCAGGCAAGTGTCCTGCGTCAAGATTTGGATAAAGAGCCTGGGACAGTTGATTTGAGTTACCAGCGAGCCTCTCATTTCATACGTCCATTCTACAGCACCAGCAGGAGTTATCTCTCTATTGTCCGTGTGCCCGAAACGATGCCCTGTGGTAAAAAGCAGGCTGTCCAGGTGGACTTCAGAATTTACCCGGAGGACCTGGAACATGGGCCCAAGCGTGTCATTTTCTCCTACTTTGTGAGTTTCTGGGCAAGTGCTAGTGGGTGATGGCTCAAGGCACAAGATCAGCATCCCCTACAGATTCAAGCCTGATATTGGATAGGTTTGGCTCAGCCCAGGACAGATAGCTCATCCAGCCATCATGGGGCTGGATCCTGGTTTCAATCCTGGGGCTGCAGTAATAACAATAAAGGCAGCACGTTTCCTTTGGGCTCTGCAAAGGTGCAGGGCAGGTGTTGGCCTTACCTGTCCTCCCCCAAGTTTCTTGATCCCCTGAGCTCTCCCTGCTACCTGAGAGCGAGTAAAGCTCGTATCCCCCATTTAATCTCCAATTTCAGGGTTACTTTGATCTGCACAGTGGTCTCAAAGACTGTGTAACTGGCATTCCCTTCCCTTTCTGTATTCTTCCCTAGGTCACAGGGAAAAGCGGGATAGTCCATGCAGGTCAGAAGACTGTTTGGGTTGGTCTGCCAAGAAGTAAGTGCACTCCCCTGTTTCATGTCTAGCGAGCACTCAGTGGTCTGTGGCATCCCATCTTATTTGGCTATGTGGCATAAGCCTCTTTGCAATTCAGAGCTGGCTCACCACTTTTCTGTTGCATCAGAGCAGCGTGCCTTCCCAGCTTTTTTGTTTCCTTTACCCTCTTGCTTGGTACCGAGAGAACAATACTCAGCATTTCCCAGCCGATAGGCTCATCCTCTGTTTTCTTCATTTTCAAAGAATTGTCCTTTTGCTCCCCTTGCAAGCAGCATGAAATTATAGCCTTACCCTCTATCAAAACTCTCCTGCTTTATTTTGCAATTGTGTCTAAAAATAATCTTTGAGTAGTTAGTATGCCACAGCTTATCATTTTGATGGGTGATGACTCACTGTTGTCTACTTCTCCAGCTCTTTTTTTGAAGTCTAAATTATAGGTGCTTTGGGACAAAAGTCACCTCTTTGTTGGTGATGGGATGGGAGATGTCTGGTGATGGGAGGCTTTGAAAGATTTCTGAGACTCTTACTCTTTGTGGAGCTAGGCTTGAACTCCAAAGAGCTGTTTCATCTTCTTGAGGCAATGAACAGAACCAGGAATTGTCATTTGTTGGTCTTGAATACCAGATCCAGAGATGTGCTGATTGTTCCAGTGGTCTCCAGAAATCTCCTGGTCCTGAAAGACTAGAGGAAAGGAATTAAACAGGCACATGCAGAATGGCAAAAGCTGATCAGAGTCCATTTTCACTACCAAATCTACTTTCTCCCTTCTCTCCTCCATCTAGTGCTGAAAGGCTTCTTCTCCATCCCTCTTACCTTCAGCTTGATCTATGCCCCAGCTCCAAGACTTGTTGTTTATGTTATCTTCCCTAATGGAAAAATCATCGCTGATTCTGCCATCTTCAGTGTCTCCACGTGTTTCAGAAATAAGGTAGGATTTGCGCCTGAGGCCATGACTAAATGTGTGAGAGTATATGTGTCTGCTGCAATGAAAGAAGAGGCTGAGGAATCCGTGACGTGTACCTGTGAGTGGCTGATACTGTGTGGGATGCTGTCACGTGCGCTGCAGTATGTGAATGGTGAAGTGTGCTGTGATGTGTGGAGCAAGTACGTGCTGAGCATTGTGGGGGCTCCTGCCCCGTTTGGGAAAGGCTGAGAACCGCTGGGTCTATCTCCATAGGCTTGTGTAGCAACTGCAACCCTGTAGGATCGCAGCCCAGCACAGGTAATTAGTGTGATTCCCAGGTGAGCTCAAGGCTGCTCTGCTGCTGAAGCAGACCCTTAAACTTGTTGGAATGTGGTGTTGGGAAGGCAGCTGAAAGTGGCCAATGGAAGAAGTGGATTTTACTGGCCGTCCAGAAAGGGTTGAGCACTTGTGGTCATTGTGACATCCATGGGAAGCTGCTTTCTTGGCTGTGTCTCGTACTTCAAAGATGAACTTCTGAGGACTGGCCATTACCTCTGCTCCACAGCTGGTTATCTGCCTTGGACAAGAACAGAAGGTGCTTCAGGAAACTGAGGCCAGCCCCACAAAGAGCCTGGAGATAAGGACCAGGCTTATTTTTGATCTGGGGCTCCGACAGGAGCAGAAAGAGAGCTGTGTGAGGTGTGTGACCATGGCTGGCTGGTTTGCTGGGTAAAGAATCACAGAATCACTAAGGTTGGAAAAGACCTGTAAGATCATCAAGTCTAACCATCAACCAACAAACACCACCATGCCCACTAAACCATGTCCCACAATGCCTCGTCCACATGTTCCTTGAACACCTCCAGGGATGGTGACTCCACCACCTCCCTGGGCAGCTTATTCCAGTGTCTCACCACTCTCTCAGTAAAGAAATTTTTCCTAATATCCAATCTGAACCTCCCCTGGTGCAACTTGAGGCCATTTCCTCTTGTCCTATCACTTGTCACTTGGGAGAAGAGACCAACACCCACCTCACCACAACCCCCTTTCAGGTAATTGTAGAGAGCGATGAGGTCTCCCCTCAGCCTCCTCTTCTCCAGACTGAACAACCCCAGCTCCCTCAGCCGCTCCTCATCAGACTTGTACTCTTGAGAGAGCGCTGTGTCCTGACGCAGGAATGTCTCCAGTACTGTGAGCTGCGCACGCTGATGGTTCCCCCTCTGACATATTTCCTGTTGGAACCTCAACGCGCTGTTTTTTTAAATACCTTCTGGGGGTCCTTGGGAGATTCCCTCGGGTTTCCATCCAAGGCTAGTCCTTGGAAACTCTCTTCACGTAGGTCCCTTCCCTGCCTAGGAAGTGGTATGGTGGCCAGCAGCAGAAGTGTCGCTCACCTATTGCCTGTGTTCTTCCCACCCAGGTGGAGCTGGGCTTCTCAGCGCCTGAGACCCTTCCGGACTCCGAGGTTGGTCTCCAGCTGCTGGCAGCTCCTGGGTCCACGTGTGCTGTCTGGGCTGTGGATCAGAGCATCCTTTCGCTGAAGCCAGGAAAAGAGCTCAGCAGCTCCATGGTGAGTGAGCCTGCTCCAATGTCTTCCCTTCCCTTGTACTGGCATGAAGAGGGAGGGGGACGGCATGAAGAGGGAGGGGGACAGACAGACAGGCCATTGCGTCCGTGCAGAGCTTACCTCCCAAGCAACTCAAAGCGCTGCCCGGAAGGATCAGCAGCGCTCTCAGTGTGGCATGGGTAGGGATTAGGGGCCATGCGTTAAGAAAGAGGTTGAACATCACTCGGTGCGCCGATGGAAAATGAGCTTCTGTTGTTCTGTCTCGTGCTCAGCTCCGGTTGTGCTGGCTCTATCAGAGGAGAGCCAGGGAAGAGTGACAGTGAGCCTGGGCTTTCTGGCATGCATTCCTGCACAGTAGCCAGGAGCAATTCAAACAGGCTTTGGATGTATGACAGGAAGGGAATGCCAGGTTTTATTTGTGCTGATTTTTTTTTTTGCTTTTTCTCGCTTTCCCAGATCTATGGGCTGTTTCCATCTGTTTATGACTCCAGGTATCCTCGCCAAGTGTCTGAAGATGATCATTCATGCGGGTTCCAAAATTCTGATGAGCCTGATGTGTTTACAGCATTCAGGGTAAAAGCGGTTGATTTGGTGGGTTGGGATAATTCATGAACTGAGGGAAGTGTGGCACCCTGACTTTAACAGTATGTAATGCTGTTACAGACGGTACAGGGAACAGGTCCAGTTTAGGCCGTTGTTAACTCACTTGTTATTTGAATAAGTGACTTGGAACTGTGGATCAAGAAGTTGTTGTGTGGTTACTGTACTTTGGTCGTGTGATTTGGGATGCCAAGGATGATTGGTTACTTTAACCAGATTTCACATCGTATGTTTAATCTCCATAGCATGAGCAATTGCACTCTGCAGGCTGAGAAGGCATAGTACCTAAATGACCATGTGTTTGAAAAAGAATAAATTTGACTGACTCAGGCCAGATGAATTGTCTCAGAAGACCTTGTTTGCCTATTGCTGAGGGTCTGAATAACTCCCTTTTAAAATGAAGCAAGAGAATACTTTGCCAAGTCAGAGGACAGCCAAATCCCCACTGCGTGAGGGGACAAGAAGGCACAGGGTAGAGAGCAGAGAGAAGAGGACAAGCTTCTGGTGCATCACTTTTTTTTTTTCCTACAGGAAATGGGGTTGAAAATTATGTCCAACACCAATATCAGGAAACCCAGAGTGTGTTCAACCACTGCGTCGACAACTATGCTACAGGAAACAGCAATGTTTACTTCCAGGCCCATGTTGATGTTTGCCCAGCCCCATAAGGCATATAACAGTAAGCATTTGCCAACTGTTTCTTCTTACTTGGGATGCTCAGTCTTTCAGGTGAAAGCGATCCTGGGTTTGAGCTAAGAGGCAGTACTTGCTGTAATTGCAAATGGAGGACCGAGCGTGTTCCCTGGCTCTAAACCTGTTGTGCTAGTGTGAGGCTGCCTGGGGCTCACAGCTTCCAGCTCTGAAACGTTAGTGAGCTGCCTGGACCCCAACTCTTATCTCTGAGGCGAGGGAATGGTTGCCTTTCCCTTGGTGCCTACAAATGCAAGTAAGGCCCACAGCACCTCTGTTGTTAGAAATGAGGCAAGAGATTCTAAAATTTGGGATAGCACCGTCTGTTCCAGTGCCGTGCTTCCCAAGAGCTGACTGGATGACCTGGAGCCTGAGCTGGGCTGGAGCCCCTCGGCTCTAAACCAGGGCCTGAGGACCCTGTGGTGACTGGGTCTTTGTTATTTCCAGCAGAGCATCTGACAACATCTACCTATCAGCCCACTATGTTTTCACTTGTGTCTTCAGCTAAAGAGAAAGTACACAAGCATTTCCCCAAAACCTGGATATGGGATTTGTATTCTGTGGGGTGAGTAAACTGAGCAGTGGGGGTCTAGTCTGGGTGGCTTAGTGTGACTGGGAATGGCAGCAGAAACAACTGGGTTTAGATCGTAAGCTGCTGAGGAAGACGTCTGAGGACCTATGTCATGGGGCTCATATCTGTCAGGCTGTTTCTCATTGGAGCTGATGTCTGCATCGAATGCATTTTCCGGTACTAGATGATCATACAGAAGTATTGTCCATCCATGGGAGGTGGCTGGCATGGGAAGATAGGAAAGCAGGTGCGGTGCAGCAAAACAGCTTGCTTTACTGCCTGCACTCTGCTTGTGGTAGCCCTGTGGGCCAGCGTTTCCCAAACTGTGCTCACAGGATGTATCCGGGGATGCAGGGGAAGCTGATCTCCACAGAAGTCCTTCACGGGACTGGGAGTTGTGTCCTGTGAGAAAGGCTCAGTGAGAACACTGGGTCCACTGAGGGAGCTTTTGGAGATTTTTCATCTCTGACTTTACAAATTTCTTGTCTGGTGCCTGGAGACTAGAGTCTGCTCAGGCCAGATGCCCCCATGTTGCCCTCTCCCACCTCCACTGTCCTTCCAGCTACATCCCTCTCTTCACTCTCTAGCAGCCAATATCTCCTTTGTGATTTACCCACCAGGTCAGGTTGATCTGAGCAGCCAAAGGTCTCTATGTTGTACGTGTTGCCTTCCTGTACGTGCCTGGCAAAAATGAATGTCTCCAGTTATTGGAGTCAAATAATATCATCAGCTTTAGCTAGGGCTGTTTTTATGTCTGCTGTGGTCGCAGCCACAGAATGGTTTGCTGCTCTCAGAAGTTGTGATGTGGGCACAAGCCAAGTCTCTGCCCTGTCTTCATGTTGGACTTGAAGCTGTCAGTGTCGCACAGGAAGGTGAATGGCTGGATCTGTCTCTTCTGCTGATGTTGAACCAGTCTTGTTGCTCTTCTGGTGTCTGGTTCTCCATCCCTCGGCCAAGAAGAATAAAACTGCTGACATCTGTAAAGCATTTTCAGACCTGCAAAGGGCAAGCACGGTCTGAGAAAAGCACTGGGTGTGATTGACAGCATCTTGCAGCCATGTAACCTATTCTCAAAAATGTTCTGTTGATATATAGGGGTCCCTACTTCTGCAAGGACCTACTTGTAACCCTACAAGGGCTACAAGCCAGAGGTTAGGGGTTAGACTGAGGTTAGGGGATGGGGTGCACTGGAGAAAATGGTGCAGACCAGGTTGCCTGGGGCTGCGTACAGCAAGATTCAGTTAAATGCTTCTGTTGCTGTCTACTTCTCCTCAGTCCCAGTGGGAACAAGAACGTCACTGTCACTGTGCCTAACACCATCACAGAATGGAAAGCAGGGATGTTCTGCACAGGACGTGATGGCTTTGGACTTGCTCCACCCTCCAGCCTGCTTGTTTTCAAGCCCTTTCTTGTGGAGCTCACACTGCCATCTTCTGTGATCCAGGGTGAGACCTTCATCTTGAAGGCCACAGTCTTCAACTACCTGCAGCGATGCATGAGGGTAGGTGAGCCCTGATAGGCCCTGCAAGAAAAGCAGGGTATGGGTAGGTAGGAGATGGCTGAAATCTACGGCTGGTGATGTTTGTGTTACCACTCGCCATCGCTGCTGCCCCTTCAGATCCAAGTGACCCTGGAGGAGTTCACACACTTCCAGCTGAAGCCGTGCAAAGGCTGTGTCTACAGCAGCTGCTTATGTGCCGATGAAGCGAAGACCTTTCAGTGGAGTGTCACAGCCGAGCAACTGGGTGAGAAGAACAGGGAGGTGGGGTGGTGGAATTGGGAAGGGATGGGGCCGAGGTGGGGCTGTTTTGTAAGAGCTGGCATGGAGGGAGGAGTTGTTTGCCCTGTTAACCAGAGAGTCCTTGTTAGCATTCGTCCTAAGGTCATGATTACTCGTACGTCTGTGCTAGGAGGTACAGAATCCTATAGGGCTCTGATCCAATTTTTTGTTGTCAACAGGTGACTTCTATTGTATTAATGGGAAGTGCTTCCTCAGAGGGTGTTTTATACACCTAAACGTGTGTTATTTTCAGGGCTCATGAACATCACCCTCAGCACAGAGGCTGTGGCCACCGAAGAGCTCTGTGGCGAAGAGATACCATTTGTCCCAAACCAAGGACAGAAAGACACGATCACCAAACTCCTTATAGTCCAGGTCAGACAAGCGCTTCTGTTACCTCAACCTAAAAGTGGGCTTTGTGCAGTTCCCAGATTTTGTGCAGGTTAATTTTGGGAGTTACCCCTTGCTGTTAAAGGTGTCTAATTGGAATCTCAGGGCCTGAGCTGGACCCAAACATGAGGGCTGATGGATGTGGGAGGTAGAAGGGTGTCCTCCACTTCATACCATGGAAAACATTAAATATGTACGGTCTTTTATGTCCTCGCTCCTGAGGAGCTGAGGAGTCTCTGCTGAGTCTTACAGCATCAGTTTCACAGTCATTCAGAAGTTATTCTGAAAATGCGTGCTGTTTTCTTATCTGAAATTGAAATGATTGACAATAATTTACATTTTCATGTAAATGTTCAGGCTGACTGTCCAGCCTGAACCAGGATTTTGTCCATACCTATTTCTAATCCACTTGTAATCCTGTCTCTCTCCTGTGTGCTCATTATAATCCTACTTTTATGTGCTCCAACAGCCAGAGGGAGTCTTGGTAGAAAAAGCTCACAGCTCCATCCTGTGTCCCAAAAAAGGTAGAGAAATTGTTTTCTGCTTTCACCCTGCTCATGCTTCCCTTCCTGCCTAACCACCTCCTGGGACTTTCCACTTGTTGAAATATTTTCTCTCTCAACACAACCAAGCTACAGAAGCATACTCTAATTGTGGTGCCAGCTAGAGCTTCCCCTGGGTAAGGATGCGGGGAGGTCCATCTTTTAGCATCGACGTCCCTGATACTAATGTGATAGCTTGAGGCCTTTTTCACCTGTGGTAATAAAACCAGACTACTGAACATGGCGAGGCTGGAGGACGTGACTTGGGATAGCTGCTCCTGTCTTGAATTTTATGGTGTATGACGGGGCCACGAGCAGATTTTGAGAGCAGAAGGTGCATTGAGCAGACATACTTGCAACTGAAATCTGAAACGAGATGGAGTAACTTATGTAAAGAAAAGCAGGAAGGTGGCTTTGACCACAGAGGGTTTCCGGGAGAAGATCCTCTCAACCTCTTTAGAAAGAAGGCTGTTAGGATAGCACAGTCACAATGAGGTTGATGGAGGGAGCTGAGGGTGGAATGGGACAGGGTTTTTGGGGTGATCTGCAACCTCTGTGACAGAAAAATAGGATGTTAGCACAGAACAGTCTCGAACAGTCTCTGGGGATTTTGAAGGCTGTTTTCATCAGAATCTCTTTCTTCTTGTCCTCCTCACTCACCTTACCCCGCTGGTGTCAGGGAATCCGGCACAGGAGTCTGTGTCCCTGATGTTGCCTCTAAATGTGGTTGAAGGTTCAGTCAGAGCCACCATCTCGGTCACCGGTAAGGAATTCAGCTGTGATAATACCTTTCCAAATCCCATATCTCTGAGTTTAGCCTTAGGAAAGCCCAAACCCAGAACCCTGACTCTCCCCCCCGAGGTTTCCGAGGCTCCATTGCCTTGTTCTTCCCATGTGCCTGGCTGTGTTTCCTGGATCCACATAACCTAAAACACTCAGCAAGGGAAAGGGTGGTCTGTTTATGGGTGTCCCCTGCCAGGATGGGATGTATACAGCCGATATGGAGGGCACAGTGGAACTGATAAGCTGGCTGGACAGAGGTGCCCCCCGCACTGCTGTGCTGGGGCTGTCTTGCCTGGTGCTCTGCTGGGAAGGGGTCACAGGTAGGAGGAGGTGAATCCCCAAACCTCCTGCCCAGGAGGTGGTCAGGGTGCCCATGCTTTGTTCCAGGTGACCTCATGGGGACGGCACTGCAGAACCTGGACCGCCTGGTGCAGATGCCCCACGGCTGCGGGGAGCAGAACATGGTGCTGTTTGCCCCCATTGTCTATGTGCTGCAGTACCTGGAGAAGACGAGGCAGCTGACCCCGGAGATCAAGGAGAGGGCAGCAGGATTCCTGCGCAATGGCAAGTGCAACAGACCCGCCTTGCTCCTCTGCCTTCCCCCGTGTCCAACCTACTCATGGTTGCTTGCTCCCATTCCCCTCGGAGCGCTCAACCACTTATAATGTCAGCACCACCCCACTCCCTGCCCAGTGATCTCACTGCAGATACCATTCTGAGCACTAATGTCCTATCCTGCTTCCCAGGGTACCAGATACAGCTGCAGTATCAACACCCTGATGGTTCTTACAGTGAATTTGGTACCAAGGATGATTATGGCAATACTTGGTAAGCCCTGGGCTCTCTCCCTGCTGTCTGACAGCCTGGAGGTGGGCAGCTTTCTGCTTCCGGCATTGAATCCTTTCCATCCTATTGGACCCAAAGTGTTCCAGACACTTTGTGGGCTAGGGCATCCCAGGGGTATGCAGCTGTCCTTGGGGTGAACTGTCCTTGGACCAGCAAATAAGAAATAGCAGAAAAATAGGTGAGGAGAGACCCACCAGTTTCAAACTCCCACTTTTTTTTTCTTTTTCCTCAATTTCTGCTTAGATTCTTTCTTTCCGCTCATTCTTCCCTCTCTCATTCACTCCATCTCTTTCTACTTCTCTCTTCCCTCTCTCATGCCTTTTTTTCTGTTTTCTACCCAACCAGGCTGACTGCGTTTGTGGTTAAATGCTTTGTCCAAGCCAAGCCATACATTTTTCTGGACAACAGGATCATCCAAGCCGCTCTCACCTGGCTGGAGTTCCATCAGCTTCCCAACGGTTGCTTCAGAAATGTGGGCCAACTTTTCCACACAGCCATGAAGGTAGGAGCCAGAGTTCTTGCCAAGTGTACTGGTAATTGTTTAGTTCACTTTCCTGTATTGTTCTGCTTTCTTGCATGGGAGCGAGCCAGGGATAGGTGGGACCTTTACTGAAAAGCTTCAGGTCTTTGTGTATTAACTTTCCCAGCTTTTTGGATGTTTATGCTTTTTGTAGGGAGGTGTGGATGGGGAAATCCCCTTGGCTGCCTATATCACTGCTGCATACTTGGAGGCAGGAGAGACACCAGAGGTAAATATTGGGATTCTTTGCCATGTTCTTGCCTTAAGATCTGAATCCTGAAGAGCTTAGTGGTGTCACTGAGGCAGGCAACAGAGCATCTTGGAGAGGCTTGTGGACAAAGTAATAGGGTGGGGGAGTAAGAACTTACATTTCTCAGGAAAAAGCCTCAACTATCCCTTGAGGAGGACATCGCTGGCAGGGGAGAAGGTGAGGTTAGACTACAGAGAGCCACTGGAGTGCATGGCTAGATACTATGCCCATTTCCCAGGCTTTGGCTGCTCATTCCTGCTCCTCCCTGCCCATATTCCCACCCCCTTGCTCCCTTTGTACTATACACAGCTGAGAGCTAGTGGTGAGTTAGGGAGGAGAGGTTGGTGTAGCTGCTCCCACAGGCAAATGAATAGCCATAATGACATGTCTAATGTCTTTTAGCTTCCCAGAAAGTGGAAGTCTGGGAAGGGAGTGCTGTAGGGAGATACATGTTGTGAAGTAGGGCAGTTGGAATTGCACACCTAAGTAGTAACAAGAGGGAAATCTTACAAGTGCTAAAGATCATAAGCAATTACTCTGTGGCACTAAAAAAATTACTCTGTGACAGCTAAAAAAAATATAGTCAACTTGATGGAGAAATGCTATTGCTGTAGACTTTGAGAAGCAAAATTCTCTGGAAATAAGAAAAGTAAGTGAAAGAGCAGTGCTTTCCATTGCAACTGAAAGCAATGGGCTTAGGGAAAAAAGTGAGACAGATGGAAATTAACCTTCTTTCTGGCAAGAGATGTTCTTCAGGTCACCTTTTTTCACCATAAAGAAAATTAAGTGTTGGAACAGGTTGCCTGCAGAGGTTCAGTTTTCTCCATCATTGGAGGTTTTCAAGACCTGACTGGATAAAACCCTGAGCAACCTGGTCTGATTTCACAGCTAACTCTGTTTTGAAGAGGAGGTTGGATTAGAGACCTTCTGAGGTCCCTCCCAATCTGAATTATTCTATCATTTGGTAATTCTATGAACTGTCTGAGTTTTGGCTGACTTTTGTGGAGGAGGCTTTTCATGAAACTGGATGACAAATATTTGACACGTACTGTGCTCTGCAGCAGAATGAAATGAAAGGGCAAGGACCTTCACCCTGGTAGAAAACTAACAAAGATTGTGTTGGAGGTCTTAAGAACCAGTTTTGTCATTTGGGAAGGAAAGCAAAGAGTTACTAAGAAGAGACCAGACTGTGCTACAAATCTATGAGTAAAATCCTGAAAGGGAGACAAACAGGACCTCAAAGCAATTTGCGTGATGAGCTAGTGGAAACCCCCCTGTCCTGAATGAATCCAGAGGGTGACTTAGTGCTCAGATAGTGGTGATAGGAAAATCTAGGCTACCACAAGGTAGGAGACCTCATGGAATTCCTCATACTCCAGAGAAGATAACAACAGTATTATTAGCCCAGAAAGGATTGTCCATGGAGTGAAGAATGGTTTGTTGTAGAAGCAGATTCGTTGATGTGAAAGTAACCAGACAGTTATTCAATTGGATATACATGCATAAATCATTGTTTTAAAAAAAAAAAAAAATGGTTGTGACAATGAAAGAGACTCAAAAGTATCAACAAATAAGTAAAAATACAAGTCTCGCAGTAGTTATCCTAGCCCCAGTGAAGGAACTTGCTGAGTAGGTCTGTGGGTAAATGAAGTGGGAAACACAAAGCTTGCCATAGCACCCAGGAAAAGAGTGTCCTTGAGTGGGTTATAAATGCTTTTACAAAGAATACACAACCAGTGGAGGTCAAAATTCTGAGAAAGAGTTTGAGGATGTCCTGCAAAGGCTAATGGTCAGAAGATGTTCAGAACAGATCCTACTGCCCCTTACAAGCATATGTAAAAGGCTCATGAAAGTCATTAGGGGTTAAAATGCAGGGAAAAGGTTGGGGATATTTTACACTGTCCTGAACGAACTGATATTAAAGCCTGGTTTGTATGACAAAAAATCTAGGCAGATACAAACAGATTGTTTATGTTGACTGAAGAAACCAATGGAGAAACAAATTGTAGAGGAGCAGTTTCTTAGCTGGCACGTGACTGCTCCCAGGAAAGCTAAATGCTTCTGTGCAGTGTGCGCTTAGGACTGCTGTTGTCAACACCAGGATGAGCACCAGGATGAGTGTGAAAACTCTTTCAGCAGAGTGGCACTCTCGGTTCTTGTGTTAGTTTCACCAGAAGACACCAGAGCCAGATGGGTTAGAATACATGTCAGACTGTTCCTAGACAAGGTATTAAGATGTGTGATAACAGTCAGCGCTTCCCAGGTGGTACATCAAGTGTTTTCGCTTGAAGTTTGGTAGTTGTACAAACACTAGTGCCGTTACCTCCATTTTAACTGTCTGGGAAAGTGAGAGATTTAAGAAGGAAAAGGAATAATAAAGGAGCCTCTGAACAAATCCATGAATGCGATGTAATTCCCACTTAGGTCTATTCAGGTACAGAATACCAAGGCTACTGTGCTGCTTGCAGTTGTTATATTTAAGGGCAAATACAAAAGTAGGACTTTTGAAATGATGGGAGCTTAGCTTACCGCTTCTGCTTGGGCTTTAACAAGAGAGAGCAAACAAAAAGCATCGGTTGGATCCTGGAAACTTTTGGTACTCCATGAGTAGATATTATCAGCGTTTCTGAGAATTGGTGGCTGCATCCAGCAATACTACTCCACCATCTAGAGAGCACAAAGATGACACAGACATTACCTTTTCTCTTTCCTAGAAGGGAAAGAGGTGAGGAGCATGTCACATGTCAGAATAAATCTTAAATGTAGCCCTTGTGTGATCCTTGCTGTACTTAACCAAGAGGCCACTGGAAGAGAAGAGGGGAAACCACAAAGTGCTGTAGATGCACACATATGGGACAGGCAACCACTGCGAGCCTTTGACTCATGTTCACAGAATCACAGAATCATTAAGGTTGGAAAAGACCTTTAAGATCATCAAGTCCAACCATCAAATGCTATTCCACGTTTGGAATAGCAGAGCTGAATGCTGGAATACAATGCTGCTGAGGCCAGTGGGTTTGCTGCCTCCTGCCAACAGCAGTACCGGTGTTCCAGGGGAAACTGGAAATCCCAGTGACCTCTTAAGGCACTGTAGAGGTGAACCAAACACAGTAATCTTGGTCAGCAGGCTGGGTGCAAGCATTTACAATTGTCCATTGTCACTCTTGTTGTGTTTGGACTCGGAAAGTTAAGACGTGGTGGTGGTGTTCCAGCAGTAAGGCGTTCATTTCACTGCGAGAGCACTGCTGAAACGCATCACCAACTCGGGGAGGGTCTGCCAAGCACCTTTTGCCAAGGGCTGGAGACACTGCTTGCTGGTGCTGCACTGATACAGAGAGGAGTGCAGGCTTGAGCAGAGGCACCTGGGGGAATGTATGGGGTGCTTTCTGTGCCGGCATATGCTAATGCATCCTTCTGCTTATATACCTCAGCGTCTGCCTGCCTCATGTGTGTTTGCGTGTGACCAACACCCATGTAACCCTTCTCTGTAGAGTACGGTGGTGCGCAAGGCTCTGGGCTGCATCGCTCCTTCCCTTCCCAAAGCTGCCAGCACCTACACCCAGGCCCTGCTGGCCTACACCTTCGCCCTGGCTAAGGACTCTCAACGCACGCAAGAGCTACTTGATACGCTTGATCAAAAGGCAATCAGAGCAGGTATGGGAACCTCAGTGCCAGGTGGACATCAGAGAAGGGACAAGTGACCTTTCTGAGCCCTTGGTTACATGCAACCTGGAAGGACCGCAGCCTTACCCTTCAGGTCCTTCACCAAAGAGAGTTTTTAGACAGCCAGCCTACAAACTCAAGGTATGTGCTGGCAATACTGTGGGGTGGGCGCTGATCTCCTTCAAACATCTCATCCTTTTCTGGTACCCACAGTGGAAGGTGGGCTCTGAGAGAAGTGGGCTTTCTTATGCAGGACAGCAAAGCGCCAGAGAGGGAAGCAAGCTGGCAGGCTGCCCCGCTTCTTGTTAGTCCCTGACCCCCAGGACTGGCTAGTGGGTAGCTAGCTAGTATCAGATGGTTAGCGGACCTGGCAAACAGGACAATGGAGAAGTTGGATGGCTGGGAGGTACTGTGTATGCAGATTATTGGCATATTAGTTTCTGTGTATCACCTTGGTGCGTAATATGAAGTGTTGGGTATTGCAAAATACGTGGATTGCAGTTCACCCAGCGACGTGATGACCCAGCCAAGAGGTATTTACATGATGGTCTTTGCAGACACAAGCCACGGTGCCTCCTAGGCTTCAGGATTTCTTTCCTGGCATCCCTCAGTGTCATCTGCTCCCTTCCTTTCCCAGGTGGGCAGATCCACTGGAGTCAGACCTCAGCCAAGCCCAGAGCCAGCGCCAGCCCTTGGTCACAGCCACTCTCTGTGGATGTGGAGTTGACAGCCTATGTCCTCTTGGCTCTGCTCTCCAAGCCAAACGTCACAGGGTCTGATCTTACCACAGCCTCTGGCATCGTGGCCTGGCTCAGCAGGCAGCAGAATGCCTATGGAGGGTTTGCCTCAACACAGGTAACTCGTGGCCGGGGAAGGGGATGTTGCTTGAGAAAGAACCTCTGCACAATCTATGCACAAGTTATGCAAGTGCGAACACTTTGAGGAGAGGAGACCTTGTATATGGAGGTCCTCAGGACAGCGAGTTCAAGTGTCTTTGGGTCTCAGAGCTGCAAATGTAATTGTTTCTTCCTTTTCAGGACACAGTAGTTGCCTTGCAGGCCTTGGCTAAGTACGCAGCACTGACGTACAGCACGAAAGGCGTTGCAGAAGTGAGAGTGAGGTCCCAGAGAGGCTTTGGGAGGAAGTTCCAAGTCTCCTACCAGAACCGGCTATTGGTGCAGGAGGCAGCACTGACAGAAGTCCCAGGAAAGTTCTCGGTGCAGGTCCACGGCAGCTGTTGTGTCTTTACCCGGGTAGGTTCCCACAGACCCCGCTGTGACAACCCTCTGCTCATCACCTTACCAAAACCAAGAGTCTCCGTTGCAGCTCTGTGCAAGGAAATGTGCATTAACTGGGCTTTAATCCCAGCTGTTTGCCAATGCAATAAACCTGTGAGCTGTAGGAGACTCAGAGACAGAATGTGTCCAGATGTGAGGGCAGTGATGCTTCCATGGCTCTCAGGATATTGGAGGATGGAAATGTTGTATAGTGGTCCTACTGCTGTGAGTCTGACTTGCACACAGGGGAAGGGTGAGCAGAAGGAGCCCCATCTGGAAGGATCATGGAAGGTTTCCAATCCGAGTGACCTTTATTTTGGGTACTGCGATGAGTTCTCTTCTCCCATGTAACTAATGATGGAATGAGAGGAAATGGCCTCAAGTTGCACCAGGGGAGGTTTAGGCTGGATATTAGGAAAAATGTCTTTACTGGGAGAGTGGTGAGACACTGGAAGAGGCTGCCCAGGGAGGTGGTGGAGTCACTATCCCTGGAGGTGTTTAAGGAACGTGTGGACGTGGCACTGCGGGATATGGTTTAGTGGGCATGGTGGTGTTGGGGTGATGGTTGGACTCGATGGTCTTACAGGTCTTTTCCAACCTTAATGATTCTGTGATTCTGTGAGTGTGCTCACCGTGTATGGTTTATCCAGTCACTGTCTGGGGTCCATATCTTGAGGACTAGAGCAGTCAGTGGAAAAAAAGGAATGATAGATGATATTGAACTAGTTATCCATGTCTTATTCTGTCTTTTTGTCTCTCCCTGCAGATGGTGCTGAGGTACAACACGCCCTCCCCACAGGTCTCCACGTCCTTTGCCTTGCGAGTGAAAACGGAGCCAGTCAATTGCACCGAGGATGATACATACTCTGTTACTGTCTATGTCCATGTCAGGTGACTCTAAAGACACATCTCCACTTGGGAAGGAAAGTCAGGCATGGGTGGAGAGCTGAGGGGTGCTCCTTGGCTGCAGTGGAGGCACCAGGCAGTTTCAGCAGAAGGGTCCAGATGGAAGATAGAGGAGGAAAGATACAAGTGTCTCTGGGGAAGGGGAATGTTTCCGAGGGCTTTGATTCTTGCTAGGGAGAGGAGTGCAAGTAGTCACCTTGGATTGGGGCTGCTCAGAGCAGTGCAGCCATCATCTGCCCCCTGCGAGAGGGAGCAGTGACTGCCTTGGCCCCGGTCCTGGCTGGGCTGCCTGGCTCAGGGTCCTGCACACAGGGTGTGGTGGTGGAGGGAGGGGGAAGCTAGGAGAGACTCTCTTCTTGATCTTCTCCCCCAGGTACACTGGGAAGAGATCCACTTCCAACATGGTGATTGTGGAGGTGTCCCTACTGTCCGGATTCGTCCTGGCTCCAGGATCTGGGATGTCTGTAAGAAGCCTGGAATCGGGATGGTGATGTGGTGTCAGTGGGACCATCCATGCCCAAGGAGAGGGGGAGGTTGCATAGGAAGTTGTCACCTGTCTCTCTCTTGAGCAATCTCACCATCCCTTCCACTCTGCCACACAACAAACATGAACACATACTGTCAACTCTCTCTTTGTGCCTTGAGGATGGTGATCCTTCTGGCCCAATTTGCTCAGCGTATCCTTGACAGCTAAGTAGCGTAGGTTCTTGTCCTTGGGTTTTGCAAGAGCTGAGTGGCCCTGCAGGGAGATTAGTCTGAAGGGCTAAGAGCCCAAAATAAGTTTGGAAGTGAGTGAATGAGAACCTGCCCACTCAAGCTTAGATAAACCTTGTTGGGATGTCTCTCACTTGCTTTTCAAAAGACCCAACTAAATTGCTTCCTCTGGTCTCCTGTCCTAGCTGCAGCATTGGCACCCTGTGAGAAGAACTGAGAGAACACAAGGAGGTGTTGCCATCTACTTGGACAAGGTATGTGTCTGCTACTAGAGAAGCTGCAGGAGCGGAGGACAATGGCAGAGTTGTGGGGGGAATCCAGGGCTGGGCTAGCAGAGCAAGATACTCAAGATTCATCTTGAAGTCCTGCCTTTGACTCTGCAGAGTTGTTATTGCTTATCAGCAGGATCAAATTTAGGTGAGGAATAAGAAGAACAGCTTGTAAGTGACCTGTAATTTGCTCTTCTTCCCCAGCTGAGCCATAAGTCTGAGACATACGTCCTGCATCTGGAGCGGGAGATTGGGGTGACCAACCTGAAGCCAGGCCATGTCAGGGTCTATGACTACTACCGTCCAGGTGAGTGTGGAACCACGGGGTGCCAGGGCTGTCTGGGTGTTTGCACTTGGCTCTGCGCAAGGATAACTCAGGTGTCTCCTGTCCTGTTGCAGAGGAGCAGGCCCTGGCTGATTATAACGTCTTCTGCATCTGAGGTAGGTGTGAGTCCCTGCCTCAGCCCCTGCACAGACCTAGCAGCCCTGTGGTGTTCCCTCTGAAAGCCAGCCACCTCTCTCTGTCCCAGAGGAGCCCGGTGTATCTCTGGTTCAGCATGTTCCCTTCATCTAGGACTATATCTGGAATTCTCTAGGCCTCCAGGGACGTTAGTCTCTGCCCTCTGTTTTCTGGACATTGTAACGTAGTCTTTACTGGATTGCCCTGTAGCCAGGACATGAAGAGATTAACACATGGCCATGCTGTGAAGGACAAGTCACGTGCATTTTCTGGGACTCTCTGCGGGGCTGGTATGGTGCACGGGACTGCCTGCCCGCTGAGTGACAGTGCTCATAGATGGTTTGCACTGTTCTAGAAGAACTTCTAAGCAGAATTCATGGTACTAGTTTCAGCTTATGCTGTTTGGGTATGGAGAGTCCCACCTCTTCCTGGGGATGGGCTGAGATAAAACAAGGGCACTAAATCAAACCAGAGAAACACTTCCCTTTAGAGCCCTTGGTTAAGAGCCTGGGCTCCCTACCTGTTAGCATCCCAGAGTTAATAATTTGAGTCGTATTATTTGCTCTCTGGGTTACTGCCTTTTCCTGCTCTCGTTTCTCCAAGGACTTGGTCTGCTCCATTACCATCCGCTGTTCCAGCCCACAGGGATCCCACTAGCACGAGATGCCCTAGGACAGCAGGGCTGCTGCATTATTGCTTCTGGTGTGATGGGGCATGAGTCACCTGGGAAGTCACATCTCAGTGGGCTGGGACAAATCTCAAGTTGGATTTCAGGACTAAACCCAGCCCAAGCCATCCTGACAGCCATTTCTTGGTGAATTCTTTGGGGTGCCTGATTAATTCTGATTGGTTTAATCCAGGGATTTTCTTGCTTGTAAAAAGAATGAAAATAAAATATAAATCACAAATCTGGGTACTGTGGTGTGTGTTTGGACTCTGTGACAGAGGATTACCATGGAGGAGAGAGCAGAAGCAAACTCTCATAGAGAGAGTGTAGCTGAACCGTGCATCTGGTGTTCATTTCTTCCAGCACTGGATTCCTCTCCAGCAGCATCGTGCAGCCACCAGTATGGGGTGAGGACTCCCAGCCCTGTATGGAGACTGATCCCACTGAGTATCACCTACCGCCCACAGATGTAGCTGAGTAATAAGGCCTTGGCTGATTCTGTACTTTACACGGATGTAAAGTAAATCTGTGTTGTCTCACAGATTAGCATCTGTCCTCCTGGTGTAGAAAGAGGGAGGGAAGCAATTTTAGTTTCTGCACGTCCTGTGCAGCTGGATCTTGCACAGGATGATTCAAATGTGAATAGTCAGGCAGGGATCATGCCCCAGGGTTGAACCCTCCACCCTAATGAGCTACTGGAGAGTGAACAGGGTCTTTGTCACATGGCAATAAGATGCAAGGGCAATTCAACAACCGAAACGTATGTGAAAATTCAACATCTATCACTGCTTTTTAAAATCAAAGTTCATGATTTAAGGAACCCCAGCTCGTGATCTGGGATCTTCAAGCTTGGCAGTGCTATGTCCCTGTACAGACAGGTAGGTCCCCACAGCCCCTCGCTAGAGCTGGCTGTGAGAGTGTGATGGCTAAGTGCAAAGTCAGGCTTAGGAGGGGAAGGTCTGGGAGGGGGGTCAGGGCTGAGCCCTGGAAGTTCTCCAGACCCGACCCTGCAGCGAGGCTGGGATTTGTGGTGGTTTAAAGGGAGGGATTTGGAAAGCGTGTTTCATTTTCAACTTTGAGGTTCCAGAGTAACCCTTTAGTCTCAGCAAGGCCCCTCTGTGAGGCAAAGACATGAGCATTGCAAGTTCTCTTGGTTAAGGCGAACGCTCCCCATAACGCAGCGAGGAGATCTGCCAGCAAGGCAGGCTGCTGAAAGCCCGCTCCGTGCTTTGTGTGCAGGTTAAGAGGACCAGAATGAATGCATGAATTAAGCACAGCGGTGAGGTGTTACCGGTGCCTGGTGCAGTGCCAGAAGTGGCTGCGCTGAGGCTGGCTTCATTCCAGGTGTGACTTTCTCCCTCCTCCTGCACCTTTGTTTGAGCAGGTGCTTTTCCCTTCTCTTTATTCAGTTTCCTCAGCAGTCCATGAGCAATGCAGAGTCCAACTCTGCAGAACGGGATTTTTGCCAGAATACTACTTTCTCTGAAACTTTTTTAAAACAACTTTGCAGACACCGCAACTTTCTTTGCAAATGTCTCCTCTCCCCCCTTGCCTTTACCTTTGACAATGCCTGTCCTTGCTGATATCAAAAAGCAGAACTGGACCTAGTCAGGCCTGCACCTGGTCTCGGTACTTAGAGAACACCACGGGCTCTCGCAGAGAGGGAGGCACCCCACTTATCACTGCCAATGCCACCACGTTCTCATCACCCCTTCCGCGGTGCTTAGCAAAGCACAGGCAACAGGTCTGATAAAAGTCCTGTGAATAGAGGTTTATTGGGAAAGCAACTGCTGCGGTGGTCATACGCACACGTGTATTCTACCTACTCCTTACTGACCCCGGGAGAGGTAGCTCATGCATGAGCCCATTATTGCAGGATTGCACATGCACACAAAAAAACCCCACTCGTATGCGTATGTGTACACACATTCTGTGTAAAAATTGCACGTAGTGACATTTTGGACTCAATATCCATTGCAGTTTCTATGCCCACTTTCCTAACATCTCTTCCGGGTCCTTCAAAATATTCTTTCTCGGACTTAAACTGTAGTACCTGTGGTGTCTGGCTAATAGAGAGCATTCGGAGGGTGGTGGCTGTCTTCCAGGAGAATTTAAAGACAGGAAGAAAACCACTTTTCTACAAAACACACCGATTTCTCTGTGGCCTAAACATCCCCCTCTCTGCTTAGAGTGGGAGGTGTCAAACGTCACACTCGTTTGTTTATCCTTCGCAAAATTGAGGGATTGCAGTGATTCAACCTGGAGCCTTGGTGGTGCGTGTGCTTCCATCTAGCTGGTGATCAGCTCCGCTGCTTGGGCCCCAAGGACTGCCTGCCCCCAGGGACACGAATCCAGCCTCAACTCCTTGGGTGCCTCTTGCCCATCTCCGGGCCAAGCGGTCAATGGGTCTGTGGGCTGGGGAAGGATCTCAGCGCAAGACAGCAGCCAGGTACCCTGTGCCCTGCCACAGGTCCCAGCGGGTGCAGAGCCCTGCTAAGAGGTGCTCGCTCCCCGAGAGCCTCCTGGCCACCAGTAGCTGGTCACCGAGCCGGTAATGGGCGATGGAGATGGGGCTGAGTCAGAAGATTCATGGCCACCAAGCCTGCGACTTTGTTTTTGCTGCTCCAACATTTATTTCATTCTGCTTCATTGTCTGGGAGTTGGATGGGGTTGATTGCTCAGGATGTAGGTTTCCAATCAGTGCTAAGTGCAGAACTTCAGTGGTGTTTATGTGTCCGCTCTCACGAAACAGCTGCCGGAGTCAGTAGGAGCCAGGACTCTCAATACCTTTGCCATTGTGAGCCCCTGTGCTGTTATGAGGGATCTGGCTGTCCCCTGCAACTGCTGTGGATCTACCCTGAACAAACAAATGCCAGCTGGGATTGTTCAGCAGGCACTGCCTGTACTTTTTAAGACTCGTGGAAAGAAACGAAGGGCGGCCTGGTGTCGGAGAGTGATTCACGTTCTTGCTCCGGTTCCTGTTTGCTTGTTTATCCAGCTGCACTTAAACCTTTTTCTCAGCCGTTGGCACCAGCAGCTCTGAGCTGAACAAAGCCCGGGGCGGGGCAGAAAAAGGAGAGAGAGGATTTGTGTCTGCCCACCATGGGTGGGGGGGGGGGTGCGGGTTAAAAAAAAAAGCCCCAAACCCTAGTTTCCTTGTTATGGATCAGTCTTTCCTAAAGAAAAAGAAAATATTACTAGGCACTACGTATTTAAAGGCTCAGTTTGGTACAGGAGGATAAATTAGTGCTGCATTTTGATATGAAATGGCCATTACACTGAAATAGAAGAACTTCCTTATTTTAAAAATGAGTAGTTTCAAGAACCAGATTTTCTTTTCAATTATGGTAAGATACTCAGGGAAAAGTTCAGTATAATCAGTAGACTATCAGGTATAAAATTAGCATGTGGCAAGAAGCTCCCAAACTAGATAGTGTGTGTTCCCATCACCTAGGGCTGGAGCCACAGCCTCTTGGTAGCTAGAGAAAACCCCGCAGGACTCAAGCTATGTGTTTTTTGACCTGCCTGACCGATGTTCAACCCTCATTTCCACTGGTGAGGGTGTAAGTTGGCTCTGAACTGGCCCAAGGAGGACTGTGTGATATAGCTGGAGTGAACTGCAGCTGCTAGATGTCCTCTTCAAACTGAAATACCTGTTGGGCAGAGTTAAGGTGAGGACTCCGGCTCTGCCTGCTCTCTGTGCTCGCCTCCTGGGCAAGGCAGCGCTCTGTGAGGGAGCAGAGCACGATGCATATATACTTATTTTGTGCAAAGCCTGGTCTCCGGCTCAAGACTGAGACCTGCCTCGGGAACTACAGACTCTCAAAGCCTGGGGACAGCGTGACCACAAGAGCTCACCCTGAGCTCCGGCTGGGCGCACGTGCCAAGGGGTCGTGGGACAATCCAGAGGCAAAACAATGGGACTGGGGCCGCAACTGGCACAGGGAGCAGGGTCAGCGCAGTGAACGGGAAACAGGCTGTTGCTGCTTAGCAAAATAAAAAGCAAATTTGAATGATGCTGGTCCATCCACAGGGGAGTAGGAGAGCAGCGAGGCTGGAGTCCAAAAAGACTTGGATTGGCTGGGGAACATCCTGAATGGTACAACCCTGTGTCCGCAGCACTATAAACACAGGAATGAGGCAGAAGGACGGAAACTTTGGGGCTTCTTGTCTGCTTCCTGGGAGAAACGGCAACAACAGCGGGTGGCCTGGAGACCTCGGAAGGAGAGGAGCTGCACCCTACCTTCTCTGCTGACCGGCCCTCCAGAGGAATCCACCTCTCTGGGGGTCTCCCATGAAAATGTGGACTCCCTTCCTCCTGAGCTGCCTGCTCTACACCCTGGGGATAGTGGCAGAACCGTAAGTGCCATTTAAAAATCTGGTGATTGATAGTTGTGATGCTGAGGGAGGGGCCAGGGTAGCAGGGAGAGGGTGTGGGACCCTCCCTGGAAGGGATAGAGACGGGGTGGTACGCAGCGTGCCACAAGCCTTGTTATGAATACAGGATCCTTCCGAAGGTGGGAACCTCTCTTGCGCATATCGCTGCAGGACAAGAACTAGGTGAGGACTGGTGGTGGGAACAAGAAAAGTGAGGGACTGCAGTCTGAGGCAGGCTGAAGGAAAAGGTGTAGGATAAAGTGAATGGCAAATGAAAAGGACTGCAGGGCTGGGGATGGTTAGCAGGAACCAGTCTGGTGCCAAGGCAGTTGAGGAGCCGTTTCAAAGCAAGAAGGGCGAATCCTTTCCTGTTGAGGGGCTGGATGGTTGTGTTTTCCATGTGTACTGGGAACACCTAAGAATGGTGCCCTTTGCAGAAGCAGAGATGATCTCTACTGTGTATGTTACTCTGCACTACTGTAGCGTCCTCCAAAACCGTGTACACACCAGTGTGAACTGAGGTCACCTGAAAGCACTTATCTTGTATTTATCTGAAATTAACTGTATACCTTCCATCACCCCTGTGAGACGTTCACACTCTCATTGTTAATCTGTCCCTCTCACTCCAGCAGAGCCGCACCTCCTGCCCCCAGAGAGGTGGTAAACCCCCCCACTTCCTCAGACCATAGAGTATCAGTGCCAAGAGCGGGTGAGAGTACTCCCAGGATGCGAAGTCTTGTTTCCCCACTGCAGGAGGTACCTGATCATCGTTCCAGCTGCACTGCCCTACCCCTCTTCCCAGAGGGTGTGCTTGGACCTCCGTGGGGTGGAGAAGCCTATTCGTGTGGCCTTAACTCTTGTGCACCCATCTGGCAACCTCAGCCTCTACCGCAAGGTCGTCCGGAACAACTGGATCTTCGAGTGCTCCAAATTTCAGGTCAGGATCATTCTTGGCAGGGACCTCTAGCTGGCAGCTCCCAGTGTGCTCTTTTGGCTCATGACTCCTCTCACCAAAGAAATAGAGAATGAGGATGACGGGAGGAGAGAGGGCATGGGAAAGAGTGAATGCAAAGTCAGGGAGAGGGTTTAGCGGGAGCGTGGTGTCTTTGCTCCCTGCCTTTGTCTGTCTGCATGACGCTGTTCCTGCTGGGTATCTCACAGTCCACGCCGGTGGCACACCAAGGGAGGGCTACCTGGCCAAGCACCAAAGGACAGGAGGATGGAGGCGCTTAGAAGCACCCAAATGGCAGCTGTGAAGCTCATTCTCTCCTCTGAGAAGGATGCACTGTCGCAGGGTGTTGTTTGTGAATCGTGATGCGGGAAGAGCCAGGCCTTTCGTCTCAGATAGCCTCCCCTCACGTCTGCTTCCCTCCAAGCTTCTCTTTAAGGGTTAGAAAATGTGCTGGAGGACTAGGAAAGACATGGGAGGGTGTGCACACAAGCTCAGCACAAGTCTTTCTGATCTGCCAAACTCACGAACCTTATTTTCTTGGTTTGCAGCCTCCGTGACCCACGCGCTCTAGGAAACAGATTTCTCATCAACATAGACCTTTTCTTCCCTTGGGTTAAGTCGTCTCCATCCTGCTCCATGCAGGCTCTAACAGTGGCCCGGTGAAGCGGCAGACACAATTTCTCTGCCAGAACAGGCTCCTTTTTCCTCTTGTCTGAGGTCTGTCCCAAGTGCAAAGGTGTTGTCCCCTGCGCTTCCATAGACACAGCCCTCAGCCACTGAGGGGTCACCCTGTGCTGGCCTTCAGAGTACGGTGGAGAAGAGGCTGGCCTCTCAGTGCAGCAGGAGCGAGGAGAAGAGCACTGCAGTGATGCCGTCTTGTCCTCTTCAACTGCCTGCTAACCTGGTGGCTCCCCTTTTGTGTCCTAGGTCCCCCAACCTGCAGGCAGCCAGGAGGTGGGCACTGTCCACCTGCGCATCTCCAATGGCCACTACTTCAGCGTAAATCAAGAGAAACAAGTCCTGATCCGCAGGGCTGGCACAGGCACCTTCATCCAGATGGATAAACCCATCTATAATCCAGGACAGACAGGTGAGCACTGCATGGAGCACCCCGACAGTTCCCCTGCCTTGACCCGCCTGGACTTTGTTCCCAATTTCCCATGAATGGCGTGCCAAGTGCTTTGTGCCATGCAGCCTCCATGGGGATGGAGGGAGAAGCTATCTGCTGCCTTCTGGAGTGATGTATCCATGCACCACGTTTTAGGGGCGGGAGGGGACTGGGAGGGTCGGTCTCACACGCTCTAGGAGCAGAGCTGGCTTGGAAGAGGGAGCAGGCTTGAACGGTCTTCCAGGAGATGACTCGAAGTCATCTTCTGGAAGAGGGAGCAGACCTGAACGTGGTCTTCTCGGCCGGGGCCAGGTAGGACTGGTCAGCTCACACTGCAAGATGAGGAAACATAGGGGTACCTCTGGGTGTAGCCCAGACCCTAAATTGTGAGGCTGCCATGCTGCTGCCACATATTTGGTGGCATAGTGGCAGAACCGTAAGTGCCATTTAAAAATCTAGTGATTGATAGTTGTGATGCTGAGGGAGGGGCCAGGATAGCAGGGAGAGGGTGTGGGACCCTCCGAGTCATCTCCTGGAAGAATCGTTTGGGGGGAAGAGGCGATGAGCAGGGCTGAGCAAGGGGTAAGGGGTTCTGCAGGGCAGGCGTGGGGCTGTTGATAGGGCTGTGTGGGGAGCTGTGATTTTGGGGTGAGGCAAGTGCACTCCATCTCTATGATGTACTCTTCTCCATTTTCTCCCTTCAGTGAAATTCCGGATTGTGACATTGACCGAAGATTTTGCTCCCGTTAACAGCAAGGTAAAGCCCTTCTAAGTGCCAAAAAAACAGGCAGGGCTTCTGGGGACATCCGTGGGCTGCTGGCCATGGGCTAAATTACCAGACAAGTTGAGTACAGACACAGCCAGACCCGAAGCTCCCCTCCCGCAGCTCTGGAAAGCTCAGTGCTTTGTGGAGCATGTTGCACCTAAGGGTGGCAGGAGGGTCTGAAGCAAGCTGTGACGCATCTGCAAAGTTTTAAGAAAAATTAATTGATATGGGAAAGGATACGCATGAAGTGATCCTAAAAAAAGAAAGGAAAGAAAGCAGTATAACCAATACTGAGTTGCTGCTGGCAGCAGCTCATTCTCCCCGTGTCAAGGGAGTGAGAAGTTGCCAGAGACTTGCGTATGTGCCAGCCAGAAAACTGCAAGACTAGCATCTTTCTACGGTAAGCAATTACACCTGCAGCCAGCAGCTATAGCTATTTCACACTCCCCTGTTCTCAAGCAATTTAAGGAGAGCCAACAGGAGTTCATGCCATGACAGATAAATACTGAAGGGCACACGTGAGCAGAAAGTTGGATCAAATCCCTCTAGACTGAAATAAAGGGAGAGAGCCTTCTGGCTTCTTCGTTGCTGACTTCATTTCCTCTTTTTCGGGCTATTGGTGAGGGCCTAGGATCACGCAGTCCTTTATTCTCCCAGCAGAGAAGTCATATCTCTTATATTAGTTAGATAATAGAGTGATCAATACATTTGCTTCCATGCCTACAATTGGTTCATTAAGATATTTGACCATAAATGCTTGATGTCTATGTGTGAGCATAAGTAAATTAGCATTATAACTGTTAATAATGCTGTGATGAAAATTCAAAAGAGGTTATGCTTAACTAAAGCTATTATGGGGCTTAAATGCACTGCAGAATTAAAGCTATGGTACCTAGTTTGTAAATTAGATGGGTTGAAGATAACACGGGTGTCGTTCACCAGCATGTTTTGTTTTAGCATTGACGTTAGATTCAAGTTATGAAAATAGTTAACCTGCACATTTTTTTTTTGTTTCAGTGAAAACAAAGCTGCCTATGATAATTTGCATGAAAGCTTAGAATGATGAATAATGTGAATTACATGTGGCTTTCTGTTTACAGACCAGTTACTCTCCCAAGCCCTTCTTATGCCTCGTGCTCCCAAATCACACGTCCTTCACCACTATGGCCTCCTGGCTGATAGCTGCAGTGATATAAGAACAGAGAATTAATAGGCCTAGAAGGGCTGAAGTATGTCCTTCTTTGTCCCTCCCTAGTACTATCAGCTGCAGTCAGCAGAAATTCGTATCTCCAAGCCTTACCTCCCAGGCCAGGGATTTTACAGGAAAATGTGGGGTGTATTCTTCCTGTAGGTGATGCAGTTTTTGCTAATTCTTGGATTTTATGTTACAAAATCGATGCCTTTTAATATTTGTGAACTTGGGATGATGACATTGGTGAGTTTCTCTACTTTTCTCCTCTTTTTTATAGTAAATTCTAGTTTTCACAGCTGTAGAGTATCTACCAAAGTGCATCTTAAAAATTCAGGGATCAAAAAAGCAAATCCAAAGAATAGCACAGATTTTTATGTTACGTATTTTCGTTACTATTTCAAAGCCATTCCTCTGGTTTTGGTAGGATCAAGCTCCTTGTATTGTAATGTTTGGGACTGGCGGTGTTGTCACAGCACACGGGCTAGGTGGGGAAGATATGTTTATACGCAGGTTGCTATGTCATGCCATTTTTTGACATTGCTGTCTGTTTGCTTTGCAGTACTCCGTGGTGGAAATCCAGGTGGGTGTTTCAGACTCCTCAGGTGTTATGAGGAAAGGTACTTCAGTATAGGTAATACCTAGGCTGCTGTCTTACTGAGTCAAGTTACTTTTCTTAGGGTCCGTGTATACACATGCACGTGCATACTCTGTCCTCATGCTTCTTGTTAACAAGCATTGATGATCCAAATGGTTCAGGTTCTACCCATTTCTACATTCAGGAATGCCAGGCTTTAGCTAACTTTTACAGTTCATCTTTGCATAAGTTTGGAGAATCTAAACGTCAGGACCTTTCATGCTTTCTTTTTCGATGGCAGTACAGAGTAGAGTAATGTGGGGTGGGTTGGGTTCACCTCTGTTGGTGCTCCAGCACTCAGGTCACTTCAGCACCATCTGGGGAAAAACCAACAGGAACCTGTGAAAGCCTCTGGAATCTCTGAAATGCTTTTGTATCCAGTAGGCTCTGGGTAGAAAATAGCAGATATTGCTGACGGCTACCTCTTCTTTACTTCCCTCGGACTGCAGGACCCAAACCAAAACCGCATTGGCCAGTGGCTGGATGTGAGACCGAAACAGGGCATTGCAGATCTCTCTTTCCAGTTAGCTGCTGAACTCTCTCTGGGGACTTACACCATCAGTGTGGTGAACCCAAAAGTGTCCAGTACTTTTAAGGTGGAGGAACGCGGTAAGATGGAGTATGGAGAACAAAGAATGGAATGGAAAAAGTTGCTTGGTTCTGTCTGTATAACAATATATAGCCAAAGATTGTAAACTAAGATTTACTGTCTGAGAGCTAGGATTAAACACAAATCTATACAGAGTGGGCAATATCAGAAATGAACACAAGGGAGATTGTGCTGGAGATTCCTGGAGAAGGTATCGCTAACAACTAGGTTGGCACAGAGTGAGAATACACTAAAGAAAGACCTCTGCGAGACTGTTCATATGTTGGGAGAAAAAAAGGGGATTCTTTCTTTGGTTTCCCTGTTTTTAATTAGTCCTTGCTTTTACCTCATGAACATGTTCCTTCATGGGACTCCAGCCTTACATGAACACACTCTTCCCTTTTGTGATCCCATGTCTAGAGAGTCTGTTGTCTTTCATGGAGTAACTCTGTAGTTTTTGTTCCAGTGTTGCAAAAGTTTGATGTTTTCTTCGAGGGACCAGCTCACATTTATGCTTCAGATAAAACTTTCCCACTGCGTGTGTGTGGCAGGTAAGGAGGGTGTTCAGGGGAAAGGAAAGAGCTCATCAAAACTTGTGTCTCTCCTTCCGTACGTCTCCTGTTTCCTGAATCCATCAAGAAGTGGCTCGAGAAGGGCCAAACACAGTTGCTCCCTTTGAAGAATCGCAAATAGTGCAAGAGTCAAACTGATGGGTTCTTCCTTGGGGAAGAGGTACACGAGCCACACTTGGGAGAGACCATCCAGCTATAGGGAGACTTGTCCTCGGCAAGTGATACCCTACTCTGGAAACTGTGTGTGTCCAGCCTTGAAAGACATTATGTGGGGAAAACCGCTTATCCGATATGGGACTGATCTGCTGAGGTAAAGGAGCAGGAACGAGGGTTTCTTTAGAAGTTTATGCTGTTCCTTCTCACTTACATGCTGCTGAACTTATTCCCTTCTTAGAGACAGCAAGTGGGTTTCTCTAGTTATGTTGTCATTAACAAAAACTGAGCAGATGAGGGTGTCAAGGAAGGCACGACCTCAGACGGTATAAGCGCAAAGGAGGAAGGAGAATAATCTAGAAAGCACTTTGTAGACAGATAAAGGAGGTGAGCTCATTTGTATTGGGGCTAGGTTGTCCGGAGACTTCTGGTGTCTCTTTGCTGCTGGTCTGACATAATTTCTCATTAAATGGGACATTTAAAATTAGATCATATGAAGCTCTAGCAGAAAACAGTGCAGCACCCTGCATCCCCAGCATGGGTTGTAGATGTCTTCCTGTTACCAATACTGTCAGGAGCATTGCTCCAAAGGGAAAGCCAGAGAGGAGTCAGAGCAGGGAAAGGCAGCAAGGCAGGCGGGGGAAATATCTGCACTGACAAGGGCACACTTCTGCTGTACCTTGCGAAAAACAGCAGAGCGGGTCTGATGGTGGAAACAAGAGTCCAGACCATGAAATAAGCCCATCGTGAGGCAGGTCTGAGGTCACTCTGTAGCTCTATTACTGCCATACCATGCACTTGCTGTTGCTGTCTGCAGGGACACGGGTTTCTGCTGCTTTCACACCTGAGCTAATGGCTCCACTGGGTGCTGCTCCGTGCTGCGTGGACGCAACAGCTCAGGTCAGCTCTCCGTGCCTGCCTGCAATCCCAGGACAGCAAGTGGGAGATGTTTGGAGAGTGTGGGTGCTTTCCTGTCTGTGCTTTGTTTCTGCCTCTGTTGGACGTGGACCGTGCTGTTGGACTCCCCAAGTACACGATGTGCTGTATTTTCATTTCTGCCTGCCTGCTTACCAGCTGCCTTAAGACCTTCATCAGGAAGGCCACCTGTGCGGAGCAACGTGCTCAGCAAAAGGCACAGCCCCTCAGCTCGGCAGCTCCTCTGGTGTTCTCCATGCAGGTACAGCTATGGGAAAGCAGTGCAAGGGACCATGCGTGTGACTTTGTGCCAGAGGGCAAGGAGGCGACCTCAAAATGCCAGCAAGGACATCTGTAGGGAATACAGCGGTCCGGTGAGTAAAATCCTGGAAGATAACATGGGTAGAGTGAAGACGTACCATACGGGACTAAGTGTCAAGGGCTGAGTGAAAAGAATGAACTGCTGTGCAGGCAAGGTTTACCAACCTTTGTAAAGTATATGTAGACTAATAGGTAATTGTTTTTATTCAATTAATGCAATTATTGTTGCCCAGACCAACTGAGAAGCCTTTACCCCCAGAAGTTCTTCTTTGTAACTTTGCTTATTAATGATAGGGACTAGAAAAGAGGAATTTCACAGAAAGATTTAGACTTCTATTCTTTTCTGGAAAGAAGCATAACTTGCCAGAAATTGATGCAGTGTAAGAAACAACAATTAATAGAGCTTTCTCGGGTGCAAAGCTACTGTGTTAAGGTGAACCTATCCTGGAGCTGTACAAGGACACTAATGTATGGTGGAAACATGCTTAATTCCATAGCCAAATCACACAGTGGCTTTTATACTTTATTTTCTCTTTTTATATATTTATATATTGCATATTTTAATATTTTCCTTATTACATCTTTCCATTCCTAAAAAAGTATTTCATACCTGGGCTCTTCCCTTGTACATACATGGTTGAAAACTTTTCATGCTTTATGATTTGTCGTTATCACTTGTTACGGTAGTTGTAATCTTCCAGCTCTGGAAATAATTCACTACTTTTAATTTTCATTTGATTCTGCAATTCCTCTAGCTAGATCTATTAAAATACTCATATATTTGCTCTGTGATCCAGTTAGTGCAGTCTTCAGTTTTCTACTAAAGCTGGAAAGTTGCCAACATTGTAACTTTGATAAAACTGTGATGCGTGTTTGGTTTTCTATTTCTATAATATGAATTACGCCTGTTCATGCATATAAAATAGAAAATACAGAATTTAAAATGTGAGCCATATCTATCTATCTGTGAGTCTGCATTATTACTTGTTGCAGTCAACAGTTATGACAGAATGGTTAACACCTTGTACTTCTGACTCCTTCCCTTCTCCCCAGCCCCAAAATAATATCTACCACTTCCTACTGCAGACCATGAGCAAGGGATGCTTCACCCCTTCTGTAAGCACGTCAGCCTTCAACCTGGCTCCCAGCGAGGAAGACGGCAAGCTCTATGCAGAAGCCTCTCTCCTGGAGACGCGCACAGGTACCCAGGGGCTCAGCAGAGAAGGTGCAAGGGCGAGAGGGACCATTCTGGGGGTGTGAGGGACAGCGTGGGCACACCCGCCCCTCTCCTCCACCCGGTGCTGGGACCGTCACAGGACACGGAGAGCGGTCCTGGCCGAGGAACTCGCTGTGCCCATGGAGAGCTGCTCTGCCAGCAGCAGGCAGATGTGGTGTGGCTGGGAGCGTGGTCCGTGAGGCCACAAAGGGGCTTGGAGACATCTTAACTAAAGAAGGAGCTGCCACAGGAACAGCCTCCAAACCTCTAAGGGTGCTGGTGTTGGGAAGGAGGTTTGAGACACTCTGCTGGGAATAACAGTAGTCACCTTCGATACTGATCCTGCTTCCCTTGCACTCTGCGTTCCAACAGGGGTGCAGATCAACACTTCCAGCCAAATCCTCATCTCCAGGACAGCTGCAAGGGCAGTGTTTGAGACACCAAATGCATATTACATCCCTGGAGTACCCTACAGGGGGAAGGTGATTTTTTCCCTTGCTTCTTCCCTCCCCATCGTTTGCCAAGGAATTTAGTGTCTAGTATACTTTGCTGACCCAAACCATTTTCTGTTCCTCAGAGTACTTTACCTTGCAGTGTGTCATATTACTTGACAGTGCGGCTCCAGTTTCTGCATTTCAGATTCCCTGATGTGTTTACACCTCCAGCTTCTGCTGAGAGCGATGAGCGATGTCTCAGCAGGGATGCTGGGATGCAAGGAAGTCTCAGCTGTTGGCTAGGAGCTGAGCTCCTCAAGCTCTAGCACACACACCTTTTGGAGCAGACGGGTTTTAATCACTCTCAGCTTAGCTTTAGCGATGAGGGAGTTTTATAGGTCTCCTGTCTTCTTGGGGCCAGACTGAAGTTAAGGCCGCCTACACCAGAGGCTCTATATTTGTCAGAGGGAGGAAGGTTTTGGGTATGACACTGGAAAAAATATCTGACTTTGGCTTTTTTGCCTCACTCTGTTGTCACCAGATTAAACTTCAGGATCACTATGGAAATGGTATGAAAAACAGAAAAGTTTACCTTGTGATAAAATTCATGAGGCGTCGGTTTATCAAAACATACATCACAGATGGCAGTGGAATAGCATCATTCAACCTGGACACAACTGCCTGGAACAGCTCGTCAGTCTCTTTGGAGGTAAATCCCACCTCTGCATGCAGGAGAGTGAGAATCCTTGAACTCTGCCAGTGGTCCCCACTCCTGCCCTGCAGCCCCCTGCCAGCTCAACCCCCCCGGGCTCCCCGCACAGCCTGTGCAGAGCCAGCAGGAAGGCACCAAGCAGCAGCCTTTCTCGAACCAAGCTGATGACGTCCTAACAAAGCACTGAAGCATGCAACTCTTGATTTCTGTGTCTCTCTGGTCCCCTCTCAGGGAAGGTTCACACTGGAGGATCTCACGCACACGCCTCGAAAAACTGACTTCAGTTACACAAACGCTTACCATCACCTGCAGCCCTTCCACGTCACAACCAAGAGCTTCCTGGACATACACCCGCTGACAGAAACACTGCCTTGCGGGCTGAAGCAGAACGTCCAGGTGACCTTCACGCTCAGTCGGGATGACCTGGGAGAAGGCACCAGCCGTATAGGTTTTGCATATTATGTGAGTAAGGGTAGTAGAGAACCTGGGGGGAAAGGCTGCACTGATGGGACCAGACCCCAATGAAACGTTGAGGGTGTAATTTAGATCATCCCTGGAGGGATGACAGGAAAACTTCTTCTTGGAGAACTGGGTGAACACTGCACCTGGTAGAGCTCAGCCTGGCCGCAGTGTGATCCTGCTATCGAGCCCCCAGTCACCTCCACGGGTGGGAGAAGGCTTCTCCCTTTGCAGCCCATCGCCCCCTCAGCCTCTGCAAGGCTGCAGCAGGAAGCGTCTGTGCAGAGTCTGCTGTCAGACTCTTCTCCCTTTAAAACTGGTTGGGGGATCACTTTTTCACTCTGGTTATCAAACAGCTACTCAGTGGAAATGGCTTTTGGTCTGGTCTGGAGACCTGCCTACTAGAGGGGAAATACCTTAGCTGTCTCTCGCTTGTCTCCAGTGAACCCACTACACATCCATTGTCCTAACTGGACAGACCAGACCAGAATCTCACGTCTTAAAGCTTCTTCTCCCACACTGTGATGTCTGTAAATCTGCTGGACCCCAGGTGTGGGGTTGGATTGGACCCACAGTTTATTTCTGAGGTTGCTTAGAAGAGCAAGATGCACACGGGTGAGTGTCACTGTGCTCCGGTGGCAAACAGCAGTCTGCTCATCCCGTGTCCCTCTTCCCACAGGTTACTGGGAAGGCTGGAATTCTTGTCAGGGGCCAGAGGCGTGTCCAGGTCGGGAAGCTGAACAGTAAGTCTGCGGCAGCCGGACGACAGGCAGCATTTGCGCCCGGTGCGTTTCTAGGTTGGACAGTGAGAGTTGCCAGAACTTCTCCCAAATTCGTGAATCTATACGTCCTGAGCAGGCAGCGAACAGGACGGAAGGAGGCTGAGGAAGCAATTGTGTCAGCTGGAAGAGGCTGATAAGACAGAATGAGGGAAACAGTGATGGGAAGAGAGACGGGGAGGACCTGTGGGAAGATGGAGCACATGGGGTCAGAGAATGGAGGGAGAGGGCAGACAGAGCAGCAGCAGAAATTGGTTTGACATTGTGGGATTATAAAGCAGAAAAAAGAAGGAGGGCAGAAGGAGATCTCGGTGGAGCTGTGATGAAAACACTGCCTTTCCTTCCTCAGTGTTGAAGGGCTCCTTCTCCATCCCTTTGACCTTCACTGCTGACTTCACCCCATCACCTTCCTTAGTGGTGTACGCCATCTTCCCCAATGGAGGGGTAACAGCTGACAGCATCCGCTTTGATGTGGCCTTGTGCTTTGAAAACCAGGTGAGACTCACTCCTGTGGCTGAGGGAGAGCTGAGAAGCAGGAGTCAGCAGGCCTGAGGGACGGAGACCCTCAGACGCTTCAAGGAGAGAACTGGGGAGAAGAGAGGAAGGGGATGTCTGCAGCACGGTGCCCAGGGACCAGGAAAGCTTCAGCAGTGACTTCTGTTCATAGCAGTGGCTGAGCAGGGAAGACTCCAGCTGGTCTCCCTCTTCCCGTCTGTGCCGCCTGTCTGCCAGCCTCCTCACCCTCTTTCTCTCTTTTTCATATTTCCTTTCCTGGTGTGTTGCTCAAGGTCAAGGTAGGATTCCCAGCTAAAGAAGCCCACCCCGGGTCAACAGTGCAGCTCCGACTGCAGGCAGCCCCTGGCTCCCTGTGTGCAGTGCAGGCAGTGGATGAAAATATGTTCTTCGTGAGACCGGCGAGCGAGCTGACAAGCCAAATGGTGAGTGTCTGTGCAAGCAGGCAAAAAACCAGGAGTGTTGGATGAGCTGGGGGCGGGAGGCAGGGGCTGTGGCAAGGGAAGCGAGCCGGAGGCTAATGGATGAGGAGGTCTGCGTGTGGAGGAGAAAGCGGGGTCTGCCTAGGGAGATGGGCAGGAACAGATATGTATGCTAGGGGAGGGTGGAGCAAAGCATCTGGAGGTATCTATCTGCTCCTTGCCTGATTACTCCCTGCTTGTGAGTTGCCCTAGGTCTACGGTTTGTTCCCTGCTGCCTACCGACATGGATACCCTGCCCAAGTAGAAGAGCACCCAGATCGCTGTGTTCAGCCCCAGTCCACATCACCTCTGCTACGAGGGAAACCACCGCATTCCTTTCAGCCTGACATCTTTAACCTCTTCCGGGTAATCACCTCGTGACTTTTCCCAGAGCTGTTGCAATTATGAGCATGTGAGATCTCTTTCTCCCCAAGCACTCTGAGAAGACCTTGCCCTGTCTGTCCAGACCTAGCTGTGCTGTCTCAAGAGACTTACAATCCCCTTATGAGTGTGACCACCTGTATTCCCCTCCACAGATGCAGAAAGGTGGATGATGAGATCCTGGACCAGCAAAACCCGGCTTTTTGGGCTTGGGAATGAGGTCCTGGGCTGTGTACTGCTTGTCGATGGTATTAGAGAAAAGAGAGACAGGGAGTGATCCCAAGCATTAGACCACAGATCATTGACATGGCTTAGTTGTTAGCCTGCTCTCTGGCACTGTTCTGGGCTCTTCCCAGGCAGATCTCTTGGTGTCTTTAAGGCAGATCTCCTCTAGAAAGGACTAGCCTTAAGCAGCATGGACACAAGACAGGCAGTGCCATTTGGCCTTGGACCAGGAGATCAGACCCTGTCCTCTTTTATTTAGCAATAGAGACACATCCTAGGAGGCTCTTTCACAGCATAGGGACATCTCTTGTGTTTGTGGACAGGTCCACGTCACAGCCCCGGGGGCTGTGCTCCCTGTCACACCTCTGTATGCCTTCAGAGGGCAGATTTTGTCCAGCTATTCCCTCCAGCATGCATGACGGGACGGGGCAGGACACTGACACCTCTCCTCTGTGCCCTTGCCACTGGAAATGCGTTGAGAGGAGCAAGACACCCTGGTGTCCCCCAAAAGAGAGGTGGTGGTTTAGTGACCTCCTTGAGAAAGAAGGGATCGGGGAGGCTGTGCCGTGCCTCCCTCAGCACTGTGTCTGCTTGGGCCAGTGCTGCTCTGGGCTGCCTGGGCACCGGGCTGTCCTGGCCCCGATGGTTTTCAGAGCCATTTTGAAGAGCGGCGGCTGCTCTTCCCCATTCACAGATGCTTTTCTGCCTCCCCCGCCCTCCTTCTTTTCCTAACAGAACATGGGGCTGAAAATCTTCTCAAACCTTGTAATCAAGAAGCCGTCTCAGTGCTTTCATTGGGCGGATAGGAAGCCGACCATGGGTGAGCTGCACTTTCAGCCTACCTGGGACATGAGGTCACCCAGATGGAAGAGCCCTCTGATCTCCCGGGTTTGCTGGTGGTCGATACTGGCTCTCTGAGGAGTAACGGGTGCTGCTGCCACAGCCTAGCTGCCCGGTCCACCAGCCTCAGCAGGAATGACCCAGTCCCTCTAAAAAGGGCTCTGAAGACTGTGGATGTTCTACCTGGATGTTCCCTGACATTAAAGGACGGTATTCCCTTTCCTGGCAGGGACAAACCCAAGAATGGGCAAACCCAAGCACGGGCCAGGATCTGTTTCCCAGTGACTACCCCTCAGGCTGTGCTGAGACCTGGCTTCTGTCCCCATCTGTGGCTGCAGGGACAGTCACTTCCTCCCTCTATGTCTCAGTTTGCATTAGATAATCATACTAAGCTGACTCACACGCCTGCTGATATTTAAACCATTGCTTGCAGAGAGCTGTGAGTTTTCTGCAGCCAAGCAAACAGTATTGTTATTCACAGAATTACAGAAGCATTGGTTAAAATGGTTCTCTGAAGCTCCCCAATCTCTTTAGCACCAACGCTGTGTCAGGTCAGCAGGGCCTTTGTCTAACCAAGTCTCAGAAAACTTGCAACCAGCTCACTACAAGCTGGTTCTCCTGTTACCACTCTCTTTTCCCTTCCTGTTTTTCCTCTCCTACCAAATCAGCCCACTTCCTTGTGTTTTCCTCTGCCAGACTCTTCCCACATCTCCCTTACTGCTTGCTCTGCCTCTTGCCCCAGTGCTAGGCTGTCTGTCATTGGCAGAATTCGCCTCTCCCACTCCGGTGGGACTCCTTATTCTTTCTTTCAGGGGGGCCTTCTACAGAAGACCACAGAATCACTAAGGAACAACCCCAATTTACAACCCAGGGAAGACGTCACCAGTATTTCCCTGAAACTTGGATCTGGAATCTGTTCTCTGTTGGGTAAGTGATGCCAGACTTTACAAATGGACAGAAGGATGATCCCTTTGTTACTGAGTCTTGGCTGACTTCATTTGTGCAAAAGTCCAGCCATGGGTGTAAAGAGAGGTCTGCATGTGAATTTTGTGGCTCTTCCCTGCATTTATACTGCATCAAACCGAAGAACTAGCGGAGTTTGAGGTGCGGAACTGAAGTCTACACAGGTTTAGAGAACAGCAATACACTTCAAGACCAAACCATCAAGTATCCTCTCTTCACACATTGGGGTATACTCTACTAACTTCTCAATTTGGTGGGTGCAGCACCAGCTCAGTTTGTAGCCCTTGTTGCCACAGTGCTTAGATTAAGACTGATGAATCAGCACTCAGGAGGATGTGGTGCTGCTGCTTTCCAGAACATCATGCTGTTGACTGAGTGTACAGAGCTGGAAGGCTCGGGCAGTGTCTTGCTCAGGAGAAGGGTTTAAAGCCATTACTGATGGCATTTAAGCAGGGTTTATGGCTTTAGGGAACAAATTGCTGAGAGCTGCCTTGCTGTGAGCCACTGGAGCAGAAGTCATTGGTAATACAGCAGAGGTTGATCCAAGCATGAGGACCTGCATAGCCTCCCTCACCCAGGGCCATGAGCCCACCCCGTTGTGGCGGAGTGGGATGAATTTCTTCATGCAAGTGCTCTTTTCCTCTCAGGTCCGACGGCAGCAGGAGTGTCCCGGTCACAGCACCTGCTGTTGCTGCAGAGTGGAAAGTCACAATGTTCTGCTTGGCTGGGAAGGGATTTGGCCTTGCCCCAACCACCAGCCTCCGAACGGTCCAGCCCTTCTATGTGGATGTGACGCTGCCATATTCCGTCATCCAAGGAGAGACCTTCGTGCTGAAAGCTACTGTCTTCAACTACCTGCAGCAGTGCGTACAGGTGTGTGCCTGTGCCACAGGTAACACTGTGTAGGACAGACCTACCGTGCCCTCCAGTTTTAGAGCGCATTGTGCCAAGCCATCTCTCCTGAGATGCCCGGTCACTTGCCTGCATCTCTCATTCCCTCAGATCCACATGGTCCTGGCTAAATCCTCAGACTTCCAGGTGGAGCCATGCCGGACCTGCAGGGACAAGGAGTGTCTGTGTGCAGAGGAGTCCAAGACCTTCACATGGAATGTGACAGCAGTCCAGCTGGGTACAGCAGCAAAAATGGGAGCGGTGATGGGGAACCCTAAAACTGAAGTGAGAGGGAGTGGGAGGTCCAGAGAAGTTGGCAGAGCCTGGCCTCCGCTGGATCCCAAAGTTTGCTCTTATCAGTTCAAGCACGTGATCCATCGTGTCTGCTTTCTTTCTTTCTTCTTAGACAGTGTCATCAAAGAGGGCAGGAACTGAATGGGTGGCATGGAGAACACTTGAAGAGAGGGCTATGGGACCAGCTGGGGAGGAAGGAGCTGCATGGATGTGGGTGGGGGAACCTTGGATTGCTGGTGCTGTGCTTCATATGCAATGGGAAGGGGACACTGGGGTCCAAGCAGCTGCTGGACCTTCTGTTGTTACAGTCATATGTAGTGCAATGTGGTCACTGTTGGTGAGGCATTACCTAGTTCCCTCATGCTTAGGGTGTCGGAACAAGCCATCGGTACTGGCTGGCTCACCTTTACCGGCCAAACTGCTGAGGCTATGAAGACCAGCCACCCGAAGCATCTCAGACCACTATCACTTAAAGCAAGTTGACTCCATTTGGCCACAGGTATAAGAAACAGGCTCTGTTTAATTTATTTGCTAGGGACTCTGAATATCACAGTGAGGATAGAGGTACTGGACACCACGACACGGTGTGGGGGCAGGAAGCCCTTGCCAGCTACCATGAGGCGGAGGCATACGCTGGTCAGACGCTTGCTGGTCCGGGTCAGTATGAGAGCAGGCTCGCTTCTCTCTCTGAGTATCCCAGCCCCTGGGGGAAGGGAGGCTGAGCTGGGCGAAATGGTTTTCTCTCCTCATTTTTTGGCCAGCATTAGCATACCAAGGCTGTGGCTCAGTTTGCTTTGCTCCCCGCAGGACCCAGCCAAGCCTATTCCCTTCTTGCAGTACTCTTTCTTGAGCTACATTCATACACCATGTCTGTGTTTCTCCCTGTACCTTTCCCCGCTCAATCACCCATTGTACATGAACTTTTGTATATGCTCACTGACCAGAAAGCCCCGTCCCTCAGGCTTGCTCTTGCTCTCTTGAGCAGCGAAGCAGGCAGCTTCAGTGCAGACCTGCCAAAGGAGAGGAGGATGGAGTCCCTGACAGCCTGGGGACTAACCACTGAATTCAGACCTGAACTTGCTCTGAAATTTTGCTGCTGTTTGGGAATTCTGTGTGTGATCTTTGTTTCTCCTGTCCCACATTCATGTTCCTGCCCTGGCAGCCAGAAGGTGTGTTAGTGGAGAAGTCTTACGGCTCCCTTCTGTGCCTGAGAGGAGGTATGTAGACAGCCCAAATGGGTCCTGCAGCCTGAAATAACTAGACCTGAGAGTAGGACTAAACTGTGGGAGGTCTGATGAATGAATGTTTTCAAATGATTTTTCACATAGGAAGTTTCACTTCCTATTAGACAGGGAAGAATAAGAAATATTACTTCCACATGTGCTGTCCTACTGAATTTGCCACTGAGTATAGGTGGCAAAATCCTGCCCTGTGGTCTTCTTCCCACACTGCAGCCCCCGGGGGGGTTCCTGGGGCTTGATAGTCACCAGTGAGAGCTGCTCCAACCCTCCCACCCTGTCCCTGCAGCATCGCAAATCTCTCCAGGATGTCCCCTTGCCGAGTGATGACCAACTGTGAGTCTTGTGAAGCGTAGTGAATTGAGTTGTGAAGCTTGGTGAGCCCTCAGCCTGGCCAGCAGCTCTCACCTCTCTTCTAATCCAAAAAGCTTCCAGGCAATGGATCTTGGTGTGATGACTGTAGGGAGCAGCCTGTGTGAGCGGGATGTAGGCAGTGTCCCATTTATCCGTGCCAGTCTTGTTCTTCTGGTTAGATGCATTTGGCCTGATCTTTCATGCTACACCTTTATCTATCTTGTCGTTATCAGGAAACATGGCTGAAGAACCTGTGTCCCTTCACCTCCCTGACAGCGTAGTAAAGGGATCTGCCAGGGCTTCCATTTCCATCTCAGGTAAGTGATTTCTATTGTGGGCTCACCAGCTGCTGTTACAGACGAGCAAGTCTTAACTTCATGATGGTCTCAGGGGATCCATTTGACATGAAACTGCTCAAAAGAGAGGATCCTGTGTTTCTGTTCTCTGCAAGGTTTGCCAGATTTTTCAGATTTTTGTATTAGCACTTAGGCTTTCGTGGGAAAAGTAATCCGCAGAGGAGAATAATCCTTATTTTTCTAGCTAGGACTTTGGTGCAGAGACTGTAGGCCATTATTTTTACTGGGACTTTGGGACCTTGGCTAGTTCTGTGTAGATACAGTCAGCAAAGCTCATAACCATCTTGTCTCCCTGTTAAGTTTCACTTTTACAACAGAAGTTCCTGGAGAGAAGAAATCCTTCTCAGCATTGCTAAGTTGCAATGCTTACTTTGGAGAGGCTGCTGGGACCAGACATACCTACCATTCAATACACTACTTTGCACGGGGCTCATTTGCCCCTGTGCCAGAATTGGTGTGAAGCCAGGCCTGGCATAAGTAGCTGTTATACTGGTTATAGCATAATACAGGGTATTATGCAATGGAGCCCCAAAGGAGGAAACCAAATACAAAGCTTTTTTTGGTTGGCTAGAGGACATATGGACACCTTCACACCCCCTGACTAGCACCCATGCAGGCTTTCTGACATTCTGATGCTTGACATATGGCCAGGTAGAACAGGCCTGGCTAAAGACCAAAACCATCTCAACCTTTCCCTAAGTGCTTTTATATTTGTCTGTCTGTCTGACACACACTGAGCAACTGCAGCTGTGCTGATAGCCTTTTACAAATAGCACTTGTTATGGTTGGAGCCCTTCAGACTGCAAAAGCTGATGAGGGAAAGTTCCTCAGGGACTCCATAGTGTGGTCACCCTGCATCACGATGCCGGACTGGGAAGAGGCAAAACAGTTACCACTCTCCATCCTGCACCCTGTTGTTTACTTCTCTTTCCTCCTGTCTCCGGTGTTCTCCTCTGGTGCTGAGATAAAGCACTATTATCCTCTGCCTGGCTGAGAAGCACCTCAAACCATACTTACGCTCTTGCGTAGGTGACCTCATGGCTATGGCACTGCAGAACCTGGACCGCCTGGTGCAGATGCCCCACGGCTGCGGGGAGCAGAACATGGTGATGTTTGCCCCCATTGTCTATGTGCTGCAGTACCTGGAGAAGACGAGGCAGCTGACCCCGGAGATCAAGGAGAGGGCGGCAGGATTCCTGCGCAATGGCAAGTGCAACAGACCCGCCTTGCTCCTCTGCCTTCCCCTGTGTCCAACCTACCGATAGCTCTTGCTCTTGCGCTCACTCCGTCAGTGTTGGCCCCTCTGTGTTGCTGTGCTGTATTAATCACTGTTCCCATCTCCCCAGGGTACCAGACCCAGCTTCTTTATAGGCACAGGGATGGGTCCTACAGTGTCTTTGGGCAGCAGGATGGGGAAGGGAACACTTGGTAAGCACTGCAAATATCCCTCACTCCTGATTTTTCCTGTCTGGGCCAGAGCAGCTGATGTGCCTGGGAAAACTGATAGGACGTGTGTTCCTTCTTTTGGATGGAGACCCCAGGAGCTCTCTGACAGGGAGGCAGATTGAGGGACTTGAGCCACTTGAAAAAGCAGTGAGGCAGAGCAGCAGAGTTTCTGGGAAGATGGAACAACAAGGATGTGGTCCCAGGAGGTGGGAGGTCCCTTTTTGTCTCTATGGCCCTGCTGTTGCCCCACAGACAACACCAGGTACTGCTGGTGGTGTCCCGGCAGCCAAGAGGGGTACACACTGACTGGAGGTAGATCAGGGAAGAACAATAAAAAATTGACTCCCCGGGGAAGGCGTTGCTTGGGAGAGTTTGAAAGAGCTGTGTTGGCCCAGCTTGACCCAGTGGTGTCTGAGCTGGGAGAAATGGAGAAAAGAAGGGAGGAAGAAAATGGGGAATTTAAGATTGTCTCTAGGTATTTGGGGGAGATGAAGTGCGACAGGTAAAAGTAGAAGATGTAAGAGGTTTTTCACCTGTGAAATGACTGGGTAAAGCAGTAGTACATGAGTAGCACATTTGTGGAGCCAGGCTGAGGGAGAGGAGCCACTTGGGTCCTGTGGACCGTTTCCACTTTTAGCTTGCCTTTCTGTATGAAAATGACTCTTTTTTGGCACCCCATTCTGTCAGTGTTAACTACAGGGACAAGCACCAGGAGGCCTTTGACTTTCTCTTTGCCTTTTTTGTGTTTCTCTTTCTCTCACAACTCATCCTCTTCCTAGGCTGACAGCTTTTGTAGTCAAGAGTTTCGGCCAAGCCAGAAAATACATCTACATAGATGACAAGAACATCCAGGATGCCCTACGCTGGCTAGAGCAAAACCAGCTCCCCAGTGGCTGCTTTGCCACCAAAGGGAGCCTCTTTCACTCCTCCCTAAAGGTAAATGGGGGCCAAGCCAGGCAGCACAGCTGGGGAATGGCTGGACAGATGTTGTGACAGTGAAAGATTGTGGGATCCCAAAGGATCCTGGAAAGTCACTCCTGCAACCCATAAAACCAGCCTTAAAGAGAGCAGGGTATGGGGCAGGGAACGCGAAAGGAATGCTTTTCCTTCTGGGGAGTCACTGCCTGCACCCTCCAAACACCACTTAGAGAGTGAAAGTTGCATTGCCTTCACAGGGCAGCGTGGACGATGAAATATCCCTGGGGGCATATGTCGCTGCGGCACTGCTGGAGCTGGGTCAGCCGCTGAAGGTGAGCACGCTGTATGCTCCCACGCCTGCGCACCGCTACGGGGATACATCAGCTCGTAATGCGGGCATTATCCGGGCTGGGAACAGCTGCTGGGAGGGATCCAATGTTTGGCCAAACTGTGAAGTCATTCCTCAAAGGAGACCGTGCTGTAAAACCGACACGGTGCAATAGTGTTTGGTGGCTGTGGCTCCTAGTGCACGCAGGGGCTGCACTGCCTGTTTTCTCAAGAGATTGTGTAATTTAATGGGTTTCTCTGGAGCTACATCAGGAAGATATAGTCTGGCTCCCTGGAATGAGCTCCCCTGCCCTCTCTTTTACCCCAGCAGAGTTTGGCATGTGTCTCTTCTCCCAACGCAGGGCAAGCTGATGCAGACTACCCTCCGCTGCCTGCAGCAGGCGGTCCACAACATCACCAACACCTACACAGAAGCCGTGCTGGCCTACGCCTTTGCCCTGGCTGGGGACTATGAGACAACCCAGGAGCTGCTGTACAAACTAGAGGAACAGGCCATCAAATCAGGTACTGACTGCTGGTTGGGCTAATGCTTCTCGTTCACCAGCTGGGATCTGCAGTAACGTATGCCCAGGTAGAGCGGTTAAAATTGATATATGTATTTATACATATTCCTTGTATTTGTGCAGTAACTGCAGCATGTGGCTGAAAATACAGTAAGTTATTTCACAAGCTGTGAGGGTGACTTATCAGAAAGAGTTTCCTCAGCCTGGAGGATTTCAAGATCCTCTTGAGGGAGGAGGTAGGAATCTGTGAGCGAAGACCAGATGAAGCCCTGGAGAATAAACTGAAGAAAGCGATCCTGGCCTGAGTACAGGGAATGAGCTGGAGGAGCCCTGAAAGCACTCTGGGTTTTGTTTCCTGTGAACCCCCAATTACATCCTCTCCAGACAGCCTGCATGCTCCTTTTCCTTCTGCAGGAGGACAAATCCACTGGAGCCCCAAGCCAAGCTCTCCGGCTTCCACAGACTTCTGGCCTGGTACTCAGTCAGTGGACATAGAGTTGACAGCCTACGTGCTCCTGGCGTACCTCTCTAAGCTGCGGGTGCATGCAGGTGACATGACAACTGCAGCCGGTATTGTGGCGTGGCTGACCCGGCAGCAGAATGCTTACGGGGGCTTTGCCTCCACCCAGGTAACAAGTAGCTCCCTGTGGATTGATATACTTTTGCACCCGAGGTTGGCAGGGCAAGTCCTCTTGAGGTCTTCCTGCTTCAAGCTGGCTTCACTAGAGCTGATGTTTTCAGAGGGGTGACTGTCTCTCCCTCTCTAGGACACAGTTGTAGCCTTGCAAGCCTTAGCAAAATATGCAGCAAGGACGTTCAGCACATCAGGCCAGGCACTCGTGCGGGTGAAGTCCCAGAGGGGCTTTGGGAAGGCTTTCCAAGTCAACCGCCAGAAGCGGCTGCTGGTGCAGCAGGCAGCACTGACAGAGGTCCCGGGGCAGTTTCTGCTGCAGGTCCACGGTAGCAGCTGTGTCTTTGCTCAGGTGAGGTGGTGGGATGAGCGTGGGAGAGAGGAGAGCTGGAGGACTCAGCCTCTTCTCCCTGTATGAGAACATGCCTGGCCTGTCTTTTCCCCTCCTGGCCCTCGCCCCGCAGACGGTGCTGAGGTACCACGAGCCTCCCCCGCGGGCTGCTGTAACCTTCACTCTGCGTGTCAACACAGAGCTGACCAACTGTAGCCAGGCCAATGCGCGTGTCCTCACCATCCGCATCCTTGCCAGGTGACCCCAAGGGTTGTTTCCTCCTCCAGCAAGACCTGCTGTGCTTGGGGACTGCAGCCGGGAAAGCCTCAGGGCTGCAATGGAGGGACCCGGCACTTGGGGCGGAGAGGACAGAGGGTGAATTTGGTAGGTGGAAGGGGTGGGGAAGGAAGGTGCTGGCTACCTCCTGCAAGAGGGAGCAGTGGCTGCCGTGTCCCCATTGCCGGCTGGGCTACCTGGCTCAGGGTCCTGCACACAGGGTCTGGTGGTGGAGGGAAGGGGGGGCTGCGAGGGCACTATTCGCACAGAGTCAGACCCTCTGACTCTTTCTTCTTCTTCAGCTACATCGGGAGCAGAGTAACATCCAACATGGTGATCGTGGAGGTCTCCCTGCTGTCCGGATTCATCCTGACTCCCAGATCCAGGATGTTGGTAAGGACTTTAGAATAAAAATAAAAGTGGCTGTGGTGAATGGGTCCCACCTGCTTGCTCCTGTTGAGAACTGTTCATTTCAGGCCATGAGGTAATTAAATTATCAGGGGCCCTTTGCTGTTGTAATTGAACCAAAATCTCTCATTTCCACGCAGGGCGCACAAAAGTTGGCTGCAGGAGATCAGAGGTGGTTCAGCTTCTCCCACTGACACTATTCTGCCTCGGGCCAGGAACAAAATATGCTGCTGGGTGTGCTAAACACCAGGATTTATTTGCCAGAAATTCTAAGACAAGATTTTGTCTAGTTCTAGCCAAAAAGATGATTTTTTTCCAATTAAGCCATAAAACTGAAATATTAATTGTTTGTACGGCCCGCAGGCAGGTCTTTTAGAGCAGTCTAGCCGTCAGTGAGATGAGATAACAAGAACCTTTACTGATTCCTGCACCTGTTTGCTGACCAACGCATCAGTCCTATGTACTATCCACATGGCCTTTTGTCCCCAAAGTGGGAGATGCCTCTAACTGAGCAGGGACAGCATAGTTCGTCCCCAAGACGCTCACAAGGGATGTCCAGGAGGGACTACCAAAGGTATAACCACTATACGCGTGAGATACTTTGGAGGGACTACCAAAGATATAACCCTGATGCGTGAGAAAGACATAGTTCCACACAGAGTCCAGCTCCACACCATCCCTTCAGTACAACAGTGGGTCCCTCGGGTCAGGAAGCCCTAAGGAAAGTGCTCACAAATTTCTTTGTGGTGTTGTTTCCTATCCCAGCTGGAGCACGGAACGATAGTTAAGAAAACAGAAGTGAAAGCTGATGTGGTCTACATTTATCTGGAGAAGGTGAGTGGGAACAAAAGCATTTGGTTTGGCACAGTGAGAGCAAGAGGCCAGAGGACAAGGAGCTGTGTGAGAAGCCCAAGGCTGGGCCAGGCTTGGGGAAAGAGCACTGGTAGAACTGTGGGCAGAGAAGGCTTGCCCAATTTATTGTCACCGGGTTAGCATTTGCTATTCCTCACACATACTCCATTTCTAAAAGCCAGAATCTCTAATGGATTAGAGAGATTTAGTGCAGGAAAACATTCACACTAGAGAAGGTGAAGAAACAATGACTTCTTTCTCCCCTTCCTTGCTAATTTCTTTCTACCTCCACAAGCTCAATGATGAATCTCAGACTTTTATTCTGCAACTGGAACAAGTAATTCAGATGAAGAACCTGAAACCGGCCAGCATCAAAGTCTACGATTACTACCAGCCAGGTGGGTTGCAGATTCCCTCCTACTCTGGGGTTGGGAGATGGGTTCCTAGTTCTCTGGCTGGGAAAAGACGTTGTGCACTCTCCCCTGCGTGCACGCACGCGTGTGTAATCGACTTCCTCATTTTCTTTTGCAGAGGAGCGAGCCTTGGCTGACTACAGTGCTGTCTGCAGTTGAGGTAGGCAGCGAGTCCCTGTGTGACACAAACAGTGGCATCAGGAAACGATGGGTCTTGAGTGGGAGAAAGGGAAAGTTAGCAATAAAAGACGGGAAGGAGGGTGATAGTGGGGAGCATATATCCTGCTAGAAAGAGGAACTGGCAGTTGCCTGTGGCTAGGCATGTGGAGCTAGCATGGGGGCTCTTTTGCAGCCAGGGAGGCAGCTGGAAGGCTCTGGTGGAAGGCGGAGACAGGGACAGTGTTTCTCAAAATGAGAGTGAGGAAGGAAGGTCTGAGCATCACATGGAGTGAGAATGCAGAGCTATAGCAGCCTGTGCTAACAAGGGCCCTCAGATCCGGACACGGCTTCATTCCGTCCACTCCACACTATATTCATTGGAGGGTAGGAAAGGGGGATTCAGGGAGCCAAAGGAGCAAGCTGAATCTGGGAAGATGTAGTATTTTGTGACATACCCCACTGCCAGAAGCAGGATGGCTTGTTAGTAGTAGCCTGAAGACAGGACAGGTCTGGAGAAGTTCCTTCTGGAAGGATAAGATGGATCTTGACACAGTACATGCTGCACCATCCCACAGAGAGAGTGCTGCCTAGGCACCTACCTAGAAAGCCACCCCCACTACTAGCCAAGACAAGGCACAGCCTGACGATAGCCATGGAGGGACTGGATCATGCCCTTCCTGTTTGTCTTACTTTCTGTCCCCACAATCACACATGGTTCCTCAGAAAAGGATGGAGGAGCTTCTGGATTTGTGATAAAGGAAAGGAGAGGAACTGCCACACCGTGACTCCCGCCTTTGCCCAATATTTCAGGTTGGGCACTGAATTAAAGTAAGCATGACCTTGCCGACACTGTGCCAGTCGTTGATGAACTACAGGCTTAGCCCATGAAGATGCCATTTCTTCCATTGCCAGTGTACAAACCCTCTAGCTCCTCTATTGCTCTCTCCTCATGCTTCCCATGGTTTCTCCTAATACTTCCTGCGGTAGGACTCAGGCAGCTTTGGAGTACAAGATGCAGCTGAACATGCTGTGACAGCTGTATCTCCTGCGCCCTTCCTGCAAGCTCCTGTGCCATCAGCTCTTCTTTGAATTAGTCTCCAGATAGTAATGCAGTGCATTGAGACTCTGGCCCCTCAGCCCCCGTCAGCGGTACAGCCTTGCCAGTTGCTCTTGATAAAGGTCTCTAAACGCAACTGTTGGCCAAAGGAACTGTTGAACATATCCCAGCCCTCCCTTGCATTCAGCTCCAGCTTGTGTGATGGTCACCTCCCCCAGGTACCAAGTCTGCCTTGGTGCGTGCTCAACCTCCTCCCCTGCAAGTCTACTACTGGAGGGGCGGAGTTTTGCACAGGTACCTGTACATGCATATGCAGAGCAGAGGTGAAGAAGTTTATTTTTCCCAGGTGCCCTTAAATGCAATTTTCCTGGTTTGGGAGAAAAAGAGTAATCCTGAATAATCACTCAATCAGACAGTTCTAGTCTCCTGACTTTTAATAAGATGCCAAGCACAGTAGGAGCATTTCAGAAACTAACTGCTCAGCAGGAAATTCCAAGTATTTTCTCTTTGCTTCTCATCTCCATGTGGTGGCTGTTGTCAGGGGTGACAAAGGACTGACGGACAGAGACTGCAGAGGATGGGTCTGTTCCTGTGAATACAACAAAGGACAAAAAAAAATGTGTTTCTGAAGTATTAAAACTAACCATTGGGAACTCAGGGCTTTTTTTTTGCACCTCATGACCAAATGGGACTGCCAAGCCATCAAGGACAGGGGTCTCTCTGACTCTACCTCTACAAAGCCTATGGCAGAATCTCCACTAAGTGTGGGGCTCGTGGCAGGCATCCCAGGGCAGGGCTGTGTGCCTCCCACAGGTGATTCATGAAGCAGGTGTTTTTCTCCATCTCATGGGCTGCGGGCAAGGAAGCATGCGGACACAAGCAAAGTTTAGAACAGGAGCAGGCACTGGTCAAGTTCAAGCTTTGCCTTTGCCCAGCCTGGAAAGACGACAGGCAGGTGCCCATTCCCTAGCATGGATCAGAACCCTGGCTGAGACTGTGAAAGGCTGGGCACTGAAAAGGAGTCAGGCCCCGCAGTAAAGGAGAACATGGCATGTTGCGTGCACGGGGCTGGAGGGCTGTGGAACTGCAGGGAAAGTGCCAGGAAAAGGAACAGTGTTGACTTGAGGAAAGTACATTTGATGCAAAATGCCAGGACTGGTGGTAGGACTCGGAACAGGCAGCCCTTGTTTTCTGTAACATACCTCCAACTCTATCATGAGCTGGGCACCTCAAATCTTCCATTTCAGTTCTCCCCTTCCCTTTGTTTAACCACTGGTGTAGAGGAACTCACCCTTACTTAGCATTGCTAATCACTTCCTACCCTGCAGTCTGGCAAGTTTCTTGACCAAGGGCCCTTGCCTGCATCTCCCTCCCTCTCCACACTCTTCAGGACCATGCCTGTGTTGACAAAAGAGGTGTTGCACCCTCACCTCACTCGCACGGGGCACTGTAGCTCATCACTGTAGTTTCTTCTGGAAGATGAGAAAAAAAGTGCTGGTGAGATACACTTGCCAAAAACTCACTAAAGAAACCCAGCATCGTGCCTCTGTTTCTAGGAGAGGCGTTCCCTCAGCTTGCAGGCCATGACTCCCCTCCGCTGTGACGCTTGAAACCACTGGTATGTGCCAAAGACTCTGTGTGCAGCTAGTCCAGATTCACCCAAGTCATGGGGCTTGCGATCTTTTGAAGCTCTAAGTCCCAAACAGCTTCATTGCAGTTATGGTTTCCTCACTTTCTGGAGCAATAGCAATCCCCAACACATTTCTAGCTTTTTCTCCCACTAGGGACCCCAGAGAACAGAAGACAAGTTATTTTCAGTGTCATTCTTCTAAGGGGGCCATCACTCTTCTAAGCCATCCCCTCATTATGGTCCCTCTGCCTCTGCTGTCTCCCACTAAATGAGCGTGCAAAAGCACAGCTCCAAGCTCCTTGCTCCCCTCTTGTTGGGATAGTTATACCCTAAGTGGATCTACATGCCAACTTCAAGCTTGCACATTCTGGGACCAGAGAAAGAAGGATCTACCATTTTGAAACCCAAGAGAGTAAGTCCATCACTAGAGAGCTTCTAAGGGGCAGTTAGATAAACATGTCAGAGATGGTACTGTCTTAGCCTTGACAACTTCAGAAAATGACTTTCCAGTAGTACATTTGGGTGGTTTCTGCAGTACAGCATCTGAGCTCACCTGGCATGTAGTAATCGTAGACCTTGATATTAGCTGGCTTACGATCCTTCACTTGCATGTCCTGCTGCACCAGCAAAGTGTAGGTGTGAGGCTGTCTAGTCAGCTAAGACCAAGAGATGCAAGGATTACAGCCAGAACCAAAGTCCTGTAAGACAATCCCTTCCACCTGCTCTCACTCAGGCTCCATTGCTTTCCCATCCATCTCAGAAATATTTTTTACTTCACATTCTGTGGCCATCTCCCATTTTTGGTCACCAGATTAGCACATGAGAGACATCAAACCCACAGCGTCAATGTGCATTAGGTATCTAAACGTAGCACGAGTGTTCCCAGCCAATCCCACCTTCCCACCCAGCTCTGCTCTGAGCTCCTTCATGCATCTCACCTCAGTGGCTACTTTCTTAAACACAGTCCCATTATATCATCTCTTATCCTCCAGTCTCACGCAACCCTCATCATTAAGCAGACAAATGCGAGGTGTGGATGAACATCTGCTGGATGGTAGTAGTTACATGACCTGCTGTTGATTGGGTTCCACCTTGTGCTACCTGGCAGCCTGAGCTGACATCTTCCTCTGTGCTGCCTTTCTTCTCTGTGCTGTAGATGTAATGAAAGCAGCATCTCTGCAAGTCTAATGCATCCACACAACAATAACCTGCTTGCTATGAGGCTAGCTTAGCTCAGCTCAGCTTATTGACAACCGGAGATGACGAATCACAGAAATGTAGAAGTGCTCCTTGGAAATTCTGAAGTTTTTAAATTCATGCCAGGTCTTGTTTCTGGTGCTGTTTAGGTATGCATGTAGCTAGAGAAAAGCTGGAGTGGTTGTTAATCTGTTGATTAATGAGGCTGTGGAGCGAGCACTACTGCTCACACAACCATCTGGTTTAATTTTGAGTGATCTTGGCAAACTCCATGTACAATCTTGGATGCTCCCTACTACATTCAGGCTGCTTAAGGGCTTTCTAAGAATTCAGGCTTGCTTGAATTTACTAGATGGATTCTACTACTACTCCCCAATCCTGATCAGACACTGTGTATGGACTTTCAACAGGCTCTGAACAGTGCCAACAGATGTAGGCTTAATATCAGAGTTAGCCTCATTTCACTCAAGTTAAGTGGCCCTGTATACAGGCTCTACAGCTGAACTACTGCAGGCTGACACAACACACTTCTCCAGGTCAGCAAATGTGGCTGGTATGCAGGAACAACAGCTCTGGATACTTAAAATACTAATGGAACCAAGAGACAAGAGTAAGCTAAAAGCTATCTGCCAGTCCGTAGTCCTTTTAATGATGATATTAGCCTAAATTCCACTCACTTCCTCCAGGTAGAGAATGACTCGGTCAGCTTCGCTTTCAACTTTCTTCACTAAAGGCATTTTCTTTAGCTGAAATTAGGGGAAAAAATGTCAGAAAGACTCTAACAGAAAGCAGAAATATTCAGGGATATTTGTCCTTGTGAGAGCATGGGCAAAATGTTCACATGGCCAAGGAAGCCCTTGAGGTATGGGAAGGCAAGGTGGGCCTGGAAGAGACTTTGGGTATAAAGATTTCCTGGGAAGAAAAGAACTGTGTTTCTCTGCCCACAGGAATGATCCCAGTTCTGCATACAATCCTGCATGATGGACATTCATCACTGTTCCCATCCCAGCCGGACACAAACTCGCGGTCTCACCTCTTCCAGTGAACCTGCCACGGGGCTGTATCCAGACAGCAGCTCCACTTGGATCAGGACCATGTTGGTGGACACACGGTTCCCTGTGTAGCTGCAGCAGGAACCCAGGGGACAGCACTAATGTTACTTTCTGAGCCATGATCTCCAGATACTCCAGCCCAGCTTTGGTACTCAGGTGGAGGAATCTGCCTTTCCTTCCAGTGTTTCTCCTGTAAGCATACCTGTTCCTGTACTGTAATAAATCTTTGTGCTTCCCCTGATCTCTCTTTCAATTGTGTGGAGCCAAGGAGCATAAATTCCTTGGAGGGCTTCTGGAGTTACCTTCTCTAGGCATGGCAGGGAGTATCACATCCTCCGCCTGCTCTCTTGGCAGTTCTGTCCCAAGTCAGGCAGGGGTACAGCAGAGGAGACTGGTGTGACAGTCAACCAGGAGCAGAGGAGGGAAGACTTAGGAATAAGCGTCAGCAGTCAGTCCCACAGGACCTTCACAACACTAGTGTTTTGAGACCTAATCCTAGAAGGGGGTGAGACCCATAGACCTTGGGAGAACTTGCGGTGACCGGCATGATAACGAGATAGGACTATAGCCTGAGCCATCCCTCTTGTACCTTTCACCCAGCTGAGTTAAATGAATGGGGACATCTTAGCACTTGGACCTCATGAGTGAAGGGGAATCCTGGCCATCAAGAGACTGGTGTGGTGCCAGAAGCCTCTTAGCACAGGGGAGGCAAAGGGCAACTGAGTGTCTCCTACCGAGCATGAATGGTGACAGGGAACTGGGTGGCGTTGGGTGCGGTGCACTCCGTCTGCACAGATACGGCAAAGGTGACGTCGCTCCTTGGTGGAGGGATGTGGTAGCGCAGAATGGCCTGCCAGGACAGAAAGAAGCTAGTTGGCGGAGAATAGCAGGGGTATTTTTGCTGAAGAGTATCCTTGTCTAGCATTTGGCTGCTGTTTGCTGTCTTGCACTGGTGTAAGAGAAAACTATGTGGCGGAAGCAGGGGTCCTGCTAGTGCACTGCTGCTGGTGTTCATTGTACTTCTTGGAGGAGAGGTGCAGCTCTGACTGGGTGGACATGATCCAGATTTCATTTGGGGAAATTGCTATTCCCTTCCTGTTGGATCCCAGCTACTCCTACCAGCCCTGAAGGCCAGATTCTTGCAAGTCACTGCAGCAATCTGTTTTCAGCGTTGGCTGAGTAGCAAAGTGAGAAGTCCGCTGGCATTCAAGGCTTTTCCCCAGACAGACCTTTTCTCCCTGCCTGGGCTTACCTGCAGGAAGAGGCACCCATGGCCCTGCACATGCACAGTATAATCTCGGGGAATGGCTGGCAGCTCCACTGTCTGCAGCAGGAGGCGATTGGTGTTGTCTACGCGGATGTTTTGGTTGAACCCCTCAGAGGAGAGAGAAGCCTGAAGATCAGGGCCATCCTTGCTGAAGGTCTTGGTTGCATACAGGGCTAGAGCTTCCAGAGCAACCACCGTGTCCTGAGGAAAGAGGCACATGCCTGAGGAAAGAGGCACATGCTTCCTGTGCATGCCCAGTCCTTGGCCTTTCGCTCCGTCATACTGCAGCTACAGGACAATGAGGGTTGAGCTTTCACCTTGGACTTTTAGCATGGAATTAGCTCAGAGGAATACAAATATTCACCTTTCCCCAACTCCCAGGAGCTGTAAATCCATACATCTTCTTTTTTTCTTTCTTTCTTTTTTACTATGGGCTGTGCTAGAACCCATTGCTCTTACAAACCATAGCTGAGTGCAGGTTCTCCGCTGATGATGGCTCAAGGGGATTACCTGGGTTGAAGCAAAGCCTCCGTAAGGGTTTTGCTGCTTGATGAGCCAAGACACAATCTGGGATGCCTTTCTGATTTCATCTGAAGACAAACTTGACTTTGAAAGGTGAGCGATGAGGATACTAGACGTCAATTCCACATCAACAGATGGAGCCCGATACCAATATAGGGAGTCTTCTTCCTGTTTGGACTGTTGACTCCAGAATATTTGGTCATCTAGAGGTGGAGTGGGAACACTTATGGAGTGCGTAGCTGGATCTAATGATCTTGGAGTCCTACTCAGCCCCAGTGCCTAGGTACTGAGTGAACATGTACATTGGGACAAGTATGGGTGCATATCTCCCTATTTGCCCTCCACGCCCTGCTTTTCCCAGTAAAAATCTAGGCCTGCAGGCTGGGAAGGAGCTATACAACATCCATGAAGCTCCCCTGGTTTGGATGACTGGGAGACCAGGACTGTGAGATCATCCACAGAGAAAGTCTGTCTCATAGTATGGACAAACAGAGGCTATCCCAGCCTTGGGCTCCCCGCAGAGCTCTGCCAGTGCCCCCCACCCCTGCCCTCCACCCCCTTGGTCGTTCAGCCCTGGGATCTCCACAGACACAATTCTGCCAATGGCCCTCTCTCCTGCCCCACAATCTTTTGTACCTGATATTATGGCGGCCTTATCCAATCTTTCAAGGATTTTCTGCCTGAGGGCCTTATCACCTGCTACTGCAAAGGCATTTGCGGCTAGTGCCAGGCCGTAGAGGTTGGAACTGCCAGTATCAGCATTGACCAGGTCCTTTACACATTTCAGAGCTTTCCACACAACTGGGTCCTAGGATAGAATTGAAAGCTGGTTGCTGGCAGGGTGTACGGGGAGGGAATGCAGCCTTGATGTGTGCAGAGGAGGGTGGAAACAGGGACAGGACACACAGGGAGAAAACCGATGACGTACCCCTGTGCGCACGAAGGCAGAGCGCCAGCGCACTGCCTGCCGAGGGGCTGCGCACACAGCCCGTCCCCACGGCCCGTACTCACAGAGCGTGGGATCCCTGCGTGTATGAGAGCTGTGATGATCGCAGAGCTCAGCCCCAGTCCTTCCTCTACTGCACCCTGCAGCCAGCACAAAACAGAGAACATGGTTTAGTGGGCATGGTGGGGTTGGGTTGGTGGTTGGACTTGATGATCTTACAGGTCTTTTCCAACCTCAGTGATTGTGTGATTCTGTGATTCTGAGAAGAGGAAGGATGCTGTGAGAAGGGAGGGGAGAAGTCTCCCAGTGCTTTCTGCTCCCTGAGCAAAAGCCAGCGCAGGCAACAGCGCTGGTCCTATTCATTCTGCTAAGAGGTGCCAGGGCTGGTGGCTATTCTTGCAGGTCCTGCTTACCAGAGCACTTCTCAGCCACAGGGTCTCAAGCTCCTCTGGGTAGCTGATTCCCTCCTCCCGCAGCGCACATTCCTCCTTCCCCTCCTCCGCAAAAGGTTTTCAGTAGCAGGTTTCAGTGTCAGGGGAAAGAGATGTTCCCACAACCCCACTGCGAGGCGGCACCTCACTTGAGGGTCAGGACAGTGGCAAGGGTATGGAGGAGCAAAAGAAAAAGTATCTTTTGCAAGGGGAAGTGAAATATACCGTTCTGTTCCCTTAGAGGATTAATTATCTGAGGTCCTGTTTGCAGAACTGCTGCTGCCTCTACTTTGGTGGTACTCTGTGTGTGTCTGTACATGCACGAGTGCTGTGTTTATGAGTACAGGGCACATGCCTGGCAAGGTGAATCTCACGAGTGGCTGCCATCAATCTGCATTCACTCCATTTCTGACTCTCTCTCTACAGGGGGGAGCTCAGACTGAAGGAAAAAACAGCAGCTCTATAACGGGAAAGGAAGCTAAAGCAGTTTACCAAGGGAATAACGCAGAGCTTGAAAACCTTTTTTTTTTTTTTTTTTTTTGAGGCATGTCTTACTTTTGAGGTGGGGCTAGGGCAGGGCACTGGTTCAGTTCCAATGCACCTATCATCGAATGCAAACCTCCGTCATTTATAACTTGAAAAAGTGCCACCAGGACTAAGCACAACACTGAGTGTCACGCAAGGGTGACCTAGTAGGGTTCATTTATTCTTGGCACCCAAACTGGGCTAGAAAGTGAAGGAGCTCTGAGGTACCTAATGAACAGCCAGGACATGTCATACCATCAGACCGTTGTTGAAGAGCTTCCCCACACTCTTGAAGCAGCCAGATGGAATCTGACTTTTAATGAGGGCATTGGCAGCATCCTTTATATTCTGCTCATCTATGTGGATGAAGTCCCGGGCTTGGCTGAAGGTCTTGAGGACAAGGGCAGTAAGCCTAGAGCCAAGGAAAGGAGAAGAAAATAAAATTGAACCAGTCACTGATGCCCATCTCCAGTGGGAGACAGGAGTCTCTGTGTCTTCCACTATCTCATCCCTGGAGAAATACCAGCAGGCCAGAGCCTCTGTGCAGACAGGGAATTGGAAGCAATGCACATGAATTAGATGCTCATGAAGCTTGAGATCAGATCCATTTGCAGCAAGAGAGAAAAAATTCACACACAGTTCAGTGCTTCCCCCAGAGCTCTGCCAATTCCAACAGGGTGCACTTGTGTGAGTTAAAGCCAGGGGGGCTGATATTTAGTGAGCTCACTCAGCCCCTTCCACAGTCCTGTTTGGGTACAAAGCACTCTGGAAAACCTGGAAAGAAGGTGTTTTTGAAGCCAAGTTTTGAGAATCAGCCTCAGCTGGTGTGCCCAAGCACAAACAATCAAACAGGGGTACCTCAAATCAGTTCAATGGCACAGTTCTCTTCCAAAAAGTCTCAGGAGCAGTTTCTGTTCAAAACTCCACACCTCCAGACTCCCTCAGTTTCTCCAGACCAAAATCCAAGCCAGCTGGAGCCTGACCAGGTCAAGCTGTTGTTCCTCAACTGTGTCTGGATATCTCTGCTTACCATGTGTTCCCTGGCTCACTTCCTTCCCCAAAGGCACTGTATGAGCCGTCTGTGTGCTTGTACAGGAGTTGCCGCTGATATCCTGTGGGAAGAGGCTGGGGATAGTGAAGATGGTTTGTGTCTGCCATGGTCTCAAGGTGACAACCTGCCCCGCCAATCCTGCTGATCATTACAGAGAGCATTGTCTCTGAGGAATTCAGCAAAGGGCTTTCAGAGGCGTGCCGTGTACCCCTTGTTCAGCTGAGACACAGCAGCCTGATTTACACTGCTGTAATTCCCATGGTATCAGGCAAGTGATGCTGCAGAAATCCTGTTCAGCACCAAGCCTCTGCTGAGGTCCCCACTGCACAACTTACTGTAGTGGACATCACCAGCTTAATAACCCAACATGAGCAGAAATCCACTCACCGCTTTCCAGATAGCCAATTGCCTTCTGTTTGATTTCTGGAGTCAGTTGTCCTGTTTCTTCAAGGTATCGTGTGATAAAGACATTGGGGGCAAAATGAACCATGTTCTGCTCACCACAGCCACTGGACATCTGGAGGAGCTCATCTATGTTGTCCAGTGCTGTCCCCAAAATGTCACCTGTAGGACAGAACCACAGCTTTGGGAGCTTTCTTGCATTTAAAAAACTTCTGATCTCACCGATTCTTCAGATAACCTGCTAAGACTGGTCTCAGTCCCCCCCTGCTCACACTAGGGTGAGTTTAATGTCTATAGAACCCTGTGGGAACAGTGAGATGGTACTTGTCTATCTTTCCCTTGGCTGGGTGAAATTATACGTCCGTCTGGCCCAGTGTCACTTGTAGAAGAGAGGTGGGATGCTTCTCTGGAAGACATAAGGGCCCGGTATCACACCTCACTGCACACATTCCCTCTTGTTACTCTGTTTGCCAAAGCAGACATGGTAGGACTAGAAGAAAAGACTCCTGCAGGGAAAAATCTTACTTTCCAAGACCCTCCTAAATCTCACCTAAGAAAGAGATGTGGGCTCTCTCCGACCCAAGGACCACGTTCTCTGGCATAGTGAAAGTGATTGTCTCTGAAGCTGAAGTTTCTGCAAATGGCAAAAGCATCAGAACAACAACAGGCAGGAGGGAGATGGCAGACCCACAGGCATCCCCAGGAGATGGTGTAAACAGGCCTGGGATCACCTCATCAGTTGGTGAAGTCAGCGTTCAAAAGAGAGGATGGCACAGAGATCAGGCCGTCCACTGATGAGTGACTGTGGTGTGGTTAGGCAGTAGCTTGGTGCTGCCAGGAGCTTGTAGGACTGGGTAGAGCTGAATGGCTTTGCCTCCCCATAAAAGCTCCAAAATCCCTGACTTTCCCCTTCCCATGCACCTCCAGATAGTCCTAGAGTTGTTCACACACCACACTGCTTCCATTCGGTCTCCTTGCTCTGCGCACATGTACAGCCCCAGCAGTAAGACAGTCCTGGTCTCTGGGGTACCTGCACCTACCTTTAGGGCACAGGAGTGAGGTGTGGGTCTTTTCCTCCAGCAGCCCCTCTGCCTGGTAGGGAAAAGGCTGGTCAGCTCTGAAGGGCGAGCAGTAAAATGAGATAGCAGCTGTGCAGCACCCCGCCTTTCTGCAACCACCTTTTCCGTCTTCATGGGCCGTGCAAGGGGCCTCACGCAGACAGCCGGGATACGCGTGCCGACAGGCAAGTTTCACTGCGAAGCAGGTTTCTAAGCTGCTACATGGCCTTTGCCCTCATTGCCTGGCTAGCCAGCAGTTCTGATGCTTCTGTCCCATTGAGTGGAGGTGCTCAGCTCATGCCCCGACCCAACCTACCCTTAGAATTACTCCTTGACCAGCCTCCCTGAGAAATATGCTTGCCCGCCCAGCCGGCTCTCCCTTCCCAGAGCCACCCATCGGGCTGTTTTGAGCCTGACCCAGTTCTGACCTCGCCAGGACCCTGAAGCATACTCTGACCTTCACCAGCAAGTGTTTAACCACCGTGTCCTTCCCTCCAGACTCTGGCACAACGGCGGTACTCTCAGTGCAAACATCTTCCTGCTCCATCACTTCAGCAGTGACAGTGAAATTCACCTTCCCTAAAGAACAAAACATCAAGAGGCTGGTTGGCACATCCATGCCTGCCTTTTAGTTTGCTCAGCCTAAGGCTGCTCAGTCATGCTTCCTATAATAGGCCTCTCTCCCTTCTAGCCCAGCTCTGGATTCCTCAAGCAGCTCTGCCAGTCACAGAATCACAGAATCACTAAGGTTGGAAAAGACCTGTAAGATCATCAAGTCCAACCATCAACCCAACACCACCATGCCCACTAAACCATGTCCCGCAGTGCCACGTCCACACGTTCCTTGAACACCTCCAGGGATGGTGACTCCACCACCTCCCTGGGCAGCCTGTTCCAATGCTTCACCACCCTCTCAGGAAAGACATTTTTCATAATATTCAGTCTAAACCTCCCCTGGTGCAACTTGAGGCCATTTCCTCTTGTCCTGTCACTTGTCGCTTGGGAGGGAAGACCAACACCCACCTCACTACAACCCCCTTTCAGGTAGTTGTAGAGAGCGATGAGGTCTCCCCTCAGCCTCCTCTTCTCCAGACTGAACAACCCCGCTCCCACTCCTGCCCCTCCCTCGTCCCCTTACCTAATTTTGTAGCCTTCACATCCCAGAAAAATGTTTTTGCCGAATCAGGACACAGACAAATAGTGAACCTGACATTTGCATGCACGAATTCTAAATCCCTGGAGTCCATCAGGCTAAGCTGGAGCTAGAGATGAAACAAAAGGGATTTTGGGTTACAGAGCTGCTGCTGTGTTTTTCCTTTCAGTTCCTTGATCCAAATGTCAGTCAACAGGGTGAGTATGATGATGGCCCTGTTGCAATATCTGTGGGACACCAACAGCCCGTGGACATCGCAGTCCTGTAGGGTTGAGCTTTTGGGGAGGGATAAGCTGGACAGAGATGGCTCTGCATGGGGAAGAGCTTCCTTGGTGTCTTTTGCCCAGTGCCTGAGGAGGCAGCCCCTTGTCTGGGTCTCTGTCAGTGAAGTACTGTTACCACACATCCCCCTGCCCAAAAACCATCCTGGAGGGAGCCACTCACCACCATGCACTGCTTCAGGTAGCTGAAGACTTTGACTTTCAGGGGAAATGACTCTCCCCGGAAGACAGAGTAGGGCAAGGTGGGTTCCACGAAGAAGGGCTTGAAGCTCCGCAGGCTGGTGGTCTCTGAGATTCCCAACCCATGGCTCTCTGACGTGCAGAAGGTCATGGCTCTCCAGTCTGTGATACTGTCGGGTACTGTGATGGCTAGCTCAGCAGCCCCTGAATCACTGAGGAGAAAACAGAGCAGAAGGGGCTGTCCCCATCCCTGTAAAGATTTCTCTTGGGAAGACAAATGCAGAAGGACTACGAACTGGAAGTGTGTGTGAAGGTGTGGGCATTCCTAGGAAGTAGGACAGAGGCATGGGAAGGATAGCAAATTGGTGGGCAAGGAAGACCTGAGATGCAAATGAAACCAAAATTTGCTTCTGGACAGTGTTGCACCTGAAATTCTTGTTTTGTATGGGCACACAGGGCTCCCAGGCGTCCATGTTATACACCCAGCCTGTGCCAGGGTGACACTTCCACCACATTACCACCCAAACTCCCAACCACAGCTCGGCAGTCATCACTATAAGTGTCACTTACAGATCTGCATACACAAAACGGAAGATGGTCCCTGCCCTGAAATGGGCATAATCCAGCCAAATGAGATGGAGAGGTCGAGATCCTATTTTACAGATGGAGAACACTGGCACATGGGAGAATTAAGAAAGCTGAGATATGTGAATAAGGGGAGAGTGGTGGATGCTGCATAATGTGACTTTAGCAAGGCCTTTGACATGGTCTCCCACAGTATCCTTGTAGCCACATTAGTGTGGACTGGACAAGTGGATGATAGGGTGAGCAGAAAATTTGCTGGAGCACTGGGGACAAAGGATGGTTATTGGTGACACAAAGTCCAACTGGTGGCTGTTTACTCGTGGCATCTCTCAGGGACTAATACTTGGGCCAATACTGCGTAATGGCTTAATTAATGACCTGGATAATAGGAGAAAGGACATCCTCAGCAAGATTAGCAGACTAATCTTGCTATGTATTAGCAGACTATGCTTCATTGGGTAGGCGTTCCTGATATGCTGAAGGGAAAGGTTGCTATTAAGAGGAATCTTGACAAGCTGGAAAAATGGGCTTGAAAATGGGTAAATTCTGTATCTGGGATGGAATAATACCATGCAACAGTACAGGCTAGGCAGTAACTAGCTAGTAAGCAACTTTGCAGAAAAAGAGGTGGGTGTCCTGGTGGGTAACAAGTTGAGCATAAGACATCTCATGTGCCCTTACAACAATGAAGGCCATCTACTTCTGGACTGTATTAAGAAGACTGCACCACTGGGCTGAGAAAAGTTATTTTTCCCCTGTATTCCTCCACGTGGGACCACATCTGCAGTACTGTGTCCCTTTTTTGCCTTCCAGTATAAGAAAGATACTGACATACTCGAATGCATCCAGTGGAGGATTACCAAAATGGTCAGAGGGCTGGGACATTTGATGTACAAGGAATGCCTGAAAGAACTGGGGTTTGCAAATGTAAGAGGGAAAGGCTAGGGGGAGATCTTTCAGCTTTCTAAAGCTACTTATTGGGAAGGTGTAGAGACAATGGAGCCAGTCTCTTCTGAGGTGCATATTGATAAGATGAAAGGTAACAGACACAAGTTGGAACATGGGAAATTCTGACCTGAGATAAGAAAAAAAAAAATACCGTGAGGATGGTCAAACACTGGAACAGGTGCCCAGATAATTTGTGGAATCTCCATCCTTGGAGATACAGAGAATTTGACTACAACTTGATCTGGCTGAACCTGCCTTGTGCAGGATGTTGAGCTACAGATCTTTGGAGGCCTCTTCCGTCCTACAGGAGTCTGTGATTTTAAGTTCCCCAGGATCATCTGGAAAACCTCAAGCAGAGCCAGGAACTGAACCAAACCTCCATTGTCTTTATCCACTTTTTCATACCTCCCTTTTCTTTGTGGGCACAGAAGACAATAATGCCCTGGCTCTACTTCTGCCCATTCCCTCTCTGCTGAGGCTGGTAGGAGGTCTGGATCCATGTGGGGCCACAGCCCATAACTACTCACTTGATGGGAACCAGAGTCCAGATGAATGTCTCTGGAAACCAGGTACGTACTGGCCCTGCCTCGCTACCCAGCTCAATGTGCTCTGACTCAGCACGTTCAACAGCAGCATCTGTTTCTGGGTCCAAGTCGTCCAAGTCTGCCAGCTCGCCATAAGCTATTGGGAATACAAGCATTGATTCAAAGGCAGAGCAACTGTGAAATCAGGATAGAGTTCAGCTGGGAAAAGCTCAGCTCTCCATCCCTCCCACTCCCACTCCGATTCCCCCTGTCCTCTCCAAGATGCCTTCAACCTACTTCATTATTGTCTTCCACAAGACACCCCCAGATACCATGTGGATTCCAGTATGTGTGTGCTCCCCCATGAGGCACTCTACCTCCCCCCACTTTTGCTCTCAGCCCCTGCAGAAAGGGCTAGATACTGCCCAGTGCCAATCTTGGCTCATTCTCTGCTTTCCAGCAAGACCTTTCCTAGTCTTACGAACAGATGTTCCTTCCTGCTGCCTCTTTTCCCCCCTTGACCATATTATCTTCCTGCCTGCCAGCAGAAGCTTCCAAGCAGGTTCTTCCCATGCAGCCACCCCTTCGCCCCTCCAGTGCAATGAACACATGCACACACACACACACACACGTCAGGACCCTTTCCCTCTTCCTGTGGTGCACATCTGTGCAACCTCCCACTCATCTCTGGAAGCCATCCCCAGTTCCTCAGCACACCGCATGTTCAGCTGCCCTTGTGCAGCCTGTATGTTACCCGTGATTTCCAAAGAAACAGGATAAATCGAGATGTACACATGTAGTCGTAGTAGAAAGCGGTCTGGGTGCGGCACTCAATTGGAGACTTGATTTTAAGGCTGGTTAGAAATGTTAGACCTGAATTCTGGAGGAAAGAAGGGGAAAAAAAGAAGGTAGATTTCAGTGGAGAGGGTGGTGTGTCTGACTTGCAAATTTATACAGAGAGAGAATGCAGGACCACCCTGCTACCAAAGCCCGGTCCTGGCCACTCACACCAACAGAGGCTGTCTCCAGTCAGGATTGTGGAGGTGACCACTCGCATATGCATGCCCACACACAAAGTCATTATTTTGGCACCACAGTTTGCTGCCCACACCAACACAGACTTGTTCTCATCTCTCACCTGCTATCCCTTTCTACTATTCTTTCCCTCCTTTCCCCACTCCCCCTTTTCTCTCAGGTGTTTTGCTTTTCCAGCCTCAAATTTTCTCTGACTCAGGGTGACACTCCCCTCTCCTTCCAACCCCTAGAAAGCCTGAGAGTCTCGAGCTTGGGATAAATGGGGAGCTGGGTTCTAGGGATCTGCCTGATCAATGGGTGTTCATCAAGCTGGGAGCATGGAGTGTCAGAGATCTCTTAGTTCAGAAGCTTAGCAAATCCAGAACCTGAAGTTGCCAGTGTTTAGAGGAAAGACAATCTGTGAAGCTACCCAGTGCTGACCTGGGATATAAAAGGGCTCAGCTCTGATATTTCAGGTTTTCTGGAAATCAGATTTACCTTCAGAAGTTCATAAATATCTGGTTGGGACACTGCGTAAGAGTATCTGTCGTACATGAATGGTGACATTGTTTCTGGTGGAAGGGTGGTCTGGGGGGAACCAATGATTCCTGGGCTCTTGTGCGTAGTACAATAGTCACTGTAAGAGTCTGTGAGGGTGCTGGGGTGCTCCTGAGAATAGCTGAACATATTGTACACCTGTAGACAGAGAAAGAAAACAGTACAGGTCAGTGTGAAAGGTGGGAAGTCTTTCATTTCTATCCAGAGATATTCTGTGACCGCAGAGGCAGAGCTCAGATCCTGCCTGCCACAAAAGCCCAGCCCCAAAGGTTTTTGAACCTCATGGAGAACCTCCACAAGTTTTAGATGCATAGCACCGGAGTTGAATACGAACCCCTCTGGGGTATGGCTGCACAGCTGTGGCCCCTTCTAGCTCATAGATTGTACCTGTGAGCTCAACGCATACAGTGAGGACACCTTCCCTGTAAAAGTCATTAGATAGCTTCTTGTCTGACTGAAGGCACGTCCTGGATCCACCAAGACAGTGTCAAGAGGCAATTCAAGGGTCCTTAGACCCAATGCATCCCAGGTCTAGAGGAGAAATTGGACCCTTCCACTGCCAAGGCACCACTTACAATCCAGCCTGTGAATGGAAGGACTGTCTGGTTCGCGTGAGCTGGAACAAAGACATGGAGCCTATCACACACTGGGCATTTTTTTTAACATAACTCTTTTTTTCAGAGCACTGTCATGAATTGGTTCAGGAGATGGAAGTCTCTTGCCATCTGGTTGTCACTGTGGCAAAGCAGTCTAAGTTTAACATGGATGTGACTTTGGGCTGTACTTGGGGATGACAGTGGATTATTCTATTAGATCCCTCTGTAGAGATGGGAAATTTTGACTGGTGTTCGATGTTGGCCTTCATTTTTTCTCATTAAGCCATGTCCTGTCCCCATTCAAGTACTTGTTGGTATACCACTGTGCCTTATTAACCAGTGCCTGCAACCAGATCCTCAAAAGGCATCTCTCTGATATTAGCAAGGCTCAGCACTAAAGTGACTCACACTATCCCTGGATAGCTCAGCCTCTGGCCTCAGGAGAAGGACGCTCTGGTCTACAGCACGGATGCTACATAGGGAGCCTGGTGCAGCCTGCAAATGGAGACGGACAGCCGATCCTGGGAGAGCCACTGTGTCTGAGAAGCCAAGCTTCACCTGAAACAGCAGAAGAAAGAGGGACTGAAGACATTGGTAGAGGAAGGAAAGCGGAGACTCTGGCTACTGGGTTCTGCTGGACATCTATTGCCAATTTGCAGTTAATTAGGTACCCTCCAGCCTACCTGTCCCCTTACGTTTTTCGCATGACTTACATGGTTCCTGAAGCACTTGGAGACTTTCAGACTGAAGGTGTCAGCCGCCACTTGTCCCTCAGGGAAGGCGGTGTAAACAAAGAGGGTAGCCATGGGTGAAATGAGGTCAATTGGCAGAGTGACATTGAAAGTCCCACTATACTGACCTAAAGGAAGAAGGAGAAATAGGAAAAGTATAGGAAGAGGCAAGGATGTCCACCTCCAAGGATCACAGCAGCAACATGCTCCTTTTCTATAATACTTTTGTACAGTTACTTGGATAAAAACTATTCTGTCTTGCTTCTGGGGAGTCCACAGCTAGACCAGGATGTAGGTTAGTGCCATTTTGTACCAGTGACCTTAAGTCATGAGGGATCTTGGCAACAGTGTGCGCTTGGAAGAGAAATTACTTTCCACCTGAGTCCAGCAAAGAGTCTGTGAATTTTCTTGGCGTTGTCTGATAATTCTTATTTGGCAGATAAACTCTGACAATTTCATCATTTGATCAGAAAAAATTTAGGGAAATTAAAAGACAGAAGAGAGAGAGCATATTTGCCATTTCCTCTTGATTGTTTGGTGTCAGCTCTGTTGTTTCCTGTTGGTCTCAGATCTCTTTTCTCTCCTTCCCCATTTAGGCTGGAAGGGATTTCCTGTTGTGTCCTTAATCTGCTCCTGGTATTTAGAAGCTCTTACCTAATGGTGGATCAAGAAGCACTGTTGTTTGGCCATGATGTACAAGAGATCCTCTAGCCAAAACCTAAAGGGTAATGAAGAGAGCAAAGGGTTGATAGTGCCTCTGCTCCATGTCTCTGGGCCAGCAAAGGGCCCTGTGCTGACACAGACCCGTCGCAAAGCTGACCTCGTTGCCGGTGCTGCCCTGCACTCACCAGGTGGTAGAAGTCTGCTCTGGCAGCCCCGGCCCCCAGCTCTGTGGCTAGGATGCGATAGTGCACGGTGACCTGCTGCACCTCCCTGCAGGGCAGCATTGCCTGCACCGGCTGGATCCTCACAGAGCTGCGGCTGGAGGAGTAGAAGGCCCTCAGTGTGAGGGATGCAGTGCCGTAAGACACCCTCACATTTCGACCGCTTAAGTCCTCCGGCTGGGTCTTTGCCTGTGGCACAGAAAAGGTGGCTCAGTCTCTGAAGATTTCTTACAGTTCTCCCCATGCCAAAACCAAGACTGACTGGACAGCGGGCTCTGAACCCTCCCAGCGTAAGGTGTCTATTTCCACCTAAGTCAAGCTCGGTTGGGCCCTTTCTGTGAAGCTTGGCATTGCCCGCTCCACCACGCTCTGGGATAACCAGCACCTAAACATGAGGCAGGGAGCTGTATACTACTGGGGCTTGGGCTAGAGCCTGAACTTCTGCAGTGCTGCTGCTACCCCGTGAGCAAGCCGGATCGTTAGACTCTGTGGAGTGGCTTATTAGTCCCTGGAACAAACCACTGAACCCTTTGCTTCTGTTTGGTACGTGTGGGGAAAGTATCAGCATGGATCTGCCCTGATAATGTATTTCACTGTTCAGTGTTATTCCACTTGCACACTGTATTTCTTTAAGCATTTTCCCTGATCCATAGGGTAGAGGTGGCAGGGGACAACTGAAGATCAATAGCCTTGCTCATCTTTGACCTATGTCCTATCTGCACTGAGACTATGATATCAACATCTTCTGGGTTTCCAGCAAGGTCAAGATCCATCATCTAAGATACTGTATGCACTCTGATAAAGAGCCAGGGCTTGCCTCAAAGTGCCTTGACCTTGAAATTTAGATAGGACAGGTATTAGAAACATACCCCTATAACCAGACAAGAGAGCCTTCCTTGTTCATGGGAAAGCAGACGCAAATTTTCTCTGTCAATTCCCCGTCGGTGGCATCCCTGTTTAGCTCCTTACATCCTGGTTACCTGCTCTGCTCCAGATTGGCTTGCAGCAACTGGTTCCTTACTAGCCTTCCTTCTTTCTCTCCTAAGTTTTCTGCCTCTTATATCCCGGGTTTCTCCTAACTCTTATGCTATAAGGAAACATAATGCAAACTGGCCACTGACATTTTCTTCTCCACATGTATTTTCAGATGTTTCTTCCCTAGCTCCTTTCCTATCTTCCTGTTCCAACATCATGGGGGAGTTCATCTTTTGCTCTCTGTCCCTGCCCAGCCCCACAAAGCCCTTTCCACCTCAGACGGAGGTGCTATGTAGGTAGACCTCAGTCACAACTTCATGGGGCCTCTGTCCACTGCCCCATCTCTCATCATGTCTTCTGACTTGCTCAGGGACTGTGTGTGGCACCAGGGGCCACGCTGGCTCTGCTATGGGCTGTTCCTCTTGCCCTAGAGCTGTCATTTCACTGCTCCGTGCTTCCATCTCCCTGCCTATACTGAGGCAATGACATAGACTATAGGTCTGAGGGAGGCATTGCTTAGTGCTAGCCAAATCCAGTGTAACAACAGGGCTTAACCTGTAGTAGAACTTTACTGCTGTTGTCCCATGCTGATGTCTCTAACGTGAAAGAGGCCATCCCAGTGTCATCCGTGAAGTAGGTCCTGGTCTGCTTCCTGCTACCATAGGACACTGTAAGAATCACCTCCTTGTTCTTCAGGTGTGTCCCGTTGGCACTTTTGAGTTCCAGCTGTAACAATGCAGAGAACAGTCAGAGAATTGGAGGCCTCAGGATTGAAAATCTGTCTCTCAGTGGAAGTCCCAGTTCCCCTCTCTGCAAAGGGACTCTCAGCATGAGCTCTAACTCCTCCAGTCACATCCCATTAAGGCAGCAGCCATCTCATCTGGCAAAGCCATGTGCCTATCCTGTGGCCACACCTTTAGACTATTTCTTGGTAGAGCTGTCAAAGGAGAGACTGGGTCAGAGGACTGTGCTAGCAGCTTTGGGCAGCTCAGAGCAAGGGAACCCCTCAATACTTCTGTGCCTGTCATCCCCTTAGGCCCAGCTGCTGGGCTTTCCATGTTTCTGCCCTGTTCACTTACTTTTCCATAGTAGGGAGCTCCTTGCTGATAGTAGTAGCTTGTCCCCCAGAACTGGAGAGTTGTGATATCAAAAGTGACCTTGCAGTTTTCAGTGGTGTTGAACTCCAGCCCTAGGGAAGACAGGAGGTGCATGCAGGTGAGTATCATGCGTCTGAGCAAAGGCAGCAAGATTGGATGGACTGAGGTAAGGGATGGACTGTCACTCATTGGGGATTGTAGTTTCTCCATGTAAATTCAGGAGTCATTTAACACACACAGTCAGCAATAGTACCTCCTACATTCTGACCTGCTAGAATGACAGCAGTCTACCGGGAGGTCTCTGCCAGATGGTTCTCAAATGCTGTTTCTGACTTTGTTTAAGATGGTCCTACTCATAATTGTCCACTTCCATTCTCCTCGCATTCTCACGGCAGAGTCACTAGAAGGCAACATTTTTTCCTTGCCTTCACCACGTTAGTTTACAGTCTGCTGTCTTGTCATGTGGTGCCCATCTGAAATCACTGCAGTTGTTTGCTAAGTGGATGTGTGTCACTGCTTTCAGCAAGGGGCTGCAAAACATTTTCTTGTAAGGAAGGGCTTGTAAAATTTTGTAAGAGAGGAAACCTTACAGGATGGGATATTCAACAGTAGCTCGGGACAAGTAGCCTCATCCCCCTGTCTGGGATGTGGACATAAATCTGATGAGGAGCTATTAACAGTACCCAGTCAGGGCCTTGGTTACGCTGGTTGCTCTAAGTCTCTCCTCATTCCAATGGACTTTCCTAAAGTATGGTTTAAGAACAAAAGAACCTGGCCTGGCCCACCTCTGTGCACATTTCTACTGTGACTAGAAGATAAGAAAAAGCAGCTCTTGCCCATCTCTGCCAAACCAAGGTGACTGTCAGAGCTGGACTGGCCACAACAGCTTGTGGCGGAGCAAGCGTACTCATGAAGCCCATCCTGCAACTGGGAGAACTCACATGTCCTATGTGAGTCAGACCTGGGTGGTATCGTACACGAGAACATCCGTGCTGCCATGGTCCTCCCAGGGAAGACAACCCTCTGACCACTTGACCCCATGGGAGCCAGTGCAGAAAGCTCCAGTGGTTTGATGGGAAGACATGAGGATCCATAAGGAGTCTTACAGATGAAAACCCAAAGACAACCATGTTATATGAGGGTAAAGTAAAAGATTTTCCACAAAGTGTAGAATCTGTTTTTGCTACCTGTTCCACTTTCTTTCAGAAAAGCCACAGCTTCCAGGTTGAAATCATAATTGTCACCACGCTTCTGGTGGTAGTTCTTAATATTCACCTCAGTAGCAAAGCAGCCATCTTTGTTTGTCTGGGGATGTGAAATTGTAGCTGTTAACCAATCATGAATGCACTAATCCCTTCTGAAGTGCAGATCAAACCCAAGGCCCCGAAGTCTAAAAGTACATGACTTGAGTTAAAGGAGCGACTCCCATACTGGCATGAAACGTACTTCTTTTCTGTGGAGTAGTCACTAAAAGGAGATGCTATTTCGCGCGTGTCTCATCTTTACACATTTACTCATGTGCCAGTAGCAAATTTGAGTTGTCATTTCTCCCTGACAACATGATTTCTTGTACTACGGCAGGACTTATCTTTAAGGTATGTGCTGGGTTACCTAAAAATATGTAAACAAATATAGATACTTTCATTCAACCCTAGAGGTGAATGAGTAAAGTCTGTGCTGAACTGCAATTGCTGGCTTAGATGCAAGAGGTAATTTCTGTGTCTCCAAAACAGCTGTTTCTGGGAAACAGCACATAGGTGTTTACACCAGATTAAAAGGTGGTGCTAAAAAGCATCCAGTGGAAGTGAATCAATGAGGATGGTGTTTGTATTTTTTATTGTCCTGTTGTAATACCTGTTTTGTAGGCGAATCTGCAATAGTTAGCTTGCAGAATAGATGCTTCTTCCTTTGAGTACATCTAAGTGCAGTCTGAGAAATCACTGAGAGGGGCTAAGATTGCTACTCTGGGGAGTTAAGGACATATCAGTCATTCATCCCCAAGCAAAGAGCATGCTGCTTCAATACCTGCTGTCTGTCCCACTCCTTTTCCCCCTCTTTGCCCCTGTTCCTCTCTTTTGCAAGAGGAGTGGATGTCCCATGTGCTCACCTCACCAGTGTAATCCTTACAAATACTGCGCTTGGCTTTGGAAGACTTCCGATTATAGCGGATATGTTTACGGCACACCACAGCCTTCACAGTACCTTGGACTGGCTTCCCATAGGTGTACCTGGGAAACATAGCAGAGAGGACTTACAGTCACATACAGAAACACTGGCTCAAGGGTGAATAATATCAGATTTAGCCTGTGATTTGCAGCCATACAACCCAGCAGCCTGCAGTACCTTCACGGTTCATGAGCTCGGCAGAGGCCAAGAAGTTAAAATGACTTCATCAGGTGGAGACAGAAGGCAGTGGTGGGAGAGTTGCCTCCAAGTCAACACTAATCCCACCAGGCAGGGCTAGGGGACATTGTGCTGGCCACAAGTTGAGTCTTTATTCCTTCTACACTGGCACTAATCAATGCAGCAGAGGTACCGTATTGTAGGGCACTTACCCCACTGAGGGGATCCACTGCCACACTTTCAAACTCACAGAGAAAGAAGTAGGGAGAGAGAATATGGAGAAAGGTGGGAGTCCAGGAGAATTCCTGAGCAAAGGATGCCAGGTTACCAGACTTTGGGGCGGGGGGGGGGGGGGGGGGGGGGTAGGGTTGGCAGAGACCATTTTGAGCTCAGTTATTGACAGCTGTGCAGTTTCCAAACCAGTAAGAATGCACCTTCTGCCACGGTAAGTCAGCTCACATGCCACAGACGTGGAGATGGAAATTCTCCTCCAAGATGGTGACCACCTGAGGCATCTGTATGGAGACACTGAACTTGGGCAGCACTGTATGAAAGCAAGAGAAATATAATTCAGTGAGAATAGAGAGAGCTCATTTGTGCCAACCCTCATCAGATGGTTGGTCACAGAAAAGAAATCTCTCCTTTAATTCCCTGACTACCACCACAGGGCCCGGTAGCAACGCACCAGCAGCCCAGCCAGGAGAGCGTGGTGGGAGGTAGACAGCCTTAGTCTCCTCCCCAGAGCACAGCTGTGGGACAGTACCTCAGTCCATCCTCAGGACATGGGGGAGGAGAAAGCCTGAGTGAAAGTCAGTGATTACACCTAATGGGGAGCAGCTGGACATCTCAGGTGCTACTAGCTACAACTAGCACAGCTGTTCACAGCTGCATGGCCCATTCAACTCTGTGTGAGAGAGGGCTGGAGGCAATACATCTTTCTCTGCTGCCTTCAGCTCCCTGAGACTCTTACCATACTCCTCTACCCTGAAGGTATGTGTGCGGTCAGGAATTTTGATGGTGTACTCTCCAACCAGTGCTTCCGCAGCCAGGGGGAAGGACAGATCCACAATGCCTCCCACAGGTGTAACATTCAGCCACTGTGCGATTCGGTTCCCTTTGGGGTCCTGCATAGGCAGTAGTAGAGAGTAGTTATTTCCCAGTGCAAAAAGAGACTCTTTTACAGGATGTCCAAGCTACCACAGCATGGTCTGAGCACGTATCCTCTTGTCCTGAGAGGCCAGGTCTATGACACACTTACAGTGCTCAGGTGAGTCTGAGCTCGAAGAGGGTAGGGCTTTTCTCCCTGTCTCATCGACAAAGTCAATCTATCATCTTATTGCCTCTGGTGGCACCGCCACCTCACTGACTGCAGCAGAACTATGGTTTACTGCCTGCCTGTCTCACTAAGAGATAGAGGTGGTCCCTCTTAGAGACCCCTGTGGTGATCTGAGCTGGCATAGCCCCTTGGTCACCGTGGAGAGGGTCAATCCTGACAGCACAGGCTGCCTCAGGCATGAGCTACTTGGGAGTCATTACTGGGGAGTCTGATGTCTTGAATCCCCAGGGAAGTCCAGGAAATGAGTCCAGGATTTCATGCAGGGGACCATGAGGCGCAGTATACAAAGGAGGATGTAAAGACCTGGGACGCAAGGGCATTTGGAGGCTTCGTTGACTGTCACGGTCAGTCCATGATGGACAGTGTTCTCCCACTGCTGGTTCTTGGGAGGGCAAGATGCAGAACACTTGCTACAGTCACACTGCCCAGCCAGGAAGGATTTAGCAATGAGTTGATGGTTGCTTTATAAACATATGGAACAAGTGGGAGCTGTTGTCTGAAAGGGTGAAGATGGATCAGAGTACTGCGTTTGTATAAACTGGCATAAAGCATTGCATAGGTGTCTCAGAAACCATGTATTTATGTATGGATTGCTTGGTGGGTATGGCATGCAAATGTACATTAGCTACTGCCAATTGCTGGATGGAACTGTGACCTGTCTGCATGGGTTATTACAAACTCCCCACTGCTTTCAGGCATCCTTCCTCAGCTCAGGTGATTGCAGTCTTTATTTTACCTATAATATTGAAACTGAACTACCAGATTTTCAGAACAATATCCTGAAAGCTGCTTTAGGAGGCTTCTCTAGCTGTGTAGCCACAACACTGGTCAAACTTTTACTTTCTGTATGTTAAATATAAAAGTCTCCTTAAAGAAAATCCAGGATTTTCACAAATCTGCAATTCACAGGCTAGAGGGACTAAAAGTCCTGTGACCACTCTAGAAAAGTTTGCTGGACTGGTTTTTAGTGGTACCCATTATTTACTGCAGGGACCCCTCTGTGATGGGTATCATGACACTGCACTGCCAAACTTATGTGGATACCAAAAGAAGGAAGGGCAAGAAGTTGAGGACTGTTCCCATTCATTCTGAGGTAACTGGCTTTCTGCATCCATATTTCCCCACCATCATCTCCAAACCTGTGTCTTCCCCAAGCTGAGAAGGGATCACCATTTTCAATAAAGTAGGTGCTTTACCTTCAGTTCCACAAGACGGTGCTGTGGAGAGGAAATAACAGTTACTGGTGGGATGCTTTCAGGTAAATTACCATCCACCTCCCTGGCATTTTTTTTTATCCCCCAACCACCCATGAGTCTTCCCTTAGCAATTCCCAGGGACTGCCTGTCACCCAACATCATGAGCAGCTCCTGTGTTGCAGGTGGTGCCCAACGCTGTTTGAAAGCACCAAAAGCAACACTGAGACTAGCTGTCCACAGAGAGATCACCTAGCTGGGCCAAGAACTGATCCAGAAGTCATGGAGGCAGCCCATAGCATTTTCAGACTTATTAAGGTTTCTTCCCTCTTGACTTACCGTTTCATTGCTGGCAATAAAGTTCTGATCCAAGGTTACAATTCGCAACTTGACTATAGAGCAAAAGAAAAACAGGACTGGATGAAATGAAATCAAGTCTGTTAATAATAATAAGAATGGATGGCTAAGAGAGACGTGCCCATGTGCTTCACCGAGAGGGTGTGGGTAGCAGCTACAGCCATCCACTCCTGGGCCTATGCTCAAAGCCCTGCTACAAGCTGGCAGCCTGCTAGAAAAAAAGTGGTAGGAGAGTCGGTGTGGGGTTTCTGGGAAGGTTGGCCGTGCTGGTGAGAAACAGCATTTTTCTGGACATTGGACCTGCGGTGGGGCACTCAGTCTTGTCTGCAGTGAAGGTCATGCCAGTGGAAAGGGTGGAGAAGCATGGGGCAAACAGCTGTACCCTGTGGTGGTCTGAGCTGTGCTAGGGCAGTGATGATCCTCGTCTGAGGAAGTCTGTGGGAGAGAGAGGGATTTAAGGCACTGGCAGACTATTGTGGCTTTGACTGGAGCAATCGTGAATATAACACAGTGGCGTCTGAACCTTTTCTCACGCACCAGCCAAAACACACAAGCCCAGTTCACACTGGCATGCTGTCTGAGTGTGGCTAGTACTGGAGAAAACATGCGCCATGCTGACGTAGGAGAGAGGTATCCCCAAATCCCTCAAAGCCTTCAAGGGAGATGAAGCCTGTGACCCATCTCCCTTGCAGAGCAGAAGCTCCAAGCACTAGAGGCTACCCCGTATTTTGTGGCCTGAGGACCACTCTTTTTCTCACAAGACATGGCATTCTGTCCATACCAATTTGTCCAGGTTTGTACACAGGTTTGTCTGTCTGGATAAAAGTCTTCTTGTCTGCGTGTTTGATTAGGACTTTCTGTTTCTTCTGAAACTCTGAGTTGGCTTCCAGGACTGTGATAACAATAAAAGCCACTTCATCGGGGTTTCCAACAGGAGGAGGGACCTGCAGGGATAGTTGTAACCATCGTTCAGGGTGGATCCCATTCACGGATTCCCAGGCTTTTGGAATAATCACTATGATACTCGTTTTATATTACTCCAGTTCTTCTTGCCCTGAAAGACCTCACAGTACTTTTCAGAATGTTTTCTGGAAGAGTAAAATAGCAGTGGGGCTACACAGCAGGAAGGACACTGGCAGACCTATACAGGCTGAAGCAGAAGATTCAGTGCGCGACTGAGATATCCCCATGGGAAGACACAATTCTTTGCCTTCCTGCTCAGCAAGAGCAGAACTCACACACTATCCACCCTACTGACAACCCTTGAAAATGCCTTCCTCACCTGGAAGCTTGTGCAATGAAAGAAGGTGAGCTGAGAGACGGACTGAGTGATCAGAGTCTCATTCCCAGCTCTGCTTTGCAAGGTTACTGTCACATGGATGGGGACTGCTTGCTTTCTGCTGAGCTGGAGGCACACGGTTTCTGAGAAGGGGTGGTAGAGCTGCGATGGTAAAGCCACAGCATAATTTCTATTAAAAAAGGAAAAAAAAAAGTCAGGTGAAACTGTTTTTCTAAGAGGACATGTTTTGACCATAGGATAGACTTCTAGTCTCTTCATTCCACTGTCACGATGCCAGTGGGACAAGATCACATCGTTCTTCTCATCTATGGGTACTGCAGCCATTAACACTGAGTCTGCACTACATGCTGCATGCACATGTAAAAAGATAAAGTCACTGCTTCCAACACTGAAAGTCAAAATAACATGAAGAGACCTCCCCATGTCACCCAAGGGATCAGCATCAGAGCTTGGTTACATTGCAGGTTTCCTGAGACTTCAGCCTTTTCACTGAACCACGCTACGTATCACCATCAGTTTGCTGGGCTGGTTATCTGCTTTCTGTCCTAGCAGCTACCTCTGGGCTCGCAACCAATGCCATGCACATGGGACCGGCTTCGTGTCCCAGACACAGACCCTCATGAGCACCTTCTCTTGAACTCCTGATACCCCTGTCCTCCTTGCTTTCTTATGCCAGATCTCACACCTCGGTGGCTACCCTCAACACCAAGACCGAAGAAAAGCCAATGTTCAAGCAGGTTTGAAAACTTATCAATGACGACTCCTGCTTACCGCCTCTGGACAGGTTCAGCCAGTGGCATGTTTTGCAGCAGCAGGAGGGCAGGGTCTGGAAAGATCAGAGCAGCAGGAGGCAGGGACGTGACCTGGTGGCAGTTCTCAGCTGGAGCTCAGCACCCTGGCAAGAGGGAGTCAAAGTCCTGCTGGCCAGGAGCCTTGAGTGCTTTCACACTTGAGTGCTGTCAAGCTGCCTTCAGCACCTTGTCTGCTGCTAGTATTAGGGGATCTGATGCCAACAACTTTTTGATTTTCCTGCTTAAGCTGACTCACAGCACCTCCCCACTGCCACTGGGCCAAAGAATGGGATGAGCACTACAGACTCACTGCTTGAACTTCCCATACCCCCCTTGCTCCTAATGACCCTTTACTCTGGAACATTTTCTTACGTCCCTTTGACAATTTATCCCTTGCCCTTGTCTTCTGAGCTACAAAAGTACGAGACAGCATCTCTGAGTCTGTCATTCAAGGAACCCAAGAACCAGGCTGGATTACTTTCTCATGAATCTACAAAAAACATTGGTAAACAGGCGGGACAGCAGACAGCCTACTGAAGCAAGAGTATTTCCATAAAGCAAAGCTTCATGCTGAAGTTAACAGTGGGAAACAGGTAGCAGTAAAGCATCATTTGAGCGGGAGCTGTGTCAGCCTATGCAACATGTCCTGGAGGAAGAGGCTGAACTCCCGCTGGAAAAGATTTTTAAAACTAGACTTGCACATGTCACACCACACACGGCAGGAGGGAACCCAGCTATCACCCAGTGGCACTTATGCCATGGCCACCCCCCCAGGATTCCCCACAGACCAGAGCGCGTATGCGAAGTAGCCGAGGTTCTTACAGCATTGCAGGCGTTCCAGCCGTGCTAGGCAGGAGAAGGATGCTGCCCCACAGGAAAGCGATGCTCCACATAGCTGATTGCAGGTCAAATCCCTCCACGGAAAACTTAGCCTCTCCTCTGTCCCCCCTTTGCCCCTGCTGCTGCTGTCTTCCTTCTTCCCGCTTCCCTTCATCCAGAGCTGAAGGATTACACAGCTCCTGCCCTGACAGGGTGCCTGTTTCTCTCTTGGCTTCGAAACCAAGGTGGAAATCACGTTGCGCATGGCTGGGGCTGGGATGTGGGCGGGTGAAGGGGTGGAGACAGTGTTTATTGCCTACACACCAAAGGCACTTGCCTAGAGGCTTTGTAAGGCTTGTTGATATTTCTCTGGGAGGCGTCTTGCTCTGCCTTATGCAGCACAGCTGATGGCAGCAGGAGTGTTCAGTCACTGTATTTGTTACAGGGGCTCAATTTTTATACAGGTGTCTTCACTGGGTTTTCATCAGAAACATCCTGGGACAAATTCATTCTTTGTGATGTCAGTGGATTTTGCTTCAGGGTTCTTCTTCTGTAGAACTTCTTTTTTATGTGTTATTTACCTCTTACTGAAATTTCACTCCTGCCTTGCAGCCTGCAGCCAGCCCAGCCCAGGGCTTCACACACAGCTCTGCCAGTGCCCCCGCTCCTCCCTGGGAGAAGGGAAGAACATTAGTTTGTTATTATCTTTTTATTGTCTATCTGTCCCCATTTAACTTCAGAGGCAGCCAACTTGATGACCATTCAGAGATGCAGAGCCATGGGGAGGGTTTCTGAAATCAGACAGAACTTGGATTGCTTTTTGTCCCACTAGTTTAAGCTTGAACTCAAAACCCTGTTGATTTCGGAGAATCAAATACGCTCCCAGATCAGTGACATACAGTGCTTTAAACCTGCAGATTATCTGCAATGTCAGTGCTGGGTTAAAGGCTAGTGTGTTCCTGTTACATCGGACTGTGCACTAAGAGGGTGGATGCTAAGCGCACATATGGGGACTGAGCCAAAGTAAATCCAGGGGATTGCTTCAGCTGGGAGCAAAGAGTGGGTGGATGGCAAATTCACTCTATATTTTGCACCCTTGGTTATGCTCTGCAGAAACACAGCTGGGGCCAGGGCAGGATGAGGACATCCACCTTCAAATGAGGTTGTAACTAGAGGGCAAATACATGCAAGCCCTGTTGACTTCCCTGCTGCCACCCAGGAAAAGGAAATAGAAGGTGACAGTGCCTGAGAAGAGTCTGGAGGAGAAACGTGGTGGTGTCAGTGTAGAACTACCTCATGGCTGGAGGAAGCTGGCAGAAAACTGGACGTCTGGCTTGGGGGGATGTAAAGCAGAGATTTGCTAAAATATCTGCGTACTTAAAATGTCTTGCTTTATTTGGAAAGGCCTTACAGCGGAGCTATGAGGGGAGCTGGCAGAAACAGCCCTGGAGAAGGTTCTGTACCCAGGAGGATCAGACACGGCTAGGATGGACGGGTGGACAGCGGTAGCGATGGAGGTGAATTGCAAGGCTTTTACTCTGAGCTCTGATTAAATACTGGATGGGAGGAGGCTCACTAATGATTCACAGAGAGAGTACTGAGGATGCTTTTAGAAGCTGAGGACAGGAGCTGGTGTGCAGCTTTGGCTCTCATCATATGCTAGAGCCAGGATCCAGACCAGCCACAGCTGAGATGAGTGTTTCTCTTAAGTCCCCTTCAGCCTGGGTTAGAGGTGACCCACCCCACATCTCCCCCCCAGCGCTCTGGCACCCCATGGCCTGGAATGCCATCTGGATGTAGATGTGGGTGGAGAACTGTGCTGTGTGGCCTTTACTCTGCTGTTGGGGGACGCAAGTAAATATTAGCTAATGTCATTAGCCTGGAAGAGATACTCTCTCCATATATCAACTCCCCCACTCTTTGGACTTTAGGAGCATCTGAGGGGGGTATTTAGGATCGATCCAGCCCATCAGTACAGGCAATTCTTTCCTCCTGTGTGGATCTTGTCAGCTCTCTGTCCCAGCCCAAGCAATGGGAGCACCAGTGCTCCTCTTAGCCCTGACCCTATTCCCGGTCACAGCTGCAGCGAGCCTGGAACCGTGAGAATATCTCCTTTCGATTTCGGGGTGCTTGGTGGAAGGGACTGTCATTGAAGGGTGGTGCTGAGGTGCTGCACTGTTTAGCGTCACAGAGCTGAACGGTGGGGACCCTGTTCTCAGGGAGGCTGAGCAGAAGCAGCTCCTACTGCGTCCCGTTGGAGCGCTGGGTGTCAAGCACCGCTGCAGGTGAAGCCCCTCGTGTTTGCTTGTGCAGGCGCAAAGCTACAGAAGCCATCCTGTTCATCCTGTGCTGGTGGGGGTGAAATCTGGAGTGAGGACTGAAGCCTTATGCCTCAGCCACCGGGTCTTCGGCTCCATTCCTCACACAGCCTTGCCCTGTGAGCTTGCGATTGGAGTTCCGTACGCTGGGCAGCTGTGTCCTGGCTGGTGGCAAGATGGTGACAGATATATACCAGGAGCCCTCTGGTTCCACACTGGGCATGTTGCTTCTTTCTGGTCTGGAAAGGGAGCTGCACTATAGTCACTTCACTGCAGGCCTCCAGACATTTCTGACCCCTGGTCTACCTCTTCATGAAAGCAGCAAAGATGGATTCTGGCCTGAATTGTTTTTGAACATCTCCTGCTCTCTTCTAGTCACTATATGGTGGTGTTCCCTGCTGTCATTCACCACTCCCAAGAGGAGAAGCTCTGCATTCACCTCTGCTCCCTGCCTGAGGCCGTCCACGTGGCTGTCACCTTGCAGGTGACAACCCAGAATCACACACTGGTGGAACAGGAGGTGGAGAAGCCAGGGACCTTTCGGTGTGTCACCTTCCAGGTAAGTGCAGCTGTGGCTGCTGATTTGGCAGTGAATGCACTCACTTTCACTTCAGACAGGAGCCCAGCACGTCTCTGGGCACACTGTTCTTTGCCTTGCCATAGGTTGCAAGCAGGTTCAGTGTATTTCCCTACCAGTGCCAGGCAAAATACAGCAATGTCCCGGAGCCTAGGGAATCTTTCCTGTGTAGATAAAAACCTGTTGTTTTGATCTGTATCAGTCCACTTCATCCTACTTAAAGCCTGTTAGAAAACATTGACTTTCAGTTTACTCAGTGTTTAGTCCCTAAAAATGCTTGTATATCACAGTGCAAGTCAATGCATAGGGAATATCTTCTTTTCATCCTTGCTTCCTCAGAAGCCTGGCCCTCCAGCTCCAAGAGGAGCGTTCTGCTCTAAAGCTGTATCCATACTGCAAAGTGTAGTTGCAGCCTGTATAGACATTGAGCTTGCTTTCATTTAGCTTTGATGGGTGGTGATGGCGCTGAACCCACAATGAACTGAATTTCACCTAGGTGGTCTGGGTATTTCTTGGGTGGCTTCAGTTCCTGTCAGTGCAACTTTGCTCTTGTTAGTCTAACTAGACACACCGAGGCTGGGTCATGACTACAGGGCCTTCAGTTACGTTTCTGGAGAGCCACGGAGACATGTCTGGTTCTGAAGCTCTACGAACTGCCCCTGTCTTCCTCAGCACGGTACTAAGTCGCTGTGCCTGTGCCCTGATTGCCCTGCAGATTCAGCAGAACTCAAGGAGGGGCTATAGTCACTTCTGGTTCTTGCGTCAAGACGACAATGAATAACTAAGTGTTTGGTGCCAGCCCTTAGGGTAGAGCGAGTCCTGGCTCTGGAAAGCCAAGGAAGTCTGCCATTAGCAAAAAGAACCTTTCTTCTGGTGAGCTTGGTCTTCCTGATACTAAGATGTCCTGTTTTTGCCGGGTCGGTATCTCATCTCCCCTTACTGTCGTGGTCATCTCTAGATCTGACTTCCCTATGGTTTTTCTTGGTTTCATAAAAATCTCATGTTTATGTGAAGTGGGAGAATGACATGTCAGTTGGTTCGCTTTTAGATTCGTGAACAAGAGACAGGCGGTGACTGCTTTTTCTCCCTATAATGACAAGCAGGTTAGAGACATACAGTGGAATTTTGACTCTGAAGTTCAGGGATTTTTTTAACAGTGAGATGATGTCTCACATCTGGGATAAGATGCAAAGTCTCTGACGAATTTGTTTTCCATTTCCTTGTATCAATCAACCTAGGTGCCAGAGTTCATTCCCAGGGAAAGAGATGATTCCACGTCACATGTAAGACATCTCTCTTGGCTGCCTCTCCTTTTACAAACTAGAGGGCTTTGGCCTCTCCTGTGTCTGAGCCATGTTAATGTTGGAGATGCAGGGTGGGAAAGATAGTAAAGGGGAGAAAGAAATGTGGAAAGGGGCAAACATGAGAAGGAGAAAGGCAGAGAGAAGAAAATGAGGAAGCTGGGGAGCACAGAGAAGACTATGACCAGGGAAAGAAGAGAGCTGGATCAAAGGAGGGGAAGGGAGGAGAGGGAAGTTGGAGATTTTGTTCAGGCAGGTGCCTCTGTTTCTCCTTCAAGCTACTTGTAGTCTCAGGCAGTTTATTTTTTTTTAACCTGACAGCCAGAGTAGGTGGTTTTCCTGCATGTCCTGATCCACAGCGGGGACAATGTGCTCTTTGAGGGTCGCAAGAAGGTTCTGGTGAAGCCCCAGAAGAATGTAATTCTGGTAGAGACAGACAAGGGCTTATACAAACCTGGAGAAACAGGTAAGGCAAGAAGATGGCATATGGAAATGGGGAGGGAAGAGTCAAGGTAGCAGCCACGTCTTGGGGGGAAGATTTCACCAAGGGCAGCAAGCTAAGCTTTTTGGAGATGGAAGAGAGCAGAGCTCTATTATCAGACGTTTCCAGGAACAGTATGAGTCAGGATGTTCCCCTCCGGGCTGCGCTGCACCAAATGTCCAGCCTGCTGCTCCTCGGTGTTGTTTTGGTGAAGTAACTCTAGTGAGACCTAAAAGGAAAGTCAGGACTCTCCAAGACACTGGACAATCTCTTGTTTTTGGAAAACCATTGATTACATCTGAGTAAATCCTAGAGTGACAGTTCTAAGCTGTAGAAATACAGAGAGTTACTCCACAGCCTTCACAATATGAACAAACTGCAGACAGACCAACCCACTGTTTAACACATCATTGTAATCTTTCCCGGTAAAGGCAGTGAGTTTCTTCAGCCTGCAGCTGCATGTAAACCTTCCAGACAAAGTCCTCTGGGATGGGAGATGCTGGGGAGGGCTGTTTGGGGAAAGACCTGAATACCTCTGAAGTAAGCAGAGAGACATGAATACTGGGGCACAGAAAGGCAGAAGCAGATTTATACAAGGACATGGTGCAGCCAGAATGCTTTACTATCCTTTTTGTTATATCTCCAGTGAAATTTCGAATTCTGAACCTCGACGAAGACCTTAAGGTCATTAAAAATGAGGTGAGTACCATGTTCTGCTTTTCTAGAAGGAGGAGCCTCCCGCATGAGGCACATTGAGAGGCTCATGAAAGAGACATCTCCCTTTATGCCTGTTAAACCATGAGAACAAATGATCTTTGAAGGGAAACCACTCATCCACTGGTCCCTTGGAGAAAGACTGCACTGTAAGATAGCACAGAGGGAGGAGACCTAGTGTGGGGTCTGGATGGGGCAGAACTCTCTGGTCAGGGGCCCAGGTCAGTCAGTGTTATTAATACTGGTTCACATGGGTGCTGTTTTGCTCTGTACAAAACTGAGCTTGTGTTTTTCTTGTTTTTACAGTATTCCCAGATATGGCTGCAGGTAAGTGACAAAGAACTGAACAAAGGTAGATGTCAGTCTCTTCTACTGTCCCCTTTCACTCCTGGACAGAGTTATGCCAAAAATGTAATCTCCTAAGGTTACGGTTATGGTTCAGGTTCAGCTGGTCTTTTCTACCTGGTCAGCCTGGGTTCTTCATTCAAACCGGCATCTCTGTGAGGTGCCACATAGCTGAGCTAGAGGCGGGGTGGTAATGAACCTTTGCCCAACACCTTGTCTGCACAGAGCACAAAGCACAAGGCCAAGTGCTCAGTAGATGCAGCACAGCTGCTTCTCTTTCCCACGGTGTTATGGTGTTACCACTTCCCAGTGGCTTTACTGTTCTTGGCAGCCTTTGCAATTCAAAAGTTCAGTAAAAAGATACTGGAGGGAGGAGAAGGAATCTTGCCTGGTGATCTGGCATCCTCTCTACAGGGGCAAGGGTAAGCCCTCATGGTGCCTTCTTGTGCCTGAGTATGGCTGGGCCCACCAGGTACCCATGCTCCAAGTATGACTTGGTGGCTCTGCATGTCCTTTCCCAAAAAGGATCCTGAATATAACCGTATTGCTGAGTGGCTGAATGTAAAGTCAAGACATGGCATTGCGGATCTGTCCTTCCCCCTGGCCTCTGAAGCACCCCTTGGGGAGTATACCATCTCAGTGCAACAAGACATGGCTCAAAAAACCTTCAGTGTTGATGAATATGGTGAGACGTGGACAACAGAGGTGAGGGAAAAGCAGTGTGGGTAGCTGGAGAAGAGAGCAGGACGATGTGGCGACGTTCATCAGACCTTTTGCCCTGGGAGAACAGCGGACTGGGGACAGGGACAGATGGGTCTGTGTGCACATCTCATGCTGGGCTGGAGGTTCTGCAGCTGCATAGGGTACGAGGTCTGACGTCTTGTTCTAGCTGCGGCTGGGCCCTGTGATGAGCACTTTCTGCTGCTCATTGTCACTCATTGTCACCCTCTTCTAAGCTAAATTTACTGCCCACTCCAGCCAGCTGTCATAACAGCAATGGCATCATGCCTTAGTCTCATCCAGTTGCAGCGATGTAGGTAAGGACAAAACCCTGTGCTGTTTAAAATGTTTATGCTTGACTGAGCTGGAGTGCAAAGCAGTCCTGCATGCAATTGTAGCAGCAAATAGAGGGTGGTGTGGCTGAAGGGAGTAACACCTATTGCAACATAGCGATGAATCACTGGGGACAGTACTGTCTTCCCCCCCCCCCCCCCCCCCCCCCCCCCGCCCCGGTCTGGACTGCAGCTACAACAGAACTTACAGTCAGTCATACTCAGTATTGCTTTTTTTTCTCCCTTCATGTCTTCCTCACTTCCAAGCAATGCTGAAAAAATTTGAAATAAAGATTGAGCACCCTCTGTTTATCACTACAGTGGATGAGGAATTTCAGGTGAAGGTCTGTGGCAAGTGAGTACATGATACCGTTGTGATCTCTGGCCTGTGGCTCCACAATCACCTCCAGATTGCCCATAGCCAAGAAGTGGCCTTCCAGTGTGATGTTCTTGATTACCCTGTAGTTGGGGGAGCCAGACCACTCTCTGGAACGGGCTCCTTCTCATACCTGGTCATTTACTGTGAGGCTGAAAGACACTAAGGATGGTGGGTATAGTGGGTGGAGAGGGATGCAAACAGATCTTAAGGGACGAGCTGAAGTTCCTGAGCAAACAAGTGCAAAACTCTTCCAGGCTCCACTTCCCCCCAATGTGGGTGGGGGGTGGCCTGGATCAATACTTCTGCTGAAGCAGCCAGTCTTCACGTGAATGTTTCTCCCCGTTGACACAGGTACACTTATGGGAAGCCCACTCAAGGAGAAATATATATTACTTTTATCACATTACCCCAGTTCTTGGAAGGCAATTTATCGAGTTCTACTGAGATGAGGAAGCAAAACAGCTGGGTAGGTGAACAAATAGGAGAGTGGAAAGTATAACCTGCTGGAAATGTATGTCTGTCCCCTTAACCTGCCTTGATGCACCTCTGATGTGCACATGGCCACGTCACAGAGATGGTCATGACTGGAAAGCCACACTGTCAGGCTTTATTCATCAGGGCCATACAGTTTCAGGGAGGAGGTTAGCTTTAGCTCAGGTGAAGACACTCATGCTCTTTCAGCTGCAGGATCTGGGCTTAATCTAGTCTCCCGAGTTTGCCTGTGACATAATTAACCCTCATGTGACTTGCCTGAAGCCACTTTCTGCCACTTTTTTGGTGACTGTTTAATCCAAGCATGTTGATTTTCTTCTCTGGCTAAGGTATCCATGATGGGTTTCTGCAGTTACAGGTTTTTGAGCTTCCATCTGTTCCACAAGTATTTGGAAATACAGGATTGCCCAGCATCTATGGAACAGTTCATCTTCCTCCACACCATGCTCTTTCTCTCTGTTCACATCTCTCTTTCTGCAGACAAACAAGAATGGCTGCACTACTTTTACAGTGAAGGCAAAGACTCTGGAATTAAATGAAATGGACAGCTACATAATTGTGATAGGAGAAATGGTGGAAGATGGAACAGGTACTGGAGAATATGTGAAGCGTTCTCTTCCTTGCAGGCAACATCTTTGGTTTTGACCTTTCTGCAGCAGTTAATTTCCTTTTGAAAAAGTAACTTGAGGGTTCCCAAGTCTTCTGGCATGATCATGGTCTCTATTCTAGTACCTCTTCCATCTATTATCATCAGATTTCCTAAGCTTCCCCACCCTTCACCTCCACTAGCACGTATACAATTTTTAGTGATTGCCTGGACACCAAGGTTTTCCTCAGCCAGTTGCAAAGCCCTGGCGAGCTATGGAGAAGTCTGCATCAAGCCCTTACAGTCCTTGCTAATTGTAGTGAACCATCCTGGCAGGTAGTCCCACAGTCTCTCGTCCTCTCTTTTCCTAAGCCTGAGGCATGGCTGCTTATACACACTCTTGCTGTGAGGAATGTCATTCCACTCCCTTTCAGTCTGACACAATATTGACTGTAAGGAGGTAGGTTGTCAGTATCAGTGTTAACGTGCACCTAGCTCTGGCAACTGGAGGTGTCCATTGTTCAAACTGTCACACTGTGGGTGGGGTTCTTCAGGCCACTTTTAGGCATCTACAGTGTAGCTGTCTAACTAAACAGTCACCCAGCTTCTCTTTATCATCAATAAAGAGAAATAAGTACTTGCAGGGTACGATGCATCATGTCACGAAACAAAGGGCCCAGAAACATTGAGGGAATCATATCCTAGAAAAATATATTTTTCTCTCCTAAATTTAGAGGTTGTAGATGTTGTAGCTACTGTTGAAGCATCTTCTTGTCTTCTGCTTCCCTAAGAGCACTGCTAGAGTTTAACAGATTTCTTATCTCTCCACCCAGGAACAAAGACTATGGAAATGGCTGAAATTCCTATTGCGACAAGAATGAAGTCTATAGAGTTTATCAACCTCCATTCATTCTACAAATGTGGACTACCATACACAGGGAAGGTAACACCCATGGATCCCCTCTCTGATGAGAATACATCATAGGTCTAATCTTCTGTAGGCAGAAAGCAACAATCTCCAGGAAAATAAGTGCTGCTCTGCTGGTACCCAGGAACTATGAGTGAAGCCTCCTGTAGAAGCTATTTCTTCTCCTCCCCCTAACATATTATATTCCCTGGACAGGAATTCTGGGACCAGCTGCAGTCTCTGGAGGCTTCCCCAGGAGCTCCTGAAAACTAGTCTGTGCAATAAAAGGCATATGGGATGGGGGTGGCGTTGGCAGGGAACTAACATTCCCTTTGGATTAAATGCTCATGGTAACTTGGCAGAAATCACTAAAGCCTTGTATATCAGTTTAGTGGCAGTCATTTCTGACTCAAGTCCCCTGGGTGATGCTAGGACTGCAGTCCCATTGGAGCTAGAAACTCTTTCACCTGGGCCAGTGCTAACCCTTCAGGAGGGCAAGGAACAGCAAGAGTCAAGTTGCTGGAGACAAGACTGTTTCTGATTGTCAAGGATCCTGCAGCATTGTCCAAGAAAAAGCTCAGGATCTGAGGAAATCACCTTTTTTTCCCCCAGTATAGGTGTCTCACTTGTCTGCACTACCATTTATTTCTAGTCCTGAACAGCTGCACATTGTTGGTTTTGTGTATTTATCACACTTTTGTTTGGATCCTTCCAACCTGAAAGCTAGAAGGGCTGAGGAAGCCCAATGATAGAAACCATTAATATTAAGCACTGTCAGTGCCTCAGAGTGTGGCACAACAGGGTATTAACTTCCTCCCCTTCTCTGCAGATGTTCTGCCACAGTGATGAGTCTCCCCTCAGAAATGAAACGGTCTACCTAACAGTTGACATCAACGATGAGGAGACACACCTGTCATTCCTCACAGATGAGAATGGGGAAGTCCACTTCTCACTGGATACCACCAGCTGGAACAGCGCGCTGGTTTCTCTGAAGGTGAGCATCAGCCGCAGAAAAAGGAGGATAAAGTGAAGGTAGACTGAGGAAAGGGAAAGAAAGTGGAAGAAATCTGAGGAAGAAATCTGATCTCATTTGACTGTATCTGTAGAAGCGTCTTTAATTACTCTCCAGTGCCATCTCCTCAGGGAAGATGGAGGTTGTGCTGCAAAAGTTCAGCCAAACAGTCACCAAAGGTGCTCTGCTGTCCTGAGCTGGAGCATGATCCTAATCTTTTGTATCCCCCCCCCCCCCCTCACCTTCCTTTGACTCCACTAAAAACATCTGTTAATCTGAATACTTCCTTGGAGGAAATCTCCCTTTTCTCCACTCCGGGATGTGTTGGAGGTGGCTCAGCAAAACCGGCAGTTGACACCCGTCTCCGTTGAGCTCCACTTCCAGGGGCTGCCCTTGCCCTGCAGCAGTACGTAGCTTGTCCAGGCTCAGCTTGGCAGGTAGCTGCTCTTGACCTCCCTTTCAATACCAGACCTTGAAGCACTTGGCTTCTTCACCTCACAACTTCTGATCCTACACCTGGAGCTCATTGTTACCAGCCTGGCAGTACACCCATCTTCCCACTACCTGCATTCCTGCAGCTGATGTGGGATTCATGCCCAAGCAGTACGATCTCCTACTGCCATCCAGTTCGCAGAGACTGGAACTATTGTTCCAGGTGTTTTTCCCTGAGACTCGAGTCTAAAACTTCCTAAGAGAAAGTCTCATAAGACACTTTAAAATGACATTTAAACAAAAGAATATTTTAAGCATACAGATGCGAGGTCTGCCATCAGCTCAGGTAATAACTTAGTGTTTTCAGCAGGTGTACAAGCTCCCTTGTATCACTTGATACTGATTGCCAGCTCATGTTTTTGTGCTCTGAAGGGTACCTACAACCTTGGAAATGACAATCACGCAGGAGTCGAGGATAGCTTCCACTGGCTGAAACCTTTCTACTCTGAGAGCAACAGCTTCCTTGAGATCAAGGCCAGGAATGATGGAATGATGTGATGCCCTGTGATCAAGAGCAGGAAGTGCAAGTGGATTATATCCTTGACTGGAATAAACTCAGCTCTGAAGCAGACCACATTGATTTCTACTACTTGGTGAGCACAGAAGACAGCTGAATCTCAGGGCAAGATTATGCTTGCTGGCATTTTACCCTTTTCTCACAGCACATAGATGCTGACGGGAAAGGGTAAGCTACTCCCAGGCCAGTATAAGTCAGTATGTGAGTTCTGTTCTGCTCAAACCTCCTGTTTTCCAGTTCCTGGACCTGCTCCTAAACCCCCAGCTGCTTTGCTTTGTTAGGAGTGCCTTGACCTAAGCTTGGGTGATAGATGCCTGCCATTCACCCTACTTTCTGTTATGTTCATATGGGTGGCAGTGGAAGGCTAGCCTGGTTTCTGCCCAGCAGGTATGCCCCACACTTCCATCTGTGTCTGGGGCAATCCGTCTGTGAACTAAGTGGCAACCTCCGGGGCAGCTGACCTCCTCTGGGCTGTATATTTACAGGAAAAGGCTTGAAATTGCACAGGGCCTTGATGCACTCCAGAGGTACATAATCACGTTTTGATGAAGTCCACTTTCAAAAAAGTGCATCCAAAGCAAGAGTGTGACTACAGCCTAGCTGAGAGGTTACGAGTATCTTGGTTACTGAATTGGGCTCATTCGTACGGTCAAAAAGTACTATATCCTAGTAATGTGAAGATCAGAGTTCACTGGGGCTTAAGAGCAGCTGCTCCTAGCTCCAGACGTACCTCTGGCTTTGCAAGTGGCCACGTCTTCTCATTGCCTAACCAACACCTCTCAAGTCCCTTCTCAACTATGCTATCACCATCTCTGCTGCAGAGCTCTTTAGGTCATGTCCTGCCAGCGGAGCTTCTGTGACAACATTTGTCAGACTTCCTTCTCTCTTCTTTTGTTCTTTTCCCACTCATGCTGTCAGAATTCAGGCCCTTGAATGGCTCTTCTCTTTGCTCTTCAGGTGATAGCAAAAGGCAAGATCCTTTTCAGTGGAGAGAAGCAGGTGCCAATTATACAGCATGAGAGTGAGTAGAAATGCATGAAGTGCCGTGCCTCATAACATACACCAGAAAACTGTGACCTGTCTCCAGTGACAATCTCTGCAGGTGTTATTCTTATCCACAAGTGGGAGCTACTGAACTGAGTTCTTAGTGGTAGTCCACCTCATTAAACCAACACAATCTCCTCTCATGTTGGTTCGGTGTCCTTCTAGTCGATTGTCCTTCTCCTGCCTTGTCTAATCGATCTAATATCCAACCTTATGACTTTGCTGCTAGCTTGTGCCTTTGGAGAAGATATAAAATTTGTGTAGCTTGCCTGTTTATCTAAGGTGGAATAGGGAAGAGGAATATTTTTGCCAAACTTGAGCCAAAGAAGTGGCCAGTATCCTGGGTTTATTGTTAATCTGTGACAGTGTCTGTGTGGGATGTTCTTATCTGCAGGTAGGAATTACTAAATTCCCTCGTTCAATTCTTATTGCGTGTCCTACCCCAACGAGCTGACGCAATTGAGTGCTTTCCCTCTCTTCCTTGCTGCTATCTTGTGCAGATCTGCAGGGCTCCTTCTCATTGACTCTGACTGTTGGCAATGACTTCCTGCCTGACATCAAGCTTCTAGTGTATGCAGTCTTCTTGGATGGAGAGGTGGTGGCTGATGTGGAAGAGTTTCAAGTAGAAAAGTGCTTTAGACACAAGGTGAGTAGAAACACAAGGAGTGCGATAGCATCATTGATGTGCTCTGGCCTGCTGTGGTTCCTGGTCCTGTTTTATCCTCAGCCAAGTGGTGTAAGCTGGATACACACCAAAACAGGTGCCCAGTATTTTTGTTTGGGAAACAAAACAGGTAACCTCCTTCTTCCCTGAATTCCTAGTCTTGCCCTCCTCAACACCGACCGGCAAGCCTTTCACAAGGAGTAAACCAGGCCCCCTTGAACTCTGTTTTCTCCCCCCATTCCCCATGACTGACTTGGGAACACACTGTCCTCCATGTTCTCCCTAACACAGAAGAGAAGCCTGCCTGCTTACCTCCCTGTGGTAGCTCTGGATCAGAGGGTGGTGGATGTGTGGTGGTAGGTGAATTCTGGCTGGGCGGTGCGCATCGCAGCCCCTGTAACCTTCCCAATGGGTTTCCAGGAGAGCCTGGCTCAGCATCTCAGCCCCCTTCCCTACCTTATTCTCTGTCTTTCCCTCTGCTGCCCAGACATCTAAGAGTCACAGGGTCCCACTCTCCAATGCTAAGCCCCCTGACCCTGTCTTCTTTTGCAGGTGGCACTGGACTTCTCACACAAGGAGGAAGTCCGGGGATCAGAAGTCAGTCTGGAGCTCAAGGCTGCTCCAGGGTCCTTGTGCTCTGTCCAAGCTGTTGACAAGAGTGTCCTCCTGAAGGAGAACAATACCCTAACAGCAAACGCAGTGAGTGCAGCCTGTGGTGACCAACCCACTAGTGTCTGCCTGCCTTCTGCTTTCTGTCTCCGTTGCGCTGGTGGGAGGAAGCCCATAGTTTGTCCCAGGATGTGGCTGCAGTGTTAGGTGGCTGCCCTGGCATTCCCCGTCCTCGGCCTCTTCTGAGCAGTTATGTGGTGATCATGTTCCTCATGCATCAGCCCTGCACTGTGGGCCTCTGCCTGGGGAGTGGTGGACGCTGCACGGCACTGCAGGGGTAGGCGGGGAGAGCAGCTTCAGAGAGATGCTGGTGCTTTCCGCCTGGAGGGAGAGTGCTTGGCAGCTTTCACAGAATCACAGAATCATTAAGGTTGGAAAAGACCTGTAAGATCATCAAGTCCAACCATCAACCCAACACCACCATGCCCACTAAACCATGTCCCGCAGTACCACGTCTACACGTTCCTTGAACACCTCCAGTGATGGTGACTCCACCACCGCCCTTGGCAGCCTGGGCATCCTTACATCCACATGTCTCTCTGCTGTTTCATCTTCCACCAGGCAGTGAGGCTAAACATTTGAAACTGAATTTTGCCCCAGTAGGGTCCTCCCATCCCTCTGCCCCAAACATTGCTGACTTATAACTGTATGACAGATCAGGCTGAGCACCTGAGCAGTTCTTTACAAAACAGTAGCTAGAGGTCAGCACCCAGTGCACACAGTGTCTGGTGAAAGTGGTCAGGGTTTTGTCGGCATCCAGGTGCATTTTGAGAATCTAGAAGGGTTGAAGGAACTTACCTTAAAGCAGTCCTGTGTTTCAGAGGAATGAATTTAAGACTTAGAACAAAAATACTACAAGAACTGAAAATCCTAACATAATTCCACAATGTATACCAGAGATAATACACATGTATATGCCTCATGCGAAGTTGTAAGTTATAGCAGGCCAGCCTGTTACAAAAAGTTTCACCAAATCCAGGGGGACTTGCTGCACCTGTAGATAGGACCCACAGTGTGGTCTGGTGTTCCATTTCACAGGAATGCTGTTCTAGGGCAGAGCACTTACATCATCTGCTAACAGGTATACAAAGTAGTAATCATTAAACATGTAAGTAAGTCAGATGTGCCAATGCCTTGTGCTCAAACTGAATCACGCATTTTATCCTAATCTTGCACCCTAGAGTTAAAAGGCTTGAACTGTCAGAGGTGAAAGTCTGCAGACTAAAAGCTACTTGCTTTCCACTCCTTGGGCTTTGTGTCCTTTAGTATAAGCTGAGCCAGTGCCAACTTCCTCAACTGCGAAGCTTTACGAAGTATAATAGAGGGCTACAATCCAAATATTTGACCCATACGCATGTTTGTTGGCCAGTTCCTTACGAAGACCTTTGTTTTCCCATTGCAGCTCTATGAGAAGGTCTTTGATGACAGCTTTACAATTGGAGGACGAGGGTTCCCTTATCACTTGGAAGACTTTGAGGAGTACCCTTGTCTGCCCCAGCAGCCCAGTCTCCACAAAAAGACTCGGATGGGAGCACCATGGTACCAAAGTGATGCTGATGTCTTTAATCTGTTTAAGGTGAGTCTCTACACTTGCACCAAACTTTTCCTGAGCCAGAGGTTGTCACTATGCCATCCTGAATGCCCACAAGAATTTACTCTTCGCAAACCTCAGCTGCCCTGACTTTCATTGCTACAAGTCATCTGTGCTGCCTTGTTCTTCAGTGTAGTCACACTCATTTGAGGACTATGGGGAAAGATGAAACTCATGAGTAAGCATAGTGCAAACCACCTGATTAGAGAAAGACAGTGTAAAAATGCAAAGACAGTGTAAAAAAATAAACTTAGTTTAGGCCATCATACCTACAAAGAGGGGGTGGCAAGAATATCCCAGTAAGACCTGAGCTCCTCACCATATTTTGACTCATTGCTGTTTGGCTATAGTACTATTTGCAAACTTCTTTACTCTGTGCTTCACTGAGTCGCTTCTTGCTTCTCCTCAAAGCAGTTTTAATAAAAAGAAGTCCTTCACAATTTGGCTTTATAGCTGACTGTCAAGACAAATGATGAAATAAGCTAATCTGCTAACAAGTGCAATAGCCAGAAAAAGATTAACAACATGTCCGCTAACTGAAACCCAAGCAGTGCTGCTTCTCACAGAATGCTGGTTAAAGAATTACATGCAAGTAAAAGCACCTCAAAATAGAAGAGGGTAACAACACCCTGAAAACAAACCAAAATGGATTCTGAGTTGCATGGGCTTCTCAGGCTGACAGAACTCTAGCTTTCAAATACAGAGCCTAATTCCCCGCAAAGGCACGGTACTCTGCTGTATTCTGGATGCTTACTGCTAGACTGTGTTGGATGCTAGTTAGAGATCCCACTGCTTCTCAGCTATTAGTGATCCTGTAACAGAGGACTGTCCTGTAACATAGGACTAAGCCCGCAGGCATATACAGCCTCCACAGAAAGGGTGAGGGCCCATACTCTCCATGAAGGGTTTTGGCACTTCAGGAAGGCAGAAGAGTTCTCAGTGACTTGCAGACCATTAAATCAAAGCAAGGATTGCTCACAGGATCAAATGCGTTCTGTCAGTGCAATGATGTCATCTTCTCAGTCCATGCACAAGGGTGCATTCCATCCAGTGTTTCCACCTTGTGAAGCACAAGCCCTGAGAGTCTGAATCTCACCCAGACAAAAGCAGAATCCATACTAAGTTGTGACCGAGTTGTCCATCAGTTTTCTAAGCCAGGACTGGTACTAACCTGTGTAAGAACGGTTGTGCGTGAACAGCCGGTCAGATCTTTCCATTCTAAAACTGTGCAGAGATTTAAAGTTCAGAATTTTTTTCTCTGGAGTTTTTCATGGGATATATGGTGTTTGACTGTCTCATTGTTAGGGTTAGGCATATGAAGGATGGATCTTGTTGAAATTTACTTTTTGAGAAGGAATAATTGGCCCCACTATTCCCCAGAAGCTGGTTTCCATTCCTCATGCACTGCCCAGAGTCTGAGCCTGTAAGTCTACGCATATGTATATAAACAAGCAGCATTTTAAGGTGTTTCAGCTACCACCAGCCCCCTTATGAAACCTGCTATCATGAGATATTTTCAAGATTTCTTGTTCCCTTTTATTTATCATTGATTTACTCTCTTCATTGTTTTCCCAGATGTTGCGCATGAAAATATTAACCAATACTAGAATCAAGAAACCAGTTTCCTGTATGCGACCAGGCTTCGAGAAAAAGATGTATTCTGGAAAAGTCAATGTTGTTGGTAAGGAATGGACACGTCCATCTCCTTGACTGAAGGGGCTCTCCTCTCCCAGTTCTGGCCTGCCTGCATCTGAGACGGCTGACTTCCATCTTGCTGTGTTTCTTGTTTGTGTATGAGAGGAACAGAGCTTGTGTCCAACTCAGTGGACCCGGTTTATAAATCACAGATAAAAGCTCAGATCTCTATGCTTGGCTGTCCCTGTGTTTTGTGCTCTTCACAGAAAATGTAGCGTGCTCTCCACCAGCACTTTCACAGATAATTTGAAAGAGTGCGACTGCATTCGAGCATGCTGTCTCCCCCTGGATCCAGACCAGATCAGATTCTCACTGAAAAGCCAACTTTGTCCACTCCTGTTCTGTGTCATAAAGCATTTACGGTTTGTGTTGGATCACCTGTGAATGAAGAACTAATTTCACCTGTAGCTACATGTGCTGTTTTCTGAGGTATTGCTGGCTTTTCCGCAGAAAATCATGTTGGCCATGGTGATTCTGCACCTCGCTCTGATAACACGAAGAAGCCAAAACCACGGACACTTTTCCCAGAGACCTGGATTTGGGATTTGGTCTCTGTCGGGTTGGTAACAGCCTCTACCCGCCCTACCCAGAGAGATCCCCTGGAGACTTCTGACTGCTTCTGAGCAAGTTCTCCTCTCTCTTCCTGCTGTAGGGACGAGGGACAAGTGTCTCTCCAAGTTGCTCTACCTGACACCATCACAGAATGGAACCTTCTGTGTTGCCGGTACTGGCTTTGGGTTCTCGCCTCTGACCACTCTTAGGGTCTTCCAGCCTTTCTTTGTGGATCTGTCACTGCCGTACTCCGTGATCCAAGGAGAGACTTTCAGCCTAAAAGCCACTGTCTTCAACTACCTCAAGGACTGTATCCAGGTCAGTATTCCCCCAGTTACACACCTCTGTTGGAGCAAAACCTTGAGCCCAAAGGCAAGCTATGAGCTCCTCAGGAGCCCTAGATACTGGCACCTGGGCCACAAAACACAGCCTCGCACTTCATGACCCATAGTGTTTGCTCCTTTCTGCTGTGCCTGGTACTAACATTATGCCAATGCGTGCTTGCACACCCCACCGCACTCAGGTGCGCACCACTCTCACAGAGACCCCAGAACTAAAGGTGGATGCCTGTCCGGACTGCCGGTTCACCAGCTGCCTCTGTGCCAACGAAGTAAAAACCTTTGAGTGGAACATGACGGCTGTCAGGCTGGGTGAGGCTGAGCAGAGGGAGGAATGGAGGGGTGGAATTTGCCTACCTCTGCACGTCTGGTTCCGATGCTCGTCAGAGCTGTCTGCTGCAAGCGCTCAGCGACCTGCCCGTGTGCTCCCTGCAGGCAAAGTGAACGTCACTGTGAGCAGCGTGGCAGAAGATTCACATGATTTGTGTGATAACAGGATTGCTGTGACACCTTTGCAAGGGGAGAGAGACATGGTGATAAAACCTCTGCTTGTGAAGGTTAGTCACACCTCGGGGTGGAGAAACCTGGGGGTAGTGGGTCATCCCAGAGGCAGTTAGCAAGATGCTAAGAGGAGGTTTAGCCCCTTGTTGGAAGCAGACAGGCCTGCTGAGGCATGGTGACTTCCCTTCCTGCCTTCCCTATCTGAACTACTCTTTCTCCATCTGCAGCCAGGAGGTGTCCTACAAGAGAAGACCCAAAACGCCTTTCTCTGTGCCGCAGGTATGGGACAAAAATCCCTGACTGCTATTGCTCATAAGAGCAGGATGGAAGGGACAGGGCTACTGCAAATACCCAGAGGTGGGGGGAATTTGTCAGAGAGCAAGCGCTGGTGGCACCATCCCTGCCTGGGAGAACAACCACTACAGTTTGTCCATGTCTGTCTTCTACCTGGCAAAGTTGCCTGTATCGAGGCATTTGTTTGCAAGTCTCAGCTGCTGTGACTCAACGTCACACTGAGCCTCACCTGGGTCTCCTTGGGATGTTACACTCGTGTGTGATACTTCTTCCACGGCATAAATTTCTGGGTCCTGCCTTCCTCAGATAACACCATCTCCAAAGACTTCTCCCTGACGCTGCCTGTGGAAGTGCTGGAGGGATCTGGCCGAGCCACTTTCTCTGCGATTGGTGAGAAAGGCTTTCCCTGCTCTTGGGTCCCTAGTGGGAAGAGTTTGCACAATGCTTTGGCCTTAACGATGCATCGACTCAGTTCCTCATGAGATAAATGGTAAGGGTGTGATGTCGGCCTCAGAAATGTGGCTCAAGTGATCTTTTTCAATATTTATTCCTCTCATAAGGAATGATCCTGGGTGATCTCCAAGTGGCGGGTATCTCCTCTGTCACTGCCATCCACCTGAGTGAAGCAAAATCATCCCTGCAGGTTTCCACCTAGTTTGCCTCTATAATTCTTTTCCCTCCTTGATATCCACTCAGGAATGACAGCTCTCTTCACCTTTCTTCAGATCCCCTCATCTTCGCATTCCCTTCCTCCTCCCGGAACCATGACATCTTCCCTTTCTGTGCTGGCCTAATCTAGGAGGGGTCAGCAGAAATTGTCATCATCTCCATTCAGTGAGGGGCTGGCTCTTTTCCAGGATCCCAGCAGAGTTTAGAGAAGGCAGCAGTCCCTTTGATTCATACTGCTGAATGTCTGTGCTCTCCCTTTCTCCTGCCTCTCCACCTCAAACTTAAGGGGACATCATGGGCCCAGCACTTCAAAACTTAGACCAGCTGCTAGAGATGCCCTTTGGCTGTGGGGAACACAACATGGTTCAGTTTGCACCAAACATCTTCATACTCCAGTATTTGAATAAGACTAAACAACCGGACCCAGAAATTGAAGATAAAGCACTGAAATTCCTGAGAACAGGTAAACATTGTCCTTCTTCCTTCTGCAAAATGAAGGTGCTATAAATCAAGAGTGTGGGGCAGTGGTCTGGTGGGGAGGTGCAGGGCAGGAGTGGGAGCTGTGACAAAGGAAGATATCACAGAGAATAAGGGAAATGTGTCATGGAAGGAAAAGCGTGTTTCTGAAGAAGGACTTCTGTCTCTGCCTGTCATTGAGGTGCTAAGCCTGCTTTTCTGAGAAGGGTGTGGGTAATTAATGGTCTCCATCATTACGTGATGCCTGTGGTTTGTTCCCTTATCAGTCCAAGGCAGACCGAAGTCCCTTGTGGAAACAGGGCATCAGCTGCTATTAATTGGAATAAAGAGTGGCCTTCGGGGATAGATAAGAGTTTGGTAGCTTAGTGTTTTATGATTCTATGTTTTAGGACATGTATTGTGGGGGCATGTCAGCTCTGTCCAATATCATCTGAATTCAAGGCAGTGCCAGTGTCTGTGTCCCATTTTGCAATGTGCCTCACATTCCAGCCTGTCGGTCTCCTTCTCCTGCTACGCTGCAAGCTCAGCAGCCTCCCATGGATAGGATTTTAATCCCTTTTCTTCCTCCTTTCTCTCCTGTACTGTGAGATAGGACAGATATCTGGGAAAGGGGAGCATACCCAAGAGAATGCTTGCAGCAGAGGGGCGAGGTGCAGGGTGAACAGGGAGGCTGCGTGGAGGGTGGAGGAAAAGCAAACAGATACGGACAGTGTTCTGTCCTCAATGCCTTATTGCTTTCTGTATGTCCCATAAAAAGTGCTTTTTTGAGTCCCAACAGGGCTAGCAGAAGTGCTGAAAAACAAACAGGGTTTCATATTGGCTCCCTCTAGGAAAAGCCTTTCTCCTCACTCCTACGGCTATTTGCATTCACACCAAGGTGCCCGTGAGTACACCAGTATCAGTACAGGTTGCATCAGTACAGGTGAGGGGCTGACCTGCTGGAGAGCAGCTCTGTGGAAAGGGACCGGGGAGTCCTGGGGGACAACAGGATGGCCACGAGCCAGCAATGTGCCCTTGGGGCCAAGAAGGCCAATGGCATCCTGGGGTGCATCACGGAGGGTGTGGCTAGCAGGGCGAGGGAGGTTATCCTCCCCCTCTACTCTGCCCTGGTGGGGCCACGTCTGGAGTGCTGTGTCCAGTTCTGGGCTCCCTGGTTCAAGAAGGACAGGGAGCTGCTGGAGAGGGTACAGCAAAGGGCTGCGAAGATGATTAGGGGACTGGAACATCTTTCTTATGAGGAAAGGCTGAGGGACTTGGGTCTTTTTAGTCTGGAGAAGAGAAGACTGAGGAGGGATCTTATTAATGCTTTTAAATACTTAAGGGGTGGGTTCCAGGAGGATGGAGCCAGTCTTTTTTCAGTGGTGCCCAGTGACAGGACGAGAGGTAACGGGCACAAACTTGGTCATAGGAGGTTCCATCTAAACATGAGGAGGAACTTCTTTCCTTTGAGGGTGGCAGAGCACTGGAACAGGCTGCCCAGAGAGGTTGTGGAGTCTCCTCTGGAGATACTCAAAACTCGCCTGGACACGTTCCTGTGCAACCTGCTCTAGATGACCCTGCTCTGGCGGGGGGGCTGGACTAGATGATCTCCAGAGGTCCTTTCCAACCCACAGAATCACAGAATCATTAAGGCTAGAAAAGACCTGTAAGATCATCAAGTCCAACCACCAACCCAACCCCACCATGCCCACTAAACCATGTCCCACAGTGCCACGTCCACACGTTCCTTGAACACCTCCAGGGATGGTGACTCCACCACCTCCCGGGGCAGCCTCTTCCAATGCTTCAACACTCTCTCAGGAAAGACATTTTTCCCAATATACAGCCTGAACCTCTCCTGGTGCAACTTGAGGCCATTTCCTCTTGTCCTGTCGCTAGTCACTTGGGAGAAGAGACCAACACCCACCTCTCTGCAGCCCCCTTTCAGGTAGTTGTAGAGAGCGATGAGGTCTCCCCTCAGCCTCCTCTTCTCCAGACTGAACAACCCCAGCTGTCTCAACAGCTCCTCACAAGACTTATGCTCCAGACCCCTCACCAGCTTCGTTGCCCTTCTCTTGGACACACTCCAGCACCTCAATGTCCTTCTTGTAGTGAGGGGCCCAAAACTGAACACAGCGTTCGAGGTGCGGCCTCACCAGCACCGAGTACAGGGGCACCATCACCTCCCTACTCCTGCTGCCCACACTGTTTCTGATACAGGCCAGGATGGCGTTGGCCTTCTTGGCCACCTGGGCACACTGCTGGCTCATATTCAGCCGGCTGTCATCAGCACCCCCAGGTCCTTTTCCACTGGGCAGCTTTCCAGCCACTCGGCCCCCTATCATTCTATCATTCTGTGAGGGTCCCCTGGGACACGGGCAGACGTGAGAGGTGGGTGAGCACGTCACCATTCTGCAAACCAGCAGGGCAGATACCCACAGTACTTGCACACAGCAGCTCTATTAACGTAAAGCAGCCACATGGCACACTTCAGTGATGCTGTGTGACTGCTTCTTGTCACGCTGATGCTGTGGGATGCATGGGGAACTGCGAGGTGGTCGGTTTGCCTCAATGTCTCTGACAGTAAGACCTGGTGAAGTCTTTTGCTGTGAAGCCTTCTTCCCACAGCAAGGATGCAGTTTGAGATGCTACAGGCCCTCACACTGAGAGTTGTGTCCTGGCACCTGCCTTCATAGGTTACCAGCATCAGCTGCTCTACAAACACGATGATGGCTCCTACAGCGCCTTTGGGAAAGCTGACAAGCAGGGCAACACATGGTGAGTGACCAGAGTTGGCACTGTCATCCCAAACCTATTATCCTTGCTGGTTCGACTCTCGGCTGTGACATGGGATTCCTTTGTGTTCTGACCACAGGCTGACAGCTTTTGTAGCCAGGTCCTTTGGACAAGCCAGCTCTCACATTTATATCAATAAGGATCACGTGCACAATGCTCTGCTCCGGCTGCAGAAGCACCAGCTGCCCAGTGGCTGCTTCCAGAGTGTGGGGAAGGTCTTCAACAATGACTTGAAGGTATGGCTGCCAGATGTGGGAGTGGGAGTGGGAGGAACACAACGTGGGGCACAGGGTTGCTTACCCAAGCTCTTCCACTGTGCACAGTAGCACAAAAAAATGTCCCCATGGCCTAGCACAGCCAAGGCAGCTTCACAGAGCAGAATGAAAAAACATGGCCTAAAACAGCAGGTGTTTCCTCTATGTGAGTTTTTAATCTCTGCTAGGCTTTCTTCATTTTTACTCTAGCCAAAAGGCACATGGATAATTGTGCCAAGGCACTTCAATGGCACAGGGAGGAATATTTTTGTATTTTAGTGCTTGTCTAGAATTCCCTGGCTGGATTCTCCCTCTTCTTATGCCTTATGACGCACAATAGTCTCCAAATAGGCCTGACTATGTGCTCTAGTATGGCATTATCTGAAGACACGGTTGTCCCTCCACCGCCCAAAAAGTATGACTTCTCCTGGAGCCTGGCATCCCCAAAATGATCCCTGCAGTGTAGCTGGAAATGTACCAAACTCTTGGTGAACATGCCCTAGTGCTCAGGTACCAAACAGTGTACGGTATGGCAATGCTTGGGTTCATTGTCTTTGTAAAGGTAAGAATAATCCAGATTGGTCAGACTGCAAAGTCACCCATATTAAATACAAGGCAGGTTTATGAAAGAAAACAGGCTGCTATTTTAGCAAAGCAAAGGGTTACGCCCTTTTTCTTAAAATTTGGATGCAGTAAAAAATAAAACCAGAGTATACGTGTAGACTGTTCATCCTTGTATGACTTTCATTAATTTCTCATCTTGGGTTTTCTATTTGAACAGAACTTTTTGGAATAGGTTTTGCCCCCCCAACCCCCTTACACTTCACAGTTTCTGCTATTCAGTGTGAACAATGCTTTTCAGCATCTCAGCCCAAATTTCCTCCCTCATTTTAGATGTAGTCTTGTCTCATGTCTGAGGATACAAGCAGAACTTCCCCAAGAATCAATGTCCTCTGATGGGAAAAGAGGCTCCTGTGACCACGTTTAACCCATATCAACCTGTAGCTTCTCACAGTCAGCTGAATTGTATGTAAACTTGCATTGCTTCTTGTATGCAAATCCTGCATCATAAAAACTTTGTTCAAGTGTCCAGTTGTAACATATTTAATACAATACATAACTTAACAGCTTGCTTCATGCCCTTCTATGAGAAGGCACACTTAGGCTGTACGCACAATATGGCTCTGAGGTTGCCCTCGACACCAGACTTCCATGATATTCAGTAAGTGAGCCTGGAGTCCTTTCCTTCAGTCCCCACATGTCCACGAATGCCCAGAGGCATGCTACTGTACTCTCTCAGATACGCCATCCATGGGCAGTTTCAGTGGCTATACAAAGACAGGCAAGCAATGGTTGGTTTTGTCCCTTTCTGATGTTTGTCTGTGTGACTTGCAGGGTGGTGTGGATGATACAATCTCATTAACAGCCTATATCACTGCTGCACTGGTGGAGCTCCATCTGGAGAAGAATGTAAGTCACATCCGAACTCTTGCCGGGCTTGGGAGTGTGCTCCACCCTTCATTCCTCCCCAGGTCTGTAGTTTCAGGGAGTACTCAGCTTGAATTGGTGAAAGGTTCTGTCATGTCCCACCTTTCTACACAACAAGCTCAATAGGAACTTTTTAACTTGGTAAGAAGTTCTTAGTAGAAATGGCCTGATTTGCAGCAAAGCAGAGCGTCTGCCATTGCCAACTGATCTCAGGGGAAACACTTGTCTCTGAAAATGGCTCAGGGCTTGCAGGGAGAGGCAATAGTTTTAATTAAACTGACCAATATAGCTAAAGGAGAAAAAAATATACTACCTTTCAGGTATGCAACCCCGCCCTGCTTCAGAACTGAAATAAAAGCAGTGATCTTCAAGCCAAGTGTAGACTGTTATAGCCACCATGGGCGGATATTCCAGCCTTACTGGTACAGTTCTGAAAACAACGTCGTACCCCCTCGAGCGCCGAGACCCAGAGCATGCAGATCTGACAGTTCGGAGCCAGTGTCTTACCAGACATGTCCTACAGCTGGGTTCTCCAGTGTATTAACAATCCCCTGTCCCAGTGATATGTCCAGTCACATCTTTGTTTTCAACCCAGAGTGAGTGATGCTTTGTCCACTCTACTTCATGTTCCACAGCTCCGAGAGAGATGCTAACACTGAAATACATCAAGGATGTAGCTGGGATGCTTGAGGGTTGGGGACAGATTTTCACAACAAAAAGTGGCCAGAGGAAATTCACTGAGTTTGGATTCCTTTCTCAGGACACCATGCTGAATAATGCCTTACATTGCCTCAAGAACGTAACACTTGACAAGACGAGCCTTTATGTCAAGGCCTTGATGGCTTATGTCTTCACACTGAGCAAGGACAGGGAGATGAGAGAGCAGCTCCTGGATATGTTAGAGAAGGAAACTGGTAGGTTGTTGCTGCTTAGAAGATTTTGGGTTCTAGAGAGAATGACTGTGTTTAAGGCCTGATATCTGTAGGATTTAACTGCAGTGGTTTGGGAAATTTAACTATTCTCAGATTGGCTTTTATGTCAGAAAATGGTAATTTATTGAAGCTGTGAAAGTCTCTAGTTTTCTCAGACCCAGGAAACAATTTCTAATCAAAAGCAGCAGAGGTGATCCATGCTTAATTTATGTGGTCAAAGAACTCACTTGAGTTGTGGTGCTCCCATCATTCTTCAGCAATTCCTACATAGTACAAGAGATCTTGCAGAGGAAACTTGCTTCACCATGTCTGTTCAACTGCTAGTCAGGGCATTTACTTGCAGAATTCAAACCTTTTGACTGCTTCCCCATCTACTCAGCTCAGGGCCCTTGGGTGGATGAGTCTTTACTACTGTGCTGCTGAGCTTGATTCTTCCTTTTGCCTCTTTAACTTGGAAAAAACTGGACTTCTATCCTGAATGAGGATGCCAGGTGGGGGTTTCAAAGCACCTAAGCCTATGGCTAAACAGTTAGTGACAATATTACGTGGTTTGGCTTAAGTAAGTTCCTCCCCACATCTGTTCATTGGTATGGCAGTATGGTGAACTACACTGGGGACTGAAAAATAACACAGAAGAAAGAAGCGAGAGAGGATTTTTCAGCCTGACCAGCTACCAGTGCAGAGCACAGTTCACTGCATAGCCACTCAAGCTGCCCAGCTGGCTTCACAGGGTGGCTAGTGGGCGAACTGGAAGGAATAGACTTGCAGACACTGAGTGCAATACTTATTCAGAGCTGCCTCTGAGATAGTACATATGGAACAAGTGACTGAAGCACATCCCCATCCACGTCCAGTCAGTCTGACACTTCTAACTTACCAAGCACTTTGGAAAATGTCCCCTTAAGGCCCTAGGGCATGGAGCACTACAAACTGCCTATGGATCAAGTGGTAGTTTTCTTTGGCTTTTGCTTCCACTGATAATAGTTAGCAATGACTTGGCAAGAGCAATGGAGTTGTAAGTGGGGGAAAGATGTTGTCCTACACATTTAAATGTGTCTGTGTTCTGCCTGCTGAGCCTGAGGCTGTGACTGCAGCCACCAGCTGCAGCCAGTTTGCCTGCTGGAGAATCTCTGCTGGAAAGGATTATCTTCTGCTGGCTAGAGAGACCTTCCGTGGCCTGGTGGCTGGGATTCTGTTAGCCTCACTAACAGGATTACATTTGGAGCTCAAACAGGAGTTTGGTGCTTTTTAAAGAGTCCAGGTTAATCTGTAGGTCATCTGTAGCCGCATCTCCAGGACACCTTCTACCACTTCATGAAAAAATCGTTCCGCTTATGTCACCTTAGAAATAACAAATTACAAATCCCTATGCAAAAACCTTCCATTGTGACAAACATAATGAAGTAATACCAGTCCATAGAGTCCCTGAGCTAAATTCTAAAGTCTTTATGCTGGTTTTACCAAATGAGTGATTTGGTGATTCTTATTTCAAAACTGAGAGTTTGTTCTGAAAACTGACTTTGAATTTAAAAGCATTTCAGGTTTTCACATTTGTACCATTGCAGAAGATGTCTACACTGGCACAATCAAGCTAAATTCTTAGCTGAATTTTGGTTACACCCTTACTCTCACTGCAGCAAAATATTCAACCAGACTCAGATGCATTCAGTGCCTGCGAGCTTGGACCATAGGTCAGAACCCAGTGTTAGCTTAAATTGTCCTAGCCTATGCACGGCATAGTGAGGATGCCAACAAAGTAAGTTGGGTAGTCTTGCTCCTCCGGCAGCCTGCCAGCAATTCTCCCTCAAAGAGCGACCGATTCTTGTACAATAGATACAACGGACTGGAAATGAGTCCTAGAGCTTTTCAGCGCAGGCAGCCCTGTTAGACTATCCTAGGTAAATGCAGAAACAGCAAAAATGCTGTAGCCTGGGGACATAACTTTGAATATACACAGAGTAGAGTAAGACTAGGACTGTACTTCAAACAAAAAGCCTCTGTTCAGATCAATCAGTTTCTAGGGGAACTGTTTCCTAGAGGAACTGGTTGAGGATTTGGGGCCTGGATCCCTCTGTGGTTTCAAAGGAAGAAATGGAGCCTATCATAGATGGTTGGCCCTTCAGAGTACAAAAACAACAGGAAGGATTGGCTTCTGCACTCTGAGGTGCCCCAGCAAGGCACATGCGTTTCTCATGGTGTACAGGAAACTGCCAGTCCTCGAAGGGTGCCAGGGCAGGAGAAGCTGATATTCACGGGGATCTAGTGTTCTTCTCTTCCACATGTTTCTCCCCTCATCAGCAGAGCTCCTGACATCACACTCCAGTAGTGAAGAATCTTCTTCTTCTATGATTGAGACAGTAGCCTACATCCTCCTGGCTCGTGTCTCCAAACCAGACTTGGCACTCAATGAAGCCTCAGTGAGCAAGCTTGTGCACTGGCTCAGTGGACAAAGAAATGCCTTTGGTGGATTTGCCTCCACACAGGTAACAAGATGGGGAAAGTCATGGGGGAAAGAGAGAGTTACTGTGCCTGGAGTGATGTGCACATCTTTCATGCTCATATCACTCTAGATCCACCCTTTGCAGACAGGCATACATGAGCCCTGCTTGGGAAGGGGAATGCCTTGGGGAAACTCCTCTTCTGTGTGGTGTAACTGGGATTACCCAGGGCCTGGGACTGCTAACCCCAGGGCTCAGAAGCCACCCTTTCCAGGTAACAGAAGTCATCCTGCTGCCTGTGGCATAGACCCTACCTATGCACTTAGTGGCATAGACTCCACTTCTGTCGGAGTGTGAATCAGGGCTATGAGGAGTGTGGTTCTTCCTGCAGTGCCTGACCTAGTGTGCTGGATCTTATACTGTGTGGCTCCACAGCAAAGTGACTCTCTACCTTCAGGACACAGTCGTTAGCCTGCAGGCCCTTGCTCAGTATGCAGCCCTGATTCCTCAGGAGATCAGAGATGTAAAGATGACAGTGAAAGGCAAGGAGGCTTGTGAACTGGGAATTAAGGCCTAGAGCAGCATGGGAATGCACTGGCAGCGGCTTGCAGAACCACAGCAACTATCTCAGTCAGCATGGAGAAGCTCCGCAGTCCCCAGAGCACCAGCAGCTGAGATGGCAGCATTCCCAAGAGCCAGAGCTCCTCCCTTGGGGGAGACTTGGCAGCCTGGGCTGAACCAGCCCTGAGGTGCATTCTCCAGCAGTGTGAACCTCTGCTGGAACCAGACAGCAGAAACTCCAGTCCCTATCCATATTTCACTTGCTTGCATCTGTCTAGAATGGGTGTCTTGGTCCATATTCTCCATGCCCTACTGTCCTGAAAGAGAATGATGCCAACCTTGCCACTCTCAACCTCTAACATCAAAGACCACTTCCAGCTGTTGGAGTGGGAAGCATGAAGATTAAGCGTAACACATTTGAGGCACAATCTGTCTCCATATTGAGCAAGTAGACGGGGGCGACTTTTTGTCCCTTTCTCCCATCAGTTAGACACGCTGCTGAGCTTTCACATCACTGTAGAGCAGGCCAGAGTTTGGAAGTGTTCATTAGTATCTCCTAGAAATGCTGTGATGCCTTCCACATCTAATGTGCTTCTCTCCTGCCTTTTTTCAGTTACGTAGGGGACCGTGAAACCAGTAACACGGCCCTGGTGGATGTGGAGATGCTGTCAGGGTTCATTCCTGTGAAGAACTCTGTGAAAGCGGTAAGACTTTTTCCTCTGGCCTTCCCTGAAGATATGAAAATCTATTTTCCAGACATAGCTCAGGCAGAAATATCCAAACACCTAAGAACTGCTGCAGAATGGTAGCTACTTATCTTACTAAAAATTAACTAAACTAAGCAAGTGCAGATATAGTGGGCTACTTCACAAGGCAAGTTTCCACTTGCAGAACCGATTGTACAGTTTTTCATGTTCAGTAGTGAGGATCACACACACAGCAAGAGGTCAGAGAGGAGCTGAAAAGCACCTAGTTAGAATAATCTGGGGTGCACTGAGACCCTTTGCTATTGCCAGTGCCATTTGTAGGGATACTCCATAAAGCGGTGTTGAATGCCATAGAGTTGTTCAATGACATGCTCCAGTGTTTCAGGAGATAGCCAGGAAGATCCATCATAGTCTCCTACTAACCATCTTCCTCTTTGCTACAAGTGCTGAAAGTAGGAACGTGGCTCAAGGACACTTGTTCCAAATCTGAAAAAGTGTTTTCTAAGGCTTTGTGCACTCCCAACAATCTCAGTGCCATTGTAGTTGGGGAGCACAGGCCTTCCCCTGACTCAGCTAAGTGCTTTAGTCAGCAGTGGTTCACTGACAAATACCAAACTTGGTGTGAGACCACAGGGAAGGTCAATGAGCTGATGTTAACCAAGCTCATCTCTTGTCTGCCTATACAGCTGGAGAAGATACCCCTGGTGAAAAAGACAGAGATAAAACCAGACAAAGTCACAATCTACTTGGAAGAGGTAAGAGGAAGACCACAGGGAGCTGCCCATTCAAGTAGTAGCAACTGCAGTACTTTGCGTTGGGACTCTCAGAGATCAGAAATACAAATCTCTAGGCTGGTCAAGCAGGCTAAAATTTTGGCAAAAGAGGTAGAGGGTGGAAGAACCTAGAAAGATAGAGAAAGAAATCTCTGATGCAGAGGAAATAAAGTTGGTATGTAGATGACTTTGAGATGGCCAGGACATTTCTGCTCACTTCTTCTCTCCAGCTGGGTGAGACTTCTCTGAAGCTTAATATCTCAGTGGAACAAGATGTTGAAGTGCAGAACCTGAAAGCGGCAACAGTGCATGTCTATGACTACTATAAGCCAGGTGAGATTTCTCTGACATAGGCAAAGAGTAACTATTACACCCCCCACTCAGGCACTGTTCTGTCTATGCCCCTTATTCCCTTATCTCCCTTATTCCAGTGCACTTCCTCCTGCTTGGGATTCCTCTGCACAAAACTTCTACATTCAAGTAGCAGAATCACTTGCTTTTCTGTTCTTGAGATGAGACTGCCTGGCACTATGATTATGTTGTGGTGTGTATGTGTTCAAAGTGACTGTGTTTTTTGACTTCCTTTAGCTTCAAGTTACGTCTCTATGGAAAGAAAGCTTCTCTGTCAATTTACCATGTCTCCTCCAGCTCCTTAGCTCTCTTGAAAATACTTAGGCACTTATTTAAAATCAGTGTTACATACTGCTACCCTGATCCACCAGAAGGCAGAATTTAGTTCTATGCTTTTCGTGTACAGTGTAATAATCCTACCATCCATTGGGTGCTTCCATGTCTCAGATGATAACAGGAAAATAATTTCTTACTCTTTAAAGCTCTAAATGAACTATGAGCACACAGAAGAGAGGTCTTGGAGTCATTTTGAGTCTCTCTGATTATTCCATGCTCAGTACGAGCCAAAACAGCAGATGGAACATTAAGAATTATTTAAAAAAAAAAAATTTGAGAACAAAATGATGAACTGCCACTAGAGATTTAGAAAGCAGCACCACAGGCCTACATGTTGTATACTGAATTCCATTCTCGTTCCCCCTTCCACACCATGTCAAGAAGAGGAGGAGACTTCTTAACCCAGCCTTTACGGAGCTGAATATTGTCACCTAATATGTTCTCTCTTTGCTATTCCATCCTGTACAAGAATTTCTGTGCTTAGTACATACAATTTAAAAATTGTTTTCTGACATGATAATACTAATTATCAGTAAAAAAGCAAGGCTATCAGGACACACTACTGAAAGCTTCTCTGTTTACAAAAATGTCCTTGCTTTAGAAGGTATTGCAATGCATAAGAGGGTCTTTACAGCGGTATGGGAGACATGCTGGGGAGACAGACTGTTGCTCTGACCCACTGTAGACGTTTTTCTGTTCCTGCATTCACAGTGTGAAGAGTAAAAAATTAAGGTAGTGGGATGGTTGTGTTAAAGACAAAGAAGCTTGGCCTTACCCTACCATGCAATTCTGCAGCTCACCACCTTTTCTCTTTTGTTTCTACAGATGACCACACAGCAACAGAATATGTTTTCCCTTGCAGTTCAGGTTAGTGTTAACAGGCTTCCAGGGTGGGAATAGCTGAAACAGAGCAGAGGACTGGTGGTAAGCAAGCAAAGCAGCCCACCTCTTGCTCTGTATTTAATTCTATCATGTGCTGTAGAGCTTTCTTGGACTGCAGGTTGAATTGGGATCTACTGTACTAGTTGTGGGCACAGTTTCTAGTCCAAGTATAATCTCAACGCAGACCAAAGCTTAAGCATACCATGGAAGGTTAAAAGGATCTATTTTTATTCCATTTCCATCCATTCCTCACATGTGCAGTCCTTACAGCATCCCAAATCTGAATGCAACTGGAAATGCCTATGTCAATGACAAAAAGATATTGCAACTCATCCCCTAGTCCTTAAACAGCTTCCTAAAAATTCATCAGGCACTTTGCCTTTTCTTGGTCTCTCTTTCCACAGATGTCTCAAAGAAGGGTTCCTACTAGCATGCCCTGGGTCTGCAACCAATAATCTGAGTTTTCTGCTTCCGTGAGGAAAACTTCATTGCTCTGGCTCTCCACCTCCCTGCTGTGTTGGACGCACCCTACTTCCTTTCATCTATGCCCTAAGTTTCTATGTGAAATCTGGCTTGATACTCAGCAGTTTGGGATCAAGTGAAATAAAGTATGTGGAACCTGGAAAGAAGGCAGTGACTTGACAGCTGATGAAGTCTGCACAGATTTTAATGTCTGAAAAAGAGAGAAGCATTACTTAGGTCATGGTTACATACTTCGCTTTTGGTCACCATAGTGGCTTAAGTCTTCCTCTCCTTCCCGAGTCCCATCTCTGGGCTACCTTCTCAATCGAGTTAACCCAGTAGTTTGTCTGCAACCAAACTCCAAGCAAAAAAAAGGCATTTTTAACCCTGATCTGGTTCACTACATAGCCCTGTGAATCATCTTTCTGTAACAATTGAAGAGTAGGAACAGGCAAGGGGAGGCTAAGGGAGAACTACTTTACCAGTTCTTCCAGACAGAAAAGGATTGTATAACAGTGCCTTATGAGGGGAGGCCATGAGACCAAAATAACATCCCCTTCAAATTCATTACATGTTGTGTGGCCCCTTGTTTGTTTCCATTTCTTTGTCAAGCAGGAGTATTTTAGAAACTCAAAAAGGGCATGATCCTGCAGATCTCACTTTCAGATCCCAGTTCCATTAGATCAAGGGCTCCAGGATTTTCTTTCAATGCCTAGTGCTTTAAAAGCAAGTCTGCCAAGCCATGCCAAAGGGGTTAGATCTGGTTGTGTTTGTGGGGCTGGTTTTATATGGCCTGTGCTTCCTTTTTTTTGGAAGCAAATATTTGTAATCTCCTTTTAGTGATTCAGTTACCTTTCATAAGAAGAAATAGCAATATGAAGCAGTGATGGACTCTGTGTGCATGCAGGACATGCAAAGCTAAAGCTGCTGTAGAAGTTTAATGCAAACAGAACACATTAGTAGATGTTACGATGTAGTGAACTGTCTATGATCTTCCTGAGGTTATGACAGTTACCTTCCTGATGACATGGCAAATGGGTATTGATGTCCTTACACCTTCCTCTATATACCTGTCTTGTGGAAGGGGATCAAGCAGCTAGCTAAGACAACCTCAGAAAGCTAGCAGATGAAGATCATGTGCATATACTATGGATATAGGGTAGACTAACACTTGTGTGAATGATGCTGCATGTCACCATCTTCTAACGCCAGGACTGGGGTAGTACCTGAATGGCGTCGTAGGTCCCGCACTGCGGGTGTGGTCCTGGAGCTGGGGCTAGAAAAGGGCGCTCTTCCCTCAAGACACAAACTGAGCAACAAATGATGCCCAGGAGATATGAGCCTGGAAGATGAAAAAAGGGCCTACATGTCTGAAAGGGTCCAGGAGTTGCAGAAGAGCCCTTGGGGTTGACACAGTCTAGCTAGGAGGAGTGGCAGAGGCAGGCAGAGACCTTTCAATCCACATCCCACCTGTGGACCTGAACTCAGCTGGAGACAGCAGAGAAAAGATATTGCAATCCCATATGCAGTTGACTGTACCTGCAAATTCACCTTTTCTGCCTTGTAGGGGGCTTGCCCACCACTTTTACTGCTGGTGCCTGAAAATTGCAGTGTGGGTGAATTCCGTCTGCACACACCAACTCCTGATATACTTGGAAAATAGCCTTGGAATCCAAAAAAGATAACAACTCATTATGTACCCTGGCCGTGAAAGAGCGTGATAGCAGCATCACAGGCTGAGAAAGAATAGGACATACCTTGATAACACTTTTAGGGGTCTGAACAGCACCATATAAACCAAGCAAAAAAACCCCCCAACAACCCAACAGTGGAAATTCTCCTTACCTGGCTAAAACTAACCAGCCCTGACCCAGGAATAAACCTTTTCCAACTGCTCCTCTCCCTCTCTCCCTCCCTCTTGGAAGTGGGGATCCTGCAGCAGAGGGGGGAAATGAGGAGAGAGGAGGAGAGGGAGAGGTTGGGGACTTGGGTCAGGTGGGCTGTGTGGGTACGTAGGTTGGGGAAGGGAGACAGGGCCCTCTTGGGTGAGTAGGGACATTGGGATGGAGCTCTAGGTGTTGGGGAACCCAGGAGCAAGGCAAAACCTTGCTTCCCCCACACCCTGCCAATGTGGCTAGTCTCCTCCTCTCTGGTTGCCAAGCTGCCCTAAGACCTCTGCCTGGTCTTAGTGTCTGTGCCTTCACCCCCACTTCCCCCAGTCCCTTCCTTCCCCTTCTCACATACCTCATTTTCTCCTTCCCTCTACCACCTGTGCCACGATCCTCTCTCTCTCAGGGTGTCTCCTGCTCTGAGACCCACTAACACTCTCACGAAGGCTCCAGCCCACCCCCTGGTCCTGGGACACTCTCTCCTCTGCCCAGCAGTATTCCTTGTCAACCCCTACATGCAGCCGAGGAGCAATGATTCCTGGTTCTCCGCTTCCCCCTCACACTGCCCTGCTCCTCCACTGCCCACACTGTAACCCCAACTGCCAGTCCCCATTGCCCACGTGGCCTGCCTAAACTGCTGCCAGAGCTGCTTGTCCCAAGCACTTTTGCTCCCCAAGAGGTCCCTGCCTCTTCCAAAATTCTCTGCCTGCCCAAGCATTCTGTCCACTCCGGTGTTTCTTCTCTCTTCACTTTAGTGGTTAGCAAATGTGTATTTCCCTAGTTGACCTAACCCTCCTGTCTGCCGTATATGCCTCTTTCCCATCTGTCCAAGACCCCTGCTTACACTTTCTCTTGTTTTCTATTCTACTTTTGTCTTTTCTTAGTTCATTTCTTACTTTGCATGTCTCTGTGTCCCCTTTAGTCAAAGAAAATTTTCACACATAGTGTATGTTTCTGCAGTTGGTGTCCTTTTCATTGTCATCTGTCCCTCTGAATTGTAATGGTCCCCTTTTGTTTGTTTGCCAGGCATCCCACATTGAACTATATATTCAGTCCTAACTACATCTTCTTTACTATCATCTTTTATATCCTGCACCACTACTCAACGTTCATCTTTTTCTGTAAACAATCAGAAATCACTGTCTTTATAGGTGGGATTTGTGGTATCACTTTCCTTTTCCCCCCGCTTCTTTTCGGAAAAAATGCAGAGTGACTGTAACAGGCCCTTCCTGTTTTCTTTGGAGATCATCATCTCCCTGTCTTGGACTCCGACTTACATAACCACTTCCCACAAAACTGAGTTTAGTTTTCCCATTTCAACTACTTGTGCCCAGGCCTTCTGGATGGATCATTCAACAGCCTCAGTCACTGTGCTTGTTTAGACTCTGGCAACACCCAGTCCCATCCTGTTAAGACCTTAACCCAAATGGCTAATCCTTACCTGTGGCACTACTAAAAAAAAAATAACAATCTGAGGAATTTCAGGTTGCAACACACGCAACAGGAGAGTAGAGTGTATGCAGATGGCTCATTGGGATATGCAGTGCCATGAGCAAGGCAGCACACTGTGGTGGGTGGACCCTGGCTGGATGCCAGGTGCCCACCAAAGCCACTCTATCACTCCCCTCCTCAGCTGGACAGGTCAGAGAAAATACAGCAAAAGGCTCGTGGGACAGATAAGGACAGGGAGATCACTCACCATTACCATCGCGGGCAAAACGGACTCGACTTGGGGAAATTAGTTTAATTTATTGCCAATCAAAATCAGAGTAGGATAATGAGAAATAAAACCAAATCTTAAAAACACCTTCCCCCCACCCCTCCCTTCTTCCCAGGCTCAACTTCACTCCAGTTTTCTCTACCTCCTCCCCGCAAGTGGCACAGGGGGATGGGGAATGGGGGTTGCAGTCAGTTCATCACACGTTGTTTCTGCCACTTCTTCCTCCCCACACTCTTCCCCTGCTCCAGCGGGTCCCTCCCACGGGAGACAGTTTTCCATGAACTTCTCCAATGTGGGTTCTTCCCACGGGCTGCAGTTCTTCATGAACTGCTCCAGCATGGGCCCCTTCCACAGGGTGCAGTCCTTCAGGAACAGACTGCTCCAGCGCGGGTCCCCCGTGGGGTCACAAGCCCTGCCAGCAAACCTGCTCCAGCGTGGGCTCCTCTCTCCACGGGTACACAGCTCCTGCCAGGAGCCTGCTCCAGCGTGGGCTTCCCACAGGGTCACAGGCTCCTTCGGGCATCCACCTGCTCCGGTGTGGGGTCCTCCAGGGGCTGCAGGTGGATATCTGCTCCACTGTGGACCTCCATGGGTGCAGGGGCACAGTCTGCCTCACCGTGGTCTTCACCAGGGGCTGCAGGAGAATGTCTGCTCCAGCACCTGGAGCACCTCCTCCCCTCCTTCTTCACTGACCTGGGTGTCTGCAGAGCTGTTTCTCTCACATATTCTCACTCCTCTCTTCCCCGGCTGCTGTTGCGCAGTTGTTTTTCTCCTTTCTTAAATATGTTATCACAGAGGTGCTACCACCGTCGCTGATGGGCTTGGCCTTGGCCAGCAGTAGGTCTGTCTTGGAGCCGGCTGGCATTGGCTCTATCAGACATGGGGGCAGCTTCTAACAGTTTCTTACAGAAGCCACCCCCGTAGCCGCTCCGCTACCAAAACCTTGCCATGCAAACCCAATACACACGCATAAAAGGTGGGATAGTAGCTAAGAAAAAATGGGTACTTGTTTTATAGAGCTGATTAGGGAGAAGTTACCAGGACAGTCACGCCATAGATATGAAACAAGGCTTTGACATCAACAAGCCCAGGACCAATGGAGAAAAAGTGAACAAGACTGGCTGTGTGTTTGGGAGGTGGCAATGCTTCTAAAGAGGAAGTACCTAGGAGAGAAGAAAGGGGGAAAAAGGAATCTAAAGTGAAGCAAATGATGTGACCAGGGTTGTTTGGGGGATCCCTGTGTAGCAGCCCTTTGCCTGATCAACATAGCTTGCAAGAGGACAGTAAATCTATTTTTTCTCTGACCATTCAAAGCGATATGTCCATAAAGTAGGCAGACCCAGCCCTTCCTCCGCTCCTCATCATTGTTCTTGGGGCTGTCCAGAAGGGACAGGAAAAAAGGAAAATAAAAGTCTCACAGCAGTTCCTAACAAGCATTTAGGGGAGGTAGAATACCCAAGGAACCAAGTCATTCTGTGGACAACTGATACAAAAAGAGGACACGGCTGAGTTCAAGCAAGCAAAAATATGAAGCAACTGGAAGAGGCCTCCAAGGAGCGTTCCTCTAGCATTGCTCCTGCCCAAGACATCGTGAAAGTCAATAGGTACTGTTTGATGGTGCTCTGCCAATATACAGGAAACGACAAGGGAGCAAAGTGGGTCCTACAATCTCCCCGTTGCCTTCCTGGCAAGTTTCTTCCTCTGGGTATTTGGGCTGGACTGAAGGAGCTTCAGGAGGAAGGTCCTCTAATCTGGTTGAACTTCAGGTAGGGAGGTTATAAATAAAAACCGAAGGCTGTAACCCAGTGCACTCAGTGTGCCCATGAGCCAGGCTCTCCTGCCTCTAAATGGACGTGTCAAGGGTCTGTTTTACAGTCTATGTCATCAGATGGTCGTGAAATTAGATCTAAATAGAAACAGACCCATCAAGCTTCCTCTCCTTCTGATGATAGGAAGTCTTGCCATCTTGTACCTGTGTGGGGTAGGTAAGTAAGGAAATGAAGCATGTGAAATGTGAATACAAACAGATGTTTCCAGGCTGTGGTTTCAAATCAGATCGATGTTGTCCAGCTGCCTATGAGAGGGGCCAAGGAAGCTGGCAAAAGCAGAGGGTTGAAAATGAGCTGCTGTGTGGCAAGCTTCCTTAAGATAGGAGTGTACGGTAGAAGTCAGTGAGGTCTTCGCCTCTTGGAGCAAACATTAGGGAGCGCAGTAAGTGGCTAGACTGTGCTGGGTGCGCAATCTGACGCTTGCTCAGTTCTGCTGGCTGTAGAAAGGTGCTCCCTGTCCTTGGTGACATCCATAGGAAACATTTTCCAGTGCAAGAAAGGAACCTTTGCTATGTGTAAGCAACAGTGGGGTATGAGTAGCTGCCAGATGGCCGGGAGACTTCCTCCCATCACCTCATCACAGCCGCTGTGTGGGTCTTGGTTGCCTGGATGGCCTGGAGGCAATTGAGAAACTTCCTGCAAAGTTTTGCAGCTTCAGCCTGCAAAAAAGAAAGTCCTGAAGAGGACAGGAGGCAGCTAACAGGCAATCTGGTAACTAGCATCTCAGATAGCAAGGGATTTTTCTGCAAAGAAAAGTTCTTAAAAGGAGTGGGAAGTAGGCCCCTTAAAAGGAGGAGGACTGTAAGAACATGAGATGGCCCCAAATGGATTCTGACCTTGTTAGGATGCTATTACAAAAAATATATAGCATACTTAATATCTATACTCGAAGAAGACAGTTTGTACAATAAACAGGTATGGATCTGCTGAAGCATTGATAAATTGTAAAGGTTTGATATCTATGGCTTATTTGGGCCTTTGTGGTTATCTGCCAGTACTGTGCAAATAGGACTGAAAGACGACACTGCTTCTAGAGGGTGCAGAAGAGATCAGCTTTGTAGGCTTTCACAGAGCCTCTGCAATGGTCGTAGGGAAAACTGAAAGAAGCCCTCATCCAGAGAGAAGTTAGGACACAGGATGAATGAGTTGTCTGTTGTCACTCAGTTGCAAACTCTCCCGGAAGCTTGGACACATGCCTTCTTTCCTGACTCATGCATATTAGTGTATGCTCAACTGACATGCTCCAGTTTGGAGACAGAGCAATGGTTTGTGAATCTGCCTTCCGTATTTCTCTGATTTTTTGCCCCAAAACAGGAAAGAAATACAAAACTGCAGAGCTGTAGTTTGAAATCGTAAGGCTTCTTACTGGGGACTGTTGACAATGTATACAGAGTCTAAGGTTTATTCCAAGTTTTTTTTCCTCCTTTTTGAGGTGAACATTGACCTAGATTTTTCTCTTGTAGCTGCAGGATAATAACAGACTTTTAAAGTAGCTACTACTGAGAACCATGTGAAACTCCATGGATCCATCTCACGATCTGTACTGTCTCTGTGTGCAAGGTAAGCATACCTGTAGACTCACATGTGATGGCTTGCTAATTTTTAATCTTATCCTATAGGTTAGTTTTCTACCAAGGTCAAATAGCTGCATCAAGGTGTTTGTATCAACCCTCAGTTAAATCCAAGACATGCAATAAATGAGTAAGTAATTTTTAAAGCATGCTTGGATTTCTTTTGTTCATGTGGTTTGTTTCAACTTAAGGGTAGAGGCCCTGGAATGTGGCTTACCTTTGACATTCAAAGTGGCTTCTTTCCTGAGAAAAACTCTAAAACTTGTGACTTCTTGTGATGTACAGTTTGCCACACAGTGGGCTTATTCCCACACTCTCTCTTATGTTGATAAGCAATGTAGTTGATACTGTCTTGATGGCCAGGCCCAGTAACACTTGGAAGTAGACATACTCAAGAGCTTTTGCTTTTTGACCTGACTTTCTTTTCATATGCAGTTCACATCTTAAAGGTGGTGGTGAGGAGCTGGGTGCCTTCAGGGTACTGCAGGTAACTGACCCCTGGTGCTGGCTCCTCACCCACAGACAAAGCATTCTGATCTTCCCTTTATGTGTTCTAACTTCCCACCCTCTGCAGGGAGCAGGAAGGTGGTTTGGCATGCATTGACCTGTTTTCTGAGGGATGGGAAACAAAGATGAGGAGACATGTGGTTGCAGTCTCTCTACTTTCTCAGCTTGCAAACTTGGAGAAACCTTGTAAAGGTAGGAAGCGCAGATTCACACTAGGATCAGTCACGCAGGAAATAACGTGTAGGGCAGGGATATGGGAGAGGTGGTGGTATATAAAGGCTTGTCTGAAATGCCGGGCTGGACAGGTCGGAGGAGGACTTAGAAACTAGCACAGTCAGAGGAGCTTTTGCTCAGAGACAGGACAGAATGGCAATTAGACCCTGGGGTTGCTATGATCATCTCCTGTCCAGCTTCTTCCTTCTGGAGATGGTGATCAGCCAGACTGGCCAGGGCTAGCAGGAGGTTGTTGAGGAGATCCAGCGTCGTGGTGAGGCTGTGGATGGGCTGGTGTCTGTGTGTGGGAAGGTGTGGACACCAAAAACAGAGATCTGGGCAGCCTGTAAGAAGTACATTGCAGTAACTGCAATGTAGACTTATTCCACATATATGTCCTGGTAAATTGGGACTAATGTCAACCTCTTCTCTGAGCAGGAAGGCATCCCAGGCTTGGAGGTCGGTCTGAACCAGATTTCTGGGTCCCCTTGCACCTCCATAGTACAGACCTAAGGATTAGCTCTTGGTGGCTGGGGCTGAATACATTACAAGCTGCCATGTTCCCTAACAGTGCATATGAAAACTCCAGTCTTCCCCACCACAAGAGAGTTTTCCTTCTGAGGTACCTGAAGGTGATGGTCTCACTTCCAGACTGAAGTGAGTAAATGAGTGTGAGAAAGGGAAAGAAGGCAAATGCAGATTCGTAGGCTAGGTGTCCATTTATGTGCTTGTACTATATGAATCTGTAGGGCACCGTATGCAGACCCATCCTTATGCTAAAGAGCTGTTTACTCACCTGTGCATGGGGTTCATTTGCTACCACCGCCTTCCTGATAAATTGGAAAAACGGGGAACTCAGAAGGTGCACTTTTCCTGCAGGGCCACAGAGTGTCACCACCGCTCCGTGGCTTGCTCTGCAAGATGCCGTTTCTCCAGCAAAACTCCTTTGCTAAAATGGGTTGGAATGAAAAAAAAAAAAATATATAATTGGAATGAAAATGGGCTGCTTCTTGCTGAGAAGCCCAGAGCTGGGAAGATCTGCACCTAAAATGTGAGCAAGCGATGCGACCTATGAAATGAATCCTGGCTTATATTTAGATATAGCGCTTGACAAGTTTCCAGCCAGACGCTATAAGCCAGTCTTAGAAACTGTAGCATGAGCCTCGGTGACAATTATGGGATGGAACAAGTGCTTCATCAGGAGACACTAAAAAGGCTGGGATTCCACCATTTGGTGAACAGAGTGAGCAGAATTTGGTGAGCAGATGAGGGATTGGAATTTACAAAAATAATGAAGGTGGTGGATAAAGTGAATGGAAAACCGTTCTTAGCAAATCTTTCCATGGCAGACTTGGGGGCATGTGATAAAACTAGTTGCTAATCAATTTAAACCAAACAAAAAAGGTACTTCATGCTATAAAAACCTAGTGTACAGGAGTTACAGGAGTCAATAATACCAGCATGTTCAAAAAGCTCATAGACAAACTAATGGAAAACCAATCTGTACCAAAGGGAACAGGTTGTGATGTATCCTCCACCATCCCTACTACCGTGCTTGGATGTGGGACTAGAACAAGGGGAATGGACTGCAGATACCGGCCAGGTGCACCTGCTCCCCCTGAAAAGTATTAAGGGCAGCTGAATCTGGTGGACTGAAAGATCCAGAGGCTTCCTTCCTTCCCGGGATGATGGAGACGAGCGGGAGCTTCTTACTTCTGTTTCACATCCCACCAGTAGCAGGGTGGTGTGCAAGTTCACACCAGACGGTGCACACACAGGTTAACACTGACGGGAGGCAGCACTGCAAAGGCACACGTACAAACACAGACAGCGTTAGTAGCCTGATCCTGTTCTAAGGATCAGCGCTCAGAGAAATGCGCCTTCATAGGTTTCTTGGGTTTCTGGCCCCCCAAACCTTTTGTCCTGCTTGCTGGCTAGACAGGCCTGAGTTTGTTATCGGATCACACACACACGCGTGTAACAGAGAGCACAATCACACAGGAAATAATTAAAATAATTTGCAATGAATACAGTACAGACTGTGGTGATCAGGTGCAAAACTTGTCCACACATCCTGATTGCGTTTGACCAGCTTAGTTTATCCCTCTCTTTTCTCTGTTTTCCCAGGCTGGTTTGTTTCTGATCCACCTCAATCCCTCCATTTCCCCGCCTGGGATTCTTGCCCCAAACATACCGGTGTAGTCTTGTAAATCCTCAAATTCTCTTTATGGATTCCAACTTCCCTCCCTCTGAAGCACCCCCCAGTAAGTCCTAAAGCCTCTTTATTGCAGTAGTTCCCCTTCATTTGCATAGATTCCAGAGAGTTTCCTCCCTTGAATCGACTTCAGTGGGTTTTGCAACAGGGACAAATGGTTTAGTCATTCATCCAGTCCTTGAGGGTTTTAGGAGTGGCTGATTCTCAGGGATTACGTGAGCTGGGTTCCCTGCCTTGTCATTGTTCCTTTGATCACTATCTGACCTTGTATTTTGAATAGCCTTAAATATCTCCTATAGCTTTTTTTTTTTTTAAGAGAATCAGCCAGAGAGTTTTCCATCTGAATTAAAGCAGCATTTAGAGCAGGTGTGTTTGGTAACAGCCCAAACGCCCTCCTGTACAGTGTGTTTTGCTGCTTTTCAGGCAGCAGCAAATGTCACTCTGTGATTCTAAGTCAACGGATCTCCTGTGAATAGATAGTCCAGCACTTTCATTACTGAGCCAGATGCAATGCTCTTGCAAACACGAAGCTCAAACGTGTCATTTGTGGGAGCATTTATGATGCTCATCGCCTCAGTGGTGCTTCAGCTTCTGCACCTTGTACCTGGGGACAGAGCACGGTTCATTTCTGCTTGTCTTTTGCTTCTTCCCACCCGTCCTCAGTGAGTGGGCCATCATCCTTGATGGACACTCACCAGCTCTCGTGAAGATGAGCCCCTGGGCTGACCCGACAGTGCATTTCTCCTCTTCGTAGAAGCAGTCACGCTGATGACACCACTATTGTTAAAAATGAGTAAGTTCACCCTAATCTACCACTCTTACCCTAAGCCAGGCAACTGACAGAAGAACTGATGCTTTTCGAGAGTCATCAAGGGAAGCAAGGCCCAACTGCCCTCACAGTGCAGCTTCTCCTCTAAAGGCCGCCAGCACGCTGTGGCACTGTCGTTTCTTCACCCTGTTTATGCAGGTTTCCACTGTGCACCTCCACCTGCGCTCTATGTGACCTCGTCAGAAAACCTCCCCGGCGCCGTTATGACCCAGAAAAGGACCTGGGGGTGCTGGTCGACAGCCGGCTGAATATGAGCCAGCAGTGTGCCCAGGTGGCCAAGAAGGCCAACGGCATCCTGGCCTGTATCAGAAATGGTGTGGCCAGCAGGAGCAGGGAGGTGATCGTGCCCCTGTACTCGGTGCTGGTGAGGCCGCACCTCGAATGCTGTGTTCAGTTTTGGGCCCCTCACTCCAAGAAGGACGTTGAGGTGCTGGAGCGTGTCCAGAGAAGGGCGACGGAGCTGGTGAGGGGTCTGGAGCACAAGTCTGATGAGGAGCGGCTGAGGGAGCTGGGGTTGTTCAGTCTGGAGAAGAGGAGGCTGAGGGGAGACCTCATCGCTCTCTACAACTACCTGAAAGGGGGTTGTGGTGAGGTGGGTGTTGGTCTCTTCTCCCAAGTGACAAGTGACAGGACAAGAGGAAATGGCCTCAAGTTGCACCAGGGGAGGTTCAGGCTGGATATTAGGAAAAATGTCTTTCCTGAGAGAGTGGTGAAGCATTGGAAGAGGCTGCCCAGGGAGGTGGTGGAGTCACCATCCCTGGAGGTGTTCAAGGAACGTGTGGACGTGGCACTGTGGGACATGGTTTAGTGGGCATGGTGGTGTTGGGTTGATGGTTGGACTTGATGATCTTACAGGTCTTTTCCAGCCTTAGTGATTCTGTGACCGCTGTGTCCCATTTGTTCATCAAAGCTTGTTCCAGGTACCAAGACAAACATTTTGCAACCTACGTAAACCTACTCATGTTTAACACGGTTAACCAGCCTCCAGAAGGACCGATCGCAAAGCGTGTTCCAGCAAGGAGGGCGGCTGCTCTGAACGGCCAGGAGCACTCCGCGCCCGCGGTACACCCAGGGCGGGACGACGCTTATCAACATCTTGATGCCTTCGTCCCCTTCCCGGACAGGAGGCCGCGACCGCGGTACCGAGCCCCTCTCCCCGGCAGGGCCGGGCGGGTGAGCGGGGCAGGCCCCGGCCCCAGGCGAGACCCCGGTCCCGGTGTTCCCGAACCCGCGTCCCGCCAGGCCCCGGCTGCCGTCACCAGGGCAACGGCAAGCGGCGCCCGGGGAAGGGAGTCACGTGCCCGGAAGCGCCTCGAGGGAGGAAGTGACGGAGCGGCGGGGAGCCCCAGAGGCCGAGATTTAAAAAAAAAAAAAAAAGATAAAAAAGAAAAAAAAAAAGGAAAAAAAAGGGGGGGCGGAACCGGCCGGGGCGCGCCGCGCCCCGCCCCCGCCGCCCCGCCCCGCGTGGCCGCGCCAGGCCCCCCCCCCCGGGGCTGCCCTGCCAGGCCGCGGCCGGGCCGGGCCCGCCGGGAGCCGCCGCGAGGTAACGCCCCCGGCCCCGCCCTCCCCCAACAACGGGGCCCCCCGGGCGCCGCCCCGCCCCGCCCCGCCCCGCCCGGCCGGGGCCCGGCCTGGCTGCCCGCGCGCGGGGGGCGTGTCAGGCGGCGGCGGCGGCGGCCCGGGGGCTCCGGTAACGCCGGCAGCGCGGGTGCCTCGGGCGGGCGCGGGGCCGGGGAGGGGCTCCCGGTGGGGCGGGGGGCCGTGCTGCCGCCGCCGCTGCTGCGGGAGCGGAGCGGGGCAGTGCCGCGGCGGCTGCAGGTGAGGCCGGGCCCGGGGCGCGGGCGGCCGCGGCGGGGAGAGTTCCCCGGGGCCGGGGCGGGCTGGAAGTTGACAGCGGCGGCGGAGCAGCCATTGTCTGCCCGGCCCGGCCCCGGGAGCAGCGGCCGGCAACAACTCCTCCTCGCAGCCCCGCTCCCGCCTCCCGGGCAGCCGCCGCTCCTCCCGCCGGTGGCCGGGCGTGAAACACGCGCCTTTCTTTAGCTCCCCTCGGCGGGCATCCTGCGGCGGCTCCCCGCCTCCCGCCGCGGCGGGGCTGCCCGCACGGTACAGGCGTGTTGCGGCCACGGCGCCGGCACACTCTCTGTCGCCTTAACTTTGCTGCCGGAGTTGCCGCCGGCCCGGGGCGGGGGGGGGGGGGGGGGGGGCTGCCGCCGCGCTGCCCGTCCCCCCCCCCCCCGACCCCGCTTCGCCCCCGGGCCCCTGCGGCCCCGCCGGCCCGGCGAGGCGCTTGGCGGGGAAAGGCGGGTGGCGGGGCGGGCACCGCGGGGCGGGGGGAGCGGGCGGTGCGAGGGTCCCGCAAGTCGCACCCAACTGCTGCTCCCGGAGCATCCCGGAGCATCCCGAGCTAACGTGTCCCGGCAGCTTCACGCCTCCGCTCGCGTAGCTTGGAGAGCGTGTCGTAGAAAACTACGGTGACGGAGCGAGGGGTGTACTGTAGTCCTGGTTGCTCATTTTGCTCCCCAAAACCTGTGGGCGAACCTGTGCAAATCTTAACTTGTTCGCTAATTCAAGGGTGAAGCGACAAAACCAGTTACAAGGTTAGAAAACGTTCTGCAGGCAGCAGTGGCGTGCCAGGGGGAATGGATGGGGTGAGCGAGGAAAACTTTTCTACCTCCTACCTGGTGTTTAGTGACTTGGGAGATGTTTGGCCTGACTCTTCTGCTCTGGCGCTTGAGGAAGGTGAGGAACTTGCAGACGGGCCATCTGTGGTGGTCCTGGTCTGCGCTGAGATCAGCAGCGTATGTTAGGCTCTGGCCCGGCCCACGTTCTCATCCTTGTACTGCTCCACAGGCTGGTTTTCTCCCTTCTTCATCCTTTCCTTTCTGCTCTCATCCTCGTACTGCTCCGCCGGCTGGTTTTCTCCCTTCTCCATCCCTTCCTTTCTGCTCTCATCCTTGTACTGCTCCGCCGGCTGGTTTTCTCCCTTCTCCATCCCTTCCTTTCTGCTCTCATCCTTGTACTGCTCCGTAGGCTGGTTTTCTCCCTTCTCCATCCCTTCCTTTCTGCTCTGCTGTCATTCCTGCCGTGCTGTTAATAGGCCTTTGTACCCTTCCGTGTCTGCCTTTTAGGGGTGCAATTCTAGCTGTTGTTCAAAGATTAATTTCCAGTAACGGCCACATTGTTACTGTGGGTTGGTTTTTTTTTTTTTTTTTTTTTTTTTTTTTTTGCTTGGGAGCTACCGATTACATTTGCAAGGTGAGTTGGTTAAATCAATCTTTTGGAAAACCCATAGTTTAATCATTTTTAGTAGGTTATCCATCTCATGGAGCAGCTGGCTGCATCAAGTGATCCGATAGCCCAGCGATCACTGGGTTTTTGTAGCAGGAGGGTGCTGGAAGATGTGCTCGGAGGAGGGGAGAGGGTGTAATCCCTGCTATTTTGAGTGGGAATAGCCTGTGTTTGGATCGGATTACACTAACGTGGAGCTGCATCCTTAGATGAACTTGCCTGGGGAAATACTGTGCCTTTTCACTTTTGTGTTTGGAAGGGGTTTTGCTGGATAACCCTGCTTGCTGTGAGTGACTTGACATCCTTACCGCCCTTCTGCAAAGGGAGAGTATGCTTCCCTATCCCTGTCCCCCCCAAAAGCCTTCTGCTTACACAGAGACCAACATTTTTTGATGCCTCTCATCCCAGAGGTGTTTCGGTAGGATTCTGTTTGTGCTAGGACCTGATTTTAAGAAGATCTAGATCAATGTGGAACTCTTAAAAATGCTGGAAATCTTAAGAATCAGTGGTGCTGTTTATTGAGGAAACACAGATTGGTGGAGCAGAGCAGCAAGTCAGAAGCCAGGTTTCTCCTTCTGGATCAGCTGTTCAGGGTGAGGGTACGTGCTGCAGCTAAGCTGAACCATAGTTACCTTCTTTTCTCTCTCGCTGGCATTTGTGGCTTCACGAGTGAGCTAATTCAACTCACTGATCTGGCAGAAAATGATGTTTAGGGTAGCTTTTCTGCAAAGTTAACGAAGTTGATCTAGTGAGCCCCAGAAGCGAGGTAAATGCTGGGAGGAACCTGCACAGGGAGGTTGAAGGTGGGCAAGGGAACAGAAATTGTCTCCCGATGGTAGCTGAGCTGCTAGATAACTTGTTGAATGTGCATAGCTTCACTCTGACTTGCGTTTTAACCCCATTTATCTACCAGTTTCTTTCTTTCAAAAAGTCTGTCTTCTCTCCCTTCTCAATTTGTTTATTTTCAGGCTTCATTTACTTTTTGTGGTGCTGTCCCCTGGGGAAGATCTTTAAGGCAATTGTCTTCTCCAGAGCTTTTATATTCTAGATAGGTTTATTGCCCAGGTGTTTCTAGCTGTAATAGAGTTGTGCCTGAAGAGAGCAGTGGCCAGTTAGGAGGTGGTGTGTCTCAGCTGAGGAGAAGATGACTGCCGGGCAGAATTATGACGGCCACTGCTGAAGCAGTGCAGGAAGCCAGTGTTGGATTATCAGGGAGATGCCTGGGCAGGACTTGAGGGCAGAGGTAAAGATGCGTGGGGAAGCCAGGACCAGAGCAGCAGCTGTCTGGTTGTCAATTATAGAATTTTCCAGATTTTGCGGAGCAGGTTTGGAGTAGCAGTTCCCTGATTTAGCCAGCCGTCCTCTGCAGTGTTAATGCTGTTGCCCTACTTTTAAGTCATCTGCTGCCCTTAACACCATTCCAGAATTTAAAAAGTTGCCTAGTTGAGACTATTGTTGCACCTCCTTTTCTGCTGTGCCGGTCTGTTTGTTTACGCACCTGGAAAAAGTTGTGTTTGGTGAAGGCTGTGAAGCTCGACATCTCTGGATTTGAAAAGGTCTAGATTCGGGAGCTGTGCTGGCGCTGTGGCATCCTGGAAGCCTGAAGGGTCTCATTTAGAGGGCTCTCAGATACATTGCAGGGGAGCCAGCTGGTGTTTTGGAAACAAACAGGCTGTCAGTGATATTGAGACTATCAGAAGCTTTTTTTTTTTTAATCTTACATGGAATGATATCCTTCTAAAAAGTCAATTTTTCTTCAGTGGAATTCTGTTGAATAATCACTTTGGTGCTTTCCCTTTTCTGACTCTAACCCCTCCTGCCATTACTCCCTGTGTAGCCCATGTTTCTTGCTGCAGGAAACTCTCTGATCATCCCAGCGTGTTACTCTTCTGCTAAGCACTCTCTTCAGTCTCACTTCTCTTCCTCTTGGCTGATGAAGGCCTTCTCCAGTCCTTTCTCAGTCCTGCAGTTCACTGCAACTCATCTTTCTGCTGCTGGAAGATCTCTCTGGCTCTGCATGACCTCTTTAGCAGCTTTCCCCTCACAAGCGTTGCCAGTGATCCCTTCATCCACTCTGCTTCTGACTCTTCCTCCTGAAAGCAACTTGCCACCACAGATACCAGCTTCCAGTCGAATATTCAAGTTACGATCTGTCAGGAACAAGAAGTGGGCAGGAAGCTCCCGTGATCAGAGACAGAAAGAAACGGTCGAGGGCTGGGGGCTAAACTGGGAGAAGGAGGGACCGAGTTGGTATATCTGCGGTAGGGCAGCGGGGTTGTGGGATAATTATGCCTCTTGTGGGACTGGAGGAAGAGAGGATCAGGAGTTGCCAAGGCACAGTGGGAGACTGGAAGCCCGGTGCAATTCGCCTCAGTTCAGTAGCCTCTCTTGAAGGAGAGGTGGTCAGGTCTGTAACCAAATGGTTGTCTGAATGAGCTGCAGCTGCTCCTTCACTCTGCTGCCTTTTTAAGAGCTCAGGATGCTGTAGCTTCCAACTGGAGCGTGGCAATAAAAATATGAGAATGTGTGCATTACATTTCTGACTGTGGTAGTAAAAGATTTAAAACATGAGTATAATTTCTGGGTGATTTCAGAACTCCAGCATCCCCGGTCCCCTGTGATGTAGCAAAGCTCTGCAAGGAGCCTGGTACTGGGATAGTCCAGTAAAAAAGCTACGTAATGCAGTGAAATACAGTTTGGTTCTTTCTCTAGCCTGACTTAGTTTCCAATTCTCTGGATGTAGATCTGAAGTCCGTCTCATCCGGAGCTCCTGGGATCCTGTCACCATGGAGACGGAAAGTGAGCAGAACTCCAGCTCCACCAGCGGGAGCTCCAGTTCTGGAGGAAGCACCCGTCCTCAGATATCGCAGATGTCTCTCTATGAGCGACAGGCAGTGCAGGTGAGGCGCGGTTATGTTCCGGGATGGCACGTGCGTCAGTGGAAGGTGGTGGTGAGCCCTTTCATGTTCCTCTGAGCTGTCGTGTGTCAAGGTGGGAGCATGCTCGAAGGACTGTCATGTTTTCAGATTTAGAAATTCTTGTGCTAGGCCCAATGTTTAGTTCCTGTGGCCCGATACTGTGTTTCGTGTTTTATAGGTTACTCCTCCGGTGTCCAGCCTCTTAGATTTAATCCGTACTGTGATCCAATAGATTGATTTTAGCCTGGTGTTCTGAGCAAGTCATCCAGTTTATCATCCCACTTACTCTATATAGCGTATATGCTCCATATACATACTGTACTGGAACACTTGTCTGCCTGCCTGAGCACGCGCATCGCCAAATTCCTGGAGTTTACTGAAGTCTTGCAAGTGTGCTTCCCGCTGTCCTGGAATACACCTGTGATTCAGTCTGTTACCAAATTTGTAGCTGTACTATGTATTTTGATGTGCTAATCTAGTGACTTTGCTTTTTTTCATGGGGTCTAGGGATGGTCTCCTGGCTGTTATTTATTTCTTCATTGTTCTCTAATCGCATTTCAAGGGCATGCTATTTTTGACAATTGGGTTTTCCTCTTCCTCTAGGCCCTGCAGGCACTCCAGAGACAGCCCAATGCAGCCCAGTACTTTCATCAGTTTATGCTCCAGCAGCAGCTTAACAGTGCCCAGCTTCACAGCCTGGCTGCGGTCCAGCAGGTGAGTTGCCGAGGGGCAGAAGGAGAGGAATTAGATTGTTCTCTGGGGAAGATCCAGAGATTCTCTCTTTATACAGAGACTTATGCACCAAGGTCATCCTGATCCATGATGAGACAATGAGTTTATAAGCACGTTGTTTAAAGCTGATACAAACAGCTAGTAAACTGGAAGTCTGATGCAAAGATTCATTTGGTTTTCAGGTATAGAGCAGGGGAAGATAACATTTGGCATGCCCATCAGGGAACTTGCACTTCAGAGGCCTATGACTAGCTCCTGCACCTTCTTTAAATAAAAGATGGGTGGTTAAATCAGCAGTGGATGCAGTTGTGTTTAAAAACTGTGTTAAAATGAACCATGGATTGTTACTTCTCTGAGAATAAACATGGTCTTGTGTGTGTGAAATTTCAGGTGGTATCCTCTAAATTTTCTGTCCTGAAACTTAGTAGCCCATGTTTTCTTTACCAGTTACTAGCAAGAGGGATCTGGGGTGGATCTTGTTCAGCCAGGAGGGTGTTTCTCTAATTGAGATATGCTTATACAAATCAAGATATTTTATCATGCGTAATTGTTGAGTATTTTTTTCTTTAGCAACTTTGCTCACCTACCAGACTTTATCATCAGTTGAAGATGGATTATGTGTGATGTGAATACAGTTCTGTCTGTGTAACAATATGTCCATCAGTAGCTGTACTCCTTGGCTGTTAGTCCAGGATTTAGTTGTTCTCAAAATACCTAACTGCGGTTTTATAGCACAGAGGGAATAGAATCCTCTCACCAGTTTTGCACAAATCTTTGTTATAAAACTAACTAAACTCGTACAGTGGAATTCCCATGGGATCATAGGGGGGGGGAAAGAAGATCTAACAATATTTACATTCCTGCACGAACCGTATGTGCTGTAATCTGAAATTTGTTACTTGGAGCGCTATCACTGCATTGTTACTAAACTGCCTAACTAGCCCAGTAAATTACTAATATTGTGGGGAACATCTGGGTGTTATCAGTGGATTGCAGCATCAGGATGAGGGTTGCAGTGTGTAGTATGACAAGCCTGGGGCAACAGTAGGTTACGTACCCATGGGTGGAAGGACTGGAGGTCATCCACTGTAAGGGTCTGTTGTCCACTGCCTTGGGTAGTGTATAGGACTGAACTGGTTGGGGAAGAGGAGGTACCTTGCTGAGTTGCTGCACCTGATTTGTAGGGCACGGCAGAGATTCGTAGTGGTTAGATTGTGCTCCTGTTCTCAGGAGTGAGAGAAGATGATGATGGGACTAGGTGTTCTGACAAAGCTAAATATTTGGGCTGGATTGAAAAGTTTGTTCCCAGTACTCATTTCTCTGTCAATCTCTCTTTCAGGCTACAATTGCAGCCAGTAGACAGGCCAGCTCCCCCAACACCAGCACCCCGCAACAGACCACCACCACCCAGGCCTCTGTAAGTAACTGTTCCCTCACACACATAGCGAAGTCTCCCTCCCACCCCCTGCCTTGTTCTTTCTTCCCTTTGTCTTTTAGGAAGGCAGTCAGCCAGGGAAACACAGCTTCCAAGAATGCTGGGAATCCACAAGATGCACACAACTTTGAGGATTTGGGGTGCTATCATTATTGGTGGGGGTTGAGGAGACCAGAGAAGGTTTCTGAGTAGGAGAAGCCTCTTAGCTGGAAAGGTAGACACTGATCTCTCTTTGCTGAGGCTTTGGGGATACATTGTCATGGATTAGAAAAGGATCAGGACTTCTAAGAAGAAGGAGTCATGAGCAGCCTGAAAGGGAATGCTCTTTTTTTTTTTCTCTTGGGCAGAGTAGTAGTTTGTTGAATGAGAGGAAGTCTGGTTTTGTAGTGAGTATTGAGGAACAGGGATTTATTCAGAAAGTAGATGAGTCGGTAGGGTAGAGATTACTTTGAGGGTTTTTTTTCTTTACTTGAGAGGCTGGAGAAAATGATGTATTTCTTTTGGATCTCTTATTGCAGTTGCATGCTAACAGCGATACTCAGGCTCAGCATACAAATGAGGTTAGCATCCAGGGCTTTGGCTAGTTTAGATTGCGTAGCCTCTAAGACAAGAACTTTTTTCTTCTTGGTCTCCTGGGGGATACAGGAAAAAAACTGTAAAATGTCTCTTCTGGCTGTACCCCAGTAAGTGTATTTGTACTTATTACTTTGCCTCCATCTCTTCATATATGATTTGGGGCTTTTCTCTGCTTTAAGATCAACCTAGCCACCACATCAGCTGCTCAGCTGATCAGTCGGTCACAGAGCGTGAGTTCCCCCAGCGCCACAACCTTGACGCAGTCTGTGCTCCTTGGGAATACCACCTCGCCGCCTCTCAACCAGTCACAGGCCCAGATGTATCTCCGGGTAAGACACATGTACAAAAAACGTGTCCTGACCACGAACCCCACTTCCTAGCTACTTCAGTGTTTCACTGCTTGGCATTACCAACACCTTTGGACTAACTCTAGCTTTAAGGATGATGTGCTATATTTTAAATTCAGGTGGGGAAGCTCTTGTCCCTGAAACAAGTTTGACTCTGGGCTCAGCTTTTGAGGGTAGATGAGCTTTGTGTTGTGTGGCTCAGGTGAGATCATTAAGAACTGTGTTTGTCTCTGCTCTGCATAGATGTTAAAGATCCCATGGCACTTCTCACTAGAGTGTGAATGTGAAATATATAGACTTGTAGGACATAGCTCACAGAAATAAAGCTACTCTTCTGGTTCAATGCTGGAACAGATATATGGTAAATTACTCTCTTCTATCACTGCTGAGCTCAGGGATGTAAGTCAGAATTCACCTAAGTCTGGAAACTAAATCAACATGAACAAATACGTCATCCTTCTAATTGCTTCAAGGTGCTGCTAAATAGAAAACATTAGGCTTGACTATATGGTCAGTCTGGGGTTTGGCTACCTACTTGAAAAATATTTTCTGTGCCTCAGTTGACTTTAGATACAGATTGTAATCCCCTTCTTTTCAAGCAACCGGGGTCTTGGATGTATGTCTTTTATCACTGTTTCTCAACCAGTCCCGGATATACATCTGAAAATTCAATGATACCCCAGTCTTTTAGGCAGTCTTGGGCAGTCCGTGGGAGTTGGCCCAGGCCCATGTTTCATAGAATACTGCTTGTTTCCACAAGGAAGCTTTGGAGTTTCCAGCTCCTGAGGGTTATGTTCAGTGTTACAGTGCAGGGAGGGTTGGGGGTTTTGCAATGTGTGACATTGCAGCCCAGTGTTGCTTTGTAATCTGTTTGCTTGTGGTTCGCTGTCTTTCTTTCTCTCTTCCCCTCCGTTCCTTTCACTCCACATCACCTGACCCTCCCTCAACAGCCACAGCTGGGGAACCTGTTGCAGGTAAACCGGACCTTGGGCCGCAATGTGCCTCTTGCCTCCCAACTCATCCTGATGCCCAACGGGGCTGTGGCCGCTGTCCAGCAGGAGGTACCATCCACTCAGTCTCCTGGGGTCCATGCAGACACAGACCAGGTCAGTGACACACCCTCCCAGAGTCCTCCCCTTCCCCTGCTCTCCGTCACCCCACACTCTGGTCTTTGTCTCCAGCCATCCCTGTATAGCAGAATAGCTCTATTTTATCCCCAACCTGTGTCCCTGTGCAGGCAGGAGATTCTGTTCTCTCTTGCCACTGTTTTTTCATGTTTGCTTTTTGCCTCCAGAGATGGGATTCATTGCTGCTTAAAGTTTCTGGGGTGAGCCACAGGCTGGATCAATCCCGTCTTCCCAGTTTCTCGATTTGTCCTTGCGTGAAAAGAATTGTCAAGTTCTATGTCCAGTTTTCAGTCGCTCTGCGATAAAGAGTGTTTGCCAGCGGTAGTAATTCTTCACCCAGTTGGTTTGTTGTTGTAAAGATTGAACAGGCCACAAGGTCTTAGCTCCTGCGTTCATCTATAAGTAATTCTCTGGGTCAGGGAGCTGTCATGGCCTCCTGTTTTCCTTGTCCTATCCCAGTCATTCTGGGGATTTCCAGCTACTTCATATTTTTCTTGTCTGGAGCACTTTCGTTGAAGGAAAATCACCCATGATCAAACTTGAAGATAACACTGCATTTGGAGGAGGAGTAAATACAGAGGATGGCAGCACCAAAATGCAGAGGAGCTGGTGAAATCAGAAGGGCTGCAGGCCATGAGTAGATTTGTGGGCCTGCTGAGTGGAAAGCCCTGCACAGGGGGAGGAGGCAGGTGGCCCAAAAATTGAAAAGGAATGACTGGTCTTTAAAGGGGTATCTCAGCGCTTTTAGAGCCGTGCTAAACTGGGTCCTACTGATGCAAAGGCACGGCAGGCAGGTCTGAAGGCTGTCCCGTGCCTCGGAGAATGACAGTGTCCTCATGTGCTGTTCAGAAAGTGCCACGAGATCTTTAACTTCCATCAGAGATGGGGACAGGAGGGAGTTCAGGATAATGTGTTTCCTGGGGAGGGCCGTGCCTGAGCTTTGCCCTGCAGTGTTAGCCAGCTCCCCATGTGAGACGTGGAGCATCAACTTTGCCTGCATCCCAATAGAGCGTGTTGCTTATGTGCTCTCTGCCAAACTTCCAGCAAGTAACGTACGTAAAGCAAACAGATCCTGTTTTGTATATGTGTTTCTAGGTGCAGAACTTGGCTGTGAGGAGCCAGCAGACCTCAGCCGCTAACGCCCAGCTCCAAGGCTCTGCTCAGAAGGCAGCTCTGCCAGGAAGCTCCCAGGCTTCGGGCTTACCGCAGGCTACCAGCACGGGCCAGACCCTGGCTGTGGCTCAGGCCTCCTCTGGCAGCGCAGGCCAGTCCCTCAACTTGAGCCAGGGAGCAGCAGGCAGCAATGGTGTCTCTGGGGGTGTGGTGGCAAGTGGTGGGAGCCAGACCTCAACAGGATTGAGCCAGACCTCGGCCGGCGCCGCTGGCAGTTGCCAAAGGAAAGGCACGGGGGTGGTTCAGCCGTTACCGGTAGCAGCTGCCCAGGCCGTGACTGTCAGCCAGGGAAGCCAGACTGAGACAGAGAATGCAGCCACAAAGAAGGGTGAAACGGACAGTGGTGGACAGCAAACGGTGGGCATGAACCTGACCAGGACTGCTACACCAGCACCCAGCCAGACGTTGATCAGCTCAGGTAGGTGCAGACCTGTTCCTTCTCTTCGAGCCCACTGGGTTTTTGCAGGAGGGCCATTTGAAAGCCCAGTGGTGAGAGGTTTTCCAACAACACGCCTCCCAGCCTCTGGGCTCCTGGAGGCTTGTCTCTAGGGATTATCCCTCTCTATTAGCAAAGGAAGTTGATGTAGCCCCTCATGTCCTCTGCCAGTAAGCTATCAGTCATTTTGGAGCTTAATGACTCAAACCAGTGCAGCGGCTGCCTACCTTTTTCTGTTCTTATTGTTCCCAGCTGCCCTGTTGCTAACTTTTGTGCTCTCCTCTTTTCCCACTCTGTGTTTGTACAGCCACGTATACGCAGATCCAGCCACACTCGCTGATCCAGCAGCAGCAGCAGATCCACCTGCAGAAGCAGGTGGTGATCCAGCAGCAGATCGCCATTCATCACCAGCAGCAGTTTCAGCACCGCCAGTCCCAGCTCCTCCACACAGCCACCCACCTTCAGCTGGCCCAACAGCAGCAACAGCAGCAGGCACCATCTCTGACCCAACAGCAGCAGCAAGCTCAGCCTCCACAGCAGCAGGCTGCATCTCAAAACCAGCAGCAGGCTCAGACCCTTGTGGTGCAACCGATGTTGCAGTCCCAGCCACAGCCTGTGCAGCTCCAGCAGGACAGTCCTTGCCAGCCAGCCACCAAGTCACCTGTTCCGATTCAGTCAAAATCTCTGGTCACCCCCATTAAACCACCTCAGCTTGGGCCTGCCAAAATGTCAGCAACGCAGCAGCCTCCACCACACATCCCAGTGCAGGTGGTGGGTACTCGGCAGCAGGGCTCAGGCCAAGCCCAAGCACTGGGTTTGGCTCAGATTGCTGCAGCAGTGCCGACATCCCGGGGAATGCCAGCCGTGGTCCAGCCTGTTTCCCAAGCCCATGCTGCTTCCCCATCATCATCTTCAGCTCCAGCATCCTCACAGGAAGCTCCTCCTCTCACCACAGGGGTGAATTTGGCACAAGTTCAAGGCACAGCCCACATGGTGAAGAGCCCAGCCTCCTCCCCAGTTGTGGCTCAGATGCCAGCAGCATTCTACATGCAGTCTGTCCAGTTGCCAGTAAGTGATACCATTGAGAAGGAGAATAGCATATGGATTCTCTTTGTTCATTCCTAGGACACCAATCGCAGTCCAGGCCCAGGTCAGTGGGATGGGATGGGTAAGGGGTTTGGGTAAAGGGATGTGGAGACTTTGGAGACTTTTTCCTCTTGAAAACACTAATTCCAATACAAACCATGGGGTTACTGACTACAAGCATTTCTCTTCCACGTTATCATTCAAAGGCTTGCATGAAGTAAATAGGCGAGGCTCAGACCTTGCCCCAAAGGGGGTGTAGGTGTCCACATCACATACTAAATACCACATTTAACCATGTGGTGGGTTGACCTTCACTGGCTGCTGGGTGACCACCAAGCTGCTCTAACACTGCCCCTTCACAACAGAACAGGGGGACAAAAATACAACAAAAAGCTCGTGGGTCAAGATAAGGACAGGGAGATCACTTACCAATTACCATCATGGGCAAAACAATTAATTTAATTTATTACCAGTTAATCAGAGTAGGATAATGAGAAATAAGAACAAATCTGAAAAACACCTCCCCCCCTTCTTCACGGGCTTGACTTCACTCACGACTTTTCTACCTCGTCCCTCTGAGTGGTGCAGGAGGACGAGGAATGGGGATTGTGGTGAGTTCATCACACGTTGTCTCTGCCGTTTCTTCCTCCTCACGCTTTTCCCTTGCTGCAGCGTGGGATCTCTCCCATGGGATACAGTCCTTCACGAACTGCTCCAGCATGGGTGCTTTCCCCAGGGTGCAGTCCTTCAGGAACAGACTGCTCCAGCGTGGGTCCCCTGTGGGGTCACAAGCCCTGCCAGCAAACCTGCTCCAGCGTGGGCTCCTCTCTCCATGGGTACACAGCTCCTGCCAGGAGCCTGCTCCAGCGCGGGCTTCCCACGGGGTCACAGCCTCCTTCGGGCATCCACCTGCTCCGGTGTGGGGTCCTCCAGGGGCTGCAGGTGGATATCTGCTCCACTGTGGACCTCCATGGGTGCAGGGTCACAGCCTGCCTCACCGTGGTCTTCACCATGGGCGGCAGGGGAATCTCTGCTCCAGCACCTGGACCTTGGTGTCTGCAGAGCTGTTTCTCTCACATATTCTCAGTCCTCTCTTCTCCGTCTGCCACTGTGCAGTTGTTTGGGGCTTTTTTGCCCTTTCTTATACATGTTGTCGCAGAGGTGCTACCAGTGTCACTGATGGGCTCAGCTTTGGCCAGAGGCAGGTCCATCTTGAGTTGGCTGGAACTGGCTCTGTCGGACTTGGGGGCAGCTTCTGGCGTCTTCTCACAGAATTCACCCCTGCAGCCCCCTGCTACCAAAACTATGCCACATAAACCAAATACAGACAATAACAGGCCTCTTTGTTGTCTTTCTCAAGAGAGAGATGAGATCTGAGTGGGCCATGAAGACTGAACTCCCTTCTCCTTACTAGGTGTGGGTACTTCCAGTTCAGAGACCCCTTGGTGTGTGGTACCAGCCACTGACTCGAGGCCTCAGTGGATCCCCTAGCAATAGGCTATGCAGAGGAAAACATAGATGGCTTATGTTCCACAGGCCTTGTCCATGCTGCTCTGAATTGTCCAGCCAGGGCCTGCCTAACTCCCTGGGACAACAGCACTTTGCCAGCTCAGATAGCCTTAGCCAGTTGCTGAGACTGTTTCTAAACTCTGGCTGCTTCTTCAGAAAGTGTCACAGGATTTGATTGCTAGAGTGGGGGGACAATTCTGCTCTCATCCTACATGTTTCCCTTCCTGTTGTGACTCTCCTTTCTGATCTAGCCAAAAGCCTGTTTGGAAACTGCTGGGTGACTGCCATTCCATTTCTTTCTTTCTGGAATAATCCCTTGAGGTTCACACAGTGTCTTGGTATTATATCAATGGCCCAGTTTATGTTGATACATGAAGTTTTTATGCTCCCTGCTAGGCAAATGCTCCTAAGTAGAGGTGTGTACTGTGAGGGAGCTAGAGGCATTGCCAGGAGAAAGAGCCAGGCTGGAGATGAAGTATGATGGAGCAGGATGCATCTTCCTTTTGCCTTCAGTCTGTCTTGTTCTTTGCTTTGGGGCTCCTCTCTCTGTTTACGTGTTCCTTTTTATTCACACAGGGCAAGTCTCAGACCTTAGCTGTTAAGCGCAAGGCAGAGTCAGAGGAGGAGAAGGAGGAATCACCCAGTGTCACTGCACTCCTGCCTGCCAGGTCCTCTCCTGTGACAGACAGCCCCAAAAACATGGAGGAGAAGAGTGGCCTTGGAGGTGAGGTACAAAGGAGAGCTCTGCTTGTGTGTGCTAATGCTCTGATCTCGTATTCCATTTGACGTAGATGGAGCAAAGGTAACTGACTCTTGTGCTGTTAACTTTCCAGATAAATCTGATCCTGCTGCCATTGCAACCCCAAACACCACCTCAAGTGAAGGAGCATCAGTCACCCCCACCTCTGCTCCCACCCCAAACCTGGCAATGGTGTCACGTCAGATGGGAGACTCCAAACCCCCACAAGCCATCGTCAAGCCCCAGATCCTCACGCACATCATTGAGGGCTTTGTCATCCAGGAAGGAGCAGAGCCCTTTCCAGTAAGGATTCTCTGCTGTGGGGGAAGGAGGTGTAGTGCTCTCTTGGGAGGGTGGTGGGCTTCAATCTTTGAACAGGAGTTTCTTTCCTCGTGTTCCAAGTCAGCATTTTTAGCCTGAGACACACACAGTGAAGAGGAAGGGAAAGGAGGAGGTGTCATGCATGTAGCAAGGCATTAAGTGGTGGCATGAAAGAGAATGGGTTGGAAGGAGTAAAACAAATGTGATGGGAGCTGTCCCCAAAGCAATAATTTATGCAGGAATTGTAAGAAGGTTCTTCTCTCTGATTTTTGGTGAGGGAAAGATGCACTGCATTTTGAACAAGCAGCAAGTAAAGTTAAAGCAAATAAGAGGAAATGCAGTTACATGCAATTGCAGGATATTCAAGGCAGATAGTACTCGGTGATCTTTGAATGAACTGCCAAGCCTGTGAGTCAGGAAGGAGTAATAATTTTGTTCAGCATCTCTCCTTCCCTAGTAGGCAGAGAGATTCTTCTGAGCTGTGATAAGGTATGAGTGGCATATACCTCGCAGAGGCTGGTGGCTACAGAGAATCCTTTACTGATGGGCCCAACTCTTTCTCTTCCTGTCCAGGTGGGTTGTTCTCAGCTGCTGAAAGAATCTGAGAAACCGCTGCAGGGAGAGGCTCCTTCTGGCCAGAGTGAAAACCTGTCCAGCAATTCTCCGGGAGGGGACAGCGCTTCTATGGGTGAGTTTCAGCACCTGGAGGCCTAGCTGGTGTAACTGAACGTTTCTGTTCTCTGATACTTTATTAGTAACTTTATACATTATGGACTTGTATCCCTTCCTGCTAACTCCTTAGAGACTCAAGCTATGGACCTAGGATCTCCTTTTCTTGAGTGCCAGAATACAATATGTTTTTGTTGTTCGTAGTATGATCTAACATGCCCTGTGTCAGTAGTAAGCAGGAGAATCTGAACTGTACCTGTCTGTAATGACTCTGAAGGATGTGTGAACATAGCAGAGTGCAGTGATGGAGATTTCCTCCACAGCCCTGTAGGATATGAAGGATATGCCATTTTTCGCTTGTTCAGCGAAATGGTACTGACAAGGAGAAATAAACTGCTCTGTTCAATATCCTGGGGTCCTCATTAGTGGAGCTTCTGCCTCTTTTTTCCCCAGCTGCTTCCCCAAGCTAACTGCCTAGTAGATTCAGTGCTTGGAATCCATCTGCTCAGAAGAATAGTGGAGTGGGGAATCATTGTGTGTGATCAGCTTCAGTTCAGATCATCAGCTGGTGTGTGTCTCTCTATCTCACTAGAGCTTGATAAGAAGGCAAACTTACTGAAGTGTGAATACTGTGGGAAGTATGCCCCAGCAACCCAGTTCCGTGGCTCCAAGAGGTTTTGTTCCATGACCTGTGCTAAAAGGTAATAGCAAGACATAATCTTCCTGTTTTCTGACTATACATTCTCTATGTAGGGGGCACAGGCACATGCCCCTTCTCCAGGTAGTGTACAACTCTTGAGCACATCTGGTCCTCCCTCCATGGGATGCGCTGACCACAGAGATGCTTTAGGACTCTTAAATGCTTTGTGAATGCTTCTACATCTGGAGAGGTGGATGTGGTGTTGAGTGTAAAGAGGATTTCTGACTTGCTCAGAAAATGAAATGGGAAAGGGGAAGTTCTTGGGCTCCAAAGAACCTCTCTTCAGTCAAATGTACATTTGACTGTACGAATGCATACTCTCAGCTGTCTGCTGCGTTTGTACTAAACAAAAACACAAGGGAGCATTGGGGAAAAAAACTTGGGGAGAAGTTAGACTAGTCATTGCTGCCTCCTATTGATAGCAGAGTGCTTGTTATGGGTCTTTTTTCCCTTAGGGGAATGACTTAATTGACCCTTCAGATGTTAGATCGAGACTCTGGTGTCCAAATATTGCTTGTGTCAGAAGTCTGGACTGGTTCCTTCCAAGGGGAAGTCTTAGGAGGAGGAGGAACAGAACTTGATGGTAAAGAGGAGTTTTATCCCCATCCAGAGCAAGGAGAAGCAGTATGTTTAGATAGTTGCTGTTTCCTAACTGCTGCTCTGCTTCTACTTATTTGAGGTACAACGTCAGCTGCAGCCATCAGTTTCGGCTGCAGAGAAAGAAGATGAAGGAATTCCAGGAAGCTAACTATGCTCGTGTGCGCCGACGGGGACCACGGCGCAGCAGCTCTGAAATTGCTCGAACAAAGATCCAGGGCAAGCGCCACAGGGTAAGGACATAGTCCTGTCTGCCTCTGCAGAGGCAGATCTCGGTGTAGAAGTTGTCACTGCTGGGTGTACCGCTTTCTCGCAGTGGACGTAGTCGTACAGGACGTGCCAAGTGCACATTGACACAGTTGTTACACAAGGCACAGTGAGCTGTTCTAATTGCTCATTGACTGCAAAAAGTGGATTCACATTTGTACTTGCTCTGTTCACTCTGTGTTTGCTCCTGCGTGTGTCTCGGAGGTCTCAGTCGGTGAGATCAGCTGACAGCCTTGGTAGAAAACAATTCACTTTTCCTGTTTGATTAGCATTCTTCCACGTGAATGATTTGAATCAGATTATAGAAGAATCAAATGCGTTTCAGAGCTGACATGAGGAAGAGGAATGGACTGGGAGAGGATGGGGAGAAGGAAGAGGAAGGGAGGCGAGAGTAAAGTCTCCCCTTTCTGGCATCAGGGAGCTCTTGTGTCAGCTGCCCCTGGACCAACAGCCTGAGACAGTTGTCCCAGACTGTTGGGACAACTTGTACTGTTCCCAATGTCTTGTTTTGCACCTAGTAATTGTGAATTTCTTACAAAACACCTTTCTTTTTCTTTTTTTTTTTTTCCTTTCTTTCCTCTGGGCTCATAGGGCCAGGAAGACTCAAGTCGAGGCTCTGATAACTCCAGCTATGATGAAGCTTTGTCCCCTACGTCTCCAGGACCCCTGTCAGTAAGGGCCAGCCATGGAGAGAGGGACCTGGCAAACTCTAGCATGGCCCCACCTACCCCAGATCTACACGGCATCAACCCAGTCTTCCTGTCCACCAATCCCAGTCGCTGGAGTGTGGAGGAAGTGTACGAGTTCATTGCGTCACTGCAAGGTGAAGTTAAGATCCTCTCCTGCAGTCCTGTGATCCAGTAGCACCGGGAGATTTGTTGTCTGTCTTTCTGGAAAGAAAGTGGTGTCAGTGGTGCCTGGTGCTTTTACTGTACATGTTTTATTTGTACATGTTTCTGATTTGGAGTAGGCCATACAGACGGATGAGTTGTACTCCTCGGGCAGCACGTGGAGTAAAGGGGGTTGGTTAGATTCCTAGTTTGCTTCCTGTATCTGCCAGAGGTCCAAAGAGTGGGAACAAGAGGAGTGCCCAGGTCACATCTGTTTCTCAGTGCTCTTTTTTTGGTTTCACAGGGTGCCAGGAGATTGCTGAGGAGTTTCGGTCACAGGAAATTGATGGCCAGGCCCTGTTGCTTCTGAAGGAGGAACACCTCATGAGTGCCATGAACATCAAGCTGGGACCAGCTCTCAAGATCTGTGCCAAGATCAATGTCCTCAAGGAGACCTAACAGCACTGAAGCCGGAGGTCTCACTTTTGCTCTGACCCCGGGGCAGCTGCCAGCTTTGGAGCATCCTGCTGGGGCGGGGAAGAACGGGACAGTCCCCTGCGGTCTTGCATTCAAGAAGAATGAGAAGGAATTTAACTGATTGAAACTGCCATGCGCAAGCCCATGTCTCAGTCTCTTAATGGTGCTACATGGGGGAGGAAAACTCCCACCTGGGGCCTTGAAACATCTTTCCTTCTTCCTGATTTTGAATATGCCTCTCCCGTATACTAAGTAAAGATGGGAAGGGGACCTCTTTCTGTCTTAGCAGACTTCTGAAAGGGAACTGCCCTCACCCCTTTTTGCTACAGCAGGTCTGCTAGGTCTTAGTTTTGAATCTTGCTGTGCCAGAACTTGAGGCATAGGAAGAGCTGGGCCCACACGGACATTGGGAGCAGCTATGCTTGGGGCATTTAGGAAGGGGAACTAGGAAATTCCAAGTGACAGAGGTGGACAAACAAGGATTTGAGCAAAAGGGACTGCTGCTGTTCCACTCTTAAAAAAAAATATATATATACCTAGGCTGTTCATGAACTGGGTTTAATAGCCATTCCAGCATGCATACCAAACTTGAAGGCCCGTGGCAATAGGAGCTGCCTTAGCTTTACTGTCTCCTGTAGAGAGGCAGAGTGAGGACAAAGTGCTGCGGCAGCTATTTGCTCCAGATGCTCCTCTCTGAACCAGAGGAGGATTTAACCTGAGTACTTACGACAAGGTGATGGGAAAATCGAAGGGGAGGGGGATTGTCTTACATTAGGGAACCCTGCAGCACTAGGTTTGTCTCCCCATTGTGCTAGGGCATAATTTACAGATCCAAAGCAGTCTCAAGAAGCGCCAAGGCTCTTCATAAAATGGCCTGGGGTTTTGGTTTTGGGTTTTTTTTGTGTTCTCTTATCAGTTTGTATTATTTTTGTGTCTGTCTTCATTATCCTCAGGAGAGCTTATGGGACAAAGTTTAAGCTGGCAGGATTGTATTGCCTGCCTCAGGCTTTTTTTTTTTTTCTGTTGGTGTTGTAGAACAAACACTTTTCTTTCTCAGTTAAAAAAACAAAACAAAAACACACCCTCCAACCACTGAGTACTAATCCTTCAATGCTATTTCTCCTTTCTAAGGGGTAGAATTATGTTATAGGCTGAGTCTCTCCCTTTCAGCCCTTCCAGAAATTTTTGTTTTTAAGGACCAAAGTGGTATTCTGAAGTTTTGCAACCAGATTGCCAAAGGTGAAAACCTGGGCAGAGTTCTTCTCTTCCAGAAGCACCTCTGTTTCAAACAAACAGGCAAAAAAACCCTGAAAAAATTACACAAAGCATAAAGAGGTAAGTACCCCCTAGAGCCAAATACCTGAAAGCAAGGTGATTTTATAAACCATGTGTCTCAGCTTTTCAGTTTTTGAAAGTTTCATATGAATATATGTGAAACATAAGACTGTTCTGTGTGGAAAGCACCTACTGTTGCAGGAAAGCTGTAGTGGCAAGGGAGGAGGCCTAATAGCATAGGTAGGAAAACATTAGAGATCTTTGGAATGGGCTCTTTGTTGACTCATGTTAGAAAAAGAGAGGAGGGAAAGTGCTTAGAAGATGGATAAGATGTGGCAGCAGCTTCTTAGTCTTAACTGTACTGTTGAATCTCACTTTAATGACATCCTGGTTAATGTGAGAAAAGCATTCTGAGACTTCTTGAATCAAAACAGGCCCAAAGGAAGCTGCCCATGCTTGCACCCTGATAACATTATTCAGTCTGATGTAATCTGGGGGCAGGGAAGAGGGAGGTTAGAATCTCTAACCGCAATCAGCAGAAGGCGGCTGCCCTTAAACCATTTTATCCTTAGAGGCTGGGTGTGATAAAAGTCCTGTTTGGTTTGACCCTTGGCAGGGTAGGCAGGCAGCTAGCCTGCCTGTGTTACTAGCTACTTCTGAGGACCAGATTTTATTTCAGTCACATGGGAAGGCTTCAACTTCTTCATTTCATGTTCAATGTTCTTAATAAAAAATGCTTGTTCAGGCTTTGCAGATGTGGCTGCTTTTTAATCCCCCCCACCTGAACATTAACCTAGTGTTTGAGAAGTACAACCTTCATCAAAAAGTTACTTTACATTTTTCTGCAGCAATAAAAATCAAGAGCATTGGCAACTTTTCCCATCTGTAACTACACAAGCTTTTAAAAAGTTTCAGTTATTAAAGAAGTGTATACCCCTCCCTTTTGAGCCCTAAGGGAACTGGAGTGATACAAGGTGGCAGCGGAAAACCATGTACAAACAAGAAGAGATCCATTCCTGGCAAAAGAAGTTCAGGTACAAGGCACCACCCACTAAGGACCCTTCAGCCTTGGATAAGTAAGATGCTCTTGCACCAAAGAAAGCTCCTGTTACATCAGCACAACACTTCACCAGGTTTTTTGGTCATTTTATTTTTGAAAGTTGTGTTTTGTACAAAAAAAATTACCTTAAACACCACCATGAAAAACAGTAACAACAGACTTAGTGACTTCCTATTTTTCCCATGTTATGAGAAAGATTGAGACTGTAACAAAAAATCAAAGAAAGCAGGAATTGTTCACCCACTCTAAACCCAGCAAGAAAGCAGGGCCACCCCTTTTCCCCTCAATGTCACTGCTCAGACTGCTTTGGTAGTATTAAAAATACAGGAACCTTGTCTGTACTCTGCCATTAGCAGTAGCAGCTTGCTTATTCACAGTCTCTGCCCTCAAGACTGAGGGCAGTTCTCTGCCAGTCTACAACAGGGCAGAATGGGATTGCTCTGAGTCTAGCCCCTTACATAAAAAGCAATTAGGAATCAAGGTGCCAAGTTTCTGAAGGTTCCACTTAAGTCTTACAACTCAGCTGTACCTGCTTTTCACCAGGGCCCCAGGAGAAGGTGTCTGTCACTCCCAGCCAGCAGCAGTATGCAAGTACCATCTGCACAGGGCAAGTATCTTAAGACTGGTCTGCACCATGCTTAAGGGGAGAGCGATTTATGAAAGCTGACCTTGTCAGCATGGGAGTCCCTTACACAGTTTTTAATGTGTTAGCATTCTTCTCCTTGGCTTCTACGATTCCTTTTTTATAAAAAAAAAAAATAAATTCTGGTAGCTTCACAGGAAAACCCCCTGCCAAACAAGGAACTTTTGGAGAGCATGAAATCACACTGCTGACAGTGACTGAGCTGTGTGGGCAGTCACCTCAGGAAGCTTGTAACAGAACTCAAGTGACAGCTACCTGTCTCATTTCACCTTGATGAGAGTTTCAGTTTCAGCAAATGTTCCCTTTACTTAGCAGCACGTCATTTCCTTTTGCTTCTCAATGATGAGAAGACTGAGACAATATTTTGACAGAACTGGAAAGTCAAGAGACTGTATTTAACTCCTATAGTTCTTTAGCATTGCCCCTCTCCAGTCTGAGAGGATGGCATGCATCCCTTTACATCTGTTGAAAGAAACTGGTGTGTACTCTTCAACATATTGCCATGAGGAAAAGAAGACTGCAGCGGTGCTAATGCCTCTTCCACCCTCACGGAGCCTGGCATACAGCACTCTGCAGGTTATGCTGGCAGAAACAGTGCAGAAGCTAGAAAAGCTGAAAATGCATTCAAAGAAAAATAATTCCAGTGTCTAACAGATCCTGTAAACCCTAGGGAGGAAAAAAAAAAAAGACAAAAAGATCCCTCCAACAGTCTCAGCTGTTTTACCCACTGCCTCCTTTCCCTTCCCCTTTTGCACCTATCCATGGCCCTTTTTTCCTCTCAGTGATTCACCTCCTGCTCAGTGCTGAACACTCATATTGCTTTCTTGCCATCTTCTACTCAACTCTCAGCACTTTCCCCCCAGGCCCAGCTCTGCTGCATTTTTAAAAACCTAAAAACTGCATTATATTCATAAAGACATGCCATCAGGGACCAGTGCTGTTCACACCCAGAGGCATCCATGGGACTTGACACACCGGAGACAGCGGAAGCAAACAAGTGTAAAGAAAATCAGAAGTGAGAGAAGGAGAATTGGCTGGGAGGCACCCAGCTAAACAAGCGCTGGGGAGATGGGGAGAAAAGCACTCAGTGTTGAAAGCCTATCACATTGGTAGCAAGTGGTCATCCCGTTCTTCTGACTCCTCACCCAGCTGGTCATCACCCACACCACGGTACGCAGCTGGCGCATTTCGAGGCTTAGATCGGCAGACAAAGTCACAGCCATCCTACAAGCACAGGATATTGCACCGGAATCAGACTGTACACAATGCAAAGCAAAGCAGCTTCTGTGATTTCTCTTTTGCTAAGGGATTATGCCTATCCCTGTGCTATCTGGGACCTAAAACTTGTCTTGACAGGAGAAGCACACACAAATACCCTACTCGGTCTTGAAAGCTCTGGGGTACAATGTGGTACTGATTAACAGTATGCAGCAACACCATGCTGAGACAAGCATGGAGGATAAACAGCACTGCCTATGGTGACTAAGCAGGGGTTTCGGGGAGTTGGACATGAACATTTCACAGTCCCCAGCTTAACACTCCTACCTGGAAAGCGTTAATTACTAACAAGCATGTGTTCTAGTTTGTTACGTAGCAATCACAGGATATCAGCGGGGAATCAGACTCAGCAAGGATTCAAAAATGGAGTACTCAAAAAAAAAACCAAAACCGATACCCTCTTCTTCTGCCTCAACGTACGCTACCCTGCTGGTAGGTCTACCACAAAGATATGGCAGATGCTATTTTCTCCTGTCCTAACATATGGGCCAGGCTGGGAATATACAGGGATTTTCACTCACCGCCACCAAATTGCCCAGATCTTGCCAGAAGGCAAAGTGAGGAAACTGCTCCATGCCCTTCGCTCCCACTACGAGACGCTGGTAGAGGAACCCACCAATGATGTAGACTGCAATCAGTGAAGCAAACCTGGAGGGCAGAATTAAAAATCAGAGCCTGAGGAAATCTTAGACAATCTCTTCTGAGCCAGCTACCCGCCTCAGATTGGTATTGGAGCAAGTAGCTGAGCACCACTCAAGAAGAGAACTATAAACAGAGATCAGACCAGGAAAGGTCCCCAAAATATTGATCTGCTAGTATAAATCTTTCAGCAGTATTATGTGAAGTAGTGCCTCTAAGCACAAACACAGAAAATGAGTCAAGACTCCTGGTCTGAATTCCCAGCTCTGGCAAAGAGCTGTTGTACAATTTTAGGAAGTCACATCTTCCATGTTTCAGTGCACTTGTCTGTAAACTCTGAAGGAGGATGTCTACAGGGAACAGAGCAGCTCTGCAGCATCATGCCTTAAGCAAGAGCTTTTGTCCAAAAAGCTCAGAGGCACAGTAACATCTAACAGCGGCTGTGGATAGGTACACCACAATTATCTAGTCTAGTATAGCATTTGCTATGTTTCTGAGTGGCACTGGAGATTACGGCCCAGACACGAACAGCTCTTCCAATGACTCACGTGATCAGTAGAATGGAGCCAACACTGAGGCGGGAATCCTCAGCTGGACAAGCCACACTGCTGTCCATCTCAAAGAGGTAGAAACACTCCTGCTCCTTTTCCCGCTCTTCCGTAATAATGCTGAATGAACTCTGCAATTTGGGAAAAGTTAAGTCATGTGAAAAATACGCCCAGGAGACAGTTTTATCACTGTTGGTACAGCAAGGCAACAACACTGGAGGACAGAAGAAAACCTTGCTGCCTCCTCAAAGCCCTTCTGCTCATAAGCAACCATCTGTCTGGCAGCCTCCTGCTCCTCTCCCACCTCCTGTGTCACTCACCGCTGCAACTCCCCGCTTGCAAGAAATCATTATCACAGCTCTTCTCTTCTCACCACTGCAGTGACTGCCATATGAATCACCTCCCTTATAAATCAGCATGATCCAGTCACCTGCCAAGAGAGGAAGAACACAGGCTGCCAATCCAGATCAGGAGGCAAAAGGCAGATACCGGGTACGAAAGGTATTGAGTGGAATCTTACTTCCATTGAAGACCTGGGTTTCGTTGATTCTTCCTATCACTGTAGTCTTTCCATTCTGTCTATCTGTTTGCACCAGGCCACCAAAATCGTGCAAGGTGCTGTTGACCTCCCTGCACACCCTGAAATGGTAGACGTAGTTTTCTGTTTTGCCTTTCTCCACAGTCACGTTAAACCTGCAGCAGGGAGAGGACAGAACAGACAGCCCATGGGATTACAAAGAACAGGGCTCAGAGCAGCGGACACTCGAGACCTGGAAGCCAGTCACAGCCCATACTAACGGGGGAGCCCATTCGGCAGTCTGGCCCCAAGTTTTCCCCTCCTTTTGGGCACCACGCAGCCCCGAAGGGCGTTGTACCGTACCTCATTTGGCTCAGGGGCTCTAGTTTCTTCAGCAGGGCTCTTTCCATTTGCGACTCACTGCTCTCATCACCGATCACATCGCAGCTCCTCTCTTTTGGCTGTTCAGCCCCCACACCGACAGCAAGGGCCATAAAGACTACCAGCGCTGCAGAGGTATGGCGAGGTGATGACATCCTGGGCACATACCACAGAGAACACAGAGGATTAATCAGCCCCATGCAAACTAACTTCAGGGTCACAGAGTCAATGATTAGCTGCTTCCTCAGTCCTGACTGCAAAAAGGAGAAGTCAAAATCTAGAAACATCTCGTGGTTCCCGAGAAACACTAAATCTGAATCTCTTGCATAGTCAAAGACAATTGACTGGGCTGATTTGGGATTCTTTTCTGGATTTTGCCTCGGGACCACAAAAAGTTTTGCTGCTGAGCACATTAATTAGCATTGATTCAGCCAGAGCAGAGCCCAGCGGGCTGAAGGCTGGAGTAAATTTCAGGCATAAGCCATTGTTCGTTATTGCATCGCACTGAGAAGCCAGTCAGCAGAAAATTATTTACCAGGCCTCTAATCAATCCTCTTTGCAGCTCTCGTGTGAAGAGCTGGCAGGGAAGAGCCACTGTGATTCGTCAGGCTCTGTTTGTTCAAATGCCTTAATCTTAATAATTGTAATTATGTTATCTTTCTTGTACTACTTTAGCAGAGAATCTGAAAGCGTTTAATAATACTAAGCTGCAACTTCACAGAACAGCTTTCTGTTTACACAGGGGAAGGAGGAAAAGGAGACATCCTATGTAAGATCCCACCGAAGCAGCAGTAATGAAGATAATAACAAAATCTAGAAGAGCTGGCTTTCAGGCTCACGCTAAAAATCACATACGAAGCGTTCAATGACTGCACCAGCCACAGTGGCGCAACAGATTCCCCTCTGCTTCTGCCATCGCAGGTTTCGGTAAAGCTCCAGCTGCTGGCGGAAGGCAACCGACAGACCCACAACTAAAGAAGCGCCCGGCCGCAGCTGGGCAGGGAGCCTGCGAGAGGGCCAGCCCGCTTTGCTGAACCTAAGGGTTACCCCCAACCCCTCCAAGGCCCGTCACGACCGCTTACAACCGCCACGCCAGCTCGCCCATCGCCGCCGAGGTCAGACGCAAACGTGAGGAGGTCGGACAGGCTGAAATGAGGAAGCCCGTGACACAAGAGCTCGTGACTCGTCTCCCCCAGGACCGAAAGCAGAACCCGGCCCTTCGCACTACCCACGGCTTCTCCGGGCCACTTGCTACCAAACGCTTCACTCGCACCCAGGCTGGAGTAGGAAGCGATGGGACGACGCTGTTCCCTTCCCCTTGGCCGGTTACCGCCGCTGCCCGAGCCGCGGCCCAGCGCTGGGAGCGAGCCGCCCCCCCCGGGGCAGGGCGCGGTTTCACCCCCACGGCGGCCCCAGGGGCCTCGGTGCCCCCCTCGCTGCCCGCCCCGCCGCTCTCCACCTCTCCCGCCCCGCCGCCGGAGCGCCACCTCCGCCGCGGCCCCCACCCCGCCGGCCGGAGCCCAACCCGCCCCCGGCGGCCCCGCGCCGCCGCACCCACCTGCTGCCGCACCGGCCCCGCCTGCCGCGCCGCCCGGCCTCCCCCCGCCGCGCACGGGCACAGGCACGGCCGACCCTGCGGAAGAGCGATCCGCCGCTCACGGGCATCCCATGCTGCGCGCTCGGCGGTGACGGGGCGGCCCGGGGGCCGCAGAGCGCGGACGGCACCGGCCTCCTCCGCGGTCCCGGCCGGCTCCCTTCGCCCGCCCCGTGAACCGGAAGCAGGAAGGGCGCGGCGGAACTGGCGCCCTCCACCAATGGGAACCCGGGAGCCGCCGGGATCGCCGCGCCCACTAGCGATTCCTCAGCGAGTGAGGAGCGGCGGTGGAAAGGGGCGGCTTCTAAAGCGCGCCCCAGCCTATGACGAGTGCGGCTCCGGAGCCCGCCTCCTTCCTCTTCTCCCTCCAATGGGCGGTGAAAAAAGGCGTGAAGATCCCGCCTCCCCTCGCTTCTCTTCCAATGAACGATGAGGGCCAGCAGACAGTAGACCCGTAGCGCCCGCCGGCTAACCCCTCCCACCCGAGAGCCACTGCGAAGCGCGGCTCGAGGCGGGAGCCGCTCGCCCAATGGAGAAGCACTCTCCGTCGGGCCGCCCCTCGCCCCGCCCCTCGCCCCGCCCCTCCGATGCCGGGAGCCCTGAGGCGGCGGGAGCCCTGAGGCGGCGGGAGCCCTGAGGCGGCGGGAGCCCTGAGGCGGCGGGAGCCCTGAGGCGGCGGGAGCCCCTAATCCAGGTCCTGCGTAACTGTTCCGCCTTGAGGCCGAACTCTCACCTCCGGCCCTCGTACAGGTGCGGCTCACCTGCAGACAGGTGACCACCTCAGGGAAGGTGAAAGGCTTCCCAGCCTCGGCCAGCCGTTGCCTGCCTTTGCCCTCGCTCCCGCTGTCAAAGGCAGTAGTAGGCCATCACTGTCCTCCGACTTCACCATCCCGCCCCATGTACCTCCAGAGTGACTTCTTGTTAAAAAGCAAGGGAGACCATTCTTCCTAAAACCGGTTTGTGGCCTTGATCCTTCCAATTTTCACAGAATCACTAAGGTTGGAAAAGACCTGTAAGATCATCAAGTCTAACAAAAAAAAAAAAAAAGCAAAAACACAACACCACACAAAAAAAAACCCCCAAAACACACCACACTCCACCATGCCCATCAAGCCACGTCCCACAGTGCCACATCCACACACTCCTTGAATACCTCCAGGGAGGGTGACTCCACCACCTCCCTGGGCAGTCTATTCCATTGTGTTACCACACTCTCAGGAAAGAAATTTTTCCTAATATCCAGTCTGAATCTCCCCTGGCACAACTTGAGGCCATTTCCTCTAGTCCTGTCACTAGTCACTTGGGAGAAGAGACCAGCACCCACCTCCCCACAACCCCCTTTCAGGTAGTTGTAGAGAGCGATAAGGTCTCCCCTCAGCCTCCTCTTCTCCAGACCGACCAACCCCAGTTCCCTCAGCCGCTCCTCATCAGACTTGTGTTCCAGACCCCTCACCAGCTTCGTCGCCCTTCTCTGGACACGCTCCAGCACCTCAACGTCCTTTTTGTAGTGAGGGGCCCAAAACTGAACACAGCATTCGAGGTGCGGCCTCACCAGCGCCGAGTACAGGGGCACCATCACCTCCCTGCTCCTGCTGCCCACACTGTTTCTGATACAGGCCAGGATGCCGTTGGCCTTCTTGGCCGCCTGGGCACACTGCTGCCCGACGCATTGTTTCGTTATACTTTGGAATAAAGCTGTCTCCTCCGGCTCCTGCAAGTTGGGCCACTGCAGAGGGATTCCAGGCCCAGCTGATCGTGCACAAAGTTGGTGGGCTTGAGGATCTTGAGTATGATTAATAAAGCTATAAATGATTTGAGACTGGCATATTTAAAGGACATTTCTCTTCTTAAGTCATGCCCCTGCTGTGACAGAGAGTCCACTTCCCAGGACTTTGTTACTGGCAGGGACGGATGTTCTTTGCCAGAGCTCTGAGGCTTTTGCATCCTTTAGTTAAGAAAGAAATGCTGGATTTAGTGAACTCGTTAACACGCTAGAGAAGCCACTTGTTTGAGAGGAGTGTGGCAGGCTTCCCTACGGTATGCTGCTTCGGTAGTGAGGAACTGGGAAGGAGCATTGTTGGCTCCTGCAAAACTGACCAATTTAGTCCTGCTGTGAGTTGTGTCCTACTGCTGATTCCACTGGGAGTATGGCACAGACATCTCAGCTGTAGAGGTCAGATTTATTTATATTCACACAGCTATTTACTGTGTATTGCCTGCGTACCCTCCTACGGTGCGATTGCATCCTGTCTGTTTCCTGTCCAAACTAAGAACTCAGCTTATTGCTGATATTTGAGAGAAAATAGTAAAACACATCAAAACAAAGCTCTTAATTCTTCCCTGCCAGCCTTTACTTCTCCACTTGTTCACAGATAACACCGTCTTGGTGATCCCACTGTCCCTGCAGGCAGCCTGCAGTGCCTTTGGCCGCAGCCCATTGGTCTGGGCACTTCAGCAGTGTCTGAATCTTGTTCTTTTCTTTCCAGCCATGCAGATTACATTCCTAGCTAAGCTTTCATCATGACTATAGCAAATTCTTCCTCTCTGGGCTCTTCAGCTCTCTTTAGACTTCTCTAATACCTATTCAAAGCGTTCAGGAAAGACTTCCCTCCTCTTGGGTTGCTCTCCTGTCTTCTGCCTTCCCCGTCCTCTCAAGTACAGACTCCCTGTCTTGCTGTCTACAGGCCCTACCCGGGATTGGAAGGGATCTTGTGGGTGCAGTATGCCACCCTTAGAGGCAAGTGTGTGATGGAGGGATTTGCACAAATATCCAATCCACGCCTTCCCAGACAGGTGCATTGTAACAAATTGGCCACAACACTATATCAAACTAAGCATCCTCTCAGACAGTCACTTCTTAAATTTACAGCACGTCACCAGGACGGGGAGCAATAATCCCTGTCCTAGAACTGAAAGGCATAGCAAACTCCTTCATTGAGAATGCCCAGGCATTTCTTCTAAGTGAACTGTACCAGTGAGGAAGATGTATGGCCTGAGTCTGGCAAACACCTCCAACCTGAGTATGAACTGGAAGGGATCAGAATCTGGATCAAAACAAAAATCAGCCAACTGCACAGCTAAGAGGTTTCTCCCCACCATTCTCACCAATGGTTACTCTTCACTACTTCAGAAGGAAACTATCCTTTCCTGTTATTGCTGACCTCAGAGTCACAGAATGGTTGAGGTTGGAAGAGACTGCTAAAGGTCATCTGGTCCAACTCCCCTGCTCAAGCAGGGTCACCTAGAGCTGGTTGCCCAGAACCGTGTCCACACGACTCTCCATGGAGGGAGATGCCACAACATCTCTGGCCAACCTCTGCCAGTGTTCAGTCACCCTCGCAGTAAAAAAGTGTTTCCTGATGTTCAGAGGGAACCTCCTCTATTTCAGTTTGTGCCCATTGCCTCTGGTCCTGTCACTGTGCACCACTGAAAAGAGCCTGGCTTTTCTTTTACCCTCCCTTCAGTTATTTATGCACATTAATAAGATCCTCCCCAAGACGTCTCTTCTCCAGGCTAAACAGTCCCATCTCTCTCAGCCTTTCCTTTTAGGAGAGATACTGCAGTCCTGTCATCATCTTTGCGGCCCTTTGCTGGACTCTCTGCAGTATGTCCATGTCTATCTTGTACTGATGCTGTTGCGATGTTGACTCAGAGGTTCTTGAGGGATGCCAGCTCTCGGTGCCTGCCTGTGTCTCAAGCACATTCACACTGGGTGTTGGGTTTAGAAAGAGTTCCCAGCAGAAGTGTCCAAAGCTCACAAGGCTTCTTTCTCAAAGCCATGCTGTCCACCTCCACCTCCCTTTTGACAGCAGTTGGGCTGCCAGTTTGCGTAGCCATTGCTTGTCCCACTTTTTATCTTGTAGTCTCGCTGTTCACCTTTTTCATCTTGTGGTCTCGCTGTCCACCTGCTTCTGTCCTGACCAGGAGCTCTTCAGAGCAGCACGCATTCTCACAATTACTACGTCAGTGTTATCACAGCCTCTTGCATTGGCAACAATTAGAAAACCCATGAACTTTGTGGTTAATCACCTCTTCCACTAACGGCTGTTCTTAAGACATCCCTCATCAGGTTAAGAAATGGCATTTGTTGCACTTCCACTGCTCTCCATTCTGTTCTAAATTTGGTTAGTTTGAGCGGCTGGAGATAGAGGTTGCAGCTTCACAATTCTAGTCTTCTGAATGTAGCCTCAGGTTTCCTGTTTCACAGCCGTTGAGCCCTGTCGCTCAACAGCCTGATCGAAACATCTTGTCATACGCACTCTTTGCTTTGGCATGGAGGGAAGCAGATCAGAAACTTCTGCAGCTGAAGCAAGCGAGGAAATAATTTATACTTCGGTAAAATTCTTTCAGACTCCTCCGCCAAGGGCCAAAGCTGGACGGGAAAGGAGAGGTAAGGAAGCTGGATGAGGTAGGTCAACAAAAGGTTTTATTTCAAGCGAACGCAAGTTCTAGCAGAAACACTGAGCTGGCCACTGACTTTGCGTACCAGCTCACAGTGCTGTTGCTTTTGTTCTAGAATTACCGTGAGTATTTTACTGTGATAAAAGCTGATCTGTCGGAGACCCAACATTGTTCCCCCCCCTCTCCGTCAGACCCCTTTTGATGTTTACTCCTGGGCATTCAACCCAGGCATCCTTTTCTCCAAAAGAGGTTTGCAGGTTTAAAGTTGTCTGCTTGTCAGCAATAAGAGATTGCCAGCAATAGTTCTTTGAAGGGCAGGAGAGATGCGAGTACAGATAAATTAGAGGCGTATGCTAATCAGAGATCAGAGACAGAGGAGGCATATGAGATCATCCATTCTCTCTCCCATGGGGCTCTGCAGGATTCTTTTGTGATACATTTTTTCCTGTGTTTTCTCTGTTCTAGTTTTACATACCCCCCAGTGAGCAAATTTTCAGCTTTTTGCCTTGAGACAGTTCTGCAGGGCATTTTACTACTAGGAAGATTTTCTTAGTGCTTTCCTTAAATTTTCTCTCCCTTTTTTCCACTCCATTCCCCCTGTTCAGGCCTTGCAAATGTCACACTGAGCAATTTCTCTGTCTGCTTAGTTGAGAAATACCACCTTAGAAGAGTGAGATTTTGCATTGATGATCATTCTTCATAAGCGTCTCCTTCCCATGAGCTGATTGCTTTTTCCTCTAAATGCCCGTGTGCTTTAGACGAGTTGTGTTGCATTGGCTGCAGCACTAATGGTTGACCTTAGCTTTTTTAGAGCTGTTACAGCCAAGGGGGCTCTCACTCTGGGACACAAGATTTCTGTGCCCTGATCAGAATAGCTGCATATATCTGTGGTTGTTACTGCTGCCTGGTCACTTGCTGCGCTATGGAAACAAAGCCAGTACAGAAACCCCCAAGTTCCTATCTGGTAATCACACTCCGTCTGCTTGGAAGGCAGTCTTGCTTTTGCATGTGGTTTCATCAGAAATGATGTTTTCTGTTGCATCACAAAACACGGGGACATCCCTTCATTCCCTGCCATTTGTATTCACTCCCACCCGGTTGGAGGTGGAGATTACCTGATGCCCTCTTGAGATGTTTGCAGTTTTCTGTTTAATATTCCTCTTCTCCAAATTCCTTTATGTACCCTCATCTTTTTGAGCTGAAGTCAGAGGGCCTAAAATAAGGAAGCTGATCTTTGAACAGACTTTCTGTGCATATTATTTGATTATTTCCCAGCTCTCTTCTGTGTGCGAGGAGTCCCTAAGGAGCGCAGTTTAAGTACCTTTCTTTAGAAGATCTTTATTTTCAACTCTGTCCCTGCCTCTATCACTTTTGAGAGATGTGCTCTCAGGTATTTCATCTCTGTTTTCAAATGCACACCCTTGCTACCAGGTCGTCCCTGTGATGCAGTAGGACAGGTATATCACAGGCGTAGAGATCAGCCCTCTGGTCAAACCAACTCTTTTTGGCTCTCACAGACTCCTCGAAAATGAAGAGTTGCCCTGGCTGTCTTCTGTTTGGCTTCCAGAGAGCCTTAGATATGCCACACTACCAAAATATCAGTCCGGCAGTCACTTAAGACAGCGTTAGCCTGTGTGGCACTCTTGTAGTGACAGCAATAACCCAGTCTGTGCCACAGCCACAGACAGGATCCTCGTTTCTCAAATCCTCCTCCCCGGCCCTAGGTAGTCATGCTGCTCCCATACCAACGTAGGCAGGAGCTGAGAGGAGCTATTTGGGACAGCGCAATGACATTCTTCAGATTGTCCTAGAAGACTTGAATTATAAAATGCTAACAGCTTTCAGTTTTTGAACTGAATATGGACTCCCAAACCTAAAAATATTGGGTCACGTTGCTTGCAGATGAACGCAGTGTATCACAGTCATTTCTCCAGAGCACTGACAGACCTAACTGGGTGTTTTGTATACTAGAAAGTTATAACATTGCATATTTATGTTAAACATCCACTGATCCACTTCTCCTTTCCCTTGGGGAGACTCTTCCACAGTTCCTTAGACAACTACATGGCAATATTTCTGGATGCTCCATTCAGATTTCCCTCCTTGGTTTTAAACTCATCCCAGGTACTTCTCCCTTCCTCTTCTACAAGAGCTTCACATATACTCCAGGGGCTGAGGATCAAGCACAAACCCCTGAACCTGTTTTAAAAAGGGGGAACTGCAGGGACTCCCTTTTGCAAGGGGTAAAAGTCCCGATCTATGAAATTTTTTATTCCACTTCCCTCAGTTGATCACTGCAGTTCAAATTCACGTTGAATGCTTCAATATGACTTGCCCTCTTCACTCTCTTTTTTCCTCCCGAAATTATCTAATAGCATACTTTTTAATTTTTAAGAACTGAGGTGAACTCTCCCACTGCTCTGGTTGTGGAGGTGCCCTGGGATTCTTTTGATGCTGAGTCGAGTCAGTTCCTTTTTTCTGCAGTTGGTTTGAAACAAAAGAGGGTGAACTGCTCTATTCATTTCCAGGAGGCACCAGCTGGGATGCCCAGTGCTGACATTTAAGGATTAACTGTTTCACTGACTGTCATCCCAGTCGCCTTGTCCTGGAAGTAGTTTTCCCTAAAATCCGGAACTGTGATCTGGAGGATGCAGGAGATAGCTTCTTTGAGAGACAAGAGAGGAAGGAAAACAGAAGTGCGGATCCTCAGAAACGTGGTCTCAGAACAAAGAATTATGTTTCAACAGATATTTATACCCTTTTACTTAGTTTTCAGTTGCAATCTGCAGAGAAGAAGCTCCACCCTACCCCTTAACCTCGGGCTGACTCCATTCTCTTGAGGCTTACTCTGATGGCAAAACCTACGTCACCAGAGATGCAAAGGTGATGTTACCAGAGGAATAGAGATCAGGCAGAGAGAACAGCTACCCAGTTCAGGTCCTTCAGTTCTCCCATTTTCCTCTTGCGTGAAGCTGAGGAGTAGGTTGTAACCGAAAAGTCTTTCTGTATTTTGTAACTGAAAAGAGATGGGGTTTTGTTCTTTAATAATGATGAAAAGAATAAATAAATCTTGGTATTTTTTAACTACAAGTGGGGCAGCTAGAAGACCCTGCAAGCTTCAGGTAACATGACCAAACCTTTATCTTAGAAAAGATCCTTCTACCAGAAGGATGATGCTTATAACAAAGCTCCCTCACGCTCTCTCTCGTTACCTTAGAAACTTCTTTTAGCCAAAACCGCAGGTCTAAATATATTGCTATAAACCAGAAAATGCTTTTAAAACCAGTGAACCTGCAAATGTCTCTAAGATCGAAACAAATTAATTTTTATTAATTTATTGATCTGGTCTACTTTCTGTATTTGGATAAAGCTTCCAATGCTTAAAGGATGCATTCTTGTTTTTAAGTGAAGTCCCTTCCCCTTCTGTTTTAGGTCTGGCTTTCTTTGTCCTTCCCACAATATTCTTGATACGTGATGTGCATTTGTTTTCAGCCTCCACTGAGAGATCCTAAGAAAAGTCTCCCCTGCTGCTTACAAGTATTTTATTCTTTTAGCCATCCCTTTTAATTTCTCTCTGACAAACTTCCTCATTTTTCTGTAGTTTCCCATTTTGAAATCATTATACCACAGTGCCTTTTGTTGTTGTTGTTGTTGGTTTTTGGCTCTGTTGAACCTCAGTGCATTTCTGTTCACTGTGGCAGAGAAGTTGCTGGATGGAGCCATGGTGAGCCGGGTGGCCTGTGCACAGCTCAGGGCAGTCACGAGCTGCTTCGCTTTCTGTGTTTCCCAGCTTGCCGCTCCACGAGGTGCCTATTGACGGTCTCTAAGCGTTCAGTCTCACCATCACACCCTGACATGGCATTTGCTTAATTTAATACGGTTAATTGATGCTTGTCATTGTCTTCGTGCTTCCCTCATGGTTGCTCTGGTTCTCTTTACCAGTTCACGAGTGCTGTCACCATCCTTGTCTGGCATATAATTCCAACCCAATGCATTTAGTAGTATTTGCCTGGTCTGCGGCGTTGCTGTTACCGTTACCTCTTGGTGCAGTTAGTTATTTAACCTAATTTGACTGTAATTTTACTTGAGCAGAGATCAGCCCCCTCTTTCTTCTTTGTGCAGCCCTTCTACCAAGTTTTCGATGTACTTGCTGTGGTAGTGTCTTTGGTTAAAGCTAGCTTTCCTCCCTCCCTCCGTCTTACTCCTTAGACTCCTAGCCTTTTTAGGGAGTACAGATACGTTTCTTTAGGTCTTGTGACATGACTGAGAGATTTCGTGAGCTCCACCACGAACTTTGCAGCTGGATTTGGTTAGAAGACTCTGGAGCACCACAAGAGCAGGATGCGGTGCATAAGCTCAAGGGAGAAGCACAGGGAAATCCCGGATTCCTCAACATCAGTAACCATTAGCCGCACATTTAGTGCTTCTTAGAAAGTCCTGTTGTCTGTGCGGCTGTTATACTGAGATTAATAAAGCAAGCAAACCAAACCCCACCGGAGCTCATCTGTGGCAGTAAGTGCCATCCTCTCCTCAACCTGGGAGAGAGCAGGTTTTACTGCTGAGATTCCAAATGGCTTATGGAAAGTGAATGCCTCTCAGGTCCAGGAGATGACAACAGGAAAGCAAGGTGCAGCCTGGAGGTTAACGTGTCGTGCTGTACATGAGCAGATCTCTACATGGCAGTCCTGCCCCACACTTTGAAAGGAAGCTGTGCCGGGCTACGGTGCAGGCTGCCCCAAGGACTCACCCTCTGCCACTGGCAGCAAGTGAACAGCAGACGGTGGTGGTGAAAGTGTGGAGGGACATCCTAAAGCCTTCAAGGCTGGCCCTCCCATCCTGCCACCCTGCCACGGCAGAGGCGGATGAGAGCGTAGGACTGACTTGGAGTGTCCTGGGAAGATGTAACACGACCGTGTGTCTAAGCCTGTGAACAGGATGCTGAGGTTAAACCTGTTGCTGCTGCTGAGAGAGCTGGGGGAAAGGCCTTGGGTTTCTTTTTGCATTTAAGCTGGAACATGGTGGCTGTGGCAATGCAGCTCTGTGTTTCCACCCTGAGCTTCAATTCTGAGGCAGGAGCGGGTTTGCTGGGAGGCTCCTGCCAGCACAAGGTGCCACATGGTGCTTCGGGGGTTCTGGCTGACTTGGGGCAGGTGCTTCCTCTCCTGGGGTCAGTCACTGCAGGGGCTGGACCAGCTGGCTCTGTGGCCCCGCCGGGGCAGATCTGTGGCTGACCTGGAGACAGGTACACCTCCTGGGAAGCTCAGGCAGGGACTGATGGCTCCGGGCTGAGCTGAAATGGGGCCCTGGCCCAGTGGGCAGGGGTGTGAGGAGGCCCCTGGAGAGGCTGGGCAGTGACAGTAATGGCAGTGATGTGCCGAGTGTAGACAGACAGGGATGCTCTAAATCGTTCAGTTCGTTATGGAAATGCCTAGGACACAAGCAAACTATGTAAAATCACCATGAGTTTTCATGTGGCTTCTGTTCACTATGGTTTCTTTTCTCTTTTACAGATCCCTGTCTGTGGCCAGCAGTTGTGCCGGGCTTGGCTATAGGGTTTGGGATACTGAGCATCTCCCTAGCGATTACTTTGATTTGGAAGATGAGTAAGTGCACAAAGGAGTGCTGAGGATGAGCAACCAACAGCAAAGGACCAGAGACTCATCTAAGCACAGGAGCTCAGATCCTGAACTCCATTATATGGGGTTAAACCAGAAGCTGTTCTAGGCCTCTACCAGCCTTAAGTGCCCACTGTCTATCCAGAATATTTTGAAGACTATCTTCCTTGTGCAGACCCCAGGCAACCCATTTCAGCTCCTGTGGCAAAGAGCAGTGAAACATATTGAAAGGTTTTTGTAGACTTGTCTGCTGCAATTATAGCGGTAGACTGTAGAACAAATATGCAAGGTCTGTAACACTTTTACATGCATGCATAAGGTGCTAGACCATGTGGGAGAGCCTACTGTTTGCTGCTTTAAAATCCGTTCACGTGATGTGTGACATGATCATACCATACCCACAGAATGATGTCATTTTTTCCCTTACTTTTTGCACACCCGGAGTGTCATCTGCTTTCAGAGAGCCAATTTTGGTTCTCAGGTCTGAGTAGTTCAGAGGAAACCCGGGGCGGGGGTTGCACCAGCATCAGAGCGCATCTGACTCTTGTATGAAGATTCGGAAATTGCACAGAGGATCTGAAGTTCAGTGTTCACGCACTGCTATTTTTAGATGCTTATCCTGACTTGTGTTTTCTGCATTGCAACTATCCAGAAGAGTTGCTTTTCAGCAGGTCCTTGCTGACAAGTGTCTTTCTGTTGGTTAATGGTAAAGAAAAGCTTGTTATTTTGATGCCTTTACAGGTGACTCCCACCCACGCTGCCCTGAGCAGTGGGTAGCCTATAGAGGGAGCTGCTACTCCTTCTCCAAGGAGAAGAAGGACTGGCATTCCAGCCGGGAATCCTGCCGGGCACAGGGAGCTCATCTCCTGGTGATCAGCGATGCCAGCGAAATGGTAATGGTTTTCTTAGAGGATCTTCCATTTCCTTGCAGATACCTCAGTGACTGACATCCAAGCAGTGCTGTCACTCTAGCAATATTTTGACTTTAAAGGAGAGGAAGGATTTACAACTGTGATGTTGCAGTGAACTTCCAGTTTCAGTATGCACCTTAGAAGTTCCCAGCAGGCAAAGCAGCAAAGGGGAGAAGGAAGAGGTGAGGGTCATTGGCAGCTACTCAGAATTATCCTAGGAAGGATGTTAGGAGACAGTCTTCTCCACTGCCCCTCTCCACCTCCCCTCCTAGCCCCAACAAGGCTGATATGAATGATGACAGGAAAAGACTGTGGCACTGCGCAGACTCTGCACTCATTGCCTACAAACCGATACGTCCCACTCTTCAGAAATGCTTCCTTTGCAAAAGTAATGCCTCTCCTCCCTGCAACCCCTCCAGCTCCTCCTGCTCAGTGACCCTTGCCACTCCCTGTGTTCATGCACAGATATTTCTTTCGCAGTCTGTTTTCAATGCTTACTTCCTCTCTCTGCCAAAAAACCTCAGTTGTGTTGATGAAATCAGATACCATCTGTTCCCCTGCTCATTTTCAGCAGGTGCTCGCTGGGGGCAGGAGTGTGTATGACCACTAAAGAAATGGGTAGAGCTGATCACTAGGGAGGTGAGGCACGTCTGCATAAGTAGAGCAGAAGTACTTGATCTGGTTTTGCGCAAGCCAGGGCTTATTAGCTCAGGTCCAATGAACGTGGACAGCTTCCAGTCCCTGGACAGAAGTTGCATTGTATGATGTTCTGTGGGGGCTTACAAAGCTGGGTCTCTGCTCGACTGGCAGTATGTACCAGGCTCTCACACTTTCTTCGGCAAATCCTGTTTCCTTGAGAAATACTCATCTTCCCCAGATTACCCCTTTCTCTGAGTGAATAAAGCCTCCCTGGTCTGGCTGCTTTCTTACTACTGTCTCTGCTACTGGAGAGTTACCCATTTTTCCTGCTCGGAATTCCCCACGTAAGCAAGACTTTCCTAGCTATCCATGCCCTATGCTGCAAGGGCTGTGACTGTTCAACCTCCCTTTGCCAGGGAAGCACAGTCACCTCCAAACCACCAGCAACACTCAAGCGTTCCTCAAGCTACTCCTATTCCCACCACTTTACCAAGCCAGCGTTGTTAATGCTTCTGTGTGAAGGTGTCTGCTCTGAAACTTTATGGCAGGAGGAGATAAGGATGGGGCCCAGCCATACCACTGAAAGGTTGCTGTTGTTGGGTTTCATTGCAAATGTGGACAAGACAAACTTCTCTCTCTTGTCTTTGTCTTTTTTTTTTTTTTCAGGGGGGGTAGAATTTACTTCAGGGCTGAGTTTCTGTCACAGGCTTCACCTTTTAACAGTAAACAGGAGTTAAAGGTTAGGCAAAAGGAAATGAACATTGAAAACACGTAGGAGGAAAGTTTGTATAAAATTTAATGAGCTTTGGTCGTGGACTCTTTACACAGATCTATCGGTGCCTGCACTTCCTGCCCTGACGTGATTTTACCTTTAATTGTTAATACTTTATATTAGCTGTTATGTTAATACTAATACATGTTAATACTAATAGCATACGTTCCTACAAAAAACTCTGTTTAGGAAACTCCAGGAGACTGGAGTGCAGTTCGTCCACATATATTGCCCTGAGAAATGTCCTTTGAAGAATCTGCCCAGAACCCTTGAAAGCACGCTTACTTCCTTGTGACTGTACACACAGCTGTTACTCCAGGCACGATCTGCAGGACTGACCTTCCTGCTTAGAAAGTGTGGAGAAGCAGTGTTGTCAGTCACTTAAGGAACAGTCAGGCAAGGGGATGTGTCTGGCTCTCTGTTCTCTTTACTTATCCTTACCTCCATTTTCAAGCTGGCTGCCATTAGTGACTTTGTAATTCATCACCATTTCTAGGACTTGTTCAAGAGTATTCAAACAGAATGTTTCTGGATTGGACTGAGGAACAGCACAGGCTCTGGCTGGATTTGGGAAGATGGTTCTATATTGGATGGCACCAAGTGAGTTTCATTCTGTTTTAAAAACAACAGTGCTAATTTAGATTGCCTGGTGTTCCACAACACCCAGAGTTCCTGCATCAGATCTCAGGAGCTTTCTTCCTGGCCAGATTTTCTTCTTATTGTCACCTGTATGGCACTGAACTCAGAAGGGTCTAGTTTTTACTGCCCTGCAACTTGTAAAGGCATGCACCTGTGAAAAGCAGGGCTAATGTTAGTATCTCGCTCTCTACTTCGCTCCAGCTGCTCAGACCAAGGATTATTTACCTGCACTGCCCACACAGTTGCTCAGTCAGAAAAGCATATGGTCCATCTTGGCTTTACTGGGCTTAGCCACCTTGCAGCCATTCTACCAAGTGCTGGTGTCACTGGGTGCGAGAACCCAGCCCTTTGCTGCTTCGCTGGTGCCAACCCAAGTCAGAACCTTAATTTTGGCTCAGTATTTACTTGGACAAAACTCAGTGTTCTGCATGAGGGAGAGCATTATGATTTGATCCAGTGACTTTGCCTGTCCCTTTCCTTTTTGTGGCAGTTAGCACAACGAATTAGTCTCTAATACTTCTCCAGCAAGGAAACTCGCCCAAGATCTTGCTGTCAGTAGGTCAGTACTCTAAGCACTTGGCTTAGTTCCTGTCTTAAATCCAGCTTTCTGTTCTTACAGACTCCTTGGAGGTGATCATCTTTCCATGAAATTCTCAGCACTGCCGTTCTCATGGTGGTGGATATCCCTGACACTGCAGGGCGTCGTGTCTATGTTGGTTCTGATTTGGGTTCCACAATGGCAAAATTACTTAGATGTGTAATCTCCAGGTAGATAGGTATTTTGGTGTGCATTTTGTTTTCTAACAGCTGCCCTTTGGAGGTTGGGTTCTTTCACTTCCTCTGAGCTCCACCCTTCAAAATCAGATGTTTTTTCTTTCTTGCCTCCAGGAGACAATCTCAGCATTTTCTCTCAGTCTCACTTTTGTTCCTTGTCTCTTGCAGGGTCCTCTTTAACAGCCGTGTGCAACACTGTGTTGTCCTGATGAAAGATCACTTTCAGGCCTCCAGCTGTAAATTTTCTGCTCCATGGATCTGTGAGAAATCTCTTATATAGATCCCATGTGCATTTTCATCTCATAACCATCTTGTCACTGATACAAGTGGATCGTTTTCCTGCAAACCAAAGCTCTATATGAGACCAAGGACTTGCCCTTTCCACACCCTCACAAAGCTGTTTTGCAGGGACAGGTTTGTTGCCTGTAAGGGTGAGTTATCCTCAGTAGTAGGTCCATTCTCAGTCCACATCTGTTGGATTGCTGCTGTTTGTGACCTGGGACATATTCCCTAGTCTTTCCTTATTTGTCCTATAAAGGCAAACAAAAGTTTTGTCATCAACAGATGCTGGGTCTTCAGATCTCTGAGGGTGAGCTGGCCATTTTCCTCCCTTCCTGAGCATCAGATTTTATTTCCATTCCCTGCATCTCCATTGTCTGGTGCCAGCAGGACCGGGAAAACAAAGCCTGCTGTTCACTGCCAGAAACATATAAACAGTGGCAGCCTCTCCTTTTGCATCCCAGTGCTATGAGTGGGAGAGAAGAGTGTGAAATGAGACTACAACTTCTGTAAATCCAGAAAATAAACCTCCAGTACTTCACTGGACCAAAAGTGTGTACCCATGTCATTACTTCTCTCTGTTGGAAGGAATCAGCTGCATGCCATGTTTTATAGCCCAACTTCAACCAAACCAGTCAAGAGGCTGGACTTCTGGAGTTGAAGGAATACAGCTAATTGTGTGTTATTATTGAGTCAACCAAGAATGTGTTCCCCTCTCCACCTCTGCAGTTTCATATTGCAGAGAGAGGAAGAAGTGGACAAATCCTTACTACAAGGAGCTTTCAGTTCAAATAGAGCAGAGACAGGCTAAGGGTGTGAACAGCATAAAGCCACAGTGAACATTAAGGGTGGGACAGTAGGTTGCATTTCCACACACCTGGAAAACTCTTTTTTCCACTCAGTGATTTTGTTCCAACAAAGGAAAAGAAATTTTATTAATTTCCAGTTTATCCTAATATATTTATGTCATATTCCAATCTACTATTATCAGCAGTGGTAGATGTTCTGAGGTGCATGTTTGTTCTGGGGGAGACAGGCTGGAGAAATGGGCTGACACGAACCTTGTGAAGTTCAACAAGGAGAAGGTCAAAGTCCTGCACCTGGGGAGGAACAACCCCATGCATCAGTACCTGCTGGGGGTCACCCAGAAAAGGGTGCAGAAAAGGACCTGAGGGTCCTGGTAAACACCAAGCTGAACATGAGCTAGCTAACAGTGTGCCCTTGCTGCGAAGGAGGCGAATGGTATCCTGGGCTGCATTAGACAGAGTCCAGGGACGTGATCCTTCCCCTCTGCTCAGCACTGGTGAGGCCACACCTGGTGTGCTGTGTCCATTTCTGGGCTCCCCAGTACAAAAGAGACGTGGACATACTGGGGAGTCCAATGAAGGGCCACAAAGATGATGAAGGACTGGAGCATCTCACATATGAGGAAAGACTGAGACAGCTGGGATGGTTTATCTTAGAGAAGAGAAGGCTGAGGGGAGATCTTGTTAATGTATATATAACATGTATATATAATATATATGAAAGTAAAGAACTAGGCAGCATGGTGCATGGCAGGGAAGGGCTAGGGAGAAACTAATTGATCCAAACACCAGAGATTTCATCTGAAAATGCTAGATTAAGGGTTCACAAGGAGGATTACAAGTAAGTTGAAAGTGATTGTTACTGGGATTGATACTGCTGTGTCACATGTAAATAAATGCTACAAACAACTGTGAAATCACAGAGAAAACAGAAAGAAGATCTTGTTTCCAAAAAGAAAATTGCTGTTTCTCCCCCAGCAATTTTCTTTTCAAATAAGTGAATTTGTCCTTGCATCACCTGGTTGAAAAAAACAACTTAATGCAGTTTTGACCAATCCAGTTGCAACGAAACAGCAAATTCCTCACACTGCCATTTACAGAATGCCTTCAATTGCATATCCCTGGTATGTGAGGCTGGACATTCATAGAGGATATAGCTCATGAAGAAATTGGGGCAGATGAAGGCAAAACTGCAGACCTTAGCATACCCAGATAAGTGGACATCTGCTGAGCCTCATATAGAGTTCACCAAGCTGAGAGGCTTAAGGTGGGATTGTTGCCAGCAAGGGCAGGTCTGCTTTTCAATAACCACGCATCGTGGTTTAACCCCAGCAGGCAGCTAAGCACCGCACCATGCCTGTAACAGTCAGACCTCAACTACAAGAAAACCACAGTATTTTAAGCAGTGGTCTAGGAGCTAAAACCCTTGAGTTTTCATCTCAGGTTGTCTGGGTTACTTTGGGTGACTCATTTTGTCTGTGCCAGAGTCCATTCAATGTCAAAAGAAGATGCTGTCCCTGACTCCCAGAAAGTTGCCCAGCCCTATGCAATAATGCTGGAGATTTTCCCTTCTTTGTCAAAATGGTGGTAGCATCTGGAGAAGAAAACCTAGCAGTTGCTTTACTAGAGAACCCTAGTGAAGAAACAGCTTCTCGTGTTATCATGATGCATGTAGGTGAGGTGAGCACATCTCTGAGCTTGCCTAATTTACCTTGTGAATAGTGCAACAGCTTTGCTTCCCCTAGGATTTTACAGTGCAGTGCATGCCAGACTATTTTACTGATGAGCCCTTCAAACATGGCCTCTCAATCTCATCCCAAAGAGATGCTCAGGAAATGTAAAATAAACAAATACATAAGGTTGCCTCAAAAGTTGACTGTTCTTTGAAGGGAAAGGATTTTCAGCTGCAGATTTTACTCTTAGCAATGCACGTGGCTCCTCTGTGGGTTCAAGTTTTCGCAATCCTAAAGGGATCTGAAGCAAGTATATTCATTTCCACGAAAAGCAGTTGAACAAAAATCTTTGGCAGAGCTTTTAATCTTCTGTCTAGAGCATGTTGATATAGTTGATTGATATATACTAATTTTTTTGGAAGTAAGTTCTTCTTGGATGAACTCTGTAGGCAGCGATGAATGAATACCAGAGGAGCATGGCTAGCAGATCAAGGTAAGCTACAATCCTCATTCTCCATGGCATTTCGGAGGCTGCACTTGGACTGTGTCTGGTCTACTGACCCCCAGTTCAAGAGGAATGTGGAGAAACTGGAGAGGGTCCAATGAAAGACTACCAAACTGGTCAGAATATGGAGCATATGACCCACAGGCTTGTTTAGTCTGACCAAGAAGAGGTTGGAGTGATTAAATAGGTGCCTACAAATACTTGAAAGGCAGTTACAAGGATGTTGGAACATGACCTTTCTTGGTAGGGGCAGAAGATATGACATGGGGCAATGGCTGCAACTGCAGCTTGGGGAGTTCAGATTGGACATGAGAAAAGATGTCTTCACCAGAGATTAGTGCAACACTGGAGCAGATCACTGGAGAAATGGTAGGTTCTTCATCCTTGGAAGTTTTCAAGATTTGACTTGACAAAGTCACAGCTGACCTGATCTAGCATTGGCAGCAGTCCTGCTTTGAGTGCAAGGATGGACTAGGTAGCTTCCAGAGCTCCCTTCCAACCAGCACTTCTGTGATGCTATCAATGAATACAGTGGGATTCTTGGTTCAGATACAGGATACTTAAGGCTCTTTTTGCACAGTTGGGGCACCTGTCCCTTTGAGCTATGCCAGATGACAGAACTTCAGATTCACTGAGAGAAAGCCAGGAAAGATATCCCTAAAACACACTCTTCTCATGGATAGGCCAAAACCTTGCGGGAGTTTTCTTGAGGAGCTTAGAGGTAACCACTTAAAATCTAGTCAACAAACTCCAGAAAGCCTGTTTGCCTTCTCAGTTGTACTCACAGCAGGTGGAAATGGCAGGAGAGAGAGGGAAAACTCATTGCCACTGCCTTGTCTGTGCCACCACCTACAAGCTGAATCACACGGGCCATGCAGAGACCCTTGAAATGGGGCTGCTGGGGCTCAAGTTCCTATTGGGAACGCGATGGAGGCCAAGCAGCTCGAGGGCAGATTTTAGAAGTCAGTTCAGTATCTGTGCATGTTCATTGGTACCTACTGGGATTCTCAAGCCTTTAAAATCTTGCCCCCTTCAATTGACTGAAAACATTTCTCTTCAGTTTTTGGCAACACAGCACATTTTTGACCAAGGTCCTAATGATCGGGAGCTGGCTTGTGAGTGGTGTGAGCTGTTTGGCTATTTGCCAAAAGGGTAGCCCAGGCTTCCTCTGCTGCGTGCAGTTCTGCACCTCTTTCCCGTAAGGTTTGTGTTCAATCAGTCTGGCTCCCGACCCGTTCAAACCAATGTAAAGTGTCATCTTCAAAAAGGCTTTGGCCACCCCATGTACAAATCCTCTTCTCTGCGGGTGAGGCAGATCGTCCTCAGTTACGTGTCTTTTGGGCAGGTAAAGTAATCTTTAGGGATCGGATGGAGAAGGCAGGGCACAAGCCCGGGCTGTGTTTCTCTTGTGCAGTCCCCAAGGAAGTTGGACGTGCACCACTATCCTCTCCTTTCCCATGCAGGTCACTGCAGGGCAGAATGAGGTCTGTAATGAAGGTTTGTTATCTCATTGCACTTGGATTTCTTAACTCCAAAGTTCCTGAGCTCACCAAACTCCTGATGATGATAATAAGAGAGGGGAAGGACAGACAGATAATGATTTTACACTGAAAATTATGCTTTACATCCTCTAACACAGATCTCCATTCTTTGGAATTTGGGTTAGGACTCTAAGACAGACAGATATTCTACTGCCACTTGCAAGGGTAATAATTACCAGAGCTATTGATCCTCCTGCTGCAGACCAAGGTAACTACAGTATGGACAATGGTCAAAAAGAAATTTCGCTCTATGATACAACATCGCCTATTGTGGATTTTCACATCATGAAACCAGGAAGGACTCCAACGAACAGCAATAATTTGATCTAGATGTGCCAATAACTTGACCTGGAACAAGAACCAGCACAGGCAAAGCAAGACCCAGGCCAGGTCTGTTCTGCTGCATGAGGGCAGCTGCTGCTGTGGGGAACTGGTTAATGTGTTACATGCTGTTAATGGGTTGAACTTTTGGCAGCTTCCCATCATGTCACTGTCCCTGTTTCTGTCAGGGTGAAGGTCAGATTATCTTAGACGACTTGATTGTCCAGGCACAATCTGGCCCCTTTTCCTGGCATTAGCCCTGGTGGGACGAGGAATGGAGAGCACAAGAGAGCAGGGTGGGTGGAGGGGGAAGGTTCTGAGCGTCGGCATTCCCTGTTTTCAGATCCTGGCTGTAAGTGGGAGTTAGGCACATCCGCTCTTGTTTACCAAACCCTAACGCAATCTCCTGCTCCCAGTTTGAAGGAAATCAAACTGCTCCTGCTCCTCCAGCAGCCTCGGTGACCAGTGCCGTGGCCAGCTCCATACAGGGACCCCTGGCAGAAATGAAGGCTGTCCCCTCTGCTTTTAGCCCTTCTTTTCTTTGGCTACCACCTTTCCTCCGTTGCCTCCTGCCCTGCCCCAAAAGAGACAGCTCCAGCCTGCCGGCCACCCTCCCCTCCCTCTCCCCGCCAGCGCCTGGCCTTCTGCCCGGACTCAGAGCTGCTGGTTCCAGCTCCTCCTTACCGCCTCTCCCCGTTTCCGGATGGGCCCTGGCCCCCAGCCCTTATCTCCTCCAGCCCCTGGCTGTTTGCAGAGGAGAGTATAAAGGGGTTGACTCGGAGAGCGGAGGGGGTGTACAAGCAGCACCGGAGCAGACTGGGTGTCTGCTTGACTCACCACGTCCTGCTCTGCACCATGGGGAAGGACGGGCTACTCATCAAACCAAACATCTTCCTCCTTCTCCTCTTCTTCCTTCCTGGGGACACTTCGCCCACCACAGAGCCGTAAGCTATGCAGGGGGGTCTCTGGGCAGGCAGGAGACCTGGGTTGTATTCCTGCGTCTGCTGCTTTGTCTCTTATCTTCTGCCTACTTTCTTTTACACAGGAATAAAGACACCAGGGCTGGGTAAAGTGTCTTCTACAAACAGCAACTCTAGTGCTTCAGGGGGACCCAAAACAGTCTGTCAACCTGAGAGATCAGTAAAACTTCAGGGGGAAAAAAAAAAAAAGAAAAAAAAAAGAAAGAAGAGCAAAAGGTCTATGAGAATACCTTTTGCTGCTTCAGAGAATTGACAGCATTTCAACAAAATTTTCTGCACAAAATCGGTTCTTTACTTAAAAGGCAACTTTTTATAACTGTTTACACATTCAGTTTTTCTTAAGAGACAGACTCTTTTGGAAAGACAATGAAAGGTTTCATTTTGGGTTGACTACCCTACTCCCAGGTTGAAATGCCCAGGAGATGGGAGTGGCTTTTTGGTTGATAATGAGGAAAAAAGGAACAAATAACAGATCTGGCATGACCAGAAATGGCTTTATTTTTTAATTCACATTTTTCAGCTCAGCCAGTGGAATGAAAATTCCCTTCTCACCCAGGGTTATGTGGCACTGTAAGGCTATGACTGTTAAGGTCTGTGAGGGTGTTTTATGCCGCATCCCTTCTTCACCCCCTTTTGCCCTGTTTGCATGTGAAGGGAGTGTGTGCTGTGTGCATGTGTGTATGTGTACAGCAGGAGCAGCGCATGAGGGGTCCTGACATCCCGGAGACTTTCTTCTTCGGCTTTTTGGCAATGTCTTTTTCTCCTCAGCAAAGCAAGCGCTTTCATCAAGTGCAGGGTAAGCAGACGGCAGGGTTGGGGTCTGAGGGGACAGAGCTTTCTCCCTGCAGACCAACTGATGGACATAAAGGTGTCAGAGCCTCCCCTACCACCAAAAGCAATGCCCTACCTTACTGCTGAGGTTTCAAGGGCTCTTTTCCCAGATGCTCGCTGTTCTGGGGATGCCCATCAGAGGCCAGTCCTCGCCCACCCAAAAGGGAGCACTGTTGCCATCAGGTGGATCAGGTTTGATTCCCAGATGCGGTGCTGGGACAGAACCAGCACGTTGCTCCGCTGGGAGGGAGGCTGCGTAGGGCTGGGCAGGGATCCCCTGCTCAGGCTGGCCCAGAGGGGCTTGCTTCCCTGAAAAACTGAAATTTGCTCCAGTGGTTTTTGCTTAAGATTTGGCACCACGCTGTGGCAGTTTTGGGTCTCTGAGAGGAATGAGAGTAGTGCTACAGACAGTTTGCAGTGTGTAGTCAATGGCATTTATTCACTAGGTACCAGCACTTGCGTGGCTCCTGAATCCTACTAACAGTGTCTAGCAAAGGTGGCAATCGACTTTTCCCTGCTGGTGTTATTCAGGGTCCCAGGAGGAAGTGCTGCTGTTGTGCCAGAACCTGGAAAAACATATCCCTTCCAGACATTTGCATTGAGGATTTCCTGTGGTGTTTTACTTTTGAGACCAGCCTCTCTGCTCTCCCCTGCTGTTACAGACATGCTGAAAATCTCATTACACTCCTAGAAAATGCATCTCTCTCCCTGTACAGTGAAGGCTGTAGTCACCAGATTGGTTTATTTGCTCTTTCTGTACAGCTCCTGTTACCTGTTCCTGCTCCTCTGACTTGTCCTTCTCCCCTGTTCTTAGGCAGTATATGGTGCTACTGCCCTTTCTGATACACACTGATTCTCCTGATAAAGTCTGTGTTCAGCTGACACACCTGAATGAGTCTGTGACACTGAGTGCCACACTCGAGTATCAAGGAGAAAACAGGAGCTTGATTGATGACGTGGTGTCGGAGAAGGACGTGTTCACCTGCATCCCTTTCTCTGTGAGTATCTCATCCTTGTGGGATGATCCCTTGTGCCAGGGATAAACTGTACGGGCACTGAGTAGTAATGAACAGAGTAACATTGTGTAGTTATTCACTTTCGTCTTGGCCAAAGTTATGCTCATGTCCATCCTCAATGCCCTCTCACTGCTGAGATCTCCTTAGCATGCTACCTGAATGGGAAATGCTGAATCCTGGAAAGCCAGCCCCTCTCTAGGACAGGAGGAGCAGAGGTCAGGAGAAAGAAGAGGTTTTAGTATTGATGCTCCTGATAGCTGTTTGGTGAACAGCTTCTTCAAATGGCTCTCCACATCATCCTTCAACAGCCACAGACTGTCACTTGAGTGCCTTCAAATTGGGGTACAGCTTTTAGACATCAGATACTTTTTGCCTTGTGGATATAGTACACTGAATTAATGTGAGAACATAGAGCTGTGATTGCCTTTGTCTGAAAAAGAGAATGAAGGAGGAAATTCATAGTTTAATGCAATTGATAGCCCTAGGGACTATAACAAGCTGTAGACAACTAGGAAAGTTGGTCATCTGGCTCAGAGCATAGATTACATCTTTGGCCTGAAGGCTGAAGAATTGGCCTTCAGGACAATGAACAGGTTGGCATCCATGTCTGGGTTTGTCAGATATAGGCTGGAGATTAAATTTTGTCACTTGGAGAGAGATGTATAGAGATTTGGCATGTCTGGTTTGGAAAAGGAAATGTTCTGCAAGGACTAGGGACATCATCTGAAAGAGAAGGGAGATTATTCCCCTGCCCCTGTGAATGTCAAAAGGAAAAGGATGGAAAGATTTCAGTCAGGGCAGTAAGAATTTCTTAAAATTGGGTGGCAGAGATGGAAGTTCCTTTGCTGCACTATACTTGCACAATCACTGCACAGCAGTAGGAATATGGGACAAGTAAAGTTCAGTCTTTTGTTCCTGATTAGAGTTTCCCTCACCTCTGTGTTGGGTCCATCAGGATTATATTAGATCTCTTATTTCATGAAGGCCAGTTCAGTTCAGGAAGCCTTTAAAGGTGGTCCGTAACACAGTTGCCTTCTTACTCTACAGCTTCCAAAATCAAATAGCCAGTCACCAGTCACGTTTATCACTGTGACGGTGAAGGGGGCGACACTGCAGTTCAACAGCCGCAAGTCGGTGCTGGTCAAGAATTCTGAGAGCTTGGTCTTCATCCAGACAGACAAACCCATCTACAAGCCCGGACAGACAGGTACCAGGGAAGGGGTGGAGATTTGCGTTGGAAGCAAAAATACATACTCAAACTGTTGGACTGTGCTGGACAGTTGCGGACTGTTTTCAGTGGGGGTCACAACAGCAATCTCATGGCCCAGGCTTATGTTTTTAATGCTCCATGTGGGAACAATTTGGGGAACCTGAAGATACATGCACATATCTGGGGCACCTGCACACACTCCCTCTTTCACTGGGGGCTCTGCTGTTGTGATCCATCTGCATTAAAATCAGAGAAAGACTGGATATTTAGCCTATAGAGAACAGGGCCAAAATTCAGACTATGTCATGAAATAGCTTTCAAAGCGGCAGCTGATTTTGCTCAATGAAGACAGAGAGAACTATATAAGCCATTTATTTCTTCTGGGCCATTGATTTCCTAAATTTGGCCTGGACAGGAACTAATGTCCTAAAAGAGACACTGAATTCTCTATCCATCCAGAGCCAACACAGATTTGCAGCCAAGTGCTGAAGTAATTTGCTTGCATTCATCCTTCCTAAGAAGTCAGTCTAGTTATAACAAAATTAGAAGACCCATGTGAACTCCAATGTAAAAATGTATCCTTGCAAAGTAGACAAAGGCAACTTAAATTTAACTTTGGTGCAGATTAATGAGATTCTGATGCTCATGATCAGTAAGATGTTCACACTGCCATGGATTTGCTCTTAACATCCTCTTATTCATGTAATCTGTTACATGGGTAACTTTCTAGCAGGACTTAGCTTTCTAGTGAATGGAATTGCTTTAGAAGAGAATAGCTCTGTTCTCTGTTGTACCATTTGTTTTTGCAACTGATGTTTTCTGGTTGGTGACTGCACTGTGGAACCTCATTGTCTGCCTTTCTCCATCAGTCCTGTTCAGAATTGTTTCTCTGGATAAAGACTTCCATCCCTTGAACGAGGTGGTAAGTATGATACTTTGTTTTCACTAGTTATTTGGCCTTAAGTCACCTATATGGGGAAAAGGAGGAAAGAAGTGTCTTTCGGGGAGAGCTCTGAGTACACTGAGATAGTTGTGCTGTTCCTGGGTTACCTCAGATCTTGTTAACAGGATCTGTTCTTCAAATTTCTGCATAAGGCTGCCTTCTGCATTCTTGGAAAGGTTTGACAAATTACAAATGAACAGTGCTGGTGTAAATACCTCAGCAGTGAGCAAATCTGCATTATCACAGTGTACACCTGCTCTTATTAGTATTGCACATCATACAGAGTTAGTAATTTCAGCTGACTTTTCTGCCTGAGACAAAGGATCCCCCCCCCCCCCCCCCGCAACGTACCTCAAAATGCTCTGTTGCTCCATAGCAGGGACTTTCTTCCTTATTCCATTGGGTGATCAGCTTGTTCCCTGAAACATAGTCATAGCCCTGGTTCATTTGACTGTGTTGCTTGCACTCTGTCTAAATGTGCATTCTAAATATGCTGTTTCCTTTTTTCTCTTTCTAGTTTCCGCTGGTCTATATTGAGGTATGTACAAACATTCAATTCATGTTCACACCTATCACACCTCAACCTGGGCAGCATAACTACCAGTTGCCTCAAGATGATTCTTCTCTATTTTATTTATTAAGCAGGTCCATAACATTAATTTGAATATACAGAGCTTTAACTCATATGGTGGCAACCATGTACTCTGGGCCCAGGTTACAGCTCCTTCTGTTGTGCAGCTCTGGGCTCCCCACACAACTCTGCTAGTGCCCCTACTCCTACCCTGCAGCCTCCTGAAACACTGGGTCTGGGCCTCCTCTCACTGCTTTTTAGTTCTCGTTGCAGACTCCCACTGTTCTCACAATCTCCTTGTGGTCTCATTATCTGTAGGACCCAAAGAAAAACCGTCTGTACCAGTGGGCAAAGGCAGAGTTAAAGGGAGGGTTAATCCAGCTGTTCTTCAACCTCACCTCTGAACCTATGCAAGGCACCTACACGGTGGTGGCACAGAAGGCATCTGGGAAGACAATTCGGCATCCTTTCTCTGTGGAGGAGTATGGTAACTGTTGCTGCAGATTCAAGTTCCTAGCAGCTAGTCCTGTGGGTCATGAAAGCTTAATTGAACAGGGTGGTAGATCTGACCAGGATGCCCAGCATGGCTGGAAAAATGGCTCTGCGTCCTCTCCCTCCCAAGCATCATCCCTTTCTGAGGAGTGAAGACTGAAGGACTTGAGTGACCTGTCTCCATTCCCCCCTAAGCCCCAGGCCATGCAGTGCAGCTCTTCTGACTGCCCACCACAGCAAGGCTCCCATCAGGAGGAGCAAGTGTGCTTGAAAAAATGTCTTTCCTGAGAGAGTGGTGAAACATTGGAACAGGCTGCCCAGGGAGGTGGTGGTGTCACCATCCCTAGAGGTGTTCAAGGAACATGTGGACATGGCACTGCGGGACATGGTTTAGTGGGCATGGTGGGGTTGGGTTGGTGGTTGGACTTGATGATCTTACAGGTCTTCTCCAACCTTAGTGATCCTGTGATTCTGTGATCAGTCTGTGCTGGCAACTACAAGTCTTACCTCCTTTCAGAGGCGATTTAAGGCCACAGCCTCATCTCCAGCTGGCTACACACCTGTCAAGTGTCATGCTACAAGTCTGGGTCTCCCCTGCCCGAGGCCCAAAGTCCTGACCTTTTGGTGTAGGCTGGGGCCGTCTGTAAATTCAGATCTTGCCTGTCCTCTCCCCCAGTCTAAGCCCGTAGCTCGCATTACGCCTTCGTGCCTTAACCTCCCTCTGGTACTCTCACCCCTAAGACAGTTCCATTTGCTTGGATAGAAAATGGTATCCCAATACACACCCATGCATGGTCGCAACCAACATAGCTTCCCACCCCAGCAAGCCAGCTGCAGCCCTTGTTACGTGGTCTGACATGGTCTGGCTCATGCAGCAGAGATGAGTTCTGGAAGATGAGTCTGGAAGTCCTTTGACCTCTTTCAACTGCAAGACTGTTCCTGAGCCCTGAATCCCTCCTAGTTCCCCCAAGACAGTCACCATCCACTTCCCCTCCTGCAGCTGGGTTTGGATGTGATGTCACCCTGTGCTAAGTCACCAGGGAAGCTATGGGGTCTTCCTATTTTGCAAACTGGAAAGACCTACATGCTTTGGAAACACAGAGACCAGGCTGCAGTCCCAGCTCTGTATGCTTGTGGGAGACCTATGTTGACTTAGCTCTCAATTTTACTGTATCCTACTGCTGTGGGACTGATAATCCATGTGTTATCAAAGAAGCTGCTGTATTTTAATAGCTGGTATCATAATCCTGTCTTCTTACCTGGCACAGTGGTTGGCTGAGTGCCTGTGGTTTTCACTGACTTAAGGGGGATGTGCAGGTGACAGAAGCCTCTAAAATCTGACCATTTAGATGCAAAAGGCTTTCAGGACATTTGTAAGACTAGACTTGAGCAGCCTTCATGTCTCATTCTTATGTTATTCCCCACCTCATAGACTGTTTTCCTTTGGTTCTGCTGCAGTGCTGCCAAAATTCGAAGTAACGGTGAAAATGCCTAAGGTGATCACCATTCTTGATGAGAAGCTGAAGGTGACAGTTTGTGGTCTGTGAGTGTCATTCTTTCAAGTCCTTCTTGGTTTCAGGTTTTTCTTCAGCTGCTGCTAAAAGTCCAGTTGGGAGACTGAGATGTGATACTTCATTATATTTCTCAATCCTTTTGGGGTCCCAGGACCAAACAGACTACACCTACCATTAGACAAAAGGCAACAATTACTGCTTGGGGCACTTTGCCTGTAACATGTAGAAACATGGTTCTTCTGGTTTTTGGGAGGTTTTTTTTTGCATATTTTATGAGTCATAGAGGATTTAAGACCAGCTGCAGTGCTAGGGAAGAGGTCTTCAGTTTAGTTTGCCTGGGAATGGTGTTTTAACTGTGGCTTCTGCTTGCCATTGCTGAGAGGAAACTGTAAGCGATGCAGCTGCCCTCTTTCCTTTGGGCCACCTCATTCGATTCTGCATGGCATGTTCCACGCATCCTGCAGGGAGAGCCACAACTCAGGCTGAAGAACAAGCCAAAAGACCCAGAGCACATGCACAGACAAACCAGTTCTATCAGAATTGGGTGGTGGGGTAGATACCTGCAAGATGTTCTCTGAGGTGAGGGGTACTCTCAACTATATCAGCATTAGGGTAAATTATTTCTGCAGACCTGTGTGTTATTCCCAGGGATGCAATCAGGACTATAAGATTATAAGATATAAGACTATAAGATAAGGGGTCCTGCCCCCGTTGCCAAGCTTGATCCTAAAATGTTACTGAATTTCTTTCTGCTTTTTATTTCCTATGATGACCTTGCTGTATCCTGGAGGTAGCTCTAGGGAAGAGTCCTGGCCCCACTGGGGGTGAGCTAGTAATTTTTCTCCATCCCTCTTATATTCCTAATGGCTCTGTTTTTCTTTCAATCTTCCCTGCTGGTAGATACACATTTGGGAAGCCTGTTCCTGGCCTCGTGAGCTTACGTGTCTGCCGGAATTTTGAACGCGCAGCCACCTCCTGCTATGGTGAAGAGGCTAAGGCAGTGTGCGATGAGTTCTCTGGACAGGTGAGTCACGATTACTCCTGTGGGTAGAGTGATAGGAGAAAGTGTGGTTTATTAAGCATGCCTTGTAGGCACAGGTTTGCTCTGACGGAGTATGTACAAGCATGAGTGTGAAGAAGGGAGAGACTCCACGTATTTTAAGGAAGCCTGAAGAAGGAGAGAAGATTGGGTGCAAGATGAAACGTGAAAGGTAAAAATAGGGGAAGGTCCGTGCAGTAAGAAAGATGTGTGTAAAGGCAAGAAGCTGATGGAGAAGGAAGAGATGAAAGAAACAAACAAAAAAGGTCAGATGGAATGTAGAGAGTATAAGAGAGAGGTGAGATAGAAAAGGCATGAGTGATGAGAGCAGAGCGGGAGTTGGCTTACACTAGAGACAGTGTGTGGGATCAGAACTTGGTGTTAGAAGCAGGAAAGGAGCAGAAACCAGGGGAGGGGTGATGCAGTTTGAGCAAGAAGGAAAGGAGTATGGACTTAACAGCAGTGGTTAAGACACACAGAAAAAAAATACTAGTTTTTTCACTCTTCAGACTGGCAAGTCTACAAGAGCAAAACTGAATGGTGTTTGGAGCGTGGACAGGTGCAACAGTGCTAGCTTAATTGACAGAAGCTCAGGTAATAGCAATTGTGGAAATATGCCAGGACAAGAAAGCAAGCAGAAGACATGCTTATGGTCCTTGGGGTCTGCTACAGTATGATCTCCACAATTGCCTCTGCCACTGCTGTTGTTATCCATGCTAAAAGAAAATGTGAACACTGCGATGCTAACCTCTGTTCCAGGCATCTCTTTCCTTTTCTGTGGAGACCTGCCTTGTACATGAAGATGCTGAAGAGAGGTGGCAAGCTTTGGAAATACTTTTCCAGCTGTCATCTTCTTTCTACACATACACATGCTTTGGTTTATGTATCACTCATACGGCTTGTGCATTTTAAGTCAGCAGCTATACTCTAATGTGCCTGATGCCTGGCAAACAATTCCCATGTGGCATACACTTGGATAATTCCCTATGCTTCTGTATCAAGTGTTTGGAATTTCAAACTTCACACACACATACACAAAAACCTTCTAGTACTTCAAAACGCTCCTTGCCAAGTTATTTATGTGCTTTTCCAGTTTTGATAAAAACAACATCTGTGAGGTTATGGGCTTCTCTTCCAGTTCAGAGCAACGCACAGTGACGGGTTCATTAAGTTGGATAGACATTATCTAAATGAGACTATAATGGTCTTGTTTGTTTTCCTCCAACAGACAGACAACTATGGCTGCATTTCTGAAATGGTGAAGACCAAGTTATTCCAGCTCAAGAGAAGTGGATATGAGAATAAGCTCCGTGTGGAGGCTAAAATTAAAGAGGAGGAGACAGGTATGAATCATCTGGATCGAAGAGCCATGTAATAAGCCCAGGAGAGACCACTGGAAGGGCCTGCCAAGTAGGAATGAAGGAGAAAAGCAGACTCTTGCTTTTCTGGAATCCTAAAGTTTTCCTACCTGGATGACAGAAGCATCAACAAAATTGCTTGTGCAGCAGAGGAGGCTTGGCCTGGAGTAAAAGCAATTCTGGTCAGGCAGAGGCAAATTAATTCTTCGTGCTTCTTCCTGCAGGAGTGGAGTTGACTGGAACAAGCTTCTCCGAGATCACAACAACCATTAGCAAAATCACCTTTGAGCATTCAGGCTCCCTCTACAAACCTGGAATCCCCTTCTTTGGGCAGGTAGGGAAACCATGAGAATGGAATGCCATGAGTTCCAAACGATCATGCTACTGAACCTCCTGAACAGATACATGCCCTGCTCTGCAAAGATGCTGCGCCTCGGTGCCGCTAATCTCTGTGGGCCTCCTCTCCTCTGCAGGCTCTCAAACCAGGGAACAGCAGCTGAGAGCACAGCCCTCATTCTGCTTACCCCTCTGTCTTTGTGCTTTCGCTTCTCCAGTCAAGTAAAATTCCGTTTTTCCAGTCTCCTGTTTAATAGGAGGCCTAAGGGGTGTGAGTGCATGTCAGTCTCCACATCCAGTCCTCTGACCCAGAGGCAGAGATAAGAAAGGGCCAAAGAAATAAGATTCAGAAAGTTTGCAGCTCTCTCTGAAAGAGATAGGTGATGCACACGTAAAGTGCAGTGGAGGCTTCCTTGCCTGACATGAACCCAACAACCTTAGCTTGGTGCTCTATCAGTCTGTTGAGGTGACAGGCATTCCTCTCCTTCTATACTGCGCTGTTTTTGCTCCTCCAGGTGAAACTAGTGGATGGGTCTGGTGCTCCAATCGCCAACGAAATTGTGAGGATTTCTTTACAAGGAGGCCAGGAAACCAACTACACAACAAATGAAGAGGGCAGGGCACGGTTTGCCCTAAACACTTCCATGTTGTCCTTCGATTCTGTTGGAATTAGGGTGAGTCCTGCGGGCAGAGGAGGTGATGAAGTGACCCACAGGGCTGGAAGGGGAGTACCGCCAAAATTTCTACTATATATGCAATAGCACTTAGCTTCTTGTTCCTGGTTGTTTGTGCCAGTCTTGACATCACTGTGGTGGAAAACCAGGTTGCCATGTCACAATTGCACTTAGCTTCTAAGTATTTGACCTCTGCTTGGCAATAGCAATATAGGGTTAGAAGGAACATCAAGAGATCATAATAGCCCATTCTGTTTCACGGGATCACCTAGACAAATCTCTTTCAAGGGTGGGTCTAAACTCACATGGTGGAGAGCTGCTAGTGCTTCCCTGTCTTTTCAATTAAATGGTTTCCCAAATATCTCATCTAAATATCCTTTGTGGTCAGTTAAGGCAATCTGCAGCTCTCAGGGTTTAATTTAGCATTCTGAGTTTATAAGCTGTCCTCCTTATTTTTTTCTTTTTTTTCTTTTTCCTGCCATAAAGAGAAAAAGAGTATGAACCATTCACAGAAATTCTCTCCCTGGTGTGGAATTTGTTTATCTGGGAAAAATAAGTGCTGCTGAGCATCCTTTTGTTAGCGGAAAATGCAATATGTGTGTAATATGCACATTTCGTAATATCTCACTCTGGAATAGGGCAGATTGTCTAGAATTATATTTGCTTTTCTCCCTACAATTCTCTTGTCACAGATTAAAACCATTAAAAATTATCCAGAAGGTACCACTAGGTGCTTGAAGTTTCCAGAATTTTGCAGAGTAAAGAAAAGGCAAGAATTCCCAAGTGTAGTGGGAAAGATACAGAAATAAGGGCATGTGAGGCACATGAAATTCAGAAGTAGCACCCTTCTAATGTGAAATATCTTCCCCTTGCTCTCATTTTTAAGAAGACCTGGACACTCTCAGCTCCTAAACTTCTATTCAATTTACATTTTGAATTCTCAGGTGGAGACTTTTCCTCCTTTACCATAGCATCCTTAGCTTGTTCTTGGCACTAGTAATCTCTGAACTGAACAGCACTATGCCTTCTCCAGCACCAAGAATGAGAAGAAAAATGAAAATCAGCTTCGCTTCTCTTTAAACTAGCAGGATATTAGAGAGGGCAAGGTATTAGGGAAAAGAGCCCTTGAGGTGATACTGATAGTAAACAAACAACTGGTATGATTCAGCTTGTTTGAGACAAACTCCAGCTTCTCTGGGAGTGAAATCATTCCCAATGATTTGCTACGATGCCACCACCCTGTCTTGCATCTTCCAAACTCATGGGATTTTTTTGTAGACTACGTTGTTGCTTAAATACAAAAAATACCAAAACTTTAACACTAGGCCATGAATTATAGCTCCAGTTCAGCCACCTGTGTTTGAGGATCTGTGTGTGTATTTTCTCCTTTTCCAGGCAACTCATAAAATACACCCCTACTGCTATGACCGTTCCTGGGTTGTGCCACATTATGAAGAAGGCTATCTCCAACTAAAGCGCTTTTACTCTCCTAGTAATAGCTTCCTCAAAATTGAGCCCAAGTCCGAGACACTCAGCTGTGGCTCCTCCACAGAGGTCCAGCTGCACTATATCCTTACTCCAGAGGCCATAGGAGAGCAGAAGAAAATGGTCTTCTACTACCTGGTAAGCTTGCGCCTGCCATACAGCGAGGTTGCCATTGGTAATTGTAGCGGGGCTGGAAATGGAAATTGTGGTTTGTGGCAGCAGACTGTAAACACTTCCCCATCACTGTTCATATGTTCTCCTCCCACAAAAAGGAGGGTCTGGCTTAGGAGCAGAAGAGGAAGGATGTCCAGTAAGGACTGGGATTCTGCTACAGGGAGGCACAGAGCAGCTGAGCAGGGTGCAAGCAGCAGACATACAGCTCAGTTGCTCTCCTCTCAGGTTCCCTCTGTTTAAGGTTTGACTTATGCAAAACCTCAATCATGGCAGTCTTTCTCTTTCCATTCAGGTGATGGCCAAGGGAATCATTAAGCAGGCGGGCACCCACATTCTGGATTTGGAGCAGGAAAGTGGTGAGTTCCTCTCCCCTGCCAAATTGTCGCTGTCCTGGGAGGCTAGGCAACTGTGGCAGACATACAGGCTGCTTCCTTATAAATGCAGGGATCCACATTTCCATGTGCTCTAAGATATGGGAAGAGTTTGAGCTTTCTTGTCTCTGCCTTTGCTTAGGCTTTGCACAGATGTGCTCTAATCCCCTGTGCCAGCTGTCTTTCTTCTGACACTGCATTTCTGGGGCTCCAGTGCTCCTAGGAGACACAGACTGATGGTCTGGTTTTAGAAGCTGAACCAAAATTCAGCATGCTTATGGAAAACAGGACTTGAAATAGGCCTTTTCAGTCAGACAGTGAGACTTACGCACCTCTGTGAGCACCAATTCATCCTACTTGGAGGCCTGGAGTTTCATCATGGCTAGGATGAAGTTCAGCATGAAGTGAAACCTAGAATTTTGGCTGCTCCGAGAGCAGGTTTCATGTACCTTAACTTTTTGCTCTTGTTCTGTTTGCTAGCCAACGGGGTCTTCTTGCTACAGCTGCCTGTGCAAGCTGATATTGCTCCAGTGGCCCAAGTACTTGTCTACACCACTGCCCCCAGCGGGGAGGTGATTGCTGATTCAGCCAAGTTTGATGTAGAAAAGTGTTTCAGCAATAAGGTAAGTGTCCACTTCTTGAGGGAGCAGCCATCAGACTGCAGCATGGCCAAGCTCATTTATCTAGATTTAGCCTGGCTAAGCTCATTTGTTTAGATTTACTAACACTGGACAAGCCACTTATCAATTGTTATAGGAAGCTTCACTGCTTACTGGTTTGTGCTAGCTTGGAGGATATCAACTGTTGGAAAAAAGGTGCTAGCAGGGACTACATTGATAAAACCCCTCTTAGCAACTACTCGCAGCCACTGATCTCACAGATTGTCCTGGGTAAGAATAAGGCCACATGTCTTACGTTGTACTGCAACCCATGTATTTCACTCCATTTCCCACAAACTCATGCCAGCAATGAGGTGGCTGCTTGTGTGGTCACAGAGGAAAAAAAACCCACACGCAACCCCAGTCCACTGGGCGAAGCTAATACTTGTCAGAACTTTCAACTCCCGTACATATTATCCTGTCATTTTAATTTCTGTTGTATGCAAATGGAGATAAACCTTGCCTGAACCTGCTGAGCAATGCACAGTGGTGCTTCAATAGCAATGGTGAGCCTGAAAGAGTGCAGAAAAACAAAGCCTTCTTTCTGTGAGCATGTGGACCATTGTTCTCTTACAGCCCCACATGTTCCTTATGCAGAAGAGCAGACTGATGTACGAGCAGCCCTAAGAAAAGAACCTCAAAAATTCCCATCGGGACTTCAGAATAGTAGACAGGACACTGCTAAAGGCAGTCCCTTGCCCTGCTAAAACCCAAGCTAAATGAGTTCTTGAGACTGGTGTCACTGTAGGAGCTTGGTCACCTGAATTTTGTTCATATATTAAAGGCCATACTATGCACTGCATTAAGGTCTGAGTGCAAGTCAAGTGCCAAGCGATTTACATGCTTAGATACTGCTTTCAGAGAGGAAAGCATCCTGAACTCTATGCTGCTGTCAGATCAGCTAGGAGAGACCTTGGGCTCTCTCTATGCTAGACAGGTTTTCTAGTAGCAAGCTTGCTACATCCCTTGTTCTGCCATTTCCTGAAGAATATTGTTTTTGCAGTCTCAAGATTATTAGTCCACCCTGGGAGAAGTGGGGGTTGTCAGCAGAAGGCGTGCTGTGGTCTGGCTGGGACGTGAGGGAGACTGGCAGCTGATGCTGCTTTGTCAGGCAACATGTTTACTCTGAGGATGCTTTGATCATTGCATGTTAGGGGTGGGTGGTACTGCTGACGAGAGGGAAGATTTATGCAGGTCAGCCATCTTATTACAAAATCATGTGAGATGGTGCTGACAACAACTTCTGCTAGCAAGAACTTGCAGGGCAGAGGTTGGTAGGGGGTCGTTAGAGTTGTGAGTTAGGTTTTGGAGAAGGCACAGAAATCTGGCAGGCCTCAACCAACGGGCCAGTTCTTCAGAATCATTACCGGCCAGTAGATATTGCAATATTGCTCCAGGGTATCACTGCTTCTCATGTTACCAAAGATTCTGCTAAGCAAGGTCTTTGCAAGCCTGCTTTCTCTCCACATACAGTATCTGGGTGCAGTACAGAGGCTGGACCTGGTTCAAGACCATGCCCAGCTGCCTGAACAGACCTAGCCACTATGTGGGATTATCTAATCACATTCACAGTGGCCATAAAACCCAAAACTGCCTGAAAAGTTTTATGAGCAATTGTGATGCTGGAAGTTGCCAAGAACTGTTAGTGCTGATTCCTCTGGCACTGCAGGAAGGAAACCCAGCTCTGCAGTAGCACAGAGGGAGTGCATGGGGTGGGTGTGTGCGCATGTGTATGTGGGCTTTGTAAGGTTGGAACTGATGCACTCAACTGAAGGGAAAAGTCCTGCAAGGGTAGGGCATCTGTGACATAACTTTTCCTGTGGCTACAGGTGGACTTGAGCTTCTCTTCTTCTGAAGGCCTGCCTTCTTCTGATGCTCACTTGCTGTTCAGAGCCTCCCCGAACTCCCTTTGTGCTGTCCGTGCTGTGGACAAGAGCGTTCTCCTCATGAAGCCAGAAGCTGACCTGTCACCCAGCTCTGTAAGTGCTTAGTCTGCGGAGCAACTCGGAGCCTGGTCAGAGCAAGTGCAGCACAGTGCTGGGGTGGAAACAGTGGACAGTCCCTCTTGTCAGTGCTGACACAGAACAGCTGCTCTATGCTGTTTCTCATCTTCTTTTAGTGGGTAAAACGATGAGAACTGGGCAGCAGCTGTTTCTTAGGGGTTTTGTGCTACTGTAAGGATGGCAGTTAGGAAGCTCTTTTAAGGTGACTGCTTCTCTTGGCCAGAGCCAAACACTGTTGTGAGTTTGATGATGATTTCTCAGTTATTCCCTCCAGCCATGGATTAATTTTCTCGGAGTAGTGTCTGGAAGTGTCAGAGAGTTTATTTATGCCAAGCAGCAAATGATAATCCCTGAGTAGGGACAAAGGAATGTAGATGAGTTCGCCAGTGTAATTTTTTTATATATTTGAGCCATAATAACCAGAGTAGCACACTGTCCATGACAAAAGAGGCAGTATCTCCAAATTTGGATCTCTTTTTTGACTCCCAGATTCCCATTGCTCCACCACAGGGAGGACCATGGCATGTATGTGCGGGTGATGTGACTGTTAATGGTGCTTGCATCCAACTCTCTCAGCTCTGTTTTGTGACAGTGGACACTGAAAATGCCAAATACCCTGGCTTTTTCTGCCTAGGTGTATAGCTTGCTGCCAGTGAAGGAATTGCATGACTATCACTATGGTTCAGACACACTCTCGGAGGAGCCCCTGGAGAACTGCATCCCCTTGAAGAAGATAGTTCTGAACGGGATCACCTATTCTCCAGTAGTGGAGACGCAAGAAGAGGACACTTACAGCATCCTAAAGGTATAGCCCTTTTGCATGGTTAGGGAGTGGAGTGGGAGAAAGGCTGAGAATGCTTAAGCCTTCTGTGGCACGATGCAACATAACAAGGGAAGGGTTTGTGAATCTGAATGATCTGACACCAATTTTTACCCAGAGGCAAGTTCAGTGAGAGTCATAAGCTTCACTTGTCTTGCCAGCTTTGCTCCTGACTTGGTGGAAAAAGGAATCAGTCGCAAAGTTTTCTTCTTACAGGACAAGCTTTGAGGTTGACTTGAAATGAGGTTCTAACAGGAGGTAAATAATCCTGTGCCATTACAGTTACCCCAAATAAAGTCCTTGAGCTGCATCATAGCCACAGACATTTCCTTCCAGAGAAAAAACTCTGTATCTACTCCCCGGCTCATCCTGATCCCTAGGCTGGAATTGGACTGGAACCAGTGCCCCAGGGACAGAGGAGATCTATACTTTGGTCTCTTTGAGCCACCCAGGCACCCAGACCCAGACTTGGGGGGTTGATCTCAAGGTCCAATCCACAGACAGTAACAGCTTCTCCTTTTGAGACCTGACCAAAGTCAGGTCTGCTGTGTAGATCTCAACAGGACTCAGTAACAAAAAACATGTTTGTGTTTCCCTCCCATAGGAAATGGGTTTAAAGGTTTTCACAAATACCAAGGTGAGGAAACCTTGGTATTGCAGCACTGAGAATTACATGCCTGCAGGAGTCCGCCTTGCACCACCTTCACTCATGTCTGGAGCACCTATGCATGCAATGAGGACAAGCGGTAAAGAAACTGGGTCTTGTTATCACCTCTGTTCTGAACAGAGATCCTGTTTGTATTTTGGGGTGAAAACTCCAACAAGAGCTGGGGTTGTGGATTGAACCCTTGGAAGTAGTACTGAGGTAGTAGGTTCACAGATGTCAGCTTCTGCATGAGTGTGGGGTATATCTCTGTTGGGTTGTGGTCCACAGACAAGCTTTGATAAGTCCCCATTAGAAGTTAGCAGAACCAGGTAGTTTTTAAAGACTCTGGCAGAGCAGAGGATATTATTCTGCTGCTGAATTCTCTGTTCACTAGGCTTTTGCACTAGACTTCTTTTCCCAGATATTACTTAAGGGGTCTCCAATACCATCGTCAGTCTGCCCTCATTGACTCATCCAGGTTTATGTATGGTCAAAACCAGATGAAGTGGATGAGAAAATTTTCAGTGACAAGTTGGTAGACTTTGGAGGCTTAGAATGGTAAGGTGTGAGTGGCAGAAGTCCAATCTGAAATGGACCCATCCTATTTCTAAGGACTATCTATCTCAACTCTTACACTGTAGCTGTTTAGGAGACAGTATTGGCCATATCATCATCCAGAGTCTCATATTAAGGGAAATATCCTGGAAAATCTAGGTTATTCTAGCTGGATAACTGATTCAGAGAGTTTTCCCTTGGCACAAGAACCTGTGCTTTTGTACATACCCAGTTTTAAGACAATTTCAACTTCCGACACAGGTTGCTAAGATGCAGGATAGGTGTTTTTTAATTATTTTAAACTGAAATAGGCAGCAGTACGAAGACTGAAATACCGTGATAGACAATACAGGCACTGTCACTCTTGCTAGGAGCTATGTGATACAGCTCTGATAGCATCTTTCATTCCTGCCCTGAGACCTTCTCAGACTTTGGAGGTGCCTGTTGCACAGGTAGTATGGATACTTGCTAGCTACACAATTTTTATCTAAAGGTAGAAATTAATTTAGCCAAAGTAAAGATGACCAAAACTAAAATTTAGTTAAGAACTTTTCTTCTTTATCTGTTTGGGTGGATTTCTCTTTCCTTTTGTCAAAGCCAAGCAAACTAATTGTCCCATCCTGCCCCCTCCCCTTTCTTTGTTTCCCAGCTGTTCAAAACCAAAGTCAAACAAAGGCTTATTTTTTACCAAATTTCATCCCAAACTCAGAATATTTTCTTGGGAATAATTTTTACATGTGAAAGTTTTGTTTCAGTCAAAAAGTCTATTTTTACCTCTCCCAAATTCCGACTGCATGTTTTCAGTTTGAGCATCTCCAGCCTAGTTCTTTAGAGGGCCATAGACTTGGCAGGAAGGTGGTTTTCTGAGTCATAATGACCCTACAAAAAACACTGCAACAGCGGGATGTACCATTGCTAGCTGCCCTGATAGGATAGAGAAGGACGTCATGTTAAGACTGTGCCTGAAAGGGAAAAGGCTGCTTGCACAGAAGGTCATAAATAGCTCTTTGTTCTAACATCCTTGTTTTAACCTTGTAAACTGTTGCCCCACATACTTTGAGGTTCACTGGAGATGAGCGGGAAATACTGGAAGGCTAGCTCTTGCTAATAAGCCCTGACTCTGAAACTTCACTGCTGTTGGTACCAGTGCTGACTACAGCCACAGCAAACATCTGCTGCCAGCAAAGCTTCTGCTTGTCACGTAGATTTCCGCTTTCTCAGACCAAAGCACGATGCTGATGTAGATCTTGCTTGTTTGGAATGATCAGTAGTTGATACCTTTTCCATCTCATCACATTCAGGCCTTCAAGCAGATAGACTTTATGCCACGTTAAGCACTCCCGAAGAGCTGACAGAGACAGTCCGAAAGTATTTCCCAGAAACTTGGATTTGGAGTTTAGTATCTATAAGGTGAGCACCTTGGGCTAGGTCCTTCCTTTTTAATAGAACTGGTTTTATAAGGTGAAAACACGAATCCCCACATGTTTGCCAAGCCTTTTCAATGCCAAAAAGTCCTTCATTGTCTGCAGAGATCACTTGGCAATCCTCCTGAGATAGAATTACCTTCAGCCGTGGTTAGGTTTGTCCAAGGAGTGGTCATGGGTCTGGAAGAAGATGTGGGGTGGCCCTACAGTAACAAACATATTGTGTCCCATCATTCACACAGGCAGTACTATTGAAAGGGGTACAGATAGTCACCAAAATGCCATAAAAAATCACCCCTCTGTCCTTGCTCTCTGTGCTTCACCAGCTCTGAGGGAAATGCTGACCTAGATGTGACCATCCCTGACACCATCACCGAGTGGAAAGCCAATGCGTTCTGCACTTCGGTAGACTCGGGCTTTGGCCTGTCCCCGACAGTGTCCCTCAGGGCCTTCCAGCCCTTCTTCGTAGAGCTCACCATGCCCTACTCTGTGGTGCGTGGTGAGTCCTTCACGCTGAAAGCCACCGTTTTCAACTACCTGTCCGCCTGCATCAGGGTAAGGAAAGTTTAAATCCTTCTCTGTACTTGTGTACCTTCTTGTACACCTCTTACCTTCACCTAGCCTTCTTATCTTATCTCTGAGTAGCCCTAGACCCTGCGCCCCTGAAATTCTTACATTATTCCTCCTATATACTCCAAACGCAGAACCCACAACTCCAGCTCCCTGCTCCTTTGCTACTGAAGAAATAGCTATTGCTATGGCTTCCTAGCTCCCTGTCTCTCATGATCACTCTTCCTTGATTGCACCTCTCTACAACTGGCAGGTCAGTGTGACTCTGGCTCAGTCTGCTCATTTCCTGGCTGCTCCAGTGGAAAAGGAGGAAGAATCTCATTGTCTCTGCGAGAATGGGAGGAAAACTGTGGCTTGGCTGGTGACTCCCAAGTCTCTAGGTAAAGGTTTCAGGGTACTGAAAACTGCAGGGAGGGTTTCTCTGTGCTGTTCTCTCTGTTCAGTATCGGGCGTTAGAGCAACACAGTTTCCTGGGAAGCACTGCAGCTGAGTGGCTCTCTCATCTGGGGTTATTTGGGAGGTAAAGGCTGGCGGACTCATAGTGTCCAAGGCTCTGTCTGGCACCACACGCAGCACCATCAAGCCTTACAGCCCTTGGACAACATCTTCTGAAGCCAGAGATATTGCTGGCCAGCAGGGATGCTCTGTCAGCTCCATCCCTCCCAGAGATTAGACGACTGCCCCATGGGATCTTCATACTTCGTGTTCACTGTTGTTGTTACGTGCTGTGGTAGCAGCTGTGGTGTGCATGCGGGGTGCTGAACAGCAGTGGGGCTGGTGAGTCCCACCACTGTTGTGTCCTAGTTTCTGGAAAAGAGTCACCAAAATAGAGGCACCTTTCAATGGCAGTGCAGCTCGTCTGCTCCAGGATGGATTCTGATATAGATAGCTATGTTCTTGTGAGAAAGAAGCAAGGCCCAGGTGTGATGGGAAATCCCCACCCATGAGCCTGCAGGTTGAAACTCCTGGAAGTAGCAGTGACTTCCATTGCCTGGCTCTGCTTGGCAGGGCTGGCTGACCCCTGTTTCCTCCAGGGCAGGTGGAGTTCTCGGTGAGCACTGAAGCCCTGCAGAACCAGCAGCCCTGTGGGAACGCCATCGTGGAGACCCCTGAGAAAGGGCGGAAGGACACGGTCATCAGACAGCTGCTGGTGGAGGTATGTGGGCTGTGGGAAGGGGAGGACTGAGCTTTCCCACAGGTTAGTGCGTACGCTGTGATGCAGTTGGAGAGGATGCTAGATAATCTCATCTAGGGTCCCTTTCCCATGAAAGGTTGGAACAGGTGATCTTTTGAGGTCCCTTCTAACCTAGGCTGGTCTATGATTCTATGAGATCACTATGCAGCATGGCAATATGATGATCTTACGTCATCTTTGTACTTTGGCAGGGCTGCATAAAGACTGCAGCTTAATAATGCTATGCAATATATCTCCCAGTACTCTCAATTTTCCTTATCCCCTACTGTAGCAGGACTCCTACTGCAATCCATCCTTCCCTTTACCTCCTACCTGTCATGTCCTATTTCAATACACCCTCTTTACAGCCTCTCTCCTTTTGAGACACCCCCCTGTAAGTTTGCCAGTCAGCACATGCTGCCTCTCTGCTAGTTGAGCAGCCAAACGAACTGCCTCTTAAGCCGAGTGTTACGCAGTTCTGGTTTGCTGCCATAGTCTGGCACCAGGATGAAAGTGGGGGATTCACAAACACCTACGGGAATTTGATGCCAGTAGAGAAGTTCCCTCAAATCTCCAGATATTATAAAAGTCCATGAAAATGTATTAAAATTTTACAGCTTATCCATTTTCTGTGGCAAGAAAAGTCACTGATACAGTGTGGTGCAGAAGGAAATATTATGTGGCAGTATTGCATATCCTCTATAGGAAAATGCTAGTTTATTATACTGGGTGTGGAAATCTGGCAGGTAGATTCTATGTTCTTAGCTTTTCTCTGTATCATAAAAACTGCTAATGTTTGCCTACTGTGTCGTATGGTATCAGCAGTGTCACCAGTGTACAACATCTTCCCTTTCTATTATCCACAGACACAATTTTTTTTCTCTAAAGCATCTGCAGCATTATGATAAATAGCACTGCAGACATCTCTTCAGGACAGCCCTCTAGAGCAACTGTGAGCTTTTGCTAACAAAAGCAGTTGCTGTAATGCAGCATTCCTCTTGTAACAAGGATGTTGAGTGTCTCTCGCTGCCTACAATAATTGCAGGTCATCCAGGTGGTAGTCCTGAAGTGTGTTCCTTTCCTTTTCCTGTCCTGCCTCCATGTACAACACCAAACCCTTAGGATCATGTTTCTTTTACTTGCTTAAATTATTACTTCAGAGCTCTGTATTTCAGGGAGTGTTTGTGACTGCCTCTGCTTCTCCAGTTCACTCACTTTTCTTTTCATGTATCCCTCTGTCCTTTTTGAGGATTTCTCTGTCTGTCTGTACTTTGTCTCACTAACTTCTCACCTCTCTTGTTTTCTTTCATCCCACCCAAGCCTGAAGGAGTTGAGAAGGAAACAGCCCAGAACTCTGTGCTCTGTGTAAAAGGTAAAGCCCTCTCTTCCCCACCGTCTCCATTTGTTCCTGTGTGGTTTGATGGGTGGACATGCGTAGAGGAGGAAGATAGTGCTGCCTCTATCATATTCCAGATAGGCTGATATTTTTAGGTAATCAAAACATGCCCCATCAGTTGGGAGCCTGAGATGTAAGACAGAAGAAAGCCCTAGAGAATGGACCATCCTGCCTAAGCATCAGGGTATGAGCTAGGGCAGAGTTTGTGTGACTGTTTGCATCCCTGTTCTCTTGTGTGCCAACATTGGAGTTACAAGCGCTCTCTCCTGCTTTCTAGCACACCCAGGAAAAAGCTGTAGAGATGTGGTCTACAAGGCCTAACAGTGGCTGGGGGTGGTTTCATGTAGAGTTTGCCTTATAACCAGGGAAAAATGAAGTGACTGAAGTCAGGGCATTTCTAATAGCAAGTGTTCCTGTTGTTTCACTGAGGCCCCCTCCCCTTCCATTAGCCATTTCTTGGGACTGCACTGAAGCTGTTTGGGTCTTGTTTCTCTCTCAGGAGTGCCTGTGAAAGAGAATTTTTCCCTGTTGCTACCCTCAAATGTGGTACAAGACTCAGGCAGAGCATATTTCTCAGTGCTGGGTGAGTGAGCAGCCTGTGAGAAGAACCATGTGCTGTTTCTGCCCCTCCATGTTGGCCTCCTACCTCACAGCTTTTTCTCCTGATTTCCAGCACAACTCACTCCTATCTTTCATCCCTTCTGTCTCGAGCACTTTCCCTTCCAGTTGTGCTCTTCCTTTTCTTCTTTCTGCATGTCCTTTTTTTTTCAGGGTTCTCTGCCAGTGCTCTAACGTTTCTCTCATTTCCCTATTTTCCTTTTCTCTGCTGTTCTGTGTTTCATTCCAGGATCTTTATCAATCCAGATTTTCTTTTGTTCTTCTCTGTCAACTCCTGCTTCTCTCATTCAGTAGCTCCCTCTGATTCTGATAGCCAGCCCTGAGTGTTGTTAATATGCCTCTGGTATCTCCTGCTCCCCAGGTGACATCATGGGCACTGCCATGCAGAACCTGCACCAGCTCCTCCAGATGCCGTTTGGCTGTGGGGAGCAGAACATGGTCCTGTTTGCACCCAACATCTACGTCCTGGACTATCTGAACAAGACAGGGCAGCTGAGTGAGGAGGTCAAATCCAAGGCCATTGGATACTTAGTGAGCGGTGAGCTGGGACACGGCTTTTGCTTCTGCTTTGGCTTTTTTCCAGATCCTCCTGGAGTGGTTCTGTCAGATGTTGGACAGATGTGGAAAGAGAGCTTCTCTCATGCACAGATGGTCTCTGCTGTATGCCTGAGAAGGCCCTTTGCTGCTTTTTCCTTTATTATTTTCTGTTGCTTAAGCATTAGGGTATCTGATCACTGCACCCACTTTTCTGTGCTCCCTAATTGGGCTGCAATGCAGTGCAGAGTTGTCAGGTAACCTGCTGCGGTGACTTGTCCGTTGTCATTAATGTGTCCTGCCTTCCTTCCGAAGAAAGGCAGATGTTGCTTCTCCTCACGCAGTACAAGCAGTGTGTGGAGGTGGGGATGTACCAGTACTTGCTATTGGCTAGAATAGGACTGACCTACTCCTCTCTCCTTTGCCTTTGCTGATATTGCTGGTTTTCTGTTCCCCCATCCCTCAGCAGACTTTCTCTGGCATCTGAATCTTGCTTTAACTCTCCATTGCAGGTTATCAGAGGCAGCTGAACTACAAGCACCCAGATGGCTCTTACAGTACCTTTGGACCACGTTATGGCCAACAGGGGAACACCTGGTGAGATTTCAATGTTACCTATGCCTCCCCTATATGCTCCTCTTTCTCACCTACACATATGTAATAAATGCTGCATGACAATAAATACGAAATGCTGTTGCAGACCAGCAGGCTTTCCAGAGCTGGTGTGGTCCCTGTGCTGCCTCCTACTTAATGTAATAGGCTGCATCAGCCAGCTATGTAGCTGAAGCACATCCTCCCACCAGCAGCTCTGAGGACCATGACAGACAAGAAGGAAATGGAGATAAACTGGGGAAGAAGGGAGCAGGGATGTCACATCCTGACTGAAGAAGGCTGAAGAGTTGCAGTGGCAGCTCTTCTAGACTAGCATCTGCTGAGAAGGCTGCTGGGAAAGGTGTTTCCATATAAGTAGAAAGGATGATAATCCAAGAGCAGTGCTGTATGGGTTTTTTTCAAGAGTGTTTGTGTGTTACTAAGCAAAGACAGCCTGGAGGAGTGTGTGTGTTGCCAGTGTGACTTAGTGCAAAGTTTCAAGTTGCTCCAGCATATCATTGCTATGCATTTTCAACTTTAGGTAAGGGTAAGAATGAATGATTTCATCACCTTCGGTTTGCTTTTAGTATCTGAAACAGTACTTGGCTCTTGACAGCATGTTGGCTTCTCACCACATGCCTGCTTCTTCTCCATAACTGCTTGTAACAACCCTAGCAAAAACTCTTTTAACATGTTCTTCTTTACTTTAAAACTCCGGGGAATTCTGGGAAACCCATAAGGCATGGATTTCTAGTGCAAGAGTTGGGCCAGCAAACCATGAGCTAGCAGGGATTTAATTATTCTTCCCTGTCATTTTTAGTATTACTGTCATGCAGATGTTGAGCTAATTGGCATGCAATTCCCTACCTTTTCCAAAGAGGTTTTTTTTAGATACAGATCAATAATCAGTGTCCTTCAAACTGTAGCCTCAACACAAAGGGATCACAGGGTTTTATGAGCCAAGGGAGGGACAAGAAATCAAGGTGGGAAGCAGTTTTTTGACTGATTTTTTGAGGTGAAGATATAATATACATGCGGTCTGACTAATTGGCCCACAGTTCCCCAGGCCTTCTTGCCTTTCTCCAGAAAGATGATGTGCACATGGGCCCTGTCACCTGAGATGGACGAGAGGTATGCTCAGGCTCTTTCACTGCTCTTTCTCCCTTTCAGGCTCACAGCCTTTGTCCTCAAGTCCTTTGCCCAGGCCCGGCCTCACATCTTCATAGATGAGAAGCACATCCAGGATGCTTTGGTCTGGCTGTCCTACAAACAGAAAGAAAATGGCTGTTTCCGCAGTTCTGGGACACTCCTGAACAATGCTATGAAGGTGACATGTCTGCCTGGTTGTTTTTTTTGTGAGGCTAGAACTTGACCATAAGTCAGATGGGTCCAGTTGAGCTTCTTGAGCATACAGGCAGATAGGAAATTCCCATGGTAATGGCAGGAACTAGGGAGCCAGAGACCATTCTGTGTGATCGCCACAATAGGAAGGAGAATGAAGGTTAAATGCACTTTATAAGTGGTACGGAGACCTCCATATCAGCTGCAAGGGGGAGGAGGCAAGCTAAGTGTCTACAATGCAGAATAAAGTATTCCCACTGGAGTATGGGAGAAAAGACTGAAGATAAGAAGCTAGGTGGACTCAGCATCGACCTTTGTGTTTCCCTGCAGGGTGGAGTGGACAACGAGGTCTCGCTGACAGCCTACATCACTGTCGCATTGCTGGAGATTCCTCTGCCTGTAACCGTATGTGGCTGCACCCTAACTTGAGTCAGTTATGTTGTCTCAGTCTATGATAATACAGTACTGCCCAGAATTTGCTCCAGATTGGAAAAAGGACTTGGTTGTTAAGCCCTGTGATATAAGAATTATGTGCTATCAATTTTGGCCTTCCTGGAACATATTGTACCCTACTTGTTCCTAGACCTCATTCTGGCAGACCCCTCCTCAAAGTTCAGTGGAATGATGTGTCATCAGTAAGGCCAAAACGTAATTTCTCCCAAGCCTTCTAATCACTGGTTATGTCTCCCCAGCACTCAGTGGTGCGTAACGCTCTGTTCTGCCTGGAAACAGCAACAGATGAGAAAGAAAACCATGTATACACCAAGGCACTGATGGCATACGCCTTCGCCCTGGCAGGGAAGGAGGAGAAGAGGAAGGCATTGCTTGGCTCACTTGAAAAGGAAGCCGTGAAAAAGGGTGAGTGCTCCTGGTGAGACACATCTCTCTCTTCCAACCCACTGGCCTTACATCTTCCCTTGAAAAAATGGCTTTTATTGGTGGGGCAATGGCTGCAGGAAATGGCTTCTGTGGGTGGGGAAAGGTTGAGAGACAGGAAAAACTTGTGCAAAGGGGTTGCATTTTTGAGAACTCCCTCTAAGTGCCCAGGGAGTTCATCAGGAATCACCAGGCACCATCTGCATCAGTGCTGAACTAAAGGGTAGCTCTGCAAGCGTCTCTCCTCAGTCCGCTCCTCTTGCCACACCAGCCACTGCTTAGCAAAGACTTAGTGATGTTTACGGCCACTCCTTCCTTCCAGTGCATGTGCTCAACATAGAACAAAGCTGACCTTGCACAGCACAAGGGACGATAAATCCGAGAAGAGCTGCACGTGCTGAGAGAGAAAACAAACACACAGGTCGTTTTGGAGGCCATAGCATAAGCTCTGAGTCTTCCAGGAAATCATGGAATGCCTCAGAAGCATTCTGGTAAGGTCAGGCCGGACAGTGGGTTTGCCCAAGCGTTGGGTAGCAGGGTCGTGAAGGAAACAGCCCCAGCACCTTTTGCCTTTTCCACCTGCAGGCGACTATCAAGCCCTGCTCACAGTCCTTGGGTCGTTTTGCCTCACAGAGCTTGTCACTGCCCAAGCCCGGCACGTCTACTCAACAAGGGAAGTAGCGCCAGCCTGGTGCTCTGCTGCTGCTCAAGCCCATAAATGCCTCCATGAATCTGGAGTCCAGGACAAAGCGGTATCCAGGCCTGAGGACTAAGCCTCAGCAGTCTCAGACTAGTTGCAGCAAGCGAGGAGTTGTCTAACCCTTCCCATTTCATCCTACAGGACAGACGCATCCTGGAGGCTCTTGCCCTCCCAGCTGGATCAGCAGCAGGTCGAGCACTGCCTTTCCGTAACTACTAATAATTGCTTGTTGTCTTGTCTCCACGCTCCCTGCCTCCTGTGAAGACGGGTCTGTTCATTGGCAGCGGCCTGGGAAAGAGCCAGAGGTTGATCTCCCGTACTATCGCTACCGCGCTCCCTCTGCTGAAGTGGAGATGACGGCCTACGTGCTCCTTGCTCACCTCACCACGCAGCCGGCACCTTCCCAGGAGGAGCTGTCATTTGCATCTCTTATTGCAAAGTGGATCAGCGGTCAGCAGAATCCCAATGGAGGCTTCTCCTCCACCCAGGTGAGCTGCTTCCCTCCTGCGACCGCACACATCAACGTCAGAAGATGGGAAGTGTCAGAGACCCAGGTGGGAGCACAGTAGGGTTCACCAGGGCAGGGACTGGGCCCTGCAGTATATCCCTGCAGTATCTGCCATAGCTGCCAAGTTCCCAAGAGGCCAGAGGCTAACATGTCAGGGAGTGCCTCTGGGAAGAATGACTGATAGTTTGGTTAATGACCTGGTTTACTCAACACAGTGGGGCAGGACGGTAGGGATGCAAGGGACGTGTGTCTGTGCCATTGGAGAGGGCTTCCACTGCAATTTGTTTGTGCGTCTGAAGTTGCTGCTTCATCCCGTGGTGAGCGAGGGAAGGCTGCGCAGAGCTCCATGCCAGGGAGCTTGGGGGATATGCAACTGCTGTGCAGAGGACACAGGAAGGGAACGGAAACATGCAGAAGCTGCTCTTTCCCTCTCTCCTTTGTACTTCAAACTGGAGAAAGTGGGGAACGGAGGGGAGGATGCCTGCCAACAGCAAAGGGCAGGCTGTGGGAGGACAGGCTGTGGAAAGGCTGACTGTATTCCCCTGGGTGCCGGCACCCATCGCTTTCAGGACACAGTGGTGGCTCTCCAAGCGCTGTCCCTGTACGGAGCTGTGACCTATGCCAAGAGCGGAGCAGCTTCCAAAGTGACCCTGCGATCTGGAGAGGACTTCCAGCAAGACTTCCAAGTGGATTCCACAAACCGGCTGCTGCTCCAGCGCGTGCCCCTGCCCCAGGTGCCAGGGGAGTACAGCACGGAGGTGTCTGGTGAAGGATGCGTCTACGTGCAGGTGAGGGTGACGGAGGCAGGTGGCATCCCGGGAGGAGAGCCCCTTGGCAGGCAGGAGCCAGGGAGAGGGCAGAAGGGACAGGGGAGAGGGGAGGAGTGGGAGGGAAGGCTCTGGGAGAGGGAAGAGGAGAGGAAGAGTAGAGGGGTGTGGAGGAGAATGAGCGCGAGAGAAGCAGGGAAGGATCCGCAGTGTGGAGGAGCTGAGAGAATGGCAGAAGTGGGGAGGCAGGACGGGGAGAGGATGGGCTCTCTCACGCGCTCAGCATGCACACACACAGGCTCACACAGAGCCGCTGGCTCTCCCCTAGACGAGCCTGAGGTACAACGTGCAGCCCACGCAGGAGGACGCACCCTTCACGCTCCACGTGTACACCATCCCAGAGACGTGTGAGGACTCCAAGGCTCACAAGGTCTTTGACATAGGCGTAAATGTCAGGTGAGTCTGCGTTTGGGTCTGAGCCTTCCTGAGAAGCCATGAGAGCTGGACAAGGTCTGCTGGTTCAGGGTGAGCCAGTCTGGAAGCCCTGGAGGGGCAGTGTATCCCTGGAAAAGTGGGCAGGAAGCAGCTGTGGACAAAGGACATGTCCTGCAGTGGTGGAGCTGTGTGGGCAGCCCAGGGCTGGGCTAGTGTGAGGCTGCATAGGTGACGAGGAGACCCTGGCGTAGCTGGAGAAGGTGGTGCTGGACTGCCAGGACGTGGTGGGGTGCAAGTGTTATGGAAAAGGTGGAAGTGCCCCCAGCTTCGACTTGAGGTGCACTGAATCGTTGTTGCTTGGTTCCTTAGTTACACTGGAGAGCGCAATGGCTCCAACATGGTGATTGTTGATGTGAAGATGCTGTCAGGATTCATCCCCGTGAAGTCCTCTGTGAAGAAGGTAGGAGATTGTTTGTCAAACAAGAAACGTCCAACTTCATATCTTCAAGACACCTTCGAAGTATCTGTAGCAAGCTACAGGGCTTCAGGGTTGGAATCAGCTTCATCTTTCCATTGTCGTCTGCACATTTGCCATGTACAGTGTTCTCTTTTCATACCTGGCACAAGGCCATCAGAAGGGGAGACAACGTGATGAATCTAGGAAAAACAGACTACGTAATTTTTTATTTAGACTGGTGATGGGCACCTTTATTATCACTGTGTCTTGATAGCTCCCTAAAAGCTTTGTCTGTGCATAGGACATTCAAAAGTAGTGCTGTTTCCTTTTTCCCTCTGCTGATCTGACACCACCTTACAGCATTGTAACTGTTTAGGTCTTGGGTCACTGTTTGAGACGCTGAGCAGGTGCATGGTCTGGAAAATAAAGGCAATCATAAGATCCTGCAGAACTAGCAAGCCAGAAGGAATGTATTTTCATTGAATTGTTCCATCACTGTGCTTGAAACAGTGCTCAGTCTGTGCTGGAAGCAGGCTGTAGTTCATCAGCCAGGCTGGCAAAGGGAAGGCCCGGGGACCATGATACCTAGTGTCACACTGAGGAGGCAGTTCCATGCTGCAGATTTAGTTCCCTGAGTACCCCAGTGTTTCATCCACTGCATCCCATCCATAGAGCTGTGTCAGGGGCACAGGGAGACCATCCTCAACACAGTAACATCTTGGACTTCTTTCTTCAGCTGGAAGGCCGCCCGGTTATTGAGCGCACAGAGTTGAGTACCAACCACGTCCTGGTGTATCTGGAAAAGGTGAGTAGCCATCTGGGGCGACGGTGAGTCAGAAACACAGGCATTGGGACATTTGGCTACATGGGACAAAAGATCTGGGACTGAAAACTACCATGGCTCTGACAAGAATAGGACTGAACCCCATACTGACTTATGCTGACCTTCCAGACCATACAGACCTACAACCTCAGACATCTCCGTCCCAGCCCTCAGCACCCTTCCCCTCCGCCCCACGCACCGATCAGGCCCCCACCTCCCCACCACGGGCTCCCCCAGCGTGGGGAAAGGCCCCAGGGTGTCCCCTTGCCCTCAGCCAGGCCTGCAGCCCGCGCACCCCCCGGGCCCGCGCCCGGGTCGCAGGGGAGAGCGAGGGCGCAGCGCGGGGCAGCCCCCGGCAGCGCGGAGCCGCCCCCGAGCCTCCACCGCTTCCCTCCGCAGCTGAGCAGCGAGACCCTCAGCTTCTCCTTCGCGGTGGAGCGGGACGTCCCCGTGCAGGGCCTGAGGCCAGCCCAGGTGAAGGTCTATGACTACTACGAGACAGGTGAGCGCGGGGCCGGGGCGCCCGCGGCGCCGAGGGCGGGCAGCGGGACGCGCGGAGCGGCGCGGGGGCCGCGGGGACCCGCAGCTGCCCCGGGCCCGGGCCCTTCCCGCCCCCGCGCTGCCCGCGCTCTCCCAGGGCGGAGGGGCCCGGAGCGCCGGCGGCCGCCACCCCGCCCTCCTCCCGCCTGCTCCGGCCCGGGCGGGCCCCGGAGGACGGCGCGGGGCAGGCCCGGGCGGCGGGGACGCTGCGGGCGTCGCTGCGGGGCCGCCCCTCACGCCGCCGGCTGCTGCGCAGCCGCCCTCCCCTGAGGGAGCGGGCGGAGGGGGCCTTCCCCCGCCCTCCCACCGGCGGCCCGCAAGGCCGGTCCTGCCTCCCCGCGGAGAGGAGCCGGCCCGCGGGGCAGCGCCAGGGGCATCCCCCCGCCCCAGCGCGCTGGCGGAAGGGGCCTGCGCGGCCCCCGGGCGCAGCGCGGGGGAGACGGGCTGGGGCTGCCCGGGCGGGGCGGCTCCGCCGTGCTGCTGCGGCCGCTGCTCGGGGCCGGGACCGGGGCTCCCTGCCAGCGGCCGGGCTCTCTGGCGGGAAGTCGGGATGGGGGCAGTGGCCGGCTGTGGGGCCTGGCAGGAGCGTCTCTCTGGCCCCCGTCCCTCTGCCGGGAGTGTGAGGGGCGCTGACAGCCCCCTCTCCCCCTTCCCTTCTGTCTTCCAGATGAGTTTGCCACGCAGGAGTACAGCGCTCCCTGCACCACAGGTAAGGTGCACAGGAACAACTGAGTTCTCCCAGCATGGGCTAGTGCAGGTTGTCTTGAATAAGAGTCTTTGCAGACCCGGATTTCCCCAGCCTGGGTGTACTCTCAGCATTTATCTTCACCGTGCCTACTGCAGTCTCTGGGCATGCCTCAGTCCAGAGAGGAAAGGCAATGCTGCCACCCCATGTCCTGTGCAAGATCAGATACAGCTTTCATTTTGGTTCACTGAGAACGGCAATCCCAGTGTTACTGCCTTCATTCGCACAGACACATTTGTTTTTTCCTGCGTGTGTGTGTCACATTGTACAAGTAAGATTGAAATCTCCCTTGGGACTGAACGCCACACTCAGCCTTTGTGTCTCTGCCCTTTTCACGGCCACATTGCCATGCTGCAGACACAGAAGGGTAACTGAGGAATTGTCTCCAAAACATCTTGGTGAAATATTGATGTTATTCACATGTCTTTGGTGGGGACCTTTCAGACTCTGCCCTGGGTTATTTTTTCCCTTCCTTTGGGAAATCCCGGTGCTGAGAGAGAACGTGTACCGGGATAGCTCATGTATCTCCAGGATTTCCCTGCCTCCCCTGTGCTCTCTGTAGCATGGATATCTTGAATGTGTCCAGCCATTCCCATTCTGTTATCTGTCTGCAACTGGGCATTTTTAGGTGAAGCAGTTTCCCAGATTTTAACAGGGCTTGAACTCACATAGCCACCAGAACACAGAGAAGATGTCCAGGGCTCTGGACACTGCTTCACCAGGATACTTAATCTCACTCTGTCCTTTTCCTACCTTCAGCCAAGGCTGAACAGGGAAATGCCTGAAGAGCACATCTTGTCTGAGCCTTGCTGGATCAACTCGTGTGTCTCTGCCCCTCGAAGATCATCTTGTTGAGGGGGCCTATTGAAATGTTAGCGGAGGACACCTCAACACTGAAAAAGAAGTAACACTATAAATAAATTAATTCTTGACTCTCATCAGATGCCTCTGACCTTATTTTTTGTTACTGCAGCTTGTCTCTCTTCTCATCCATAGCTCAGACTGTTTAATGGCCCAAGATTTAAATCCAGAGCCATCCACAGCCAGGCAGTGTTTGGCAACTCCTCAGGAATACCACGAGGCAGACTGCTTTTGGCAGTGGGGAGGTTCATCTCTGTACCTGCCAGTCCTCCAGGAGGAGAGGAAATACTACATGATCCATTATGCACTGGAAGCTTGGCTCCCTGCCTCTGGAAGTGGGTGTTTTCTGCAAGATAATCCTTGGACATAAACCTGTGATCACATATTGCCTTTGATCGCACTGTGAAATCACTGCTATGAGGTGGAAGGACAGTGTGAACCTGTCTAGTCTGATCTTTCACAGCAGGCCAGATAGAAGTGGAGGGAAAACCTGTGGACTTCCCCATTCTGGCAGTGAAGACATTGTCTGCTTGTTTTTAAACAGCTGAAGTGAAATCAGAGAGGCACTAGGAGCTTAACAGTGTTGTTAGTCAGAATTTAAACCAAGAACCACCTTATGAGCCAAACCCCTTGCGTTTTTCATGAGAACTTTATCCTCTTCCCTTCAGTGGAGGCCTGTAGAACTTTTTTGGGTTTTTTGAGTAATTTTAATACAGGTTTTTTTCTCCCTCACAACTAGGCTTACAGTGCTTCAGCAGAACTCAGGGGAGGCCCTGGATTCCCATCTCATAGGTTGGGTTAAACTTTTTGCATATCGATTTTCCGAATGATCACATTCTCTCTAGTCTAGATCTCTCCCAGGGATGCAGAGGCAATCAGCCTTAGTTCTATACGTCATATGGCACTCTGTGTATTTTATTTACATGTGTGCACAGGTGCCTTTGACCCTGCCAACGTAAATTTAAGCAAACACACCTATAGGAGTCCCTCACGCAGCTTCTTTCATGTACACAGACCCAGGTTGTCAAAAATGTAACTCACCGACGCAACAAAGAACTCGTACTTGTTTCAGTGATGCTGAAGCTCTTTGCATTGTCATCGTCCATGTGGGTGTCTCAAGACCCTCTTTCCCCTTCATGAGCTACAATTCCTCACTGTGTGAGGAAAGCAGTTTGCTCTGGCCCCTTTTATAGCTGTCCCCTTGGCTATGGGGTCATGAGAGACTGACTGTACTGGAGAGACGCAGTCCCAGCTGAGACCGTTGGTTAAGGGCAAGCAGGTTCAAAAGTGCCAGGTCTGCAAACTTGTGCAGACAGACACAGGTCTGCGCATACAGACCCTCCTTTACAGCCGGCTGTAGATGGATGGCAACAGCTCCTTCATCTTCATTTACTCTTCGGTGAGTACTCTACCATGGTTACGGTATTGAATCTTGTCTGCCTCAAATGAAACAAAGTAATCATCATGATAATTTAATTTGAAGGTCCGTAAAATCACTGAAGTATGTTCCATTCACAAAATTTGGATAACGGCTTTCTATCAGGGAAAGGGTTAACACTATGTTTTGCTGCCACACGGTTTTAAAATAGACAACACCTAACTGTTGCCCATGGGCAGCCACACCAGTTGTCATTTGGCTAACCCCTATCTGTAAAGCAGTTTAACATCTCTCTCCTTAACTCCTCAAAGTCACATACTTGCAGGTCCTCCATGGCATACCACATAGGAAACTTGAGCAAGGCTACCTTAGGGAAGTACAGGAATGTCTGAACATTGAATTTCTATCCCCATGGAGCAAGGATCGCATGCTTCAAAGGCAAATCACAATGGTCTAAGATAAAAACAGTTTCATTCAGCAAAAACTATGTTGCTTCGGAAAAGTAATTGCCTCATAGTAGGAAATTAGATGTTTTTACTATTTCTAAATCAAAACAAAATCCAATTAGTATTCATGCTTGATTAGAGATTTCGCTCAGCTTTCACTGAAGCCAGTTCATTCCATAGACTTGTCTGAATATGAGGTGCCAAAAAGGTCTTGAGTGAGTAAACGCCAAACACCACAGGAGACAAAGTGACATAATATTAATATCTAGCAAAACAGATGAAGAACTTTATTTGTTCTCAGTAACACTGTTTGGATAGGCGCACTAAAAATTATTGGATGGAACAACTAGTTGTGCGTACTTTGGATACACAATAAGCCATGATACCTAACAATAAGCATTTCATGAGAACAAACAGTCACATAAGATCTTTCTGCCATTCACAAGTTAAACCCAGAAATGAATGGGACAAAACCAAGAAAAGGGCAGCATTCCTTGAGATACCTAAGAGAACTATGGACAGTTTCACCAAAGCAACTCTACGATTTAAATAAAGGTGACATTTGAAGTAGACTTAGGTAGGTAGGTTACTGGCAAATGCCATTAGTTTCTCCTTGGGAATCTCCCAGAAGCAGCAGGCACAAGATATGGAAGTTCCCACGAGAAGACCCAAGCTTCAGCTGGAGAACAGGCCATTATAAGTTAGCAGCTGAAGGCATAATGCATGCACACATCCCTCCTGCCCCCCCATGCGCACTCTAACCTTACAAGAGGGCAGACTGTCTATCTCCTCCCACTTTTCTTCAAACCAGAAACAATCCTGGAAGGGGTGTCTAGGGGGCACATCACAGAAGTTGAATTTCATGTAACGTTAGCTGATCACTCAGGCTGCCTACCAGTGGGAGACACGGATAGGCACCTGCAGAGACCAGTTCAATCAAGGTTATAGTTTCTAAGCCAGGGGAAAGAAGTTGTTCTCAAGAGGTACCTGTCCTTGTCTGTTGATTAGACAGCATCTCAGATGACAAGTTCAGAGTATGTATCACTGAGAGGGCTACATTAGAAAGGCTGACTCCAACTTAAATCATTCCATCCTCTTTTGTTTTTTTCCCTTACTTGTCAGCCTTATTGCCCTGCACACAGTTGTGGCTGGATGGGATGCTCTTCAACCTAAGAAGCCAGGGAGATTAAAGCTGTGACTGGAGGCTGAGCAAGAAGAAACAGAATTGGGAATAAACTGTTCAAAAATCATTGGTGAGTACAGTTAATTTATTTGTAAAGTTCATTTCCCGTTCCTTGCAGGCAGTATTCATCTGTCACTCCATCCTCTCCAGAGGTGGTGGTGGTGGTGGTAGTGAGGCAGGCGAGTTCCAGCAACTGGGAGTATTTTTCATGCATTGCCCTGGTCTACTTCCTCTGCAAGGATGAAAGAAGATGGGAGGGTACAGGAGTTAGAGAGATAGGCCAGTTCCCTCTCTCAGGCCAAGGGACAGAGAGAGCAAGTTAAGGGTTTGGGAAGCCAGGTTGTGTGTGAAGCACAGTACAGGAGAGTGAGTTGCTGTTTGACTGGGGTTGAGGGTCATCCATGGCACTCAACACTCATGTCACCTTCAAAGCCATATGAGGTAGAGAAGGCTGGGACTCTTTCTGACCCACTGGGAGAGAGAAGCAGAATGGTATTTGTCACAACCGGGATGAACACAGGAGCACAGTGCAAACAGGCAGCAAGGATGTTCACTGCAGCAATGAGACATGCTCATAAAGTGTATTTATTTCTCTGCAGAGAGTGGAAGGAGTGCGCTGCACCAGTGGACAGCACTGTTCAGGGCAGGGAAGGCGGCTTTCTGCTTTGCAGCTGAGATCTGCTTTTTAGTCAGTGCAGAGCACCCTTGGACACCTAGACCAGTGGATGGACCTCTTAACTAGCAATTTCCCATTATCTCTTCCAAGGAGAATAAAATGTCTGTCTTTTAGCACACATGGGGAAAAGTAGCCTAAAATCTAAAGCCTCCCCCCTAGTCTCAGACTGGACAACCAGACCACACCAACATAACCTTTGGAAATGTTTTACTGTCCACTCAGTGTCTATCTTAGGACTTATGCACCTTTTTTTCCATGAAGGGAGTCTGTAGGTCCAGAATCAGCAGAACACAGCTGTCCCTACAGACACAGTCCAGGTTAGCAAGCAGGATGGAGTAAAAGCGTGGGAGCTCGGGCTCTTTTCCAAGCCATCAGATAAGAACACAAAAGGAGATAAATTTCACCATTTACCACCATCAAGAGACAAAGCTTACATCTTCCCAAGTCCAAATCACTTTTTCTCTGCTCTCAGATGCCACAGTCAGGCCCTGTGAAAAACCACATCCCAGGGTCTCAGTGCTTTCCAGAAGCCTCCATATTCCAAACACCTGAAACTGGGCAACTGATAGGAAGCCAGACCTGTCAGTCTTCATATTGGAAGACTCCATATAGGGCAGGAGAAGTATTGCTGGTCAGGACCTTCCACAGAATTTCCACATTACCTGTGATCCAAAGCCAAACACATGCGGCCTTGCGCTGCAGAGAACCCCCCGAAGATCATAGCCTCCCTGTCCTGCTAGCACAGACTCCAAACCAAGACTGAGGGCTGGCTGCCTGGGGTCTTGAGGAATACCTGCCTCCTGAGAGACCCCCCTCCTGCTTGGGCAGCAGGGTAGCTGAGCAGGAAGCAGCTGTTGCTCCAGAGAGTAGCTACTAAAGGCAAACTTGCTATCACTTGGGATCCAACGAGAACGGCATCACTTGAAAGCATGCTGCAACGTGCCAGCACCACGGTGGGCTTTGCCACATACAGTTGCTAAGTAGGCTTAGGGTGCCATATTGGAGAACTATGAGCCCCCCACAGACGAGTGATGTGGCTGTGTGTACAGGTGGGGTCTACCACCACGGCAGTTTTCTGTCACCATACAAGAGAGGCAAGCCCAAGTTCCTGTAAGAGGCAAAGACTTGCCTCCTCAATAGCAAGGGTTGGGACAGATTCCTCTGTAATGAGGACTTCCTACCGCATATGTGGCTCCATGCTCAGAGTAGGAAGCGAGGGTCTAAGAGCAGCACTGCATTACAGCTTTAGTGAAGAGGTATGCCAGGCTTGGGCAGGAGATTCTGGAGCACGTCATGAAATCGTAGTAGGTCAGAGCATGACATGCTGCTTTATGGGGTATCTTCTGGTGGCTGTGATTTGCTCTATTGCTCTAGACAGAGTGCTTTTGGGGAGGAGTGTGCCATGTGGTTTGAAAGAGCCAAGTCCCCTCAGCATGATCCCACGGCTACACTAACTGGAGCTCTCAGGAAGGACCAGAACATACCTCAAATCTGAGACAAGAATGATAGAACAAACTTGAACTCTAAGAAAAAGTCCGAGGGGCAGTACCAGAACAATAGGGACACAACCCTCATTCAAGCCAGGAGAACCTGACTATGGAAACCACTCTGAGAATTCAGGGATGGTGGATTTTGAATGAGTCAACAACAGTGTGCCTCCTGTGCTCTCAGTTTTGCGTACAAAATTTGTGCCTGTGAGTAGGGCCAATCTCATCCAAATTACCCATCGAGCAGAAAGAGACAAGCGCTGGCTGGAAGAACAAAAATGCAATGAAGATGTAGAGAACTGCGAAGAAGGGAAGGGCTGTCGGTACCTTACCTGTGGTGCAGGGAGCGCTGTACTCCTGCGTGGCAAACTCATCTGGAAGACAGAAGGGAAGGGGGAGAGGGGGCTGTCAGCGCCCCTCACACTCCCGGCAGAGGGACGGGGGCCAGAGAGACGCTCCTGCCAGGCCCCACAGCCGGCCACTGCCCCCATCCCGACTTCCCGCCAGAGAGCCCGGCCGCTGGCAGGGAGCCCCGGTCCCGGCCCCGAGCAGCGGCCGCAGCGGCACGGCGGAGCCGCCCCGCCCGGGCAGCCCCAGCCCGTCTCCCCCGCGCTGCGCCCGGGGGCCGCGCAGGCCCCTTCCGCCAGCGCGCTGGGGCGGGGGGATGCCCCTGGCGCTGCCCCGCGGGCCGGCTCCTCTCCGCGGGGAGGCAGGACCGGCCTTGCGGGCCGCCGGTGGGAGGGCGGGGGAAGGCCCCCTCCGCCCGCTCCCTCAGGGGAGGGCGGCTGCGCAGCAGCCGGCGGCGTGAGGGGCGGCCCCGCAGCGACGCCCGCAGCGTCCCCGCCGCCCGGGCCTGCCCCGCGCCGTCCTCCGGGGCCCGCCCGGGCCGGAGCAGGCGGGAGGAGGGCGGGGTGGCGGCCGCCGGCGCTCCGGGCCCCTCCGCCCTGGGAGAGCGCGGGCAGCGCGGGGGCGGGAAGGGCCCGGGCCCGGGGCAGCTGCGGGTCCCCGCGGCCCCCGCGCCGCTCCGCGCGTCCCGCTGCCCGCCCTCGGCGCCGCGGGCGCCCCGGCCCCGCGCTCACCTGTCTCGTAGTAGTCATAGACCTTCACCTGGGCTGGCCTCAGGCCCTGCACGGGGACGTCCCGCTCCACCGCGAAGGAGAAGCTGAGGGTCTCGCTGCTCAGCTGCGGGAGGGAAGCGGTGGAGGCTCGGGGGCGGCTCCGCGCTGCCGGGGGCTGCCCCGCGCTGCGCCCTCGCTCTCCCCTGCGACCCGGGCGCGGGCCCGGGGGGTGCGCGGGCTGCAGGCCTGGCTGAGGGCAAGGGGACACCCTGGGGCCTTTCCCCACGCTGGGGGAGCCCGTGGCTGGTGGGGAGGTGGGGGCCTGATCGGTGCGCGGGGCGGAGGGGAAGGGTGCTGAGGGCTGGGACGGAGATGTGCCCTCTGAGAGAGAGAGGTGGTCAGTGGCAGACAGGTTTATGTTCTGTGTTTACAAGCCTGGAGATGCTTAGCATTGCTCTCCATCTCTGTGCATGCTATTGCCAGTGTGGCCCCACTGTGTGCCCCACGGCAGCCTTGGGTTAGTCCTCACCTGCTCTATGTACAGCAGAACGTGGTTTGTGTTCACTTCTGTCCTTTGGATCTGGTGAAACCAGATGTTTGAGAGCTGGAAAGAGGAGACATGGAAGAGATTGCTGATCTGAAGGGTAGTTGGTCAACCCTCCTTTGACTCATCTAAGCTTCCTCCTGCCCCTAGAACCTCAGCAAGTGTATGCTGAGAAGTAACGCACAGGGAGACTACTTCCCAGGGGACTCAGCAAACACTCTTGTGTGAAACCCCACACAGTAAGTCTTCCCCCAGTTCCCACCATTTCATGCTCTTTCACCTCCTTGACACAAAAATAGAATGAGGGACTGTTATAGTCACAGCTGTCATACATCTCCCAAGGCTCCTGAGTCCCTGAAGTTAGACCTGATGGTCTTTTCCCGGCTTTTGGTCTCAGGGCCAAACTGCGCATATATTTGAGCAACTGCAAGCTACCATAAGTGCTTGAGGGGTGGGAAGGGAGTGCTGCGTCTGGCATCCCTCATACACCCCTCCTCCACAGCTGAGGGGTGGAAGAACTAGAGGAAAAGAGGGACAGGTCTAATAGCAGAGAAGATACCAGGAGAATAATTAGATGCTCCTTTAAATAAGGAAATTGATGCCCCAGTTTAAGGACAGATATGCTTCACACAGCATCTTACCTTCTTCACGGAGGACTTCACGGGGATGAATCCTGACAGCATCTTCACATCAACAATCACCATGTTGGAGCCATTGCGCTCCCCAGTGTAACTAAGGAACCAAGCAACAGCAATTCAGTGTACCTCAAGTCGAAGCTGGGGGCACTTCCACCTTTTCCATAGCACTTGCACCCCACCACGTCCTGGCAGTCCAGCACCACCTTCTCCAGCTACGCCAGGGTCTCCTCGTCACCTATGCAGCCTCACACTAGCCCAGCCCTGGGCTGCCCGCACAGCTCCACCACTGCAGGACATGTCCTTTGTCCACAGCTGCTTCCTGCCCACTTTTCCAGGGATACACTGCCCCTCCAGGGCTTCCAGACTGGCTCACCCTGAACCAGCAGACGTCGTCCAGCTCTCGTGGCTTCTCAGGAAGGCTCAGACCCAAACGCAGACTCACCTGACATTTACGCCTATGTCAAAGACCTTGTGAGCCTTGGAGTCCTCACACGTCTCTGGGATGGTGTACACGTGGAGCGTGAAGGGTGCGTCCTCCTGCGTGGGCTGCACGTTGTACCTCAGGCTCGTCTAGGGGAGAGCCAGCGGCTCTGTGTGAGCCTGTGTGTGTGCATGCTGAGCGCGTGAGAGAGCCCATCCTCTCCCCGTCCTGCCTCCCCACTTCTGCCATTCTCTCAGCTCCTCCACACTGCGGATCCTTCCCTGCTTCTCTCGCGCTCATTCTCCTCCACACCCCTCTACTCTTCCTCTCCTCTTCCCTCTCCCAGAGCCTTCCCTCCCACTCCTCCCCTCTCCCCTGTCCCTTCTGCCCTCTCCCTGGCTCCTGCCTGCCAAGGGGCTCTCCTCCCGGGATGCCACCTGCCTCCGTCACCCTCACCTGCACGTAGACGCATCCTTCACCAGACACCTCCGTACTGTACTCCCCTGGCACCTGGGGCAGGGGCACGCGCTGGAGCAGCAGCCGGTTTGTGGAATCCACTTGGAAGTCTTGCTGGAAGTCCTCTCCAGATCGCAGGGTCACTTTGGAAGCTGCTCCGCTCTTGGCATAGGTCACAGCTCCGTACAGGGACAGCGCTTGGAGAGCCACCACTGTGTCCTGAAAGCGATGGGTGCCGGCACCCAGGGGAATACAGTCAGCCTTTCCACAGCCTGTCCTCCCACAGCCTGCCCTTTGCTGTCGGCAGGCATCCTCCCCTCCGTTCCCCACTTTCTCCAGTTTGAAGTACAAAGGAGAGAGGGAAAGAGCAGCTTCTGCATGTTTCCGTTCCCTTCCTGTGTCCTCTGCACAGCAGTTGCATATCCCCCAAGCTCCCTGGCATGGAGCTCTGCGCAGCCTTCCCTCGCTCGCCACGGAATGAAGCAGCAACTTCAGACGCACAAACAAATTGCAGTGGAAGCCCTCTCCAATGGCACAGACACACGTCCCTTGCATCCCTACCGTCCTGCCCCACTGTGTTGAGTAAACCAGGTCATTAACCAAACTATCAGTCATTCTTCCCAGAGGCACTCCCTGACATGTTAGCCTCTGGCCTCTTGGGAACTTGGCAGCTATGGCAGATACTGCAGGGATATACTGCAGGGCCCAGTCCCTGCCCTGGTGAACCCTACTGTGCTCCCACCTGGGTCTCTGTCACTTCCCATCTTCTGACGTTGATGTGTGCGGTCGCAGGAGGGAAGCAGCTCACCTGGGTGGAGGAGAAGCCTCCATTGGGATTCTGCTGACCGCTGATCCACTTTGCAATAAGAGATGCAAATGACAGCTCCTCCTGGGAAGGTGCCGGCTGCGTGGTGAGGTGAGCAAGGAGCACGTAGGCCGTCATCTCCACTTCAGCAGAGGGAGCGCGGTAGCGATAGTACGGGAGATTAACCTCTGGCTCTTTCCCAGGCCGCTGCCAATGAACAGACCCGTCTTCACAGGAGGCAGGGAGCGTGGAGACAAGACAACAAGCAATTATTAGTAGTTACGGAAAGGGAGTGCTCGACCTGCTGCTGATCCAGCTGGGAGGGCAAGAGCCTCCAGGATGCGTCTGTCCTGTAGGATGAAATGGGAAGGGTTAGACAACTCCTCACTTGCTGCAACTAGTCTGAGACTGCTGAGGCTCAGTCCTCAGGCCTGGATACCGCTTTGTCCTAGACTCCAGATTCATGGAGGCGTTTATGGGCTTGAGCAGCAGCAGAGCACCAGGCTGGCGCTACTTCCCTTGTTGAGTAGAGGTGCCGGGCTTGGGCAGTGACAAGCTCTGTGAGGCAAAACGACCCAAGGACTGTGAGCAGGGCTTGATAGTCGCCTGCAGGTGGGAAAGGCAAAAGGTGCTGGGGCTGTTTCCTTCACGACCCTGCTACCCAACGCTTGGGCAAACCCACTGTCCGGCCTGACCTTACCAGAATGCTTCTGAGGCATTCCATGATTTCCTGGAAGACTCAGAGCTTATGCTATGGCCTCCAAAACGACCTGTGTGTTTGTTTTCTCTCTCAGCACGTGCAGCTCTTCTCGGATTTATCGTCCCTTGTGCTGTGCAAGGTCAGCTTTGTTCTATGTTGAGCATGTGCACTGGAAGGAAGGAGTGGCCGTAAACATCACTAAGTCTTTGCTAAGCAGTGGCTGGTGTGGCAAGAGGAGCGGACTGAGGAGAGACGCTTGCAGAGCTACCCTTTAGTTCAGCACTGATGCAGATGGTGCCTGATGCTTCCTGATGAACTCCCTGGGCACTTAGAGGGAGTTCTCAAAAACGCAACCCCTTTGCACAAGTGTTTTCCTGTCCCTCCACCTTTCCGCACCCACAGAAGCCATTGCCCCACCAATAAAAGCCATTTTTTCAAGGGAAGATGTAAGGCCAGTGGGTTGGAAGAGATGTGTCTCACCAGGAGCACTCACCCTTTTTCACGGCTTCCTTTTCAAGTGAGCCAAGCAATGCCTTCCTCTTCTCCTCCTTCCCTGCCAGGGCGAAGGCATACGCCATCAATGCCTTGGTGTACACGTGGTTTTCTTTCTCATCTGTTGCTGTTTCCAGGCAGAACAGAGCGTTACGCACCACTGAGTGCTGGGAGGAGAGAGAGACTGAGCTGGAGGAGCCAGAGCTCACACTCAGGTCCATCTTAGAACAGCAGGAATCATATGCTACCTATGGACCCTTGACATCCTCACTCCCCTGTCTGACAAAGATTGTAGCATTGCGTATCCCTTCCCCTCCAGGTCCAAGACACCTTGGAATGAATGGGCAGGCAAAGGCTGTTTGTTCTCTCGTGTCTGCTTTCCTTTAATACATCTTGATATAATGTTTTTCCCAGCTTGATTTAAAGACTGTGAAGCAGGGCTCCAACCCTTCTGCTTTGAGAAGAGTTACTGGCCTGACTGTGTCTCAGGGCAAGGGGAGTTCTCTGATATACTACCTCTCTGTAGATCTACTGCATACTTGCTTTTCTTCTCTAGCGATCACCCTGAGACTGTTCTGTGCTTTCACCCACTGCTCTGTCCTTTCCTTTTTATCGTTTAGTTCCCCTTTTCTAGGGCCTTCTGAAAAAAATTCATTTTGCTGCAAGTTGATAACGGAGCTTCTAGTTTGGTGGTAAATTCTATCTCTGAACCAGAAAGAATATATTTTTTTCTATTTTCTGGAATATTTTCTGTGACATGCTAACATCACCAATGCATGTCTTTTTGAAGCCAGAATCTCAAATATGGTTTAAGAGCACAATTGCTACAGAAAGGCAAACTCTAACTACTTTACATAGTGTTAAGTAACATACACAGTGACCCCATGACCTTTCAGCAAGACACACGACTCTTGCTCGTTTGTGATGAAAAAGTGGTATAAAATTGAAGGTATAGCACTGCAGGGGGGCATGCCATGATCTGAAGCCTAACAGCACATTTACAGCTTAATCGGTGGTCTAGAAGGAAAAGACTTATTTTTCAGTGGCTTTGTACTTTGCCTTCACTGGGTGTGTGCTGGAAGATGAAATCTTTTGTAGTCACTTTTGGAGAAGCAATTCAGCTGCTTTTGAGAAAGCAAAGAATAAAAATAAAATTGGTTGGGTCTATGCATCACCTAAGGTTTCCTATGCTTATTACTGTTTGTAAGGTTGGGGAAGATTTCAGTCTAATGACAGAACATGGCAGGAGATACACATGCTGAGGACAGTACTAATAAGTTTTTTATGAGGGGTCTAATGTGGCTTATTTTACCTACAGAAATACTCTGTATGCTTGCCAATAGCATTAAATACTTAAGGGCTGTGCTGTGCTTAGGAATTCATGCAGCTTAACTTGAAATGGACCCATATCCCAATCTGATTCCGACAAACCCCTTCACATTCAGTGGCACCTTAAGGCTCAGACAGGGAGACGAAAAACAACCTTGTCATCCAATACAGTTCTGCCTGAGAACTTGCCTTCTAAACGTACCACATACCAAAGAAAGAATACTCTTCTGGTGAAGCTAATGTGATCCATGTCACCCTATTGACAAAATAATTCCTTCTGCTGGTTCTCACTATACAGGAAAAAAACTTTCAACACAAAACAGCTTCTACTACATTTGGAGCAGAGGGATTACAGCAGCCTGGCAACCATCCTGGCTCAGCAGTCCTGCTGCTGCAATTCACACCCCAATTTCACCTGCACCAGAGGCTTGTCTCACAGTGAGGGGACCACAGACTCAGGGATCAGAATGACCAAACCCACATTGCTTTTAAACAGGCTTCAGGCTTTTCACAGATTACTGTTTATGGTATTCCCTATAGGTATACCCTATTACCTATAGGTATACCTTATTCCCCAAGCATTAAGGATGCAGATTTCCCATAAAGCAATCTAGAAGAGGCAGAGAAAATGAGAATGAATCCCTGAGTGTGCCACCTTTTTTTACAGACCCGTGCTGTTGTGTCAACACGGTAGGCCCATACAAGTGGTTCAACAGGAATGTACTATTCCAACAAAAAAAAGGAGATTTTTGTGGGTGTAGAAAACCTATTTGGCTCATTTCAGAGTCTGAAACATTTAAGTCACTGTTAATCCAGGCTGAACTCTTTTAAAGGAGCAAAAGCTTGATTGTCCACAAAAGAACTCAGAAAAAGATTAAGTAAAATGTGTATATGGGAGACAGGATTGAACAGGGGAGGAAAATGGAGGAAAAATGTTATTCCAGTCTAGGCTTGAACAGAAAGAATATTCAGACAGGATTTCTTCTTTCAAAAGGTAAAGGGACCTGATAATCTGGGGGGGCTACTAATAGGGCAGGTTAGTATCATCTGTGGCTCGGGTTGGGGTGCAGACACATACGGTTACAGGCAGAGGAATCTCCAGCAACGCAATAATGATGTAGGCCGTCAGTGTGATCTCGTCGTTCACTCCACCCTGCAGGGAACCACAAAAGTAGATGCTGATCCCACAGAGCACCACTGGCTTCTCTCTGTGCTACATATTTACATCCTGTAGGGACAAATTCTTTCTAGCCTCCTTCTCATGGTAGGTCCTTCAGAAGCTGCTGTTGGCTTCTTCCTGCTTCTGTGATAGCTCACATTTTTAACTCCCCCTCCTCCCCAGCCCTCAAGGGCTGTAATAGCTCTGTTGGTCCTGGAGTGACTTATGGTCAAGTTCCAGCCTGACAAAGCCCGTGTGGAGCCAACCAGGCAGACACATTACCTTCATGGCATTGTTCAGGAGTGTCCCAGAACTGCGGAAACAGCCGTTCTCCTTCTGCTTTTGAGTGAGCCAGACCAAAGCATCCTGGATGTGTTTCTCATCTATGAAGATGTGAGGCCGGGCCTGGGCAAAGGACTTGAGGACAAAGGCTGTGAGCCTGAAAATGACAGAGGCAACTGAGACATCCTGAGCAGGACCCTGTATCCATCATAGGTCATAGGGCCCATGTTGGCATCACTGCTCTGGAGGAAAGCAGCAGAGGCTACGGGACTTGACCACAGAGGGCTGTCTGGAAACTGAGCTAGCTTAGTGATTCAGTGAGATGGGGACCAATGGTAAGTGGAGCCTGCCATTCGTAGCCCTGAGAGCTGCGGGTAGGTGGGCAATGGCACTCTGGGGATTCATCAGCATCTTCTGCTAACAAGAACTAGCTAGGGCATCCTGCAGGTCACCCTCACTTGAGCTCAAGAAGGATGTCCGGGGAGGTAAGTAGCTATCAGTGCAGCACTGCAAACCTAAAAGGCACCTCCCTTAGCATCCTTCCCCGCTCCATTATTCCACGTGATTATTCTATGATGCCACGATTATCATTTCATCTCCACCTCCATTTCAACCTCCGCAATGACCACTGAGAACACGACACTCACTGAGGAAATGGAGGGCATGAAATGCAGAAATGAAAAGCCAGTGGTAGTGAAGTCTTACCAGGTATTCCCAACTTGCCCATAACGGGGTCCAAAGGTGCTATAAGAACCATCCCAGTGTTTGTAGTTCAATTGCCTTTGATACCCTGAAATAGAGAGTGGAAGAATATTTTAGTTGTCACAGTACTTTTCAAGGAGCCATGCAAAAGAAATGTAGCAGACATGGGACACAGTGTCACCCTTCTTATGGCACAAGTGTGAGTTACGCTGCTCAGTGTTACAATGGAAGTTCAGGCAAACCCACAGCTCCAAGCACCTCCATCCTTGTGCTCTTCCTCTCTCCTAAAACACCTGAAAACAGGATATCTGTGGCCATTGCTGCTCTCTGCCTTAGACTTGATGAGGAAAGGTAAATGTATCCCAGACTTGAGAGAAATGGGAAAATGGTTGCCAGAGGAGAACTGAATACAAAGGTGAGCCCCACACAGGATAGGGATGCAGAAAACAGCATCATTTTCATTGGAGGAAGTGCAATTTTTCTGCAAAATAACTGAGTAAAACCAGTCCCTTGTTAGTCGGCAGATACCCACCGTGTCCATATGTACTGGTGTTATGTCCACCAACAAGTGTTAGCTAGTGTGTTAAAATTCTGGCCTGGTCGAAGGTGAGTGAGGCTTTCTAAATCTTAATCCTAAGGAGGGTCCGAGGTCTACATAAGCAGCTGCCGTGATTAATGGTTGCAGCCTGATTTATGTATTTCATATATCCCTTTTCTTGTGGAGAGAAGTCTGAGTTATTGCCAGTCCTGGACTTTTCCTATGCTCCTGTTTGGATGCTGTCACTTCTCACCCTGAACATCCACCTGAGTGCAGGATTCTCTCTCTTACAGATATTGTATTATATACACCTGACCTACCACATGTTCCCTTAATGCACCAGGACAACCTCCTCCAGATCATACATGCCAGTGGCCAATAGTGTCCTTATCCAGTTGCCAGGGGAAGGAATGAACAGAGAAGCAAAAGCCGTGTCCCAGCTCACCGCTCACTAAGTATCCGATGGCCTTGGATTTGACCTCCTCACTCAGCTGCCCTGTCTTGTTCAGATAGTCCAGGACGTAGATGTTGGGTGCAAACAGGACCATGTTCTGCTCCCCACAGCCAAACGGCATCTGGAGGAGCTGGTGCAGGTTCTGCATGGCAGTGCCCATGATGTCACCTGGGGAATGGGACAACTTCCAGTGTAAATTAGCACAGTTCAGGGCTTGCCAGTAGACTGAGCACAGCCTGAAGAAACATGGCAGTGTTTCAAAATAGCATGTGACACTTTAAGAATGCTTCACTTACCTAGCACTGAGAAATATGCTCTGGCTGAGCCATCCACCACAGTCTCTGGGAGAACCAGGGAGACTGGCTCTGACATGGACTTTTCTGGGATAAAAAACAGATCAATTTGGTTAAACTCTGGATATATCTACATGCATGGGTAGCAGCTAAGAGGGTGAGACACCATGCCCTGCACAGGAGTTTCCTGCCTTCAACAAATCCATTCATCTGTAATTTTGTTGTGGAAGCTTCCCATCCTGCAAATTTTGTGTTGGGCCTGCAATACCCTCACACACAGCCTGTCACAGACTTCTACATGGCACTGTCAGCTGGCCTCGACTGACAAATATGCTTTCTAACCTATTTTTCTGGTCTCTTGTGCTTTGGTGGGCAGATCTGGCTTACTGCAGAGTCCGGTTTGTGATTTTACACCCATTGCATGAAAGAAGTTAGAGATAACCCTATTAAATCCCAGATATTCTCTCCCTACAGGGACCTGGCCAGCCTCAGCTCCTAAGAGATATGCTTCTGCCTCTGTAATTGCAGGGACTATTACAGCCTCAGCTCTTCTCCTTTAGGAAGAATTAGTTTCACAACCAGTTGGACATACATCTAGTTTGTTCAATTTTATCAGATCCCTACACCTTTCTTCTCAGAGCGGAGCAATCACAAACCTTGTCTTCTCCCTTTGTCTTTAGTCTCTACCTTGGCAAAGAAAGTCTTTGAAAGCAAAAGACTCTTACCAGATGCACAGAGCACAGAGTTGTAGGTAGTTTCCACCTCAGTCCCTTCCGGCTTGGGGAAAAAAGCAAGAAAAAAGGCAAAAAATGAGAAACAACAACAAAAAAGAAAAGCAAGAAATCTCAAGAGGGAAACTAAAAGGGATTCTAAGAAAATTAAATGCTTATAAATTCTCCTGTGGTAGTAAATTCATTATACTGAAAAGTCTTTAGGAATTGTTTACAAAGTTTTTTCCTCCGTGTACTGAACTGAGGATAATTGAGGACTACAACATAGTGGCTAATTACAAACATGAAATTTGATACATGCTCTTTCCTTCTTATTACCGAGAGAGGTCCTGCAGCTTCACAGGTGAGGATGCAGACAACATGCAGGATGATGTTACCGACAGTGCTAACAGAGCCACAGGGCTCTGTCTTCCAGGGTGCTACCCACCTTGTCCCAGTCTCGCAGAAGTCTTCAGACTGCGATGATGGCTGAGTGCCTGGGACACTGGTAGGATACGTATGCAAGAGCTTTGGTGAGTGGCAACCAGAGCACTCCAATGCACCCACAAGTGACATGTTACAACACGCAAAATTTAAATACATGCCACAGTCAACTGGTGATTGTATCCCTCTGTTTCAAAACCTTCTAGCCTAATTTTTGAAGTCAGCAAAGAAGCCCTGTTTTCTGTTGAGCTGGTAGAAAACGTTCTGTGTAAAACTCAGGAATCAAATATTTATTAGAAAACATATTTTGTCAGAGTTTATTTCAGTGAGATCTTTGCATCGATTTTTTTTAACCTCCAAACAGGAGAGTTCCCATTGCTTCATTACTGGTTCCCAACTTTTGCCAGCTGAAAATTTTATCCAGCATGTAAACAATGGTATTACCTTCACTTTCTCACACAGTTAAAATACATTGTCTCTCATTCTTCAGTATGAAAAGACAGAAAGATTAAAAGAGTAGGGGGGAAAAAAAAAAGCTTTTAGGATAAACTATGAGAGAGCTGAATGCTTCTGCTTGAAAAGGCACCTTCTTGTTTGTTTCAGTATGTCATTCTGAAATGCAACTAAATGAGACATCCATTGTTTTGTTCGATTTTGAACATTTCAACAGGAAATTAAAACATACAAACTGTAACCATTTGAAAGATTTTCCTTTCCAGTTGAGAAATTCCTGAGTGAGAAAACATTCTGTTTCCCAACTAGCTCTTGGCAAGGCTTGGTTTCCCAAGGGGCAAGAGGCCGCCCCAGGGGCTCTGGCACTACCCCTTCTCTCTCCCCAGGACAGGGAATATCGACATCCATGTGCTTGGGACAACGCAGCTCCACCCCAAGCAAGTTACACTGTATCCACCCCTGCTAATTAATTGTTCAGCCTTGGATGCTAATCTCTGATTCTATCCAGTCAGGGCTTGTTGTAGATTAATTACCTCATTACAATAACAGGATAAGACCAGCAATCTCTCAGACACCCCGACAGAAGTAATTTTAATGCTCATTCAGTTATTTTCACTCCCCCGCCATCTGGGACAAAAGACACTACAGTTCTGATCTTCCAGTATCTTCAAAGAACAAAATAAATACTCTTTTTCCTGAAGGCATATATGAAATTAGGAAGTTTTCCTGAAATGTTAAACAGTTACTTGTGCCCTGATACACGAAATGCATTGTGCAATGAAATTCATTTGTAAATAAGTGAAATTAAAAAAAAAAAAAAAAAGAAGCTTAACAGGTAGGATTGTTGTTGCATCGTTACATTCAGGCTAGCAAGACATTTTCTGAAGTTACATATTACATGAATCCTAGCTCTGCCTTACTGAAAATTGGAATGTCTGCAATGTAAGGAGGAGTTGCAATATTACATATTACTCCTGACTTAATTTTGTTAAATACAATTATTTCTCCTGTCATGCATAGGATTGACAATATTATGACATGTCATATTAGATAGATTTCCCTATACAACAGGCTAGTACTCTTTGTTTGCTATTAATATCACAGGGAGTCTTATACTGTGGATTAATTTTATGACTTGCTATTTATCATGGGAAAAGCTGTGGTTTTATCATTGCAAAACACTGCTTAAGAAAGCAATGTACAAAAGAATGCAAAAAAAAAGTTAGTTCATACTGTTTTGAACATTCTTAAAAGTGTAATAAAAACATTTCAAAACAATGATGGTAGTTTTCTTTGGAAATATTTGTAGATTGTGGTGACTGTTCCATATTCCAGAGTACTGGCCGCGTGCTGGAGGAGATGCATGAGGTTTCTGCCAAGCCCTCCATTTACAACCTATCCCTGTGATTTATTACAGGTAAAACCAAAGAGTTCTCATTTATCTCCCAGATGATGTGTGTAGGACAAACCTGCCATTATTGCCTGCTTTATTATTTCTGTCCCACTACGTAATGTAATACCCTGCTTTTACTATAAGATGGCAACATTGTGAGTTATGAGCTCTGTTGGCCTGTGTGAGATTTATCAATGCTTCTTTTATAAAAGCATGCAGAATAAGAGTCACACAGGCCATTATTGCTGCTATGATGGCTAAAACAGAAAACCTTTATCGTACAGCAACTGTTGCTGTGGAGCACGAAATTCTTATTACTTTTCTGTGCCACCAAACTCAGCAGCCCACATACCTCCACCAGCAGCTGTCTGATGACCGTGTCCTTCCGCCCTTTCTCAGGGGTCTCCACGATGGCGTTCCCACAGGGCTGCTGGTTCTGCAGGGCTTCAGTGCTCACCGAGAACTCCACCTGCCCTGGAGGAAACAGGGGTCAGCCAGCCCTGCCGAGCAGAGCCAGGGAAATGGGGGTCTCTGTTTGTGCTGGGCACTCTCTGGTGTGTTACAGAGAAGCTTTTCCAAGAGGAGAACTAAACTCAAGACAGTGTTTGATCTTGATCCAGCTGCAGCCTTCCAGGCCACCTCCTTCGTGATGGCCACCTGAGCAAGAAGAGTAGTGGAGGGGCAGGTCTTGTAAATCAAACAGTCTTGTTCTGGGAGGCTTCAGAGAAAGCAAGCTTTGATTAAAATATTTCAGAGTCAGCCACATTAAGCTAAGACATTCTCAACTCCACAACAGGAATGTCTGAGCACTTTGCATGCATTAAGGGAATTTGTTATTTCCACTCAAATGTTAAGAAAACAATGGCCCACAACACTTAAATAGTTTGTTTAGGACCTGGAAACTGCATCCCAGCATAGTGTCTCAACCTCAGGGTTGGACTTTTCACTTCTGGCGTAGACAAGATCCTTCCAGACAGGTTTGCAGTCACCTAGCTCCTCTCACCAAAGATCTGATGTCATCCACAGATATCCGATCCCAGTATTTTCTTGTTGTCTGGCCTCTTACCTAGAGATCTTGGTGTTACTGCCCAAGCAACAGTTTTCCTTTCATTCATGCAGATGCAGTAGGATTCTTCCTGCTTCTCTACTGGTGTAGCCAGGAAATGAGTAGATTCAGCCAGAGACACGCTGACCTGCCGGTTGTACAGAGTGGCCTCATGAAGGTTGGAATTACAGAGAAGCTGGGGTTACTGGAGACAGTGGAGTACATGGGAATGGGTAGTGGAGCTGGTTATACTGTGGGACTGACAATCTTAGGGATATTGCAGAGCGAGAACTGGGGGATAAAGTGGGAAAAGACTGAGATGTGTACAATTGCAAGAGATTGGGGAGGTAAGTGTAGAGAACAGGATGTGTATCTTTGGAAAGGAAATCCATTCTGGAAAAGAAATTGATTCTGGGATAAAGGAGAGCATGGACCGGTTGCGTGAGTAAAGGCAAAGCAATGACTACAAATGTAGAATTAAAGACACCCCTCATGATTAGTCAGGTGGAGAGGTAAAACACTAGCAGTGGGAAAGCTAGTAAGGGAACAAGGGAGAGTGGAATAAGGAACCTGAAAACAGCAAACAAAACAGGGAAGACAGGGAAATAAATGCGAGAGCATTGGAACAGCTGGATCAGTGCCCCTCCTTGTTTCAGCTTCATTCCTTTTAGAATAAAAATCTGTATTTATAAAAAACTGAGCAAAGGTGATTGAGATTTTGTTCGAATCACCTTGCAAATTCTCTCTTGTCTTTTTTGTTGGTGAAAGAATGTAGGTAAGAGTAGTGAAACTATATAGCTCTGCTCAGTGTCTCAGGGGCAGATGCAATAAATCACAGGAAGTCTGCATATTCCAGCAAATCTGGCGTGATACTTTGCGAGATGTCTGTATGAGATGAGACTAAAGGCTGAACACAGGTATCCACCCTGGTGAACCTGGAGTTTCCACGTGAGTATGTAATGACGTTGTAGTCTGTGGATAACCCAAGTTTCATATTTCTATAGGACAATGACATAAATCTGTGATGACAAGGCCGGGGGCCTCAGCAGCAGAACTTTAGGTTCTGAATCAAATGCAGCTTTCGGAACTTTATCGGAAAAAACATATTCCCCCTTCATTAAATACACCAAGAATTCCTACATACGTGCACCTAAATGAAATTACAGTCAGAGATCAGTCATCTGGCTTGTGAAATCATGTCTTAAGTGGCCCATTGTAGCCTTCCCTAAGCTGTCAGACTGAGCAACATTGTGAATGTCTCTTACCCTGATGCAGGCGGACAGGTAGTTGAAAACGGTGGCTTTCAGCGTGAAGGACTCACCACGCACCACAGAGTAGGGCATGGTGAGCTCTACGAAGAAGGGCTGGAAGGCCCTGAGGGACACTGTCGGGGACAGGCCAAAGCCCGAGTCTACCGAAGTGCAGAACGCATTGGCTTTCCACTCGGTGATGGTGTCAGGGATGGTCACATCTAGATCAGCATTTCCCTCAGAGCTGGTGAGGGACAAAGAACAAGATTTCAGTTATATTCTGGTGATCATCTATGTTTTTCTCAGCCTACTGAACAACACCTGCTGACAGCAAACTCTTGACCAGTTGCGGTATGGGCACTGGCTTTTGCATGTCCTCCCAAAGCATCCTATACTTACTGACCTTGAACAAACCCCCCTGTCTACTAAAAATACCCCTCTCACTGAAATACTGATACTTCCATTGAGGTTTAAATATCTTCCGAGGTTTTGCCCCAGTGACCACACTCTACATTCCCATAAACACCTACTTCACTGAAACTATGTCCCAGATCCATGTCTCAGGGAAGTACTTCCGGACGGTCTCTGCAGGATTGCCAGCAACCATATGTTCTGTCATTTCATAGTCCAAATCTTCAAGCAGATTCATTGCAGTGACTAGGAAATTTGTACAAGGACAGGAAGAAAGGAAAAGGCATGTCAAACTCCCTTCTAAATCAGGAGGATACTTTCCTTCCAGGTAGCGGTTATCCTTAGCTAAAATTTTAAAATTGAAAGAACAACTTTGAAACCTTGGCCACTGGAAACAAATATATTTCTCTGCTGTCATTTCAATATTTCATTTTTCCTAATGTTGCTGCTATTCTTACAGAGATTGGATGGGGTTGAGCATTCTTCCCCCACTGCCAGCAAACCCAGCAGTGCCAAAAGAGCAATGGATAATGATTTTATTGAGGGTACATTTCTATTGCAATACAGAGTCAAATGTGGAAATTACTGCCTCCAGATATTACAGTTGCACATAGTTTATTAAATTTAGTTGAAGATTTCATTGTGTTTATACATGACCAGAAACAGAAGCCACACTTAGCCCTCCTCTCCTGCATCTAAGAAACTTTTGAGATGAATATGGGTCTTTATATCTCTGGCCGTTAGCAAATAAATGGTTCCGGAACAGGGAGACGCTTTCTCATAGTGTTGTGCCTTATAAAAGGCTTTCCATCAGCCTTAGAAGACTTTACATCTTCTCAAAGCAGCCAGCTGTCTCAGGCCATGCTCTGAAGATGAATCATAGAATGGTTTGAGTTGGAAGGAATCTTAAAGATCATCTAGTTCCACACCCCCTGCCATGGGCAGGGATGCCTTCCACTAGACCAGGTTTTGAAATCCTACATTTCACAACCAAAGATCTGATCTGTTCTGAATAGAAGGCTAGAAGTTATCACCTGACCAAAAGCTATTATTTTTTAATAGGAGCTGGGATACTGCATCAGAAAAGCCAGCAACTGGAAGTGAGAGTGTTTTATATAGCCTTTCTAATCTCAGAACTATTCAGAAAAAAAAAAGTAATATCATTGTTCTATCTTCACAGTCACTGAAGCTGCAGAGAAGTGACATGACCTACCCAGCCTCTTATAGTCACATGAGGGGGAGAGCTGGGAACAGAACTAAATTTCTCAGCCCCCAGTGATCAAGTATCTACCCAGGGAGTTGTACCCCTTCTCATTTATCTTGGCCCACTTTTGGCCTAATTGTTCCTCTAGTTATTGCTAGAATGTGACTACCTAGAAGTAAAGACTCCTTTTTTAGATTTCCATAGATGGACTCAGATCTGATGGAAAAAAGCCACTACGTTGTGCTGGCACAGTCTGTCCAATGTAGGCAGACTGTCTTAGTGCCTACAGGATCCCTGCTATAGGGGCTGGCATGGGAGTCACCGAGCACACACAGTTCTAGCCAGGCACATCTGTCTAGCTCTGGATAAGCAGGCAGAGGGGTATCAGTTTCATATTTCAGGACGGAGGCCAGAAGATCCTGAATTAGGTCAGTATTATCTGACAAGAGAATCTGGTCTGCCTGGTGTAATTAATATTCAAAGAAGTAGAGGGAAGGAAAGAAGCAGGGTGGTAAATTTTAGGTAGTTGTATGGGAGGTAAAATGAAGCACGTATTCTTACTAGAACTACTGTAACTCCTTTCCATCATGTGTCCTGGGTAATGCTGGCAGATTTCAGGCTTATGGATCTTGCTGCTAGTGAAGACTTTTAAGCCTAATTCCTATTGAACAAAGAGAAAGAAGGGCAAAAAAGATGCAAACACAGTTTTGAAAATAAACTATTTTTAGTATGTCAAGAATAGATGTACTTATGTCTGGTATCAAACAGAATAACAAAGGCTTGTGTATAAGTGCCAGATAGACTGGCTCAACCCAGACGTTAAGGCTTTATGACATTACACTCATCCTAAGGCTAAATCTTGGCGTGATCAGATGGAAAGCTAAGGCCACAGGTCTACCTTGGGGACATCCACCTGGGTGAAAATGACATGTGTGAAAAGCATTAGTTTGAGGCTACCCAAAAAGTGTTGTGCCGGACTCTCTAGATGGGTATAAGTGTGTTTGTGGGTTATCCCAGCAATGAGGAGACCTTCAAAGTTCTAATGGTTCAGAGAAGCATGCAGGTACCAATGATGGGCTACACAGATGCAGGGCCTGGGCCTGGTTATTGTCTTGCATACTAAAGTCAGCAAGCTCAAAGCACAGTTCACCAAAAAGCCCTTCAGGACAGGGGAGGAGAGGAGACTGTATTTCAAAAAGAAATAACAAATGAAAACAAAAGGCTGGAACTTACTTTGAGAATGTCATAGGCATCACCTTCGCCGTCAGGAGAAATGGGTATGTAGACAAATCCATTTAATAACATGTTGTCAAGTGACACACAAGGGTTTACGTTGTCTTCTTCCAAGTAGTAGTCCTTGAAGCTGTAACCCCGGATTTCCTTCAGTGGGAGAAGATCATACACCTGGGGAAATGCAAACAACCAGGGAAAAGTGTGGCAGGTCAGCACTTACAGGGACACAGACACTACTTAACACTCCTTTGATAAAAGCCAGCTTCTAAAAAAACAAGTGTAGTGAATGCAGCTATAAAAATACGTGGCCCCATGTCCCTAGTGGAGTTAATTGCAGTTGAAGAACTGGTTCATTCTTGTACTTGCTCATTACCAGAAATAACCAAGACTTACAGAGCTGGGAGAGAGCTCATCTTCAGGCTTCATGAGGAGAACGCTCTTGTCCACAGCACGGAGGGCACACAGGGACCTTGGTGAGCTATGGAGTTGCAGGCGTGTGTTGGAGGCAGGAAGACCTTCCTTGGGTACAAAACTCAGTCTGACCTGCAACCCCAAAAGGAAGTTAAAGCAGCCACTTTTCCAGGCGCTGTTACATGCTATTATATTGAAGCATCTAGCTCTGTGAACTGAGCTCTGCTAGTGCCTTGCAGTTCTTCTAATATATATTCAGCTTTGACCAATGTAATTAATAATAGCCAGTGATTCTCTGTCTTATTCTGTCTTGCTCTACTTCTTATAGTTATGACTTTGTAATTTATTCTGGAGTTTCAGTCACTAATCCTCAGTCAACATCTGGTCAGACCATTTCATGAACACATTGTGAATTCTGCCTCCATTCTGGAACCGATAACTGAGCTACTGGCCAGGACACAAACGTGGGTTGCATAAATCCTGACTTATACTCACTTTGTTGGGGAGGCAACTTTCAACCTGGAAATCTGCTGAACTGGCGATGACTTCCCCACTGGGTGAAGTGGTATACACAAGCATCCGTGCCAGGGGAGCAATTGCTGCTTCAACAGGGAAGGTCAACTGAAATGTCCCATGAGCTAACAGAGAAAAAAGGCTAAGCAACATACAAGAAGTTCCAGTACATGCATTTGCCTTCCCCAGATAAAAAAGTCAAGTTCATTCATGCTGAACATTTTTTGTAAACAGGGGCAGGAATACATGACTGAAGCCTATGGCTGTTGCTGAAGGCACCTGCATTCAAACAGTGATCATGTAACAGCTAAATAAGATGGTGGGCGTCAACATGCCTTCTATATTCTCCCCAGTTAACATCTGGCATAATTTCCTGATGTTCCCAACCCCTTTCATCCTCAAATTCCAAGGTCTTCTGCAGTCTACAAAAAATAGATGAGGGAAAAAACATAGAAATAAGGGACTCTTGTAATGGGTGGCAGCAGTCAAGGTTGCAGAGTGGTTGAAAGAATAACTTTGCCAAGTTATTGCTAAGCAAGCATTTAGCTGGAACACCAAGCTGTCCCTCCAACCACAGTGGAAAATGCCCCTCTATGTTGAAAGACTCTTCCTAGCTGGGCCTGAGCTTCATGTCACAATCTGGACAAAGGTGATGGAACATCTCTTGTTATGAGCCAGGGTGTTAGTTTAGTCACTACTACTAGTGAGGATGTAGAACTTTCTATGAATATGTAGCATGCAAGATCTTTTGCTTCCATATAGTCTTTATATCCACTGCAGTGCAACTCCTCATAGACTTCTAAAATGTCTCCCTGGTCTCATTGTTGAAAGACTTTTAAAGATGCATCATAGCAGCCTCAGTTACTGAAATGTGTAATCCTTGGACATTTATATGAATAAAATTAAATGTATGGGTTAGAATATAGGTATGTGTGTGTTTGCATGCTTATAAGGGAGAAACAACACCAAAAATGAAGGAAAGTGAGAGAGAAAGGAGATATGTTCTTCTTCCTGCTCACTGTACGTGTGAGTCTTACAACACTAGTAAGCATCCACAATCTGAATAGGGTAGAGTGGTCAGCAGAAAGTGTTGGTTTGAGGAAAAAATGACCAAAACATTATGCAAATTCTTTGTTGAGTTTTCTAAAATTTTCTGGTCAAAAAAATAGCACCTGACAGAACTCAGAGAAAACAAAACTAACCCAAGCCACTTCATTTAAGAAGATTTAATTTTGAAAAGGCATTTCAAGTCAAACATTAAATGTTCAAATTGAAATAATTTCTCTACATCCCCCGTGCTCCCAAATTATCATCAGAAATGCTAAAAATGCATAGTTCTGCTCACCATCTCCAGGATTCACAGTCAGATCATGGGTGTCTGCTAATATAATACCTCCCTTGGCCATCACCTGTGTGACAGAGAAGCCTTCCTGTAATTGTTGATCCAGTGTTGAAGGGAAGGAGAATGAATGTTCACTGGGTTAACTGCAGAGTGTGAGTATGAACAGCACTGCCAACTGTGAGCAAAACCAAGCAGATACTAAGCAAGTGCCAGACTGGAATTTACTGTGTCTTTGGAGACAGAAATATTCAATCCTAGGAGGACCAATGTTTCCTCATTGGTCAGACCTGGCTTTCCTTTTGTACATATTGTATATATAGATCAGGCTCAAATGCACTTTGCCTCTGAGCACACATAAGTTTGGGGGTCACATGCACATTTCTAACAATTTGGAACAGACTGATGATCAAAGTTCTCCTCACTCCACTCTCAGTTGCATTGTTAAACAGTCTGGAGAAAATTTTAATTAGTTTATCTTTATAACTCACACAGAGTTGGAATAGAAGAGCACAGGCTGTAAATAAGAAGAGCTTGAATAAGGTACCTGAAGTCAGGCAGTAAGCAACAGCCTGAATGCTAGCTGTAATTTCCTCATTTCTAGAAGTAGTTTCCTTTTTCACAACCAAAAACGCCTTTTAAACAATTACTTTCCATGTAGGAGATATATTCCAGAGCACCATATTTCAATTTCAAGATGTGGGATCCACACCTACAGAAATGTAAGTTCCCTCACTGTTTGGTTACCTGCTGTATGTATATAATTAAGACCAGCTTTCCCAGTCTACTGGGATAAACAGGAATCTTGTGCTTCAATTTATTGTTAGCAGTCTTGAAAATAAGCACATGGACATCTCTACCACAGGTTTCTATTCTCTTTTTTGTAATCTCAGTCTAAGTCTTCCCAATGTTCTGTACAATCCATGAGAACAGGAGTGTCTATTCCACTGATTTATTCTAGCTCTCCAAGGCTACTCTCATCTCTTCTGCTAGTGTGACTAAATGGGAAAACCAGAAAAACAAATTTAGGGGAAAAGAAGTTCTATTTGAAGATTCATTTGATTCTTCCTGTTCTCCCAAGCGAAACTGGTAGATCATTGTTCACTCACAGTTGAATTAGTCTCTCTTCTCTGCCCCTCCAAATGAATCAATTCATGGTTCTCAATACCAGCATGTTATAGTCTGTTCCAGTTACTGTGGTATCCCAAACTTTCCATCATTGCCTGATATACGACCTACGCGCTAAGCTTATTGGGCTTTTCTGGTGCTGAATTAGAGGTGTTGCTTTAGTTTCAGTGGTCAGATGACTACCAAAGGACAAAACTGAGTAGGAGACCGCTTTTCTCCTCATCTTTCATCTTCTTGTTGTAGGATGCTGGTTTCCAAGCTCTGACCATATAGGAACCAGAATTTGGAATGGGGGAAAATGGGAATGGACTGTTATGAAATGAAAGTCTTGGATGGCTGCACCCAAGACAATGCTCTTTTCATCAACATTTCGTCTCTCTTCTATTCTTAATAAAACATGTACACCCTATCCATGTCTGCAGACATAAGACAGCATGAGAAATGTTACAGAAGTGTGTTTAAATCCCACTGCCACAAGGCCACACTTTCAGTTTCAAACTCTCTCTATCATTACTGGCTAAGGACTGACCATATAGCAGTGCTGTGGTTGCTCGTCATGGAAGGTAGCTATATGTGCCACAGTGCTCTGTGTGGCCATAGATCAAAGTAACCACAAATAATTCTTACCAAATAGTAAATGACAATTTTCTTCTGCTCTCCTATGGCCTCTGGTGTGAAGATATAGTGCACCTGGATCTCCGTGGGGGAGCCACAACTTAATGTCTCAGGCTTTGGCTCAATTTTGAGGAAACTCTTACTGGGGGAGTAAAACCGACTTATTCTACGCATGGCATGCTCATATGAAGGTGTGATCCAGTCGCTGTCATAACAGTTCAGTTCAGGTTTATGATCAGCCTGATAAAGAAGAATAAAAAGTTCACAGCTGACCAAAACCAGGTAACAAGTCACATGAAAGTCCACAGAAAAACTTTGGGTATCGTCTATATTTCCCACTCTTAGAAGAAGGTAGAGAACATGCACAAGAGACACAGAGAAGAGCGGTGACCTGCCAAGAAACTTGCTTTATCTTCTGATTGGCAGAAAGACTGATAACCCACAGATAGATATTTCCCCTGCTGATCAGAAAGACAGAGGCTTACCCCAGGCCCTCTGCCCTGCCTCTGCCACTCACTTGGATTTCCAGGGAGGCTTGTGTGAAGGTGGTAGTGTCTATGGAAAACCAGGATTGTCCCTGCTCGTCTGTAGTGTAATTCCCTTTGTATCTGTCTCCATCCACAGAAATCATGACGGTTTCATTGGCAATTGGAGCATCAGTGCCGTCTACCAGCTTCACCTATCAGAGAAAAAACAAACTTCAGGTTTTAGACTAGAAACAGAAAACAATTCTCAAATCTTAAAGCCTCTTCTCCCTTTTTCTCCTTGCCAGGCAGGATGTTTCTTACAGAGAAGAACAAAAGACGTGAATGTGGAAATACACGGGGTGAGTCCTGAGTTGTCTGAGGCAGCAACTGAGAAAATTCTCAGCTAAACAATCTGATCGGCCCAGGGAAATTATCTGTCAGAGCCCTAAGTTCCTCAGTAGGTTTTAATTCCGCTGGCCGGCCTCACCTGGGACCTCCACCACTTATCATCTGCCTCTTGGTTGAGGAACTCTAAGTTCAGGCTTGTGCCTTGCCCCAGTCCTTGACTAAAGCTACCTTGGAGGTAGACCTACACCCAACTCTTTCTCCTGCTGTTCCCATCCAGTTAACTGGACTTCCTTCACTGAATCAGCCATGACTCCGTCACCTCACATTGTCTGGTGATTGCTGGACTGTTGGTGGAACCTGTTACTGTCACCACCCCTGCTCTGCTCAGTCTGGTTGGGTAGTGTGGGACTGTGCCCTTGTTGATGAAGTCACTACGCCTACCTGTGTTGTGCTCACCCTTTGCACCTGGATAACGTTCCCTTGTGGAATAGCCCACACTTGCTGCTCCCTGATGTTTTTCTCATGTGTCAGAGCAACGGGCCTTCTATTCCGTACCGGGCTGACTGCCAGGAGGTTCAGGGCCACGTGTCTGTTAGAGTGCCCCAACTGACAGTAACTCATCTGTCTATGCAAAGGCAGAGGAAGGTGGACCATTCCATCTGCACACTGCTATTCCATCTGATGGGATTGTGCACTTGTGAGTTTGCTGTTCCATTCATTGTCTAGGGTCTCAGAAGTTCCCTACCCTCCCAAAGAGTGGGATCCCTGGTCTGTACTGAGAATCCAGCAGGTCAAAGCTGATTTTGCTCATGATGGATGTGATTCCACAGGAGCCTGTTCCAGTCATCTCTATTCCTGAGAGAGAGCAGAGTAAAGAGGGATTATTAATGAATGGCAGCATTTCTGGACATGTCATTCCACTTCCCTCATCTTTGCCAGGCCCTCCTGTTATGGCCTGCCATCACTTTGCCATACATACCTGTGCCATCTTCTGTGATCTTGCCTTGTACCTCAATGCTCATCTCATATCCCCGGCGCTGGAGCTGAAATATCTTTGTCCTTACTACCTCAGAAACACACCCACGAGCATCTGCCTAAGCAGGGAATTGGAGAGAAGATTGGAATTCTGTGAACAAATTTGCTGCCTTGTGGGACAGGAATAGATACCCCAAACCCAAAATGCGTAACTTCTGTCGTGAAATCCCAGCCTTATGTTCCAGGGCTGTCTCCAAGACCAGAACTTGTTTGCAGCCTGTTTCCTAGTGTTTCATCCACACATTTTCTGTGTGCTGTGAGGTACTTGACACTCAGTTCTCCAAGGCATGCACTGGTTTCCTTGTTAACTCCCTCCTACCTTAGTTCTCTTTTTCTTCCTGTTTCTTCTGCTGCCTTCACTCTTTTCCTTGTTGCCCTTTCTCCTGTGTTTGACCCATATACGATACCACCTTCTTGTTTTCTCCTCATCTTCTTTGCTCTTTGCTCCCTGCCAGTCCCTCCCACAGTTACAAAATTCTTTCACAGATCCTTTTCTCGGTTTGGGGATCAATAACAGGGACCTCACAGCTGCTCACTGGAGATTCGTCACTAGTTTCAATGCGGTCAGGATTTCAACTATGGTGTTTTCTTCATCATTCTGTTTCAAGTTTAATGAGCCACCTCTTAAGAGTGCCTTCCTCAGAGAACATCTGCTTTTCCCTGGAAAGAGTGCTATCTCTGATGTCCTACTATCATCCAATAGTCACAGATTTGGCCTCCTTTAGACAACATTGCCCATTACCCATAAGAAAGACCTCTGCATTTTAATCTTGGGACTCACCTGCCTAGTGAATTCTTCACACACAGCCTCTGCTTCTTTTCCATAACAATTTGAAGCAGAATGGGAAAATTTCCGGCACACTTGGACATTCACCAAACCAGGAACAGGTTTCCCATAGGTGTATCTATAATCACAAAGGGTTAAACAATATATTAGATGATGAGACAATCAGTCAGAGGGTCACACTCCGACACATGTCCTTAAAGACCTCTGTGGATGACTTCCTAATATTTCTTCTTAAAGCCTGACTAATCTGATATTTTAATCATTTTAGTGGTTACGTTTCCATCATTTCCATGGTGAGATTCTTCCATCATCCATTAGAATCTGTTCAAGGTGGGACGTCTCTGCAGTAAAAGATTGTCTGTAGAAAATTATTTGAGCCCGGCGTATCCTTGTATCACAAACTCCTGAGCGTTCAATGAAGAAGTAGAAAGCCAACCAGGGGCTCAGGAGGAGCAATTTATAAGTTAAAAGTGAGAACACTTGGTTTGCAGCACTTGTTTAAGTGCTGTCTGATCTGACATCTCTGAGTATTTGAGGGTTCAGGATTGGCAGAGAAGCTCTAACTGAAGAAATGTAAAGACAGAAAGAGAAAATGTACAGTAAACTGGGAGGAGAGAGCTGCAGATTGGTTTGGCATTATCTTTTAAGGAACATAGAGAAGACCCTTCACTTTGACTGTTCAGGCCAAGTAGTAGGCTCAGGTTTGATAGGGTGGAACAAGCCTGCACTAGATATCTGGGAAAAGTACAAAAAGCCCTCCCCAGCTCTTCTTTTGGTCCTCAGCAGAAAGGAGGAGTGAAGGATGAGTGAGAGAGATTTATTCCAGCTCTGTGACTCACAGACCGCAGACGGACACTGGAAGCTCCATGTCCTTAATAGTGATCATCTTGGGCAGCTTCACCAGGACCTCGTACTTGGGCAGCACTAGATGGGAGAGAGAAAGTCTGATATGAGAACAGTGAAGGAGAGCTGTGTACTACACAGCAACCCACAGAGCCAGGATCATCTTAATACAAACCATCACCTCTCTGTGGTCTGCAGTACAGCTCTGCTACACCTTCCCTAGGTTTTCTCAGCCTTCACCACTGTTTTGGGTTTAAACGGAATTTAAGGAGGGTTGTAGCCCTTACCTTCCCTCATTTGCAGCACATGCTCATGTGATCCCATTGGCACCAGAGAGCTGTGCAGATCCCTTACATATGCCCATTCAGAAGGACACACTGGCCCTGTGTGCTGTGTTCCATGTTTCACAGCACATAATTTGCAACTAAGACTTGGAGTAGCACATTCACCACCTGTGCCATTTACCACATTGAAACAGCTCAAATCATTGATTCTCTCTGTCCTTTTCTTACTGTTCTGGAGATCCCAAGCTGCTGTTAGGCTCACTGATATGTAGCATATGAAACTGTCCTGCATGTCCAGATAGTTCTAGGGAATCTAGGCACAGACTTTTAGGTCTATATTTTCAAGTGGAAGAGGCAGCAACAAGGCCTGATACAAAGGATGGTAAGTAAAAGGCATATTTTGCTCCTGACTATTAAGTTACATCCTTCTTCCCATATTGCATCCTGCAACCCTAAGCCCCCAACTATTCAAGCCCAGGACTGGACTGAAGCATGCAGTGGCCTGCTTCCAGGCAGTGCACCTGAGGGTTTTTTCACGGTGCAAGGAAATAAGAGCTGGGAGGGTGCACACCCAGACCCAGAAACTGGAAAGCAACCCTGGGTTATACAGTTTAGACATAAATTTGCCTCTAGGATGGGAGGCAAAGCTCAGTGTTTCAAGCCCAGGGCACGTTTCCTCAAAAGGCCATAAGGGAATTAGCAACAGGGGAGATTCATGGGAATAAGACTAAAGAACAAATAAAAGAAAAATGAGTTTAGTGTGAGGTTAAGAAAGGGACATACATCTGTGATTTTGAGGGGCATTCAGAATGATCTTTGTGGGAGGAGGCACAGTCCGTCTGTCCCCATGGCAGGCTGAAGCCTATAACCTGATTTCTGTTCAAATTATTCACCATGTCCATACCAGCCACCGTGTCTGACTGAACCAAATAAGCCAGCTCCCACAGACTCCAGTGACAGTCTTCTTTTGGTCTGCACCCTGGGTATTCCAGAAACAGTAGGTTCTGAGCAATGCACTGGGTCATTTGGGCTCCATGTACAGCCGGCGGGAGCCTGGGAGTGCAGAGCAGAGGCCAAGCAGCCTCCTCAGATGCACACAGCCTAGCCAGAGTACACATCTACAAAGATCTGAGGAGTTTTATTACAGAACTGGAGGTTAGAGTGCTCCCTGGGGCAGCACATTTCTCCTTACTCAGTCTCTACTACCAGACTGTTTGCATCTGCTTGTAACATTTGTGGAGTGTTCTTCTTCAAACTGAAGTTTCCTACCAAATGTATTTTCTAAGCTTTTGCAGAAACAAGGAAGAAGAGGAAAAAGAGAGAGGACTACAAGTGGAGAAATGGAACTGATACAGATGATGAGAGAGGCAAAATAGGGTCACCAAAATACTGTCATCTCTTACTCTCTGTCTAGTGCTACTTGCAACAAGCTGCTGGACTGAAAAGCAACTAAAACAAAGTCAGCTGAAATTGGTGCCGCAAGCCACGTGCAGGAAGCTTGTCAGACCCTGTACTCCCAAGAGCACTGGAAGCAAATACAAGCTCAGGCAGGTTGCAGGGATGCCATAAAGTGAGCAACCACCTCTGACACTCAGCACCTTCTGGGTCAGCCCCTCTGAACCCCGTTGCCTATGTATTCAGTCCCTCCCTTCTCCATGCCATTCCCAGGAAAACCCAAATCAAGAGGTCACCGTAAAAGGCATTGCTGTCAGCCCCGCTTGCAGCCCACACCTCCTCTCCTTACCGTATTCCTCCACGCTGAAGGAGTGCTCCACATGGGACGAGAAGCTCTTCTGCACGACTATTTTGTAGGAGCCTTGGATGGGGTCCGAGGTGAGGGGGAAGGAGAGCTGCGTAAGGCCAGTCTCTAGTTCCACCCCTTGCCATTGGTACACACGGTTCCTCTGGGGATCCTGCATGTGAGGATAACTCAAGGTCACGAGAGAGCACAGGAGGCTCCCAGGGATGGAGCAATGGATTGCCCAGTACCTACACATCCCCACTGGGAAATGCCTAGCTGTCATTATTCAATAATCTGTGAGGATCTGTGAGCACTTAGGTGTCAATTCTGCATAACTAGCATACAAGAAAGCTTTTGAACCCTGGAGGTCCTGTGTTGTCTCCCCCTCAGCTCTACCCGCATGCTTACGAAGGATGGGGCCAGGAAGCTGGGAAAGACAGGCTGGCAAGGTAGCAAGACAAAGAGATGGATAGCAGGAGTAAGCGGAGCACAGAGAGAAAGGAGGGAAATTTCAGTCTCCTTCACTTGCTATACAGCCTGCTAAAAGTGTTTTTTCCATGACTGAAATAGAGACTGTCTGAGTACCAGTGCATAATCTGCTGAGGAATGAGACCCCTGATCCATCTGTGGGACTGAGAAACGTCCATGTGTAAGACTCCAAAGCTTGTGGTGGGGTGGGGGAGTGGGGACAGGAACAGAGGAAAGTATATCCCACATAAGTGCATCCAGTTGAGAGCTCTCCCTTCTTGTCTCTCCCCGCTCCTAATGCTGGAGCTGAAATCTCATCACCACTACAGCTGAGTATTGCTCATTACGAACTGTCTGTCAGTAGGCTGTGCTCCAAATTCATCAGCTCAGCCCCAAATTTCTTGTAGAAGTCACTGAACCAATGCAGTGGTGCTGCATAGATTGAGGCACCCTTTCCAGGCTCCTCAGCAGGATGGTTAATGTTTATAGTCTTTCGTTTTCTGCCTGCTCTTTGCATTGTACCTTGGCTGTCACCAAAAGTCTATTTACTCTAGATAGGTATGTGACTCAAGGTATGTGACTGTGTGCATTTACTTCACTGAGATTTTATCTCAGGGCTTAGGGGAAAGGGGATGTGAATGACATCCCCCAGTTGGAGGTCACTGGTCATGGGGCAGAAAAGGGGGCCTTCTTCCCAAGAATCACCCCAGGAGGAAGGCACAGTCAGTAAACCGCATCCCACGGCTCTGACCAAATCCTCTTCATCGTCACGTTTCAACCCTGCTGAAAAGCTCACCACTTATTGTGAGGGACACCATCATGCTTCCGTGGAAGAGGAATTCAAGAAAACGTTTATGGCTGGGCTTGTGAACTTGTTGCCATTTCTGTGATGTATTCATAGGGAAGGCCTGAAAGTCAGTTTGTTTTACTTTCCTCAGAAAGGGGTTTTTTTACATGACAGAAGCAATAGGTCAGGATAATAGTTCAGGAATAATAGGCTTATACTAACTTCTGCCTTTGCGGATGACTACGATCAATTAGTGACATTAAGGGTATGGACTGATGAAGATTTATTTCCTTAACACTGTTAACTTTAAGCTGTCACTTTTCTTCACTCCTGCCACCGTTTCCTTTGGGCCAGTCCAAATTTTGTGCAAGCATGTGGTAAACTGCACTGGCAGATCTGATCTGACTGAAAAAAATACCCTAGAGAAAAATGGTGAATTTGCTGCCAGGTGAGTTTCCCACTCTACAAGACAACCTTGTAGACATCTGTGAAAGCCAAACAAAGGGCAGTGCTGGACTGAGAAGGAGCATTGAGGAAGGGAGAGATGATGGTGAGGATGGAGGACAAGGTCTACGTAAGCTGGCTTAAACAGCACGGACAAACACCATGCCTCACAGGCTAGAGCTGAAAACACAGGATGGCCATCCTAGTGATTTAAAATTGAAGCCTTTCATGGTAGTGACACAAAAAAAGGTTATGAAATTATTCAGCTTGTTAGGCAAAGGCGTATTTCTGGAGGCAGTGGATAGGATTTATTTCTTCTTGCTCCTTTCATGAACTTCCCGTACTCAGTCAAGTATCATCTCATTGAAAGGGAAGGGACCTGTTCTACAACCCCATGGGAGAGCCTTAGCAGAAGGTAGTTCTGAGATGCTCTCCCCCACCTGCTAATCCCACACCACACACTCTTTTACTCTTCTTTCTCCAGATGTTCACAGACCATCAGTGGCCCACCAGCTCTGCAGCTCTGTTCTGGAAGTTTGCTGAGGGGAAGAGAGCGTGACAGCACTCTGATAGGAGGGTAGAAAAGAGGAGCATAGCCTGTTTCTGGCCCACCTTCTGCCTCCCCTGTTGTGACAACACCCCCAGTTCTAGAGAGAAACAGTGCAGAACGGAGACAGCAACCCCAAGCAGCGAGGAGCAAAGGCAGGACTGACTACATGGGACCCATAATCACGCAACCCAACCTAAGATTTGTGCAGACTAATTGCAGCACTGTTTGTGCTGCTGTCGTGGCTTCAGGGTCCATCACTGGGCCCTTCCCATCAGTTTTCCACTAGAAGATGTTCCAGATAATAATTGTAAATTGTGGTTTCTCAGCTGAAAAAGTGAGTACTGGAATCATTGACAGAAATGATGTTATCTTTTGTCTGTCACTGAAGTTCAACTGTTTAAAAAAAAAAAGACAAAAAGGGTGTGCTTGGGAAGACAGGGGATGTCTACTTACATAATTGTGTTTCTTTAGTTTTGCAAGTTTGTTTAACACAGTTCTGTGTTTTCAACCACACTTGGCAGACAGAAAACCTTAGTTCTGCTCAGGAAGAGGAATAAGCCATTCTGATATGACCTCTAGGCAAGTGTAATTCTGTTCACAGCATGGCTTGCACTGATTAATTGTTTTGTTCCTACAGCGCATTCCCCAATCAAAGAACTGTTGTCGGAACTTATTTTGATGCCAAACTACTCAGCCTTCTTTTACACAAAGGAAAAAGGTCATGGGCAGATTTTTTTTTTCCCTTGCACCTCAGCTTGAAAACACCACTGCTGGGACTATTACCTCTGTGCCTGCACATTCTGCTGAAATAATAGACATGTAGTTATCCACTCACCTGAACATAGACAAATGGAAACTGTGGGGAAAGAACAGAGGAAAATCAGTGTTAGAAATTAGTCCCATATGGATGGCAGTAATTTCCAGATTTGGACTGAAGGGCAGAAGAACAACCTTCTTAGAAGTCCTTTGGGTCTTCCTTTTCTGTACTTGCTCTATTTCATTAGTTCTTGATGGTTAAGGGAACCTCTTCTGTAATATTTTACAGCCCCAACTTTTTGTCTTTCCACAATATGAAGATGTGATGAAGTAAGAATTTTCAAAGTAACTGATTGCCAAATAAGCTAAAAGGTGGACTTACACCCCTGACCAGTTCCTCAAAATCAGTTCCTTGTCATTCTGCTCTCTCTGCCTCTAAGCATGTGGTTGCACCCACTGCCAGAAACATCTGCAGATCTGTCACTTTCAATGGAAGCTTGTCCCACCCATGTTTTCAGTAATGAGATCCCTGCCTACATGCTTAGCCACATACATTCCTTTACAAATCTGCTTTTAAACACCTATGTGCCTTTGAAAAAGGGGCTATGTTTCTCAGTCAATAGAGGCAAGTGGAGTGCATCCCAGGACAGGGTATGGAATGGGTCAAGGATGGTGTGAGTAAGAAAGGATCATATGCTTTAAAGGCCGCCTTCAGTGGTTCTGGATGATGTCAGTAATGGTGTTAATTGGGAATTAAGCCTCCTGGTTAACAACAAAGAATTATGGCTCTACCTTCTCATTCAGCGGGTAGAAGTCTTTGTCCAGAGAGACGATCCGAAACAGAACTGAAGGGTGTAACGGAAAAGAAGGAAATTCCACTGTTAAATTTGTAGCCATTACCAGGAAATGTCAGTGTTTCAATAATTTATAACTCAGATTCATTCCACGGATCAACAGGCTCTGAACTGAGATCTGTAAGTTATGGAAGCAATTACTTCAGGCTCTTTCTCTTGCAGATGGTGAGGGACAGATAAATTTAGAAGGATGATCAGGCCTTGGCTGAACTGAATTGTCCCTTGGGAGTGCCTGTCCTGCTTTGTGATTCAGGTGCGGCCAAGGGAGACTATGCTTTGAAGTCATCCCAGATTCGTGCCTCTAGTTGAGTGGAATGAATCTGAGCCTGTGCCTACACCTGGCTGAGATGTTGTACCTGGAGGATGGAGAACAGGAATGATGAAGGTACCACATGCCCTAGATCTCAGCTGACAGAAATAAGATTTACTGAGCGCTTTAACTCCCCCCATGAAGAAGTCTGAAAACTTCAATAAAAGTATGGGGCCTCTGGGGAATGAAGCCCATTAAGATTTTCTGCTGTCAGAGTCAACACCAACCCGATTTCCCATACCTGTCTGTCCGGGCTTGTAGATGGGTTTGTCTGTCTGGACGAAGACCAAGCTCTCAGAATTCTGGACCAGCACCGACTTGCGGCTCCTGAACTCCAGTGTTGCCCCCTTCACCATCACAGTGAGGAATGCCACTGATGTGCTATTGGATTTTGGAAGCTAAGGAAAATGAAGATGATAAGTGCTTTACTGATTCACTGCATTGCACTAAGCCTTTGAAGGACGGAGTATTAGCTAGGTCCGAAAGTCCCCTAAAGGGACACCAAAGACTCAGTGCTGGAAGCAAGAGAAAAACATGGTTTTCTGATATGAACTTGGAGGGCTTGTGTCCTCTGTCTCAAGAAAATCTTCTTTTTCCTTCAGGAACTGTGGCAATGATAGAACTTCTCCAGTTCCTTGAGTTTTCTCCATGCTGCTTCTTCCTCTCCTTCCAATACTGGAAGCCTTTTCCCTTCCTTCATTTATACATTTTCCTTAGAGAAATATTGAACCTGATCTTCTTCCATCCTATGATTTATCAAAATGGAAATCAAGCCAGATTCATTATTTAGGGGGTGGGACATTGCTTACATTACTCACCAACCAGCCTTCTGCAGGAAACAATCATGAATAAGCTCCAGAAGGAGACAAATGACCTCATGGACCTCACTGTCTGTAACCATTCCCCAGCTTCTACAGTTCTCACTCCACTTTGCTATTTTTCCTCTGAGGCTTACACAGATCAAACAAACTGGGGTATGTTTTCTCAGTCAAAGTTCCAGGATGAAGGATCCCACAAGAGTTCTAGAGGCTCTTCATGCATGGAAATATGATGTGGGACACAGAATTTGATAATGGTGGAAAATTATTCCTCATAAGGCTACCACAGTCAATTTTCCACGTCAAACTAATTTTTTGTTTGGCTTAGCTTAGAAGTCTCTGATTGCAATGTGTCTTATTTCTCATTCCTGGACTGTTTAGATATACTACGCCACATCAATAAATACATGGGATCATCCCACAAGGACGAGATACTCACAGAGAAAGGGATGCAGGTGAACACGTCCTTCTCCGACACCACGTCATCAATCAAGCTCCTGTTTTCCCCTTGATGCTCGAGTGTGGCACTCAGTGTCACAGACTCATTCAGGTGCGTCAGCTGAACACAGACTTTCTCAGGAGAATCAGTGTGTATCAGAAAGGGCAGTAGCACCATATACTGCCTAGGAAGCGAGGGAAGCGAGAATCAGAAGGATCAGAAACGTGAAAGTTTTAAGGAAACAGTATTAAGTGAAAGGAAATTAACAAATCAGCATGCCTAATCCATTACTGCCCCTGTGAATTGCAGCACATATACATATACACATGAGCGTTCATTTTATTTTGGGTTTATACATATTAAACTGCCTAACTAATTAGCCTAAAAGCAGGAGAATGCTTGCAGTGGAAGGAACAATTTCTATGCTAATAGAGAGTCCTTTACAAAGGATGTTTTGTTCAGCTTCACAGCAGGAAGCAAGGATGGTGTGAAAGGTTCCAGGCTGTTAATTGATTTTTGTATATCCCACAATCTCCTATTGAGACTCAAAGGCATTAGCTAAAAAAGGTTGAAAATTCAGCAGTTTTAGGGTTGAAAAAACCACCCACTTCTCTGGCTGCTCCTGTCTTTGCCTATCCAGGTTTCCAAATCCTTCTCATGCTGCGCAAAAATGTGAGTGCTTGCAGTTTGGGACCTTATTAGGACAAGCACACAAAGGATTTCAGAGAGTAGTGGTTTATTGCAACACAAGTGTACTTGCATCTTCAAAGAGCTTTTGACAAAGGTCCCTCACAAAAGACCCTTAAACTAAGCTGCCATCCAATAAAAGGGATCATTTTACTAATTTTTTACTAATAAATAAAATTATTAATTCTGACCTGGATTAATTGGTTAAAAGATAGGACACAAAGAGTAGGAACCAGTGAAAATCTCCGGAGTCTGTGTTGGGACCCCTGTTGTTCAGTATACTTCCAAATGATCTGGGAAGTACAATTTTCTGATAATTGTCCAGGGTAAGAAAATACCTAAAGCTGACCTACGTAGCTGTGGAAAACTTTTGTCATGTGGTGGGACTGTGTAGCAAAAATGGCCAATGATCTGTTCATAAAGGGAAAATAATAGAGGAAGAAAAAATTACCCCAACAGTATACATGCTATCGTGTATATGCTGTATCACTAAATGGGTTATTACCACTCAGACATGAGCGCTGTCCATCACTCTTGGAAAATTCTCATTCAGTGATAAGTAACAAATGGACCATGGGGAAGTGTTCAGAAAGGAACAGAGGACAAATCAGAACACATCGTTTTGCCATTGTATAATTGCAAGGTACTTCCACGTCTCACACATGGCGTGCTGGTTTGCTCCCGTTTAAAAAATGGATTTAGCAGAAAAGATTAGGTGAGAGATGGCAGAGATGATCTGAAATCTGGAATGATTTCCATAGGAGGAGACACTACATAGATTAGGAGTCTTCAGCCTGGAAAAAGGCATGACAGGAAGCTATAAAGTCATGATGTGAATGAAATAAAGTATAGTTTGTTCATCACCTGTGACGACGCATGTACTAAACAACACCGGGTGAAAATATGAAGCAGCTGGCTTAGAAAAAATAGAAGGAAGCAGAAACTTTGTCACTAATGTACCAAATTAAACTGAGGAACTTAATGCTACCAGATGCTGGAAAGTCCGAATGTTCAATTCCGGTATGGGCAGCCTGTGGCTCTTGAGCCTTCTGGTGCTCTCAGGCAGTCCAAGAAGGGCACATACATGCAGGCTGCATCAGATAAGACAGCAGCTGACTGTCCTTCCCCGGATGAGGAGCAAAAGGAGCCAGCAGCTGCCACGGAGTTGGGTAATTAGGGCCTTACCTCTGTGTCCAGACAAGTGCAGGCCCTTAAGAGAAGCTGTCACTCCCCACCTGCCAGTAACTCTCCAGGGCATACGGTATCTGCCCTATGGCACCAGCTACATAAAATTTAGTATGAGGCTTATAAGGGCAAGAAGATCAGCTACTCCTGATATGAAGGTTATAAAAAATGTCCTAGGTAGATTAGTTGCCCAGAAATGGCTAGAAAACATAGCAGCACAGGTGTAACCCCTGGCACAATAACACCTTGAACCTCTGATAGAAGCTCCATAAGGCTATAGTAGATGGGAAACTCATGTCCACAGTATTTGCCTTGCTCCTCTACTCTGTCCCTCAGCACCTACGACTGGCCGCCAACACAGACAGAATACAGAGCTAGTGTAGTCCCTTGGTCTGATGCTGGACCATTTTTATGGACCTGGTATTCCTTTTCCCCTGTGCACATTCAAGCTATCCAGATGCAGCAGTAGGAGATCCTGGTGGCAATTCAGCCTTCAGGGTATATTAACCACTGTATCCATAGGAGGAAACCTGTGGTCAGGACTGCTCATGCCACTTTTCCATGGGCTCTCCACTGGGGAAGGCTCATGTGCACCTTGCCAGACGGTGCCAGCCCTGGAGAGAGAGATAGCTGGTCCTGTCCAGAGCTATATTATTGCCTGGGCTCTGAGCTTTTGTGAAGACCTAAAGCTACTGTGGAGGCAGCGGGACCCAGGCAGTACCTCCATTTCCCTCACCGCCAGGCAATGGGATAAAGTGTGGCGAGGAGCCAGCTGGCAACTCTGGGCAGTGCGTGCTGCTGCAGAAGCAGTGAAAGGAGGGAGCTCCAGCCACCCAGGGAGTGACTTACAGCTTGTGACTATCTGCTTGCTCCAGCGCTCCCCTTCCTCCACAGCCTTCTCACCACAGCTTCACCCCGTGCCTGCTTCCCCTAATCTCACTTCCCCTGCCCCCCGTCAGTGGCACTGACAATCTGGCTGTAACGTCCAGTCTACCGAAGGGACAGCGTGACCTAGTTCGTGGGGAATTTGGCCTCATTCCTCTTCCTGTTCACTGTTCTGCTGAAATGTTGGCCAACGCGCAGAACTTCACCCTACGCCGGCTTCCCTGCCTTTGAAACAAGGATATGAACTACACCGTTTATAGACCTCCCGTTAGCTGTTTTGGGGTGTGTTGGTGAAAAGAGCTAGATGAATTAAAGTACTATGAAGGCTTTAAATAACTTGGGTCACAAAGTCCATGTATAGACATTCCAGTACAACAAGCAGTGGGCTGCCAAAAGAGACCTCAGCAGCCTCCCAGCATGCAATGAACTATTCTGAAAACAGAGGCAGTGACTCCGGCAGAAGCAGGCAACAAGGAAGGGTAGGAGACCCTAGAGAAAGTGGCTGAGGCAAAAAAGATGAGTTTGTCTCTATATAGAAGGTAATACTCTAGCTAAAGATGGACTAACGTCTGTGTATTGACTCCTAGCTACTTCCTGGAACAACCACCCAAACAAGGAAGCCAGTGAATTTCATCATCTCCGTCGGTCCAAATCCACACCTGCCAATTCATGTGCCATCACGACCTTGCATTTCTGACTACATGCAGTATATTCCCAAGCATGTGCACTGCGTTGTAAAGTAGCTGGCATGCACAACCACATATCAGAATAGGAGAACGATACCTCCTATTGAATTATTCCAGAACAGATCCAGAGGAAGAAAAACCAAAATCTTGCTGTCGGTATCTTACAGAATCATAAAATTTTTGGTTGCAAGAGATCTCTGGATGTCTCAAGCCCAGCTTCTCTCCTGGAACAGGACTGTTGCAAAGGACTCCACAGATGGAGTTGCCACCATCTCTCTGGGTCACCTGTTTCAGTGCTGCACTAACTCGGTGAATGAGCTTTTTTCTAATATATAGTCTGAACCTTAATTGTGTCTCCCATGCAGCCGGCTACAACTGAAACAGAAATAGCAGCAACTGCTGCTGCTGCTCAAAGAAGTGATCTCCCTACTTGTGCCAGGCACAGGAAGCAAGTCTTGGTCGGAAGCTTCATTTTGTCTTCAGTTCAAGGGCGGCTTCCCTTCTGTGTTATACGCAGCATCTGATCTACCCTGCAGCACTTAAAACAAGAACCACTACCCTCACACCTACCTAGCAATTCACTGCTCAGACTCCACTGCCTCCCTGTTCGCCAGCTGTTTACTGGGCTCCCATCTTTATTCTGTGGATCCCAAGTACACCCCTCTCCCCGTCACCTCTCTCAGCCCTTCCTCCTTCTCTCCTCCGAAAATGGTGCTCAGGTCAGGGATAGAGCAGCATGTTACTCACAGGAGGAGAGGACTGAGCAGTACAAACTCATTCCCTTTCCCCTGATCTTGGGCAGGGATGAATTAAGATTACTTAACCTTAAGTACTTAATTACATCAGATTACCGTAGGGAGACCAGAGAGCTCAGCCTGACCCCAAAGCAGCCTTGATTGGCTGATCTGCCCCAGAAGCACCCAAACAGGCCAGATGAATGGGAGGTTGATGGTAACAGAGTCACACAGAATCACAGAATCATTAAGGTTGGAAAAGACCTGTAAGATCATCAAGTCCAACCATCACCCCAATACCCCAACACCATGCCCACTAAACCATGTCTCGCGGTGCCACGTCCACACGTTCCTTGAACACCTCCAGGGATGGTGACTCCACCACCTCCCTGGGCAGCCTGTTCCAACGCTTCACCACTCTCTCAGGCAAGAAATTTTTCCTAATATCCAGTCTAAACCTACCCTGGCGCAACTTGAGGCCATTTCCTCTTGTTCCTCTCGTTCCTCTCGTTCATATTGATATCTGTCTATCTACCTATCTATCTGTCTCATTATATCATATGGAATAACTAGGGAGGTTTCCAAAACAATAGTATTTCACAACACCTTTTTGTACATTATATATTTTAGTTGAGATTCGTAAAAATACCTGTAATTAGTCATCCTTGGCACCTTTTCAGACCATTTTTCAGTTACTTACACTTTACCAGTTTTATCCAGGAGGTTGAAATCATCCATGCTGGGTATCTGCTTCACATTTAGTATTGTGGAAAAATTTCCAAGCAAAAAAAATTGCTCGTCTATTTCTGAGAATGAATATAGGGGAAAATATGTTGGTTTGCACACCGTAAGTATTAGGACATCAAACCTCTCGCTTCACATGTGGGCTGTGGTGGCACGTTGCTCTGGCAGGTAAAGTCAAAGGTCCTTCAGTCTGAGCCAGTCGCCAGTTCACCTCTGACCGCACAGTAAGTGGCGGCAGCAGCACTGCACCTTCTGCTACAGCTGCTAGCACTACTGCGGTGCTTGCGGGCACGAAAGCTCTGTAGCAAGCATTACGAGACCCGCGGTGGTGAGAACTGCGTGTCTGCTGGCACAGCAAGAGGCACAGCGTGTGACAGCAGCCAGGGTCTGAAGAGGGAGGCTGCTCCTGTCTGGACTAGAGGCTCCGGAGCAATCCTCTCCGGTAGGCGAGGCTGGGGTGGGGATGCCAGCCTCCAGTCTGCCCGTGCCATCCTGGGTTGCCCCTCTCCTCGGGGCCCTCAGCAGAGTGGATGCTGCAGCCATGCTGCTGGTCTGCAGAGCCCTGGGGTGGATGCCCCAGGGGAGGGTGCCAGCACCAGGCTCCACGCTGGAGGAAGAGAATCTAGGTCACAGATCCTCTTTGGGAACAAGTACATCTGATGCTGCCAAGGGAAACAAACTGGCTTGAAAGAAACAGGAGAAAGGGGAGCAAATCAGCTTGAAAGCAACAGGAGAATGGGGAGAAATAACACTGACTGAAACAAGGATACTACAGGAAAGGTAAGTGCATGGATTCTGGCATCACGCCCACAAAACCCCAGGCACCTGAAGGCTTCTAGGCAGGAATATACTTAGGCAAAGATGTTGTGAGGATCCAGGGCTGGACTAGCAGGCAGATGCAGGGCAGGAGTGTGGGCACTGGCAGAGCTGGGGGGGGTCCCAGGGCTGGACAGCCAGGGGGTTGCAGGGTGGGAGTGGGGAGCACTTGCAGAGCTGTGCTGGAAGCTCAGGGCAGGAGCAGAAGAAACTGGCAGAAAGGAAGCAAACTGAAGGAAAAAAGGAGCACGAAGTCCTCCCTCCCCCCTCTACGTGTGTAGCTTACGGTTCTGTGGTGGGAGAGGTATTTCCAGGAAGGAAGAAGAGGAGAAGGAGGAAGATGTTTGGTTTGCTGGGCAGCCTGTCCTTCCCCATGGTGCAGAGCAGGTAGTGGTGAGTCAAGCAGACACCCAGCCTGCTCCGGTGCTGCTGTTTTCCTGCACCTTGTAATTCCCCTCCACTCTCTGCTGGGTCAGCCTCTTTATAACTGCTCTCTGTAAACAGCCCAGGGGCTGGAGGAGATAAGGGCTGGGGGCCAGGACCCATCCGGAAACGGGGAGAGGCGGTAAGGAGGAGCTGGAACAGAGGGACAGTATTTGGCCAGAGACTTTCCAAGTCGGGAAGCGTATTTATTGGATAGTGCTTATATTAGAAATCTCTAAATGATTCATACCCTGCTTTCTTTAACCCATCAGAAATCCACAGTGTTGGGGAAACGAACTGTGTTCAACACAGGGTAATATTCCCTGTGGGCAGCATCCAATCCCAGCACTCTGATGTGGGGTACTGTAATATTCCGAAGCCAAAAGCCATGTTTATAGGTATTTTAAGAACAAAAGGAAACCCACAGACAGAAACACTGCCCGTATCATGTTAACAGAATACTGCAGTAGTTTGCTAACAGAGCTACTATGGGTTAGACAATTAATCTGTCAGGAATATAACCCAAAATGAGGTGGAGTACTGGTCTAGATATGGAAACAAGTTCTGTTTCCACTGTGAATATGCACAAATATTACACAATGCCATTGGGAGACATCCCCTTCCTCCCCAGCATGGTGATCATCCTCTGTCATTCAGTGTCACCTGGAGCACAGATGTTCCAGATGTTCCAGGTGGCTCCTCCTTCCCTTGGTCAGATTCAGATCTGTGCTGCTGTGAGTCACGTTTGGAACAAAAGTCACTCAGAAATAGTGCTGCTCACTTGACTCGGTCTTCTGCAAACCTCTGGTTGTAGCAGCTTATCCAGAAGTTGAATCTAGTAAGAAAAAAAGTTTGCTAAATTACAGCAGGTCATTGAACAGAAATATTCAGTCCAAATTATGAACATTCCCTGAGAAGCCTTGACTAGGTGGGGTGTTCGCACCAGTCCATGGAAAACTGCAAAATTGCAGCTATAGGGCTGTCAGCATGCCTTCCAGTGCCTGCCCAGTGAAAGGATTCGGTAACACTATAGAGATTTGTGATCCCTGTCAAGATTTCTGTTGTGTATGAATAACCCAGCAGAGAAAATGCTTCAGCACAAGCCACCTTGAATGTGTTTATGTGAAGCCACATTAATGGCAGAGGTTCTCTGCTCTGTGCAAGGGAGTTTATTAGATCACAACAGCACAGGCAGCCCTATTTGCTCTTTGCCTGAAGATTAAGCTTTGAAAAAGAGTGAATGTTAAGACTGAATGTTAGCTATACAGTGTGTCTTGACTCTGATGTAGTAGCTAGAAAACTGCAGGGAAGAGCAGTGCAAAGGACCAGGAGAAATGTCTGGGGATGAAAGGGAGTTTAAGAATGATGTTCAAAAATCAGGCGCAGTCTCTTGTGGAATAAAATTTAACACCTTTTATAAACGACAAAAGTTAGGAAAACAGTTGGGAGGCAGCCAGTGTCTGCTGGGGGCAAGTGTTATATAAATGTCATATAGAGAAGGAATGAACACATACTTACACAAACCAAAAGATTTAGCGGATTATCAGTTAGAGATGGAAATACTGATAAAAAAGTGGTTGTGTAACTCCCAAGTAATGAAAACCATACAGGTCTTTCTCCAGAGATGCCCCTGTCGTCTGTCCTCTCCCTCCCATCTTTGACTTCTCCAGTAAATAACTCGTGCAAAATAGCAGTTTTCAAAGCAATAGTGTCCTGGGCATTTGCTGGAAAACATGACTTATCCCAAGTTGCCTGTTGTCATTCAGGCTGCTGTAAACTGAAACCAAAAAGAAGTCTGAACGGACACATGCAAAGAACTCTTTAAGGATGAGCATGTAAAACTAAAACTCATAGATCTACAGGGCCATCAGAACCAGCGATTCAATGCAGATCCTATTCATTATCGTCTTCTTCCTTCTACTAACCAATGTACCATCAACAAGGTATAAAATACATGGTTCTTGGTCCCCCAGGAACCACTTACCAGCTCTCTGACACCCTAATGCCTGCTTTGCTCCGTGGGCACTAACCACCCTTGAGCTCAGGCAGTTGGTGCTTCAGCTGGGTCCTCTCTCACAAAGCTCAGAACAAGTGGTCTGAGCTTGTGCTTAGCTTGAAAGCTTTTGGGTGCTTTTTCAGACCGAAGGAGAGGTTGCGTGTCTGTAAGACTGGCTACTTCTTCCAACAAGGCTAACTGGTCTAATAAAAGATATCACTGCTGAAAAAGGCATGCAACATCTTTGCCACAGCCATGGTGATGGCTTCAGTGAACTGGCAGTCATGATTTTAACCACAGGAAAGGTGTTTCCTCTGATGGTAATACTTCATATGCGTCTGAGGTCACTGTGCACCTGGCAGATCAAGAGACAATCCGTACGTATCGAAGATCTTCAGTGACTAGTCCCCATATTAAGCTGGTACAAAACCTAATGAATCGTTGTACCTAACAGTTGATCACGAAGAATTTAAATTAGGCCACATCACAGTAAATGGTTGATATAGCCAAAATGCCTAAATCTAATTTCTTATAATCCTCCAAGCAGAGTGGATTTCTGTACTAAATTATAGCAATTAATTTTGGTTCATCCTGCTTGAAAATGAATGATTCCATATGCTTACTCTCCCATTTAAAGGTAGCACATCTTTTGGCTGTTCCATAGAAGGTTTTTGAAATTTATTTATTTCCAATGCTAAATTAAAACTATAACATTATCCTGAAATTTTATTTTGTTCCAAAGAACACTTGGGAAAATTAGTTTAATTCCAGATAATTCTCAGAAAGGTTACAGTGATATGCTGGTAAGTTACACGTGCTGATGCATTGGATTTCTTTTCCAGGTATTATCGTATTGAAATGGAGCAAGACACCAGGTCAGTAAGAAACAGATGCCACAGGAGCACTTCTACTTTGCCTGAATGTATCATTATGACTATTTTTTTATTTTCTGGAGCATTTCATTCTCCACAATATTTTCTTTGCAGGTTCCTTTCTACCAGCACTTTAAAATATATTATTTTGAGTTGGACTGACTGACACGTAAGATGCAATTAATAAGTTAATAAAGGCCATCATAAATACCGATAAATTCCAGTACAGCAAACCTTATTCTGCAAAGTTTCCTATACAACATACAGTGTTCACTGCATTGCCTAGCAAAGATGTCAGAAAAATGTGAAGCATCCTACACCTCCAAGTTTATGACAGCTACAGAAAACATATTTCCCCATGAAAATAAAGTAAGACATTGAGCTGTGCGATTTTAATCACCTTAACCCAATTCTGGTATATTTTCCTCTGACTTCTTTTCAGTTTCTCTTGTTCAGCTTTGTAGATGACTACCGATGGCCCAATAACAGAGTGGCTCACCAGTCACTGCAATTGCGGGGACAAAAAGTGTCTGTGGGTGGGTGTAAATACCCTCAGTACTACCACAACACTATTATGTGCAGGAATCCTTGTCTGCCCCAGCAGTCTTAAGCAATTTTGGCACCACTGTCACCAAAGGTCAATAATCCCAAGACAGACACCTGCTTCTTTACTATGTTCCTATTCTGCCTCCTGAAGGACTGTAGCACGATGCGCAGACCTCAAAGCCAAACCAAAGCCATAAACTGAACTTCAACCTTTTGCTTTCAAGAAGAGGCATGCTTTAAAAGAAAAAGCTGAGGAAACAGTTCTTGGTAACACTGGTATTGTGCCTAAGGTGGTCCATGCACTTTCACATAAGAACCCCAGGTGGAAACCAGCAGCTCCAGGAAAGGAATGGCTCTCTTCAGGATCTACATCAGCTTTGCATGGGAACAGGTGAGAAAACAGTCACGGTAAAACCTGAGACTTAACAGCTCCGGTTAACAAAATTGTGCCAGCTGTTCAGCTAAAGGCTGAAAAAAAAAAAATCCTTAAGGAGAAAAAACGAAAAAATAATTCAGTATTTTTATTTTACATGAAATCCACATGATAGTAGTTTCCCTGGGCTATGTATCTAAAGCAAAGAAACCCAAAGCAATTTATTTCAAACGACAAGCACTACAAGAAAAAGTACTTGTATAAATTAATAGCAGTAACAGCAATACCCAGAGACATAAAAAATGGGTTTATTATTGCGTGGGAGACAAAATATTTCACAGGCCATAGTGAAGAGAAGGTCCTCTATCAGAAACCCTCAGACAATATGAGACAAGTTGCAACACGCAGATAAAGGAAGATATGCAATGACATGAAACACCATAAAAGGCTTCATCAGCTAAACTTCAAATTAAACTGAAAATACCTGAGCAAATAAAGATTATCCACTTTAGTGGCTTCCTGAATGCCTTAAGCTGGGAGAAGGGCTTGGTGGCAGATTAACTGCCTTTCGCAGGCGTGGACAGCTGGGATGCCAAATATAACTCATATTTCCATGCTGTCGTATGAACAAATGAATAAATTCAGGCATGGCAAAGGAATCGATGAATTACTTTCATTTTAATGCACTTTGTAGATTAAATTGCAAACCAAATCGGCAGCTGGGTTTTATAAATAGTCCTGCGACTATCTTGTGTGTGATGTAAGGCTAGCCCATGGATGAGCCCTACACAAAGTATGGTTTATCCACCCTTCTCAGCTGTATTATAACAAACATCACCTCTATGTATAAACTTTGTCCTGCCTTAAAAGAAACCTCTACTGTGTGTTGCAAAAAGGGCTGCAGCCAAGGTTGTTAACCCTCCGGCATGAGAAATCTGCAGTGTGTCTATCTGATACTTATAGTAGTATAGTAGTCCTACACACAGAGTAGGATCAGTTGTTGAAATCCCACTCTTTAATCTATTAAAGGTAATTAGTGCATGGTATCTAATAATTTTAAAATATGTAAACAAGAAACTAGCTGTTTGCATGTTCACAGATTTTTTTGGGATATTACAGAGAAATGAAGATAATCCCTGATGTAGTAAAGAATGAAAAGCTCTTTTCATTTATACACTTGTATTACTCAGACTATTGCCAAGGAAGGGGAGAGAAAAAGCCAAAGCATTTACAAATATGCCTGAAACCAGCACTTGGGATGATTAACTATACTCTTTTTGAGTCATATGACACCTCTTTTCAGAAAAAACTTTACCATATAAAAAGACAGATAAAAAATCCATATAGACTTTGTGTTTAGCTTTAGCTTTAGCTGTGAAGTTATTGCCTGGGCTCCCTCCCTCCTCAAATGAGGCACAGGCATCTCATGAAGGTCCTTCTGCTGGCCCCAAGGTTGATGTTCAAGGCAGGTGGAATGAAGTTGGAGCCAGGCTCTTCTCAGAGGTGCACAGTGGCAGGAGCAGAGGCAATGGGCCAACCTGCGTACAGAGAAATGCTGAGCAGACGGAAGGAAAAAATGCTTCCCCTGAGGATGATGCAACAACAGAACAGGTCCCTGGAGATGCCATGGGATAGCCAACCCCAGAGACCATCCAAACTTCATGGCACAAGGCCATGAGCAAGAGCGCCAGTAGAGAAAAAGACCGCACTTAATGGCACAGGCATTTCGAAGATTTTTCCCATTTAGATTTGATGTTCATTTAGCTACAAAAAAGTGAAACCCCAAATCACTGCTCTTCTCAGAATGGCTTTGCTAGAAGAAAGCAGCAGAGGGCTGTGCCAATGCCCTTTGCCGGATGGACCATGCTGTACTTGCCCGGTGCAACACCCGCTTGCCGCGGTGGCTGTGCAAGGGGATTGCCCCTCCAGCTGTGCTGGGGGGCAGCTGGCCTTGCAGCGTGGGGGCCTCGGGCCCAGATCCTGCTGTCTGAGCTGAAGTAGGAGGGAAGGGCTTTATGCTTAGCTGAGTCACTGACTTGCTGGGTAACCGTGCAAGTCCAGGCCCCTCTCCGTGCTGTAGCTAAGCCAGATGTCACTTGGTGCTCAAGACACAGGTCTTTCCCCAGTGCAGAGAGGAGCTGGGATTCAGCTGATAAGTGTTTGTCCAGATTTTTGAGGTGGAGGATGCTCCAGGAAAGCAAGACAAGAAGGCCTGATGGAGTACGAGGGAATGAAATCAGATATTCTCATGTTTAACCCTTTCCCCTGCACCTCTGCTTTGTTCTGTTGCACCTTGTTAGGTAGGGCAGAGCTGGTCACGTTTGGCCCTGCAGGTCAGGGAAAGCGGTATGAGCTGTCATGCTGTAACGCAGCTGGAGAACACGCCATTTATCAGGACCCTTTTGAACACAGTGTCCCGCTACAGAGCCTGCCCTGGCTGCATGGCACCACTGCACTTCCATCCTGTTTTGGGATACCCTGCACTGGACACAAGTGGTTGGAAAAGAACAGGACCAGACCTCTCCTAAGCAGCCGAGGGCTGTGAGGAGAGAGCCAGCTGCGCATCCCACGCTCAGCGCACAGGACTTCCCAGGTGAGCTTTACCACGGCACAGACGACGGGTTATTGAGCGAGTGTGGACACACCTTGCCTTGACAGGAGGGACACGAGGGAAACCAGTGGGACCTAGAGCTAGTCACTTCCAGTAAAATGAAGTAGAAAACATGTGGCATGGTTATGCAATTGCCTCCAGTAATAACCCAGCCTTCACCTCCGCGTGGGTACTGAGCCAAAGAGTGGGAGGCTAAAAAAAATGTGCAAGGTTAGCACTTTTGTAGCAGGCACGTGGAGCCCTGTCCGTACACAGTATGGTGATTTTTTTCCCCTCCACCTCTGCCTGCCTCCTTCATGTTTACCCTTCCTTCGTTTTCAAATAAGATTTTTTGAATCTCCCAGCTGCCAGGTTATATACACAGTGTGACAACATGGGGTCCAGGAGCCCTGCTGAAATCATGTTCTTAAGGGAGGTCCTGGTTTGCCCAGCAGGAAGACTGCTGTGGCAGGAAGGGGGAGCGGAGGACTCCAGGGCAGGATCAAAAAGCATCTGGAGATCAGTGTGTCGAGCTTGCAAGAGGATCAGAAAGGGGAAGAGTGAGAAGTTTCCTTGAAGGAGGCTTGTAGGTCCTGTATTCAATGTAATGCCTTGCTTTTGGGATTTTCTTGACCCTCAAAAGGTGACCCTTTAGGAGGTCGAGCAGAAAGAAGCTGTCTCTTGCTGTTGAGCTGCAGGACCAGCTGGCATAATGTTTCTTCTCCATTTGAAAAAATTTTTAGAAAACTTTTCATTGTAACTCTGAATAAAAAATTAAAATGTAAATGACTGATGTTCCTCAGAAAGCCCTTCCATGGTACTACGTATTTCACAGCCAGTGGTGCCCGAGATGTGACCATGTTTCTATGTCACCTATCTGATGAATCAGGTGATGAGGGTCATTTGACTGTAGACATGGCCCTACCTCCCTAATTGCCCACCAGGTAAGTGGCAAATGTACTCAACAAAGAAATGTTCAGAGAGCAAGGCTGAGTTGTTTCCTCAGAGCATTTTGACACATGATTATTTCTTGATTGAAGGTTCCTCTAGCACATTTCTGGTCTTCTCTTACCAGTGAATTGGTTGGTCATCACTCACACTTCGTATTTGACAGAGGGAGGGTGGTGAGGAGAAGACCTGAACATCAACAAGTAGGCAACAAGATCTGGAAATTAAAAGAAGTCATACAGCTGAGGTCTTGCTGTGCCACTGTTGAACAGCTTGGCACTATTACCTGTGACACTGCAGGGATCACAGAGGATTTGAGCCAAAAGATGGAGCAATCAAATTCCCTGGATGAGGGATTCTGTCTAACGAGAGTGCTGGGTAAGCAACTGAGGGGCCTAAACAGGAGAATGCTGCTACACTGGAGCTCATCTTTCCAGGGAGATCCATTTGTTTTTTCTCTAGATTTTGCAACCTGATGCCCACATGTTGGGTGAAACTCATCATCTACGGTAAAAAAGCTTATGTTCAGTTTCCAGAGTAAGTGCGGTCGTTGTAAGTCCTGTTCTTCTTAACTAGGTCATGACATCAGCCTTTAGCATATCCTTCAGTGTGAACTCCACATGAGCAGCAAAGCAATTCCCATGACACAAATAAACTCTGCAAAGAAGGCTTTAACACAAAGAGAAGTAAGCTTGGCAGAGAATTTTAGTCAAAGACGTTCTGATGTGATTATACTCATTATTATCCCTTTTTTACTCAATAAGAACCTGCATTTCAGAATAGCTTTTGACATACTTCTAACAGAGCCACGCACAGAACCACAGGAGATCCAGAAGCTGCAGAGCAGGCATGAGGGCACTGGCAGACCACCACAGTGAAGTTCTGAATTTCCCATTTCTCATAGCGTTGCTGACTCAGCCCAAGGACCCGCACAACAGTTTCAGTGTGTACTTGTGTATGTCTCCGTTCTCTGGTAGCTTTTTTAAACTGAGATGTGGAATACCGAGCACCGTAAACCAGCGTCTGTGCCTTCAAGGAGGCAGCAGTATGGTAGCTCAGATCACCTCTTGGGCCTGTGAGCCTGATTTTCTCACACTGGGGGAAACAGAGTTTGCTTAGCCTGTACGTCTTGCCAAAATTAAGGTAGTTCTGACCTTCTGAGACCTAGAACAGTCCCTGAGTCTCTGGGATTGAATGATATGATGTCTCAGGATTATTGGATTACAGAGGAAGAAATGACATTCAGTCTAGTGGGTGTCCCTGTCTTGCTTAGTCAACAATTAATAAACTTGCTTCAGTTTCAGGCATGTGCCACGAAACATACAGCTGAAACAAGACACTCAGGTTCCAGAAATCTGGGAAGTGTTGGAATGCGTTTTAAGGAATATTGCTGTCCCCTGTGGCAGCGGGAGCCAGGAGGAACACGGTCTATGTGTAAAAATCTGGAGGAAGAATATAAGCATGGGATATTTCTTAGATCTGACTGCAACCGGCAATTAGCTCTTTGAGTCACAGGATAAAATCAGGTAATAAACATTACATTTTCAGCATGCAGAGGAAGAGTCTGCAGTGGGAAATATGCCTTTGATGTTTTAATAGTTCAGGTTTGGCCTAAGAGAAAAAGAAGGCTCCAAAAGAATGATAAAAATGCAGGGGTTTGTTTTTTACAGGACCTTGTTTCTTCCCAGAAAATGATGTTTGGCTGAACAGAATAACATTTGGCCAGACCTGAGGGGGATTTTTATGTGTTCCATGTGGGATGCTGAAACCTTGGCTTAATTGGCCTCAAATCCCCCAGAAAGATGCACATCCTGTATCCACATCCACTCAGCCTGCTCTCCTTTTCAGCCTTGTTGCTGTAACTATTGATTTCTCTTGCTTTAGTCCAGTCTGATGCTCATGTGAATCCAGTCAGTTGCTACAGTTCGGGGTGTGTCAGGAAAGCAAAATTCACAGCCTTTCTTGCTTCTCTCCTATTGCCAGTGAAATTTTAATTTTGGAACTTGGCATGGAAATCTGCGCTCTACCCAAAGCAATTTCATGCCCCACAAATTCCTCATCTGTGAAACTTAATGAGATGGCTTTTTATAACATCAATATCATGCATACCCTGGATGGCCAGCTCTCTGCAAGTCTAAAACTCACACAAGGCTGACGGATCCTGTGAGTATTTGCGTACCCTGCTGCCTGCGGAGACCCAGACATCTGGTTTGTTGAGGATCCAGCCCTGAGTATGTCAGAAGCACAAATCCCAATGACTCAAATTATTTAGCACCGTTTGCAAAAAAAAAAAAAAAAAAATTTATTTGGGAAGAGGGATGTTCTGTGTTGACGTGATGATCAGGACAAGAGGAAACGGCCTCAAGTTGCGCCAGGGGAGGTGGTGGAGTCACCATCACTGGAGGTGTTCAAGGAACGTGTAGACATGGCACTGTGGGACATGGTTTAATGGGCATGGTGGTGTTGGGTTGGTGGTTGGACTTGATGATCTTACAGGTCTTTTCCAACCTCAGTGATTCTGTGATTCTGTGATTACCTTTCACTGAAAAAAAATGGCGAGTCCACACACAACTTTAGCAAATTCCCTGGTGAAATGGGTCCTTTCAAAGCACGTATGAGTCCTCAGCACTTGAACGGTTCGCATCTTCCCTTACATTCTCGTTCCCACCCTCGCACGGCAGGTCCTTTTTTCCCTCCCCTTGGCCCTACGCGACGGATCCATCCTTCTCTTCCCGCTCCCGCGTGGCGGATGGTCAGCCCCCGGCACAGCCCACCGCCCCCTGCCCCGAGACACGCTGGAAAGAAGCCGGTATGGGGCTGAAGCCCACCGGCTGCGAACTGCGACGGCCCCGGCCCGCAGCGGGCCCCGAGGCCGGGCGAGCCCCGCGCGGAGCAGGGGCGCCGCCCGGCGGGCGAGGGCGGAGCCAACCAGCCCCGGCCCCGCCACTGCCACCGCCACCGCCACCGCCACCGCCACCCCGCCCGGCCGCGGCCATGGGAGCCTGGCAGGGGCGGGCGAGGGCTGCCGGGGCTGTTGCTGTTCCTGGGTAAGAGGACCCGCAGCCACACTTCCTCCCCGAGCCCGCCCGCTGCTGCTCCTCTCCCTCGTCCCCAGCTGTGCCTCCCTGTCCCTTTGTCCCCTCTGCCCTGGCTCTGGTAGTGCCTGGATCACGCTTTTCCCACCCAGCCACCGACTCCAGCACACTGCAGCCCAAGAGTGTTCGTGTTTGCAGAAGCCACAGAATCACAGAATCACTAAGGTTGGAAAGAACCTGTAAGATCATCAGGTCCAACCACCAACCCAACCCCACCATGCCCACTAAACCATGTCCCGCAGTGCCATGTCCACACGTTCCTTGAACACCTCCAGGGATGGTGACTCCACCACCTCCCTGGGCAGCCTCTTCCAATGCTTCACCACTCTCTCAGGCAAGAAATTTTTCCTAATATCCAGTCTAAACCTCCCCTGGCACAACTTGAGGCCATTTCCTCTTGTCCTGTCACTAGTCACTTGGGAGAAGAGACCAACACCCACCTCACCACAACCCCCTTTCAGGTAGTTGTAGAGAGCGATGAGGTCTCCCCTCAGCCTCCTCTTCTCCAGACTGAACAACCCCAGCTCCCTCAGCCGCTCCTCACAAGACTTGTGCTCCAGACCCCTCACCAGCTTCGTCGCCCTTCTCTGGACACGCTCCAGCAGAGTGAGGGGCCCAAAACTGAACACAGGATTCGAGGCGCGGCCTCACCAGCACCGAGTACAGGGGCACGATCACCTCCCTACTCCTGCTGCCCACACTGTTTCTGATACTGGCCAGGATGCCGTTGGCCTTCTTGGCCACCTGGGCACACTGCTGGCTCATATTCGCCCGGGTGTCGATCAACACCCCCAGGTCCTTTTCTGCTGGGGCAGCTTTCCAGCCACTCGTCCCCAAGCCTGTAGCCATGACTCCAAGCGTAACGAAGCGGGGGATGACGCGAGGTGGAGATAAAACAGGGAGGCTTGCAGCTCTTGGCTGGGACAGGTCAACATGATCCAGGCTCACTGTCACTTTTGAACAAACTCTGGTCAGTCTGGTGGACTGGAGGGCCTGGCAGGGGGAGATCCAGGATGTGGGACTGGGCGGTCACCAGGCCTGGACCGAAACCTTCCCCTTTCTTCACCCTCTCCTCTACTAAGCGCGATGCAGAGTCACTGCATGGTGTTCATACATAAACCCCTACTTTCATGCCACGGGTGCAGAGGCAGCGCCCTGGGAAGGCTGGGGAAAGGTGAGGGGCTGTTCAGCTGGCACCGGCAAGGGGCCCTACACGCCAGAGGTGGAAGGCTGGGAGTGACTGAGCATGCTGCGTATTACAGTCATTGCCAGCAGTTATCAGCTGTAGCACTGCTGCAGGCAGGACAGATACACTTCTTTCTTCATCCTCCCCCAGCCAGCAACCATAACATGCAGGCTGTCATTAAAACGTCTGTTGTGTGACACTGAAAAAAAACAAAGCCCAATGTAAAAGGGAGGTTTATTGATGGAAAGGTATACATGATTATGATACAGATCCGGAGAGATGTGCCGTGAAAGGAAACAGAGAATCAGACACTAGCTCAAACGACGTCACAGACTCCCACTGTGATTAGTAAGGTGAAATGGCCTTTGCCAGGACTTAATGACAGAAGAAAATAGGGTGAGTGACCACTTGTTCAACATTTATGATGGTCCTGCAGGGGAAAATCCAAAAGAAAATAGTCTCAATGAGAACAAACCAGCAGCTGCAGGATATAAATACAGTTTTAGGACACTGGGTAGTCAGCCCCTTCCGTGCAAAACAGACAAGAGCTGGACCAAGTGCTGGCAGCACGCTGTGCCCGTACCCCTCAGGAAGTGCTCAGCAGGTAACAGCCAGCATAACTGCTATGCTGGCTGGGACACAGACTTGGGCCTCCCTACAGCAAGACAGCATCATACCTCTGACTAGCCAACACACCATCTCCATGATTTGTGTCACCTCAAGTGTTCTCCTCGGATAACGTGTTAGCTGGCCAGAAGGACTTTCCATGTGAAGCACCCTGCCTGTGCCCATGAAGCTCAGGCTTCAGAGGGGAGGCTTTCAAGGACAGCTGCAGGTAGATTATTCCGGGCTAAGCGTTGATGCTTTTAAGGAAATTCGGAAGGTATTTCCCAGTCTCTCCATTATTCTGTGCTTTGGCTTTCATTCTAGAGGCTGAGCTTCTCCCATGAACAGCAAAGTGGTCTCCACTTAAGAGTCCGCTTAGCATGTGTCATGGGACAGGATCTGGCCACTCTCCCTGGCTGCTCCCTGAGAAGCCTGGTGGAGACTGAAGACTCTATTTCTGCGAGAATAGTTATTGCTCTACTCACCCTGCCAATCCCTCTGCTCATGCTGCTTTATACTTCACCTTCTCACCTGCTTGGGGTTTTTTTTCTGGCTTTCGCTTTTCTAATCATTAGTCCATTTCTGCAACAGCCTCTTTGCAAGGTGACGTATAGTGAGCAACAGCATACTCCTCTGGAAAAGAAGGAAATAAACGTTCCCGTTAGCCTGGAGACCACTTCCTGTGTCTTTCCCTGAAGATGGATATACCCTACGCACGCTTAAGCTGGAGATCCTTGAAATCTCCTTTGTTCTGGCGCATGCATTTTTGTAACTTCCCAGTCATGCCCACTTGCCACCTTCGGCATGAGGCCAAGCTCACTAAAGTGAAATGAGTCTCTCCCCTGGCACTAGATCCAGATCCTGATAGAGTTCAGAGGAGTGTTGGTTCCAGGAGGGCTGGTTCTGGGTCTCCCTTGATGCACGCAGTGTTTCTGCTGTCCCTGTCCCCCCAAACTTCATACTGGTTAAAATAAAAGACTTACCTGTTTCATAGTAATCATAGATCTGTACAGGAGCTGGCTTGGGATGGGTCACTACAAAGTCCTGCTCAACTGAGAAAGTGATTTCTTTCCTTTTCTTCTGCGAGATCTGGGAAAGGAGGGACAGGGATCACATAAGTCTTTTCATTTGTATAACACCATCTGGAGCAGACCAGGGGGGAAGCTGATCAATTGTCAATTCCAAATCCCATGCATACAGATGTGGGACATCCATTATCTGCCTGCCAAACCGGGATCAGAAATATGTTTGGAGAGTCCAAAGGTAAATGGAAGTGAAGAGCTGTAGGTTTCCTATCCTGCTTGTATTACCTGATTCTGTAGTTATTACGCATCCTATTGCCAGAGAGGGGGAAAATGTCCCAAAGGACTGAGCTTAATTCTCCAGGATCTCACAATGGTCAGGATGGTAAAGTCTGGCATTCCAACCCCTCCCATTTCAGACATGAACATTATGTGCCACCAAGAAACTGAATCAATGTACATCACTGGGATGTTGGCTTCTGTTGTTAGTTCTGCAGGACTCCAAGCAAATGTACTTTTACTATGTAAATCCTGATCCAGGGATTAGAATAGAGGTTAGATTTGGGAATGAACTAGGGTAAAAGAAGGAATGGATATTTTTCCAGAGGAGATCAGAGCAGTGTTTCATGTCCTATTGGAAGGACTGAGGTTTATGAGAAGCCTGCCAAGGGGACATACACACAAGGGAACCTCTTTTCTGGTGTTTATCTACTATTGACTGTGCGTTTTTTGATTAACTAGTTGCTGGTAGGGCAGGCATCAGTTGGAAGCTGGCTGGGTGGTTGTGATGTTTGAGGAGTAAGCAGCTTAGTGATTACAGGGCAAAACTGATGGGGAAGGGAACGTGATAAATGCACTTTATAGAATGTGTCCATTCTGTAAGTGCATCTATTACATGCTGTTTTCACCCTTTTTGCAAATCAAATAGACAGTGATCAGAACTTACATTTTCCAGATAAAAGAGAACATGGTTTTTCTTGTTTTCTACTTGCATCACTGTATGGCCATCAAGGAGCTTTAAAACAAGGAAATGGAAATAAACGGATATATTTGTAAACGATTGAAAAGCAAGTGCTACCTCAGACCCTACCACTGCGTGGCTGTGGGATTCATTCTGTTCCTAGCCAGGCATCAAGGGCCGGCAGCTGATTTTTAGAGCCCAAATGTTGCTGAATAGATGGAAGGGAGCGACCAAAAACTGCCACTTACCTTGGGGGTGTAAGCACTTCCCAAATGCACGATAGGCACCGCAATTCATTTGGGGAATACCACCTGCCTCCAGCATTGTATAGGTTTCAGAACTAACCTGGCAAATTTCCCACCCTTTCCCTACCTGGGAAGTGCCAGCTCCCAGTTGCAGCTGCCAGCTGGTCAGGCTCTAGCTGGAACCCTTCCTAGTTTTTAATGTGTGCTCGTAGCTCTCTGCAGGGCATTCCCCCCACCCAGTAATGAACCATCTCACAGGGTTTGTGGGTGAATGATTCTTAATTGGCTGGATGGCTGGGCCCAAAGGGTTGTGGTGAATGGAGTTAAACCCAGTTGGCAGCTGGTCACAAGTGGTGCTCCCCAGGGCTCAGTACTGGTTTAGTACTTGTTTAATATCTTTATCAATGATCTGGATGAGGGGATCGAGGGCACCCTCAGCAAGTTTGCAGACGACACCAAGTTGGGCAGGTGTGTTGATCTGCTTGAGGGTAGGAAGGCTCTTCGCATTGTTAGGTTAACAGTTGGACTTGATGATCTTAAAGGTCTTTTCCAACCTAAACGATTCTATGATTCTAACCAGGCCTCTGTTTTCATCATGACCAGTCTTCTCCTCAGTCCCTGGGGCGACTCATTTAATCTTGCTCCTATAGTTTACCTTATCCAGGGAGGACTTGACAGGAACAAAGCCAGAGAGCATCTTCACATCAATAATGACCATGTTGGAGCTGCTGCGCTTCCCTGTGTAGCTGAAACAACAGAGGCCTCCATTAGTCTGAACCGTGCCTGGGGAAGCAAACCTCAACCGTCTGGTCTGGGCCTCATGCAGCGCGGGGAGGCTGGAATGAATCACGTGCGCTTGCTGACTAGCTCAGATAGGAGACACTGGGGACGCCCCTAGTAGGAAGGGGCCAAGTATGTGCTAACACCATCGGTTACGGGGTGTATCACAAGGTCTTTCGGGATATTGTGTCTTACGGGCCAATATCATCAACACATTGATTAGCTCATGGTCCTTGAATTTATAAGCAGAACTGAATGCACACAGCACTTTTCTCTGTGTGCCTTGTCATCTGTGCAGCTGGTTTGTTGAAGGCACATTACCTGCTTATGAGGACAATATCAAATTTTGCTGGTCGATCCTGTGGGCAGGAAGCATTTGATGTCTGTACTGAGAGCGAAAATCCAAAGGCCCCCTCTGGAAGGTGAATGTTGTATCTCAGTGCTGTCTGGAAGAGTAAAAAACCGTTTTGTTCAAGAGTGCCAAGGGTTTTTCTTTGCATTCCAAAAAACAAGTGTCAGACTTAGTGAAATTTCATGGCAATGTTGTTCTTGGTTTTATGTGGAAGATCCTTGCTTACATCAATGACTGACCCATCAGACTTCTGCTCTTTAACAATGAAGGCGCTTGTAGCCAGAGTCACCTCCCAGAGATAAACCAGTTGCTGATCAGAAAGGACTCTTTTTTTCCATGCTTTGACTCCACAGGAGTCAGAACGTGGGATGGGGAAAAGAGTGTTTAAGTAGTTTCGGGAAACCAAATAATTAGGAAAAACAAAGAGAAGTTGGATGGTGAATCATCAAAAACATGACTGTATTGCATGCAGAGTGTGAGACACAATGAAGAGGAGAGCAGACACCTACTTGCAGAAGTACGCATCCACTGCCATTCACTGTTAGGCTGTACTTCCCAGGGACCTCAGGAAGGGGAGTCTGTTGCAGCAGGAGCCTGTTCTCATTGTTGACAATAAATACCTTCTCAAAAGGCTTTTTGCAAGTGATCTTGACTATGTTTTGTGTAACAGAATTGTAGGTGGCCTCACCATAAGCAGCAAGGGCTTGAAGAGCAATGACTGTGTCCTGAAGGAAAAGAAAATAATAAAAGACAATTAGCTACACAGCATGACCAGTGCAGAGGAGGTCAAAATCATGGTTCCAATACAAAGCACATTTACTTCATCTTGCCTAAAGAAACCCCGAATTTGTGTATAATTCCAGCATTCCCGTATATAAGGAGCCATTTCATTTCGGCATGTATCTTTTAGGGTGGAAGAAATCTCTCTACTCATATGAAGGTCTCAGAACGTGAAATCCGAGCACTAGAGCACTCTTCTAGAGGTTTTCATAGTGGTGAAGCATGTGTTTTCTAGGGAACTTCTCGGTCATATAACAGCTGGGACTTGGTGCTTTCTAGGCTCATCCCCGACACAAATATCTGTATTTGTTGCTGGTCAAATTACTCTTGTATGGCTTTAACCTTTCTATAGTTAAGAAGAAAAGGAAAAAATTAAATATTTTGGTCTCTCTAAGAGAAAGGCTTGGTCTCTGTGTGTTTGAGACAGCAAATACAAGAGATAAATAAGACTAAGTAGTCAAAGCCCTACTGGCACCCTGAGCCAGTGCCTCAGTTCTTAGGACTGGCTGTGGAGTGGAAGGGAGTTTTGGCACCTGCGTGGAAGAGAAACCTCCATAGGGATTCTGCTGCCTGATAATCCACTGCACAATCCGTGAGGCCTTTGTGAGATCCTCTTGATTCCGGCTGGGTTTGTAGAGCAATGCCAACAGCACGTAACTGGTGATCTCAACTTCAGCTGATGGGGCATGGTCAAGGAAGGAGGGAGAGTTTTCTGATGGAGACCTCTCCTCCTGCTCCCAGTGCTGTGAGCCATCTGAATAAACAAAGAGAGGGTGAGGAGCAACCAGAATGGATTACGGGTGTCACCGTGCTATGCTGTCTCATAGACATACTGTGTCCTGGCCTCTTTCTCACAAGTACTCTCTACAGAGCAACAGATGTGCTGAAAATTAACTCCACAGATTATTTGTGGAGGATGGTTCATCTGCCTATACTCTCAATATTGTCAAGGTTAGACCATGTACCATCAGTAAGATCTGTTCCCTCTTCCCACTTCCCAAATTCCCCAAATGGCTGAAACTCACCGACTTCCTTTGCTGATTTCTGTAACTCTGTAAGGAGTGATTCACATTTTTCTGCCTTGCCAGCTAAGCAGAAAGCATAGGCCATGAGTGCCCGAGTGTAAACATCACTGACATTCTTCTCAGATGCAGTCTCCAGACAAAAAAAGGCATTTCGGACTACAGGGTACTTTAAAAAAAAAAAAAAACACAACACACATATAGTTCTAGTTCAGGACAGTAGTCTTCACCTGGCCGAATATTTATTTCCTTTAAACCTGTTCTCCATCCTGCCACTATCACAGCAATGAGAATGGGACTTCAGTTTGTACAGTGACTTCAGGAGAGAGAATACAGTACTCTTTAAGAAGGGATTTCAGAGGAAACATCAGACAAATCAAGCAGCTTTTCAGTGTGTTCTTGAAGATGTCAGTATATAAACAGAAGACTGTTCTGTTTCTTTTACAGCTAATTCCTTCTGCTTACCTCCATCATAATAATTCACTCTGCACTTCTATGATCAAGAGTCTATTGTCTTGAACAAATCCAACCTAGTAGTCGCTATCCTCAGTGACTGTGGTGTAATTTTAATTTAATTCCTTGGAGTTGTACTAGGTTTACACCAAGTAAAAAATGTTCACAGTTTGACTCTGTGTCCTTGGTAATGCACTAATCAGGAAGGTCCTCAGAAAGGATATGGCAAGTTGGAGGCAGAGAAGCTCATACATTGAAGTCTAACATCTCTGCTGTAGTCTCCTTTGTACAAGCCACTTTTTTAAAAGGACAGATCAGCTTTTCACTCTGATGGACCTCTGTTTTTCCAACACAGCTTTTAGTTCCATTTGTAGACTTTATGGATTTACCTGCAATAACTTACTTTCTTGACTGAGCCATGTTTGAGGCTAAGCCATAGTGTGTGGGTTACTACCTGTCAAGTTTTTTTATCGGAAACTAAAAGGTGTCACTAAATGTCTTGGGTCTCTCAAATAGAAGATCTAATCCTACTGAGGTCTGTACAATTTCTACTTCAACACTGGTGGTTTAAGAGATATAGAGAAGAGAAGGCTCTGGGGAGACCTTCGTGCAGCCTCTCAATACTTAAAGGGGGCCTATAAGAAGGATGGGGACAAATTTTTTCGCAGGCCCTGTTGTGATAGGACAAGGGATAAGTTTTAAACTCAAAGAGGGTAGATTTAGACGAGATATAAGGAAGAAGTTTTTTACAATGAGGGTGGTGAAACACTGGCACATATTGCCCAGAGAGGTGGTAGATCCCTGGAAACATTCAAGGTCAGATTGGATGGGGCTCTGAGCAACCTGATCTAGTTGAAGATGTCCCTTCTCATTGCAGGGGGGATTGGACTAGATGATCTTTAAAGGTCTCTTCCAACCCAAACTTTTCTATGATTCTATGGGGAACTTCTCTATCACAGCAACTAGTGCAGATACAAAGGGTCATGTTCCCTGGGAGCTCTCGCTCCCTCTCTTTCTCTGTCCTTACTATCTAGACAATTTGTAGCAGATGCTGGAGCCAAGTGAACGACTGGGGACTGATTCCAGCTGAATACCAGCAGTGGAAGGTCTCCTTACCGAGCCAGAGTGCCCAGCTTCTAGCATGGCAATGGTGATGTAGGCAGAAAGCGACAGCTCGTCATCTACTCCTCCCTGAAAAGGACATGGAGAGAGGAATTTTCAGTGAATGGCATGAGTGAGAAGCCTTTAAATATGAATTGCCATATCCCAGCTGGAAGAGCGTGGCCAGCTCTGGAGGCAGTCCACAAGGAAGGAGAACATACACATAGCAGGGATGGCTCTTAAGAGAAGCCCGCTGCTATCACCTCAAAAACTATCACTCCCTCAAGCTTCCAGTCCTGTAATCTTATCTCAGGTGCTCATAAGATGTAAAATACAGTGTGGAGAAGCTGACTGAGCTAAAAATAGTCAATGCAAGGTGTGGAGAGTTAGCCCTTGGCAGAGGACAGGCATTTGGAGTAAAGTATAGTTTTTGACAGTAATGGGATAGCATGTTCTTAGTGGTAAGAGTGTAAATTTGACCAAGAAGTAATTCTCTACCACCTTCAAGGCATTGTTGAAGAGTGTCCCAACACTTCGGAAGCAGCCATCTGGCTTCTGTTTGCTTGCCAGCCACATCAGGGTTTGAGCCTGGACATTGTCATCAATATAGATGAAGTGACTAGCTTGTGCAAATGATTTGTATACAAAGGCAGTGAGCCTGCAAGGGAGAGATGAAACTGTGAGATGAGCATTGGAAGCAGGGACAGAAAAAGTCAGCCCTTCCATTCACCGTAGGGATAAGGATGAAGAGTTACAGCCAACATGTTGGTGGCGTGCTTTGTCTCTGTGTGTTCCTCCAGGAGATGGTATTTAAAGGAATAGTAGCTAGATGGGACACAGGAAGGCTGTCTAGCAGACTCTGGGGCTGATCCTGGCTACAGAGCACTGTAGCACATTTGGTTTCATAGGAGACAGCAGGAACGCAAATCAAAAAGTCAGCTGGGTCTTTAGGGATCACCTTCTCTCTGCACACTCCACCTGGCAGGGGGTGGAGAGCCATTCTTCTTAGTACTTACAGAGTCCCAGCCCTAGCCAGCTCTGTACATCTGATTTGGCTAGTAAAGATGCCTTTTACCTGCATCATGTGAATTCGATGCAAATTAATCTCTGAGCCATTTCTGCTCCCAGTCACTCACCAGGTGTTGCCTTCTTTATCTCTGGTGCCAAAGATGCTGTAGGACCCATCGGGATGCTTGTATGACAGCTGCTTCTGGTAGCCTGCAAATACATAGAAGAGGAATTGTTCCCGAATTTAAAAAACAAACCCTATTCTGTTTGATATCAGATTTATCTGAAACTACAGTGGGAAAGCATGGGAAGGCAATATATATCTACCAAGCAGTGAGGGAGCCTTGAGGGAGCTTAGGTGGAAGCATGGAATATCTTGTCCTGTGGAAAGACTGAGTCACAGAATAGGCAGAGCTGTATCAGCTCTGTGCTGCAATTGAGCTAACAGGATTAGGATACGTGCTGTGCCTGGGTGGAAGAGGAGAAAGGGACTGAAAGACAGAACCTCAAAGGAACATGACAGTTGAGTCTCAGCAAAATAGGATAAGGGAAGAAAAAGATAAAGCAAAGACAGCAAATGTCTTGATCAGGCAGTCCCTTGGGTCGCTGACCTCTGCTACAGCAGCGGTGCCGTACTGCTAGGATAGCCATGCTGCTGCTTCTGCTCGCTGGGCCTCAATGGGGATTTCAGCATATATTGTAAAGGGAGCACAAAACTCTTACCGCTCACTAAGTATCCGATGGCCTTGGCTTTGACCTCCTCACTCAGCTGCCCTGTCTTGTTCAGATAGTCCAGGACGTAGATGTTGGGTGCAAACAGGACCATGTTCTGCTCCCCACAGCCAAACGGCATCTGGAGGAGCTGGTGCACGTTCTGCATGGCAGTGCCCATGATGTCACCTGGGGAAGAGGAGATGCCGGTGGGATTAGCACAGCTCATGGCCACCGAAATAAAGAGTAATTTCCATTCAGTAGGCAGAGTCAGGGAACGCCTAGCTGGGGTTGCAGGCTCTCTGGTACCACAGAGATTTCCAACAAGCATGAAGCTCTCAGTGCTGAGTGATTTGTTCTGTTCTGCTTTGCACTCAACAAAGAAATCCCTTCCCTGCCTCTCCTTACTTCGTTTAAATTGCCCACACCAGAAACACTACCTATTTTAGGGCCATTTCAAGGAGATACTTCTTATTAGAAATGAAAAGAAGGACTTCTAGGAAACTTCTGTTTCCAGAGGAGGGAAGGGGAACAGCCCAGAAATGCTGCAGTGAACCATGTTCTGCAGAATTAACAACTAATGCTGAAAAGGGACACTGGCTATGCAGATGTATCATAGACCGCTTCTAGATTGCTATTTTAGGAAAGATAGCACAGACCCAGCAAGGGATTTCTGGAATGAACTGAAATCACCAACAGTACAAAGCAAAGATTTCATGACTAGTAGTCATATAACCAAGTCCAGGTCCTTTCGAGGAAAAGACTGAAAAGAATCCACTAACATCTCTGATTTGCAGGTGGGTGAGTGGAAAAAAGTCTTACTGGCATGAATCTGGCTGAGGTCATAACTCAGAACTGTGCTACTTCAGAGCAAAACATTCAAGTGCAAGAAATTTAAACAGAAAAGTGAAGAAGGATGTAGCCAATATTTAGAAACTTCATTTCTCTGATGCAGCAAAGAGCATTGCTGGACAAGATGAGAATCAGTCTCTTTGCTTAAAAGTTTCCCACACAAAGACTGGAAACTCACGTCTTGAATCCTGTCAAAGCTTTCATATTGTATTTTTACATTTTCTTTCTTTGTATGTTTTATTAATTTTATATTTACCAACAACAGAAAAGAAAGCTCTGGCTGATCCTTCCACCACATTTGTAGGTAGATCTAGAGCAACATCTTGAATAACCACATCATCTGTGGAGAAAAATATTAAGTGTGTTTGGTCATTTGTATAGGAATGCTGGTTATAGCAGTGAAATGCTCCCGGTAGAAACTGCATAGTGCAAAATTGCACACAAGAGACAGCAATCGACAGAAACTCACAGCTGTCTCCAAGAACATCAAGAGAGAAGGGGGCACAGCAAAACCAAAATTATGAAAAAGAGACCAACTGGTGCAGTAATTGTCATTGCTCAACGCAAATCAGTTGAACAGGGTAAGGCTGGTGGTCCCAGGCTGTAGTGTCTGTGAACCCTGGGGATTTCTTCAGTGAGACACTGGGAAGAGCTGGTTCGTGAGGGTGAGGGCTGCTTTTGTGCCTCTTTTAGGTAGAGCTTCCAGGAAACTTTGGAAACTGTTTGCAATCAACACCAAGATGGTGTGGAAGGGAACGTTACATTCCCTCTCCCATTCCCACTAGAAGTGGAAAGCTGCAAGCTACAGTTATCCTTGGAATAGAGGACAGCAGCCGAACATGAGTGCCTGAAACGCAGAATAGATTTTGCGCAAAAAGGTCATCTCCCTTTGATAGCTCCGTAGCAGCCTTCCTTCAGCATGTGAGCACTTTGGACTGCAGCACAGACACCGCCTAAACAACATGCACCCGATCGCGCAGGAAGTTCGTAGCAGGGAATTGAGCTGTAAGCACTCACACCATTTGGGCACCTCTGGGGAAAAGGGGAGGGACAGCACCCACGAGCACTGCAGGAAAGAATGCAGACTCCAATCCTTCCTTTCAGTTCCTCTCAGGACAGCCGTGTGTAAGACCCTTACCTTTTGTACAGATTAGGGAGTTTTGGGTCTTTTCCCTTCTGATGCCTTCAGGCTGCATGGCGATGGGAAGAAGAGACACGTGCAGCGGATGAGAACAAAGCATGCAGAAGAAATGCAGCGACAGCAGAGTCACCTCCCACCCCCTCCTCCTGCATCATAAGACAGCTGGATTGAAGCAACAGTTTACAGGTTCATACTTGATGTGGCTGCTACTAAAAGGGAGTTCCCATCAGATGGAAGCCCTCATTTCCAGTTTCTCCTCTGCGTGAGGGAGATGTGCACTTACCAACACCCACTGATCCTCATGGAAGAGGACATCAGATGGGAGTGGACTTGGTCTTAGATTGAACAGCCAGACCCTGTCCCAGCCAGATGAAGGTGGAGCCAAACCAGGAGTTCTTTAGGGAACCTGAAAAACTTTTACTTGCTTTTGGTACTTTTGCTGCGTTTTTCTTTCCTCATGGAAGGGAGTACAGGGCAAACAGTAAGAGCTGTCAGCAGTACCTCAACCAACAGTGTTCTGATCTGGGTGTCCCTGTAGTCAATACTGATGTTCTGAGGTACTTCGTCTCCACAAGCGGCATCATCCTTGGTCTCTGCAGTAATGCTGAATAGTACATTACCTTAAATAGTAGCAGAAAAGTAGAAAAAAATGGACCTCTATCATGCAGAAGGATGGCTAAAGTAAGAAATTTCATCTGATAGTGAATATCTACAAATATGAAGTAGTGCAACATAATGAATGGTCAGTGACTCTAGGTGAGACATATGGGAAGAGAACGGATCTCTGAAAATGGGCATGATAAACACACTGCAGTTGTGGAAGAGCTCTTTAGCCCAGACAGCTGGAAAGACCAGTGGCAGACCAGGTTGGAAGAAGATTAGGTTTTTCAGGTGAGGTATAAATTGAGTAGAATCAATCTCAGGACAGAAAACCAGGTAGATACAAAGGCACTTACCAATTTCTTTAGGGAAAATATTCCAGACATAGGTCTGTCTTTGTTTGGCACATACACATCCATCATCCTCTGGGGAGATCAGTTTGGCCTGATAATCAAGGGAATCTGACAGCGAAACATTAATCTGAGAAGAGAAAGAGGAATGTGATGGGATGAAGATTTTGTACCATAGGCAAATGGTGCTTTATTGTTAGAGGGGGGTGAGATAGTCTCAAGTTTATGTCCAGTGTTAACAGTGTAGAGCAGATTTAGGGCCTGGGATGATGGTGTTAGATGAATCATCCATCAGATGTAACCTTAACAGTATTCCCTTTTGCTTCTCATGACAGTTTCCATTGAGATGTTAAATATCCTATGCATACATCTGATTCCTGATCAGGATATTGACTTATGTTCAGTTGACCTGGTGCTAATGGCTTTGAACTAACTTGCAAATGAAACGGATGATTAGTGTTTGTTCTTCTGTTGTTGCAGGAATACTTGAAAAACAAGGTTAAGAGATGAAAGCCTCAATAACAGAGATCTTTTTTTCTAGCATGTTTAAACCCTAGGCCTTTTTGTTTTGTTAGGTCAAATTGCTAACAAGAGTTTGGGAAAAAACATTCCTAAACTGTGTCTTGATTTTCCTCCTTTGGTGGTGATCTCCTTGTGAGACTGGAGAGCTGATTTTCAGCATTCAAATCAAGCAGAAGAAATCTAGACTCTACACCTGCCTCTTTTTTCAGGATTCCTAGAAACAACATAAGAAACAAGAAGCCAAACAGAAGATCCCTGTTTTTCTTTCTTCAAGTATCCTTTAAAACATTTGTAAGCTCCTTCCATGCAGAGGTGCAATGCACCTGTGGTCTGGAGGTATTTTGCCTAGAAAGTACTGAATATTGAGAGTATCATCCCCCAGTGCCTGGGAGCAACAGAGCCCCTAGCTGGACAGATACTCCATAGGGTAAGTACTGGACTTTTGTGCTCCCTGTTTTGGTACTTTTGGGAACTTTCGCCGCAGAGAAAGTTTTATCTGCTCTCCGCTTCTTGCTCTTTCCACTTTCTTCTGTTTGGCAAGCACAAGCCCTTCACTTCTTCAGACTTTCACATATATCCCTAAAGAAAAGACCCCACTAAAAGCATCGAGGTCTTGCATGACTGTGGGTGGCAAATGATACTCTGCAAAGCACTTGTTTCCTTCCTCTATGGATCTCTAGAGACAGTTGCTTATACACCCATGCTAGTCACAGTTTGCATAGATCTCCCTCTGCTTTGTAGGGGCTTAGGAGAACAAATCCATTCAGGATAATCTATCATCAGACAGAAAGAACAGTACATCAATCCAGAGTGGGGACAGATCCAGTCATCTACACCAGTCATGTTGTTGCTTTTTTTTGTCAGACTGCAAAGGCTACAGCTTCTTTGGAGATGGGCTAAGTGTGGGCAGAAGTACACACCTTAATGCAGTGGTCAAGGTAGTTGAAGACGTTGGCTCTAAGCAGGAAATCTTCTCCTCGGATGATAGAGTATGGCAAGGTCAAGTCCACAAAGAAAGGCTGAAAGGCTGTCAGGGTGGTAGGCAGAGACATACCAAATCCAACCAACTCTTCCACACAGAAGGCACTGGCCTTCCATTCGGTGATGGTGTCAGGGATGGTGTATGAGATGCTGGCTTTTCCAGTAGAGCTGATGGAAATGGATAAAGGATGAGATTAGAAAGGGTAAGTTTCATATACCTTGCTTCTCAGTAGAGGCAACAGGCTTTGAAAATCAGCACTACTTATATTCTGTCTGCAGAAATCCCACATCCAAGTCCCCCCAGAACTAATCACCCAAATCTTGGGAGAAAAGTCCATTTGAAAGTTCTTCTGCCCATCGTTTCCCTGAGTTTGGAAAGAATACTCAGAATTCTTGCTTTGCAGACTCGTATTTTAAATAGAGGTGTCCCTCTTCTTAGGAAGGGAACGTGACTCATGATACACACATTGTGGGAATAGACGTCTTTGGGGGCAGGGTAATTTTAATCATGGAAAAGAGGAGGACAGGTTGGTCAGGTGCTGATTGAAAAAGCTAGGTCTTCTAGGCCAAAAGGTAAGAAGAGGTGGCAAGGAATTGCCACCTTGCAGGACATCAGGGGACATATTTAGTAACTCTTAAAAACAAGACAAAGAGAGGGAAGAAGCAGTACTCACTTAATTAGGACTATATCCCAAATCCAAGTTTCAGGGAAGAATTCCCGAATAGTCTCAAGGATGAGCCTCTTCCCACGTTCCTCTCTAGCAACTTCAGCTGGTAAGAGATAATGGGAATTTAGTCAAACCTGGTTCATATAACAAAGACTCCAGAAAGGACAGGTTTTAATATGCATGGGCCACTATGAAGGATGATTAGTGTTTACCCATTTCTTTCTAACTGAGACTATTGGTAAGGCCACACAAATATTAATTAATGTCACTAATGTGTCTCTGAATTGGGTATAACCTGGCATCACAGACAAAGAAAACATTACTTGAAGTGCTTTGGTCTGCAGGTATGAGCATGAGACCTAGAGCTAGAACTCAGGTCACTTGGCTCTTAGATCTGTTTGCTGTCCACACTGTCACACCGTCTTTTCAAACAAGCTCTGGTCAGAAGGGAATCAGTGTCAACAGTGTTCGTTTTGGGTGACACTCTACTGATCGCCAACACTTCCCAGCATGAAACTGGACGTGAATCAGAAATGTAGACCTAAAACGCTTTTTTGGGCATTGGCCATTATCCTAAAGCATCTCGTTCTGTGCCAGACCAATATTCAATATCAATACCTATGTGATTCATGAGTACTGTCCATGTGCATGTCACATGAATACCGCTTCATTTAAGGAGAATAATAAAATCTCTTTCCTGTCCCCTATATTACCTGATGATTTGACATGGTGTGTAGAAGCCATGAATCCTGCATTCAAGAAATATCGCGGAGGTCTTACAGTCTCACTAGTACACACAACTGGTTGCCGAACCTTTGAGTTGGTAAAAAATTTCATACCCATATCCTGTAAAAAACGCATGTCGGTGTTAGCCCTAACCATACTGTAGCTGAGGTTTATTCTGTTCCTCCCTCTTTCCCATTACTGCTTTTCCACCACAGAAATGCCCAGAGACATCTATGCAGAGACTTGTGGGAGCTTTGTGCATGCTGGAAAATCACAGTAGGCACCAGAGTCAACTGAGAATAGATGTCCATGAGGAGAGTTTGTCATGTATGAGTTTTACTAACAGGGTCATTTGCAGAAATATCTAAAGCTACATAAGTGGAAACCCACTTCAACAGATTTAAGTAATGTACAGGACATTTACCCTGAGGAACTGATACACATCGGGGCCTAATCCAGACATTACAGGTGTGTAATACAAGCCTTTGTGGAAGATGTTGTCAGATGAGACACAGGGGTCTTGGGGGTCATCTTCTAGATTGAGACCATTGAAGATGTAGCCTTGAAAGTCTTGCAGGGGATGCAGGCTGTATATCTGCAAGGGGAAAGGAAACACAAAACCTCTGTGTGTACGTAAAGATCAATTCTGATTACACCGTCATGTGCTGCAAATTGCTAGAGCTAAGGTATTGGCCTGTTTGAAACAATGCTCTGTTTCCTGGATTGAAAACTGGCTGAATGGCCGGACCCAGAGGGTGGTGATCAGTGGCACAAAGTCTAGCTGGAGGCCAGTAACTAGTGGTGTACCCCAGGGGTCAATACTGAGTGCAATGCTGTTCAACATCTTCATTAATGGTCTAGATAATGGGGCAGAATGTACCCTCAGCAAGTTTGCCGATGACACCAAACTGGAAGGAGTGGCTGATACACCAGCAGGTCGTGCTGCCAGAGACCAGTCTCTGGTGAAACCAAACCCCACATGAAAAAGGACTTCCCACTGCCAAGAAACAAAAGCTGTGTATTGCCTGTTATAGATGGTTTATGACCAGCACATAAAGCTTCTGCAAAAAGCAGGAGAAGTCTAACACAGTCTAACAGTCTCAAGTGGAGAGACACTGCCACAGAGGAGGAGGACGCAGTGCTGCAGTGGAAGGAGACCACACCTTTGTTTGGGCAGCTTACCGTTTCTGCCGACAGCTCTGTCTCGGACTTCAGGAGCAGCACGCTCTGATCCACTGCCCTCACAGCACAGAAGGAGTTGGCAACAGCTTCAATGACTAAACTGACGTTGGAAGCTGAGCGCATCTGCTTCTCAGAGAATTGCAACTGGACCTGAAATTTATCAGGCAGATGTTGGTATGGCTGATCCCTGCTGCTGGGGGCTGCTCTGGCTCTGTGTGTGAATGGAGGGCAAGAAGGAGAGCAGAAGGCTCTTCTGCTAAAGCACAGATCGTCTGCCTGGAGAAGGATGTCTGGTCTCCACTGCCTCTGTTGACCAGGTCTCTGCTATAACGGGGGCTTAAGCAATAAGCACATTTAGACTCATGTGATAGCTTAAATGAAGCCTACCTCAAGTGATGTAAAAGTGTGATTCTGTTGCTGCTATTATCAAATCAAATCTTATTATGACACGGACTGCATATTATAAGCACTACAGTGAGCAAACCATATTTTTACTAGGTCCATGTATCACCTTAGGAAATATAGAACAGATTCTGTTTCAAATCTATTCAGAGCAAAATCTATTTCACATTTGTGTTAGATAAGAGGGAAAAAGTAGGAGGGGAAAACCGCATCAGGTAAATGGAAACATTTTACTTAACCTCATTTATTTTGTCTTTTAATGTTTCATGTTTTTTAGCTGAAAACTAGAAAAATCAGAAGAACTGAAGATTAGAAAAAATCTTAAAGGTGAAATCTGATTTCAAAATCACAAATCAAAATGTTTCAGTGGAAAAAACACGGAAGGAAAACTTAAATCCCGGATTGTTATATTTGCTTTCTTTTCTATATGAATTTAGTTCTGGTAAACCCAAATTGCATTTTTCAATAAAAAAGTGTAAAAAAATTACATTTATTAAAGAGTGAAGTGGGATAAGACTAAAGTGTGTTCACTACGCTAAAAAACAGATAGTCTAAACTAAATAAGACACTAATATAGTTCAAGAAAGGCAGGAACCCTCTGGGTGTAGTGTGGGCTTCCTGAAAAATAGTTTTTAATGTTAAAAGAGGATTTACCTTTTGGCGATCATGCCAGGAGGTGGTGGTAGAGGAGAGATATAAGGAAAAAGAGAAAAAAGGGGAATGAAGAGACTAATGCTGAGAGAAGATCGAAGAAATAAAACTGGCAATCTGTTGTGAATGTGTGCGCAAAGAATTTGTATTTATCTGACAGCAGGTAAGACTTGCTGTGTCTTAGTGCCTCTCACCTTGTTTTTGAAACACTTCTCAACTGGAAATGGGACACTGTCTGCCACCAGCTCCTTGGCAGGGTGTAAGGTATATACCAGCAACCGAAGGACTGGAGCCATTTTCTCATTGACCACCAGTGGGATCGTGAAAGTGCCATTTTGATCTGTTAGAAGAGAGAAAGGGACCGATAAGGAGAGAGGCGCAGAGATCTGCTGTAGTAGTAGCCATCCTCAAGTGGCATATAGCTGTACCAGTCAGTGGAGCTATCTGTACTTACACGAGAAACTGAAAAATCTTGGTTTTGCCAGGAGGCGACATGCCTGGGTTTAGATCTGGATGCTCTCAGATTTATTGTGGATTTGAACATGTGGCCAGGTTCAGATAGCCCCTTAAGCCAGACTCTGCATTCCTTATGTTATCCTTTGCGAAGATCTTTACAGGACTTCTTGACTCACATCAAATGAACTAGTTGCTGGACTAAATCTGACTTAATAGTGATCTTAGTGGTAGTGCTAGTACCATGCACACATGCATGGATGGAGAGAGATACAGCCCTCCCAACAGCTGCTGTATACATCCAGGAAGTCTTGCCTTGGTCCTCAGTTCAACCATCCCTCCTCTTTTTTTTTTTTTTTTTAATGTAAAAACATGGTTGGCAGCTTAACTTACCAGCTTGAATATTAACTGTAATTTCCCCTGTAAGGACAATCTTGCCTTTTGCCATGCCCTGTGCGGAGAAGAGCAATACATTTATGGGTTGGTAGAGGTTGGAGGGAGAAAGCGGCAATCAAGTTCAATGTGCATCGACAGGACAATCAAGGCATGTGCATTGAGATGGCTTCAAATGCTTGAACATCAGCCTTAGGGCATGCTGGATTCTGCCACTGCCGGGGCCCTTGTCACTGGTCAGGAAGCAGAAGGAAAAGGAAGGGAAGGGGAGGCAGAGAATACCATAAAGAGTTTCTTGGAAGGAAGGGACAAGAACCCTGGCCTGAGACATTATGAGGGTGGTTCCTTACTGTGAAATAGAGTAACATGGCCAGAAACGGGGGTCATTTTTCCTGAGCAGGTAGGTTTACGGAACCACCTCAGTGCTGTTTCTGTCCTTGGATTGTTGGCCATTGTGTTGGCTAGTGATCCAAAAGCTGGAAGAGCACTCACTGCCGTAATTGCTGTGGATGGACTGCCAGACAGCTGCCCAGTCAAGCCCTTTCAGCAAACCATGCAACAGTCCCACACTCACCACATAGTAGAAGTTCACTGTGTTGACGCTCTTGTATCCTTCTGTGTTCAAGACGTAGTGCACAGTGATCATCCTCTTCTGCCCACAGCTCAGATCTTTCCACAAAGGCTCAATCCTCACAAAACTGTTAGTCCAGGAGTAGAAGCGCTGGATGGAGAGAGATGCATCAGGGTAGGAAGGCTCTATCCAACCTTCGGAGTGGCACTGCTCGCTGGTTTTGTAAGTTGCCTGTTCAGGAGAGGGAGTGGGGAAGAAAAAGAAAAAAAGCATACATCACTAGGGAAATCATTATCACATACTGACATCAGAATGATTAGTTCACACAATGCATATATTTAAGAATTGCATCTAAAGCCAAACTGGTAAGGAAAAAGCAGCACAACAGCCTTGCAGCAAGCCATTGCATTGCAATAACCCAGGTGTTTTCCTCACTTCTTTTATAGTAATTTTTGAGAGCTCTGGAACGTGAAATAAGCCAAAGAAAGCACATTTTTATTACCAGAACTCAAACCTCATCCCATCTTTTTTGGGTTCAGTTTGGGAGCAGCCATCTCTCTGTCTCAATTCAGCCTTGTTTTGTACTCACTTTCAGACTGATCTCAGGATCAAACATTTCGGATGTGTCAATGCTAAACTCTGCAATGCCATTATCATCAGTGGTGAAGTTGTCTGTGTTCTTGTTATTGACAAATAGCTGAATAACCTCATTGGAAATAGGAGAGTTGTCTTTGTCTACCAGTTTGATCTGTAGAAGAGAATGCAAGACATGTTCAGCATGTTATCTATCTTTTTGTATGTAAATACTAATGTTTTGCACTCCTTTGCTCTCCACACAGCAGAATTGCTTTTTCTTCTCCCTTCAATATTCAAGCAATACTTAAGAACTGAAATGTCTGTCTTCACTTTCTGGCAGCTATCTCAGGTATCTTACGAGGTTTGGAGCAGGAGCTTCCTCAGCGTCTGCTACACCATTGATAACGTCCTTTTGTGGAGCAAGAACTTCTTATGTCCCATCTCTTTCCTGGCCAGTCCCTTCTGACTACGCATTTCCAGTTTAAACATATACTTCCTTTCCTCCATTTTTTCCTTTCTTAGTCTTGAGAGTCTGCTGCTGATACTTTCAGGGTCTGAAGGCCTTTTCTCCAGTTCATTGTTTTGAACACTTTTCTGATTCTTTCCCCACTCTCTTTGCTGTTTGTGTGTTAAACAAACAAACTAAAAATAACAGACACCATTAGATAAATTCTAGGTTGCTAGAACTGAGCATACATTTTGAGTTTTTTTCAGAAAAAGATGGCAGAAGTAATAATATATTAAATACAGGCTTAAGAGACTATCCTCACTGTCCAGAAACAGCATGGAGACAAATGACCTCTGAAAAAAAAATAACGATAGAGAACTGAAAGTATTCACGTGGATGTTGACTTCAGTGGGACTGAATGCAACAAAAAGAAGGCATACAACATATGGCCAGCAACAGATGTTTCATAGTGCAGGGAAGGACAATGAATAGCATGTGATGGCACCAGGACAGGGACTGGGATCTGCTGCATTTTGAGAAAGTATGAGTATCAGTGGTTTCCAAACAATAGTTCACCTGATATGACCCTCAAGGGGGTTTTTTTGCACAAAAGTGAAGAAGCTGCCTGAAGCCTTCGTCAGCAGCATTGTCTCTGAGATGTGACATCCCAGCCTCCTACCACGTGTCTTTCAGCATGTCTAACCACTAGTGTGTGTGAGACTGCATGTGTTTGAGGAATTCACTGTGGCCCATCACCCTGGGGAGCCTGTTGACTCCCATCCTGCAGTAAAAGGTGGTAAGGTGCACAGCAACCTGAAGAATGGAGTGGGAGTAGGGACCAAGTGAGAAAGTTATACAGACATCTTCCAGATCCTTGAAAGACAATTTCTTCTCTCCTTTCAGTGCTACTGGTAAGATGTCCCATTATCCTTTCCGCATTGAAAAAAGCTGAACTGAAGGAAAGAGAGAGATTTATCCCTACCCTTTAAACCACTGACAGAGTTATGCGGGATTTGTCATGAAACATAAAATAATGAAAAAGCTTTTTGAGACAGAAAACTGTTGTTATTTCTTTGCTTTTTTTCTTAAATTCATTTCACTCTTTCTTCCCACATCCCCCAGTGTTTTTATTCATCTCTGGCTAGCGTATATGATGGTCAGTTCTGAAGGGAAAGGCAGTGATTTATATTGAGCTTAAAATGCAAGTTAGAAAAATGCTAGTTAATGGACTGTTTTGATTCAAAGTATTTCTGGCAGAATCAAGCTCAGAACAAATTAATACTCTTCAGTATTCAGAAATACCAGTAGGACACTGTATGTAAAGAAAGAAACCTGGGGAGAACACTCCCTGCCCCAAACAGTCCCCCAAATGTTCCCATCACTGTTGTCATGTGATTGCCTGTCAGTCATCTTCAATACCAGCTCTCTATGCTCTTCCTTACCTGTCCAAAGTAAGGAATTCCTCTTCTGTAGTGGCGATCCATGTTCTCAAACAGTATACTGCTCATCACCCGAGTTATGGAAATAGACTGAGTAGCCGTAAGTTGCAGGCCTGTAAGACATGTCCAGAGTCAAGAGAAGATATACGTTGTCTTGCATATTGCTTCATCAGAGTTAGTGTTTGCCTGGAGATGGCCGCTGTCCTTATAAAACTGGATCTTCTTCAGGAAGACATCCTTGTTCTCAGCAGGCAAAGGCTGAATATCTCCTACTCCCTTTTTTGACCACAACACTGTTGCTGTTTCTGACTGTCTAGAAGGAATTACCTGTTCCTTTCTCTGTGACAATGGCTTTCACGTCAAGATTCCTCATATAACCAATGCGATTTAGCTCAAAGATGTTGGAGCTGAAAACCTGGGAGATACACCCCTCTGTCCCCAGCTGGAAAGGGAAGAAAACAAATCCTGTTACCAAGGATCACAGCTTTCCAAGGGTGCTGGCAATACACGGAACCCTTCTTTAGTGAGTGAAGTCTTTTCCCACTGATTTTAGCATGATTTATACAGGACTGATGGAGACATCACTGTCTACTCTTTTCAGATGGGAAACTGAGTCATGAAGAAGGAACATGTCGGTCCTTCTTCAGGCCTGCAGGAAACCAAGAAGAGAAATGAGGTGCCCTGAGTTCCTAGCTTGTGATGTAAGCTAATAGACGAGTAGAGTAAAGTGAAGCATCAAGGAAAGAAAGAAAAGTGTGATGAGCAAAGGGAGAGAAGCAAGAACACAGGAGAGAGGACAGACACAAAGAGGAATAATAATTATGTATCGTACATCTTTGGTAAATGACTGACAAACTGGGCTTTTATTGCACCTCCCATAAGAATCAAAATCCCTGCACACGCTGAGCTGGACTTTTCCTTCAACAGGCTGGCCATAGGTGTACCTAGGGGAAGAAGAAATAGGTCCATGAGCTGATGCTTGAAAAATTGACTTAAGCTAACATGCAGGAATAGACCCAGGACAAGCAGTGAGCTGGGTAGCCAGAGAATGAAATAGTTTCACAGGCTTTTTCCTAACTCTCCTGCTGTTACAAAAAGATAATGCAACTCACAAGTTGAAATATTAATGAGTTCTATTTCACCCCTAAACCCATGAACCAAAACCACACCTTAAACATAAAGATAAATACCTCCATAAGCATGATGGACAGACCTGGCTACCGACCAAATTATGACTGTTGTCTCCAGTCTTCAGCTTAGACTGGAGTTCTAGACTCACTGAAATAAAAACAAAACTCCTCAAATCTGCAAGAGCATCAGGATTTCAACCCTGGTTCTAAATTACGAGATCTTGGTATCAGAGTAAGCAAGGTCCTTCTGAAGGACTAAGCTTGGAGGGGGAATTAAAGACAGCTGGAACCCTAAGCCCTCTGCTAGAATTTAATGGTGCTCTGCTGTATGATCTCCCTCTGAAGCAGGTTTTTGGAAGTGGACCCTTAGCAGGGGACCTCTCAAAAGATTTATTCAACCCACCAAACACCAGATGGAAGAAAGCAGTCAAACAATAAAATGAGATGAGCACACAAGTAAATGAAAGCTCCAACCACCAAGTCAACCCTGACCAATGTCTTCTGAGGCCCTATTTATTTTGGGCTTTTCTCTAAGTCCTGTCTCTTTCCCCCATCCTTGGGAAGTTCTTGCTCTTCAGCATATTTCCTAACCACTCTGCACCCAGTACTTACACTCCACAGACTTTCACTGTGAACTCTGAGTCCAGGACTGTAAGGCTTTCTGGTGCAGTGATTGTGACATCAAATTTTGGCAACACTAAGACAAAGAATAAAAAGAAAAAAAACAATACTGGCACATTATCAAATGGCAGGCCCTCCTGAGATGAAAGAGAAAATGAGGATATATCATCAGCGTTAGTCACAGATGGAATAGGATCTCAGAACTGGGGTGCCAAAATGGTCGAGAAGTGGCCTGACCTGTGAAGGTTCACTAAAGTATCTCTACAAAGCTTTGAAGAGAATTCAGGACTTCTGAGGTGAATCTTGTGATGTCTAGATGCCTTGCAGAGCTTTGGCCACGAAAGTTTGTGGACGTGGCTGGGAGAAGGTTAGTTTGTCACAATGAAATTTGCAATCAACTTATTGATTTGTTATGCAGATTATTTTCCTGGCTGAATCTGTGCAAAATGATTATTTTCTCTTTGGCTTTTTACTGTTCTTTTTATTCCTCTCCAGTTCTTAATGACAACTAATTGAAGTTGCATTTAGCAGGAACCTGTTTGAAGTTCTAGCAATCAAAAGGGTTGATTGATAGGGGCTCATCTCTAATAATGTTTTCTACTCTGAATAAAAACAACAGGTGGCATTTACCATATTCCTCTACAAGGAATGAGTGATTTGTTTTATCTCCTGACTTCTTTGCTACGATAATTTTGTAATTCCCCAGGATAGGCTCTTCAGTTAGCGGGAATTCAATCTGGATAATGTTCATCTCTGATGTCACGTTTTGCCACTGAAAGATCCTGTTGCCCCGTGGATCCTGATGAAAAAAAGAATATGGACTCACAGTTTGTTTGCTTTGGAAATCTTTTGCTACTAGCACACAAAACCAGAAAGAAAGAATAGGGCAAGTTGCTTTAACTCATTGGGGAAGTTGCTTAATGCATGTGCATTGGGATAAATTATGCCTTAGTACTCTGATTATTAATGTTGCTTGATTCTCATCTGTTGATCTCAGATTTAGGCGTGCTCTGCCAGCCTAGGTGTTGGTCTCAGTCATCGGGGGAAGTTGCACAATACTGCTCTTCCGTGCTCTTTAGTATATATTGTGTTAAGGGGGAGAGAAAGAAAATCCCTTCTTTGTGCTTCCCCTTCAGCCGAGCTTATCCCACACAAATCTTGGTCTTCAGCAACCCCAGCCTTTTTCAGCTGCTGGAAGAAGGAAGGAGGCATTTCTTCTTCATTCACTGAGGTGTCATTTGCCTCTGAATATATTTTATGCTAGTTAGACTAAGGAAAACTCATTCACACCATTTCCTTGAACTGTTTAAAGCACTGACTGCAGAAAAACACATGTAGGGCTCTAAATACATATGTTTCACTGCAAACAAAATAAAGTCATCTGACTTCACGGTATAACGTGAAAACTTGCAAGAATGCTATCTAGACATGAACTGCGACTGCTATTTTAAAAACCACCACAAAATGCTATGGAAGTGCTAACATTGCTAGCAATTGTATCCACAGCCTATATTTGTTCAGAGTTTTCAGCAGCACTTGAGTTATAAAAAGATATACTCCAAAATAAGTTGAGCAGCTAGAGGAGGTGGAGGGGAGTCAAAGGCAGGCATAAGAACAGTACAACTTTTGACTACTGAGATGAATAGAGGTCTGCTTTCCACGTTAGTAGAGCTGGAACAGCATTCTGGGATTATATGAAGTTTCTGTTAATTTCTGCCAGTGTACTCAAGAGCAAGATTTGGCTGTGTGTGGACACATACAAACTGATGTAAGCACATGTGCCCTAGATTTTATTTTTATATGCATAAAACAGTACAAAGAGAAAAAAATCTCTTACCTGAATTGCAATCAAGGGGTACTGAAAGAGGAAAAAACAAAGTGGGAAAAGAGATTAGGTGGCTGAACAAACACAGATTAATTTTCCCTAGGACTGTGAGAGATGTTTAACCAATAATCAGTATAATACCAGTAGTCAGAGATCCTCATCTCTTATTTTAATCAGTTTAATAGCAGTTTTACTTCAAGAAGAAGATTACATAAAGGGAAAAGATGAAATGAGAATGTTGGGGCAGTTTCTGATCATACCGGATTTAATGCAAGCCCAGAGCAGCTGAGTAAGTTATAGAGGTGCATGCAAACCATGATTTGGGCTTCTTACATCCTCACTCTGCTTATTAGCACCAGCTCTTTCTGTAACACTGTGCTGTCTTCTGCATTACAACCACATGAGAGAAGGCCAGTAAAGTCCCTTCTATCTCTTGGCTTATGTACTACGAGCATGAAGACAGCTTGCTGGTAATGAAAAGAGTGCCTCTAATGAGATAAACAATTGCGGTAAGAATTTTCATTTCCCCATTTCTAAAATGAGCAAAGTACTAGGTGGGTGACTTGTCAATTTTTTCAAGCAACAATTGCTGAACAGTAATAGTGGGAGACTGAACAGTGGGCTGTCTGGTCAGAGCTAAAATAATGTCTGCAGCAACAAAGTGAGGGGGTTTTGAGACTCTTTCCCATCAATAGCAGGAGGTGTTGTGTCAGGAATCCAACCTGCTACACACTTGTGCTCTTCCCTGTGACTTTAACGTTATTGTGGATTATAGCATATGGTTAGGAAACCATGTTAATTCTTTGGCATTTAGTCTTTGCAATACCTCATTTTGTGCACAGCAACCGTTCATTTAAAAATTGAGAAGAGGTTGTCTCCCAGTGATTTTAAATGCAGGGGAATATTACTGGTCACTCACCATCTCCTGAACAGGTTTAAAATTGAAATCCAGGGCAACAACACGAAACATCACTGGAAAGACAAGGAACAGGGTGTTTGCATTAGCTGTAGTTTATCTGGCTGAGCATGATGTTTTGCATTCATTAGTACTCCCAGTTTCACTAGATCTCTAACAGTCCCACTTGCACAGGATGCAGGTAATAAAATGCATCTGAAGGTAAATGAATCCTACACAGACTTTGCTGAGGGGGGTTTTCCCCAGCATCGAGTTCTCACACTTTCTCGAAAGTCTTTCACGAAAGTTTGCTTCACCTCTGAGAAAGTGGATGACGAAATGAATGAGAACTGCCGTGCAGGTCATGCAGTCTCAAATGACAACCATAACTCTTTCAGTGACTGTCTGCATGATGCAGGCAAATTTGTTCCTCCTCATTTCCCCATCTCTAAAGCAGTGTTTGTTGCTTTGAACACGTAAAATTTACAAATACTAATGGAACTAGGTGAAATGCCCATTTTTCCTATTGCAGTGTAATTCTTTTTAGTTCAGTTTGTTCTCATCTTGTACATGTTTTTGCCTTACTTTCTTTTTTCTTTACAAGAGGAAAACTGAAAGGAGAACAATGAATTACTGCACAAGGAAAAACATAAAAACATGTTTCAAAAATGTCCTTACAAAGCATTACCTTTGCATCATTTAATTTAGTCTACTGCTTTCCCACCTCAAAACCAAACAATCTGACAAATAATCAAGCCATATTTGTGGGACACCTTGGTGGCACCAAATTCTGATTGGTAAGCTTTCCTTCATGCTATGTATATATGTAGATAGAACTCCTCTCTAATTAAAGTATAGCTGATCCAGTCTAATTACTATGTTATTTGGCTAACCTCTGGAACGAAGTATTCTCGTAGTGTTTCCTACAGTGTTCTAGCTGTGGGCTAGAAACCTTAAAGCCTAGAAGTGAATTAAGAAATAGATGTGGGTAAATGGTTCTTTGCATACATGGAGCTCTGTTCAATGGCCAGATGGATAAGGAAATAGCATAAGTGCAGGAAAAATAACAACATGAAAATATAAAGTCCAAAACCATCAGAACCTAGAAGGTAAATAGCATGATTTTGTCTTTAAAAACTTATAGTTCATTTTAAAATAATGAATTTGACTCTTCGTCTTTAGACTGTCTTTGATGGTGACCAGCACCACAGACAGAAGTCTGGGGGGCAGCATTGTTTCATGCCAAGCACGTAAGTAGTGATCTAATCACCTCTTTCCACTGTTGTGGCCTGACACCAGTAATGAAACAGCAGCAGTAAAAGCTCCCCTCTTCTTTCAGCGGGGAGGAAGGGATAAAGAAAATAACAGAGATCATGGGATGACAGTCTCCTGTCATCCTGAAGATGACTCTCTGAGCTCCACAGCAAACACTTGTAATGGTTTTAACAGAAACTCTGAAGAAACTGCCTAGACTGTAGCTCAGTCTGAAAAACACCTGGCAGAGAAATTCAATCTGAAGAAATTGCTTCCTAAGGGGCATGTTATAAACTAAATAGATATTCACCACTCTGTCCTGGTTTGTAGATGGGTTTGTCTGTCTGCACGAAGACAATGCTCTCCGTCTTCCAGATCATCACCGACCGCCGCTCTTCTAGGCTGACTGTGGTGCACTTGGCAGAGAAGGAAATGAAAGCCAACGGGGCAGAACTGACGGGAGGAATCTGTGAGGAAACAGAAAAACAAAGGGAGGTTGCTAGTCTGGAAGTCATTTGCTCCAGAACCTGTTGGCCTGGGCTCCTACAAAGAGACACCCGTCTCATTTCCATCACCTTCACCTCCTTCCATCACCTTTCTTGGACCTTTCTTATTTCTTATGTCTATTAAAAACGCCTCCTTGTCTGTTACTATATATGTCTCCTCTGCTTCCTTTTTCGTTCAAAAAGTCTTATTTCTTCCATTGCTTGTTCCTCTCCTGTGCTCTCTGCTCTAATTTTCGTGTCCCTCCTTACATTTCTTTTCCATTGGAACATAAATTAAAATGAATTTACCGTGAAGTTGAAGCACTGTAGACCATTGCTTGCTGTCACGGTTTTCTCAAAAATAGTGGTGTTTACAGCACCATATTCTAGGATGACTCGGACGGATATTGTCTCGTTGAGGTTAAGGAACTGGAGGCAAACCTGACCTGGAGAGTCGGTTTGGAGGACAGCAGGCACCATCAGGACATACTGCCTATGAAATCCAAACATCAAAGTGATCACATCATAGAGAAAGGAGAAACAGCCTCAACAGGATGAAACAAATACAAAGTATTGTTATTATTCAGTACCCGCTGATTAGTTTAGATTAAACACAGGACACTCTGCCAGTGCCCCTCACTCCTGCCCTGCAGCTCCCAACTAGCCCAGCCCTGGGTTCCCCACACAGCTCTGCTAGCACCCCCAACTCTCGCCCTTTTGCCCTTTATCTGAGTCCTGGACCCACCTGCTTTGAGCAAAGCACACTGCTGCTACTGATGCTATTGTCTTTTCTGACCACACACATCAACTTCTATGGAAATTCTGCTGTAGGCAGAAGGTCTGCTCTGTATTAAATGAGAACCATTCACTTGCCATCCACATTCCAGATTAACTTAGCTCTCCAGATAGAAAAGATGAGTCATGGTAATATTTAATATTAAAAGTAAAAGTAGTGGCACTAATTAGCACTGTCTTTAAAGCCTTATCATGAATACTATTAGTAATAATATGGTAGTTCTTACAGCTCAGGTTCCTTTGCAGCTGTTACATGCAGGAGAAGAAAAGCCAAAAGAAACTTCAGCCACATTTTTCTCACTGGGAGACAGAAGAAAGAGATAAGTTCTCTTCCCAAGAAACAGTTCATTGCCTGCTAGTTTAACAGCTCTGCAACATTCCTCACCAAGTGCTCCAGAGGAAAGGAGTCGGCCCTTCAACTCCTCCCTGCCTCCTTCGCTAGATGTTAGTGCCTTTATAATTGCAGCAAGGGGTGGAGATCCCAGTCTATCCTACTGCTTGCAAGAACCTCCCCTAACCCTACTGCAACCTCAACCAACCCACTGTCTTCAGGCTGTAACACTTTACTGCAGTTCTGTGAAAGTCTGCACAAAATGTCTTTAGTGGTCTTGTTTTCAAGGTGAGGGGCTTTGCTTTTTACACTGATGGTTGGTACAGCACAGAAAAGCACAAAATTACCTAAACCAGAATAAGCCTGTCAAATCAGATTGACATTTCCCCACCATTCTTGGAATTTACCATCTGGATTCACAGTCTGGGTGAAGTGGACTAACTTTCTATACTTCGACACCCCATTCTGGTTAAAATAAAGTACTGCCCTCTTTTCTCTTGCTTCATAGATATTTTGAATATTGATAAGATGGAATAATAGAGAACCCAGAGACAGAAAGAGATCTAAAAAGTCTTAATTATTTCTACCTTGGCCATTGATCACTTTGCAGTGGTGTTGAAGTTTGATTCGTTTCAGCTTGAAATTAGCCAGTCAATGGATCTGTATAAATTTGTTAGTGCCCCAGGTTTATAGTTTTTACACCTGTGTGGAAGCTAATTGGGGTTTTTTTAGGGGGAAAAAAAATCTGCTTTCAGTCAAAGACTTTATTTTAGGATAAAGAAGGATTACCTCCTTCTTTTGTTCTCTTGTGCTCTGAAGAGAAAATACAGCACTCTGTTTAGCTCCCTGGAAGAAAAGCAAAGCTGGAAAGCAGTTTTTTGATAACTGTAATTCCTTTTTTTTCCATTCATATTGATATTGGGTCTGGCTGGGATGAAGTTATGAGGTCAACTTTCTTCAGAGTAGCCTGTATGTGCTATGCTTTGCGTTTGTGGCTAGAACAGTATTCCTAACACACCAGTGTTCTGGCTATTGCTGAACAGTGCTTGTACGGTGTCAAAGCTTTCTCTCTCCCCAACCTCCCATCCAAAAGCCGGTAGGCTGGGGGTGGGCAAGAGATTGGGAGGGGACACAGCTGGGACAGCTGACCCAAACTGACCAAAGGGATATCCCATACCATATGACATCATGCTCAGCAATAAAAGGTGGGGGAAAGGAGGAGGAAGGGGGATATTCGTGGTTACGGCATCTGTCTTCCGAAGCAACTGCTATGAATACTGAGGCCCTGCTTCTCAGTCAGGGGTTGGACATCTGCCTGCCAGTGGGAAGTAGAGAATAAATTAATCTTTTTGCTTCTCTTTCACATGCATCTTTTTCTTGCCTTATTAAACTGTCTTTATCTCAACCCATGAGTCTTTTTGCCTTTCCTCTATCCCCCCATTCCCTGGCAAAGGGCAGTGAGCAAAAGGTAGGGTACGTGCTTGGCTGCTGATTGGGGTCAACTCACCATTGTATGTTATCAACACGGTTGAATTCTCTCTGAAGCCAGAGAGATAGGGCTTCAAAGGCAGAGTACCTGCATGGGAACATGCTTTCCTCTACTCTCCTGATAGCTTGTCTCTTCTTGTTTCTTGCTCGTGTGTAATGCAGGGAATGGTAGCACCTGCCACATAGGGCAGCTTTGAAACTTTCTTCACTTATGTCTCCAAATTTTCACAGCAGTATCAAACCATATGAAACTGGAACAGGGCAGCAGCAACAGACTCCAGAGGTCTCTCTGTGGCATGCTGTTGCTGCTGAGACCACAGACAAGAGTCTGATGTTCCGCTCTGAAAGCCCATCTCCCTGTCATTTCTATTAGAAAGGATGTCTACCAGCTTCTGCAGTTCAGGAGCTTGACTAGGGATCACGCTTGATTTTTCTCTGCAATGGGATACCCACACCAGGAGCTTTCAGGACCTGAAATTGACTGACAAAGACTTGAACTTGAGTTGACATTGTAAAAAAAGTAGATGATCAGTACTGCATGTTCTTGTTCTTCCTGGCTTTCTCAGGTGGTTAGGAATTTATTGCAACGTAATAAAGTATTCATCCCAAACAAGCCAATTTAATAATCATCGCAGTCCACGTACTTATGCAGTGAGAAGTTTTCTGAGGCTACTTTTGAAAGTTTAGTCAAAAGATCAAGTGGGCTAGGTGACATTCAAAGGTTGTATAAAGGAGGGTAGCTGTGTATAACTTACTGCTATAATGAGCAGTTTTTTTGGCTCAAATATATATTGGATTGTGGCTTGGGTTAGAACATCCACACTCGTATCTCCAAGAATGGGAGACCTTATTGCTCTCTACAATTACCTGAAAGGGGGTTGCAGAGAGGTGAGTGTTGGTCTCTTCTCCCAAGTGACTAGCGACAGGGCAAGAGGAAATGGCCTCAAGTTGTGCCAGGGGAGGTTCAGGCTGGATATTAGGAAAAATTTCTTTCCTGAGAGAGTTGTGAGACACTGGAACAGGCTGCCCAGGGAGGTGGTGGAGTCACCATCCCTGGAGGTGTTCAAGGAACATGTGGACGAGGCACTGTGGGACATGGTTTAGTGGGCATGGTGGTGTTGGGTTGGTGGTTGGACTTGACGATCTTACAGGTCTTTTCCAACCTCAGTGATTCTGTGATTCTGTGAACTGGCACTAGGCACAAAGTCTTCTGCGCATCTATGCCTTCTGAATGGTAACCAAATGCAGGATGAAAAGATGAAAATGATTCATGAATCCTATATCCAAATAACTCATTGTACTAGTTTAAACTCTTCACTAACCAGAATGGAAAAGGTGCATCTAGTAATGAAATAAGCAAACAAGAAACGCAATTATCTGGAACAGAGAAGTTATTGGACTAATATGTTTGCAATCAAACAAATACCCTGGATGAAAAAAAGTCACTACACCTTATCACAATAAAGGAAACTAGAGGTCAGCCCATCTTCTTGTCTCTAACATATAATCATTTGTCTTTCACAGGAAAATTAAACAGCATTCCACTTGATACAACAAAAGGATTGTTTTCAGGACAGATCTTTACAAAACCATCGACATTTGGATTTTCTGGGTTGTTTTTTTTTTGCTGTCTGCATCTCCTTGCTCTTCAAATCCCACCCATTTCGTTTAACTCATCTGTATATGTGCAAGAAGCTTGTGGAGATTGCTCTATAGGGAAATTAGAGATGTTACTTCATCACCAGGTCAAGAGACTGTATTTGGGGTTCTGTTCTTTCCTCATAGAAGAATTAATTCAGATGACTGGCACCTAAGTTAACCTCCTCCCCACACATGCTCACACAGAAGGTGTATAAGAAGCTCTCCATAGTCCGCTATCATGGAAATTTCTTGGATACAGGTCTCAAGGCTGCTGTGCTTTGTAACATGATTCCTTCCCAGGAGATTTTGGAAGAACTCGTTGATCTTTCTGGGCATGTATGAGGAACTGTGAAGTAATGTTGGAGAAATGTCTGTATATGGATGGATTATCTTGCATTCCTGACTCAAAATGAGTTGTTTTCCAGCCTAACTTTGAATGTCACCTAAGCCATAACTTCAGACTTCAGCTAGTCTTGTTTAGTAGTAGCACCACACTCAGCTAGATCTGTGTGTTTGCAGATGGAGAGCAATGAGAGGGAGCCTTGGCAACAGTAGAATAAACTGATTGATTTAGTTAACTTTGTGAAGAAACCACCCACCAACTGGGTATTGATAGCTTTCTGCCACTTGAACAGCCTTGCTGCAGGCATAGTTAGACTGTAAAAATGGTGCCTTTATGGTTTGGTTTATTTGAGGCACTGGATATGTTCTATAATTAAAAACTTATCTTTATGAATAAAAGCTGTCTTATTATGATAGACTGTAGTAATACTACTCAACTGCAAAATTTTCTTCATAGAGAACTGGTCACAGTGATTTCTGTGTCAAGGAATGACCTGACCTCAAATTTCACTCCCTATTATTGCAAAGAGCCCTATTTCTTTCCTGTGGGAGTCATAAAATGGCTCTAGGAAAATTCCGGTAGTCTCTGGAGCTCCATGTTTTCTCCTCTTTTTGCAGTATTTGCAGCTGCTCACATTTCATTTCATTATAGTACTCCTTCTTACTCTTGCAGTTTTTTGTTGTCATCACCAAACCATTCTTTGTGTTTTCTTGGAGCAGTGGAGGAGAGGAGAACGGTAATTCCGTGGGAGTTTGCACAGCCTAGCAGAGCAACTTTGGACCAGCTAGTTGAGCACTGCAGCAGGTAGTGGCATGACCTCTGGCAAAGCCCATTTGAGGAGTTCCATGATTGCTTCCCTAGCAGCACCCCAGCTGGCAGTCTGAAGCCACCTGAATATGCCTGCAAGAGCTGTAGCTGTATCCTTGTGATGTAGACACCGACACCTTTCTTGTAAATGGGTTAATTGCTGCATTCAAAGGAGGATCAACGCAAAGAAACTCAGTCATTACAGCTACAAAAAATAATTGAAAAACACTGAAGCGGTCTGTGATTTTGACTATGACTGCTTCCTATAAAACCTTCTTTAAGCAGATTAGGTTGTAACAATTTGTTTAGGCATAGTAAAGGTTGAAACGCTTGGTTTGGCCCAGGTGGTTGGGAAACAATGCTGAAACACAGTAACTGCAGGTAAAGTCCTGCTTGGTCAATAGGGTCTCCAGTCAAGCATGCAAGATTTCTTTCATTGTTCTAGGACATGTGGGCCCTGGCAAAGTTCTCTAGCAGCTCTGCGAGCTAAAAGGATGGTGAGCACATTAAAGAAAATAAGCGTATCCCTAGAGGAATAGTCACAGCTTGCAGTGATTTCGATGAGTGATGGAATTTCTTTCAACAAAACGGGGTGAGGTGGAGGGCTGCAGTTTATTTCAGTGGTCTATGATGTTTTCATTCCTGGAGAAGGCAGTGGTGTAAAAGACGGTATGGAAAGGTCAGCCAGTTGCAAGGATTCTGTTATGCCAGTGACTCGCGTGAGTGTGGATGGGTCATCCAGAAGCTATTTTCAAAACTGAGACCTTTATCCTCCTATGCGAAGAGGCTGAGGTCTGAACAGGAATCGCTTTGTGTGAGCTAAAGTATTAAGACTGTCTTTGCTGTTTTGGTGGCAAATGTGCCAGTCAAAGGTGAGTGAAGCTGGAATCTGACTCCTGTCACTGTACCTGCATAGGCCTGGGAGTGGATACTGATATACTAATGAAATTATCTTTCCTAGTTGTACACAGGTTACCTGGCAGAGCTCGGGCTAAGCTATAAATGCAGCGGCACAGTTAGGCTATCGAGTTAGTCTGCACTTCTTTTGGGAGTGCTTTGCTCTTTTACTGTCCTTGTATGGATGGGACCAAGGGTTATTCAACCCTCCTTTCTGCTTGGTCTTGATTGACAGCAGTAAGGGTTGGGTTGAAATGTAAAGAAGTCACCAATAAACCACCTGAACAAGCCCCACAAAAAATCTCTGGTACGTAGTAAGTTCATTCTTCACACTTGCAAACATAAATCAAGATTTATTAGAGGGGAGAAAGAAAATACTTAACAAGAGTTATCAAGAGGGGAACATTTGACATGTAATTCCAAAAATATAGCTAGTTAAGCCCTCTCCTCTGGTGAGACAGCTAGGCTGGCTGCATGCTCCCTCCCTAAACCTCCCATGCTAGCCATCAGCCCCTGGCTGGTACCAAGAAATCATCTTGTCTGCCAAAAGCTGATACAAGTTGCACAAGATGTTGCTGTGTATTTGCTCTCCTGGCTACCAGAAAGGTGCTTGAGGCTAAACCAGCCACCTCTAGCATGCTGAAGAATGCCAAACTCATTCTCTGCCCTTTCAGCCTCTAAGGAAAATCCTAACCCTTTGTTTCTATTTCACAGCTATGCACAAGTCTCCTCTCTCCTGAGCTGTAACTTCTGCACTCTGTAGGTAGAAGCATTTGCTTTAAGTTCGGGTGACAACGTGTGCCAGTCACATGTAGAAAGAAGTAGCTGTCTGAGGCTTTCATATTGCAATGGCTTTTCTCTGCTTTATGGAAAGCCTGCTTTTTCATTTCATTCTGCAGAAATGCCTCACAAATACATTGTAAGAACAGATTTATACGTGTTTGAGACTCCCTTAATCCCTCTTATTTTCCTCTTCTTCCCTCCACTAGTTTACAGGGAAGTAACTTTCCCTGGCTGATTGCCCTTCTTCTCTGGAGTGATTTGAGAGGGGTCATCCAGGAGTTTTGCTTCCCCTTGGGATCTCAACCATCAGGCTACAGAGCCTACAAGGGCTTTACTGACATAACTGTACCCCTCCATTCCTTTCGTGGAGCTGCAGGCACCATTGACATAATGGATCTGAACCGTCTCTCCTAACAGCAGGCTGGGCTGGCTGTGAGAAGGGAACTGTGGAGGAGTAATGTCTTTACGTGCTTCTTTGGATGTGGCTACATGAATGCAGCTTTGTGTTATGGAACTGGGCCAGATGAAATACCACTTTGCCAGGCTTTCGGCTTCATTTCTCAGACATATTTTTTGGGGAAAGGCTGTATGGCTGTTCCAGCTGCTCTGAGAAGGGAAGTATGTGTCTTGATGTAGTCACTTCAAAGTTGTAAAATGATGTTTCAGAACCAAGAGTTCATAGAAGATGAATCTGAGAAATGAGACTTGCATCATTAAGAGCAGGTGCTACCTCTTCTCATTTCTTTCAAGTCTGTCTTCTCTATAGGCATGATATTGCTACGGCTCAAACGTGAAAAAGAGCATGGCCTTAGGAGTCTCTCGCAACTGGTTGATAACACTAAATGTTGGAGGCTACAGTCCTTTTGTGAGTACGAGGGCATCACTTTGAGCTTTTTGCCATTGACCAATGTCTAGCTTCTAAATCCATTTTTTTTGTTGTTGCAAAGGCTTTTTCTTTCCACCATGACATACCAGAAATTGAACTTATTCCAGACACATTATGGGAGGCATGCAAATGCTATTCAGAGCCCGCAACTTTCTCTCCCTTTATCTGCTATTATTATCTACTTGGCAGCACAACAATACTCTTGTGTTACCCGGTATATTAATTGCGCTACTTTAAGGATGCCCCCCAGGGAGAGCCTGTTTGTGCCTTCAACCCCTGACCTTGTGCCTGAAAAGGTTTTTGGATTCATTCCCCGCCCATAAAGGCTAGTTCTGCTTCGTCTCCAGTGATAATGTATTCTGCAGCTGTATATTGAACTACTGAGCACTGTACAGAACAAGCTGGAGGATGTGTCCTTGATGAAGAGCTGTCATTCTTTATTATCGTCTATTATCTTTCTAAACAGTTGAGGCTTCCGAGTCGGCTCGGGGCAAACAAGTGGGCCTCAGGCAAACAGGGTGTCGGAGAAAGTCCTCATTGCATAGTTTTCCCTTTTAAAGAACTAGGTGTTTTTTAAGGCTACTGCCTTGTAAATGACCAGTGCTAGGCAAAACTGTCTGCTGGAGAGCACTGGGTGGAGGTGAGGGAGTGACTGGAGTGTTACACCCATGTCTAATGTCACCCCTAGTTGTAGGCGGAGGGGAGTACAAGAACTTTGCTGTTATGCGAAGCAGTGGCAGAGTCCTGGCTGTTCAATCCTTTGAGGAAAGCCTCCAGAGTCTCTCCTGTCACATTCCCATGGACTGCAGCAGATGGATCCCATAGGAACTGCTGGAAGAAGTGGAAGCAGATGGGTGACCTTTTCTCACACTGCAAGTTAAAGGGAGGATTGATTCATGGTAGTTTTAAGGTTCTCGAGCATCTTTGTAACTATAGCAATCAGACTAAGACAACATGACTCAGCTAACTTCTTTTTAAGACAGAGTGTGTCAATTGGGAACAAAACCCGATGGCATGTTTGGCTGAGCCATGGGTCCTACCAGTCCTGCGTAGGGGCTCAGCAGACTCCGAATCCTGCCAAAACCCAGGGAGGTGGAAAGGAAGATTCACACTGGCTTCCATAGGATCCAGACTCTAGAAATGGATGGGCACAGCAACACCACAGCCCATGAGAAGCGGCTCCCTGCCTGCATAGACAGAGTCTGTGTGATTTGCACTCCGGCAGCATTGGCGGCTTGGCTCTGAGTTCAGAATGCTCTAACATCGCTTGGTTAAAGATACAGTGAGGATAAAAAAGTAAAGCGGCGGTGAATCTTCTTGCTTCCTCTGACAAAAACAAAATGCAGGAGCAGCTAGGCACTGTAGGATCCCTCATATGTCCTCTTTTTATAGCCTCCAGCATGCAAGGCCTCAGCCTCAACATTACACTTTGCTGGCTTCTTGGGCACTTTGCTGGCTTTTTGATTCTTCTGGCTTCCCTGTGCTCTGGCTTTCAGTCATCTTTTTTCTTGCAGTATATACCAACAGGCTTATAGTTCTTTAAGCTATTTTGCGAGCCCTCCACTGACACTGGCAGGACTTTATGTTCCTGGAAGAGACAGAAAAGGTCCAGGTAACGCCATCACACCAGAAAAAGTCTGGAATTAGTTTGAAAAGAATTATTTAGCAAGCCTGCTAGTCATAATTTGTGTCCAAGGCTGACTACAAATCATGAAGCTTGTTTTCAGAAATGCACCTGAAGTCAGAACGTAGTGACCAGCTTGTTACTGAAATGGTTGAAAAGGTTGAAATTTTTCTGAATACCTTTGGCAATTCATTCCATCCCTTTATGTAGGGGCTGGCCTCTTCTGATAATCAAAGGTAAGAGAGTCACGTACATCCAAGAAACAAGGAAGAATCTATCTATCTCAGATAATTTTATTTAGTTTCAGTGCTCTATGTCTTCTTCCTAAGTTTCATCTAGTTCTTCCTGGGCTACATAAATATGAAAGCTAGGGGAATGTATGTTTTCACTATTCCCACTGTTTACAGGATCACGTCTCAGATCGTGCTAGTCCGTGTCATCGCTGTTTGTTTGAAGTAAAAACAGTAGGAGCGTAACTCAAACAATGCCAAGTCACTGAATCCCCTCCAAGCATTCACATCCAACCAAACCAAGTGTCAACAAGAATGAAAAAAATAACAAGACAACAATGAAAAAAGTCATGATAGATGACTACAGCAAGCAATAAAGGTTAAAGGAAAGAAAAACTGCAACTTAGTCATTGGAGACAAGTTGCAGAAACCAAGAAGAGTGAAACAGAGCAAGTAATGCTGCATATGTTTGCTCTGGGACGGGCTATTGAGCAGGGCAAATCAATTGGCCATGAGTTCAGCAGAGCCTCCGGCACTGATCAAGAGCTTCCACAAGGTGCTGAAGGTTTCATGCTGCTTGTCACTGAGTTGAAGGCATTTCTTAAAGTCTTACCTGGCAACCAGATGTTGCTGCTAAAAGGATCAGGCTGTCATTTGGGCTTTTAAACAGGCAGACCATTTCAAGGACTTGTTTTTATAGGAAAATATACATACACAGAGGACTAGTGCCTATGTTCAAACTAAAGAACTGAGTGTAAACATATTGTATTTGGCACCTAATAAGAAAATATTTGGCATTTTTGGAGAAGGGAGGTGACCCTTACCATTTTATCTGATTGATTCACATGATCCTAAAAACTCAGTATCTGAAGTTTCTGTCAATTGTTACATCTTTTCATCCTGAATTTTGACAAGAAAATCCTTTGGCTCAGGTTTTCATGTATTTATTGCAATCTCAAAGAGCAGTGAGGATTACTGCACCTTCCCAGTGCTTTAGGTGGAGAAAAGGTTTTCACAGGTGTCATTGCAGGACACAAACTGCAAAGAATGTGGAAAAGAGACTTTTTATCAACTGGGTGAGATAGGACCCGAAAGCTGCATCCTCTGTTTGTGGAAAAGGATGATATCAACATGGCTTCTACTGACTTGTCTGAAACATCAAGAGTGAGAACCCTCCCACACTCCCAAATTGATCTCTCAGGCTTATGTGGCTTTTTTAGAGATTTCTTCTTAACCTGCTCTGCATCATTTGTCTATTCTTTCCTTCACCACTCCAATTAAGATTTTCATCAGTTCTTTCCACAGGAAGGAGTTCCCCTTGGGTAAGGCAATGCTAAGGATTGGGTGGCTCAGCTGTGTGGAGAAGAGATGAAAAACATAAGGAAAGAAATTGTAGTGTACAACTGACTGAACAGTAGCAGCAAGGTGCCCACGTTTGTTACTGCACGTGATAGGTTTCTGTTGTAGTCTGCTGTGCAACATCTGATTTTTTCAAAGAATCACAGAATCATTAAGGTTGGAAAAGACCTGTAAGATCATCAGGTCCAACCACCAACCCAACACCACCATGCCCACTAAACCATGTCCCACAGTGCCACGTCCACACGTTCCTTGAACACCTCCAGGGATGGTGAGTCCACCATCATTTGCATCATTTAAAAATCAAGACTTTCTTACGGAGCTCATAAATCAATTCTAAATAAAATTGCTTAGGTAGTGACGTTGTAAGGGGGAAGAACATGAAACAGCATAACATGGAAGTAGCCAAATTTCTCAAATTTACTGCATGAGTTAGAGAAATATAAACAGATATATCACAGTGAACCCAGGCCAAACAGCCTCAAAGCTCTATTTTTACCTCTGGCAAACAAATAAAACTAAAATCTCAATGCAGTGAGAGTGTGGGACAGAGTTCAACTGGTCTGACTTGCATTGAGGTTAAGCAAACTCCTGAGTTCCTGCCTCAGCAACTTCACATGATGCAAGCTCCATGAGAAAATTTGGGTCACTTGTTGTGCTGGAGGTAAAAGAGTTATAGAGGTAAAAGAAGGCTATAAAATGCAGATTTTGCTAGATACTGTTGGCATTGTCCCAGCCACTCCCTCTCAGGCTAGTGTTTTGGAAATTTGTAGCAGAATTTAAATGCTGTGCTTTTGAAAGAATCTGCATCTCATATCAGTTTCCATCTGACCAGGCTTGCAGTTGGCCATTCACGGGAATGGCATTAAACAAAGGCTTTTGTTTAGCAGCAGGCTGAGTGTACACAGCTGAAGAAGGTGGATTGAACTAGCCTGAGTGACCCCTCTTGAAGCTCACGCAATCTTTTCTGCTGACAGGGATGGGAGAGCAAGGGGGAGTTTGCGGTCACTGAAAAGCAGCTTGGCACCTTAACATCTTCAGAACCATAGCTGATTCCTCAGCGCGTGTCCATCTGTAGCAGAAGTCACCCACAGGTCTTAGCAAACACAAAAGTATTGCTTTCATCGTGACTTTTTGGGTCAAGCATTGTGCTCGGGTGTTCTTCTGATGGGAACAGAGACGCTGGGGATAGGACCTCTGGGTTTTGAGCAGTACTGGAAGAGGTGAAAGCCACTCACCTCACGACATCCTTTTCTCAAAGTGTCATTCTTTTTTCAAGAGGTAGAAACTCTCATCAAACGCCGGAATGGAATGCATGGAATTCCACCAGAATTGTCAGGGAAGAAACTACTCCTGTCCCTCGATAAAGCAGAGCTTGAATTCAACCTAAAGAAATCAGAGAGCTCCATTCCAGTATTTCTGTCCATCCTAAGGAGAGCACCCAAAAATATTGATGGCATGACATGTGCTCATAAATGTTGTTTTATGCATCGAAGTGCCCCTTCAGGCTCGCCTTCATGCACAGTGCTACCACATGAAAAGCTGCTAAGTGCCTGATGCTTTCAAATGCCAGGCTTTGTATTTAGAAAGCTGAGAGAGATGTCAGAGCATGGGGTCAGGTTCTTAAGGCTGTTAAGGCACTTAGCTCACATCAGCCAGCATCTAAATTCACAAAGAGCCTTAGGGTCCTATGCCCAATTCCTCAGCTGTTTAAAGCAACTGTCCAGCTGCTTCCCAAGGTTTCCGAGGTCCTGGTGTTGCTGAATTGTTGAAGTCTGCTTTCTTGCCTGGACCCCAGTACCGCTCTCAAGCTGAACACCCTCCTGCTAGCTGATCTGCAGAAACTGTTCCCCTACTGTTCCCCTAAATAGGCCAGTTAACCTCCAGATTTCAGCTTGCTCATGTCTTCCCCACCCAAATTTGGGCAGAAGGATTTGGTTTTGTCTGCATCTGTTGATGTATGGCCAAGCAGAGACAGCTAGGACGTGCCCAGAGCTATTCTTTGGCCTCAGTGTATGAAACCATCTTCACAGAGAAGATTGTGGAAACGGCTGAAATTTGAGACCAAGCAGACACTGGGACCTTGTGGGGAGAGATGCTTAATTGTTTGGTAGACTGGGTTATTTTTACATCCTTCATATCTACAGAGCATAGCTCAATTTGCATACAACTACAACTTCATAGGACATGTGAGGAAATAGAAATGGATTTCCAAGGAGAAGAAAAAGAGGGACTTTCATATGACTGGAAAAGCCACAGTTCAGACCATTTCTCATTCTAGATAGTAGTTGGTATTCAGGAACCAAGGCTGTCACACGTTAAGTAAGACACATTCCCATTACCACCTCTGTGATCTGAGCAGTCAGAGGCCAGAGCTCTCCGGCTTTGTAAAGTTGGGTCAGGAACATTATAGCAATGGGAGGGAAGACTTACCCTGTTGCTGGCTTTTGGATGGAGAGAGAGAGAGACCCAAGACTTGTGACAAGAAGCCAAACTGGAGACCACAGTCGTGACCCTAAGCAGGAGCACACACAGAGGCAGGGCTGTGGTGTAAGAAGGGAAGCAGGGGTAGGGGGTGGAGTGCTGACACATTGCCTGCTCAGCTTTCTACAAAAGCTCCCAAGATTTGCAGCATGGCTCTCTGATGTAGCTGAGCTGCATACATGCCTTGCTGAAAGGGACAGTGCATTTTTTCCTGCCTGCTTCCTACTGCTTCTCTAACCTCATGGTAAGCCTGTTCAAGCAGACAGAAGAAAGAATCACAGAATCACAGAATCACTAAGGTTGGAAAAGACCTGTAAGATCATCGAGTCCAACCATTAACCAAGAAACACCACCATGCCCACTAAACCATGCCCCGCAGTGCCACGTCCACACGTTCCTTGAACACCTCCAGGGATGGTGACTCCACCACCTCCCTGGGCAGTTTATTCCAGTGTCTCACCACTCTCTCAGGAAAGAAATTTTTCCTAATATCGAGTCTAAACCTCCCCTGGCACAACGGCCATTTCCTCTTGCCCTGTCGCTAGTCACTTGGGAGAAGAGACCAACACCCGCCTCTCTGCAACCCCCTTTCATGTAATTGTAGAGAGCAATGAGATCTCCCCTCAGCCTCCTCTTCTCCAGACTGAACAACCCCAGCTCCCTCAGCTGCTCCTCATAAACATACTTTTCCCCCCTATATCTTGTCAGTTTTGGGTTGGGTCCCTATCCCTGACCTGCTCTCTCTGGGGTCAAGTTGAGCACCTCTCTAAGCGTCAGGAGAGCATGGATGGGAGCAAAGGCAGAAAAAGGTGAGCAGGACCAAGACTATGCTGTTCAGGAACACCTACCTGTTAGGCTGGCTTAACTGCAAAGTGATTTGGGGTCCCAGAGGACTGGGGTCCCATCAGTAACTTCTTTAGAAAAAGCTTCTCTTCTCTATGAAGTTGCAGCCTCCTGCCTTTGGCTTTTATCCATGAAGGCACCTGAGCAAAGGTCGGTTCACAAGGACTGTCCAAGACAAGATCAGTGACTGGTTTTGCATCCCCACAATCCCCTCACTCACAGAGGTGGCAAGGCTTGTAATGAAGGGTATTGTATTTGACTAAACCCAAGACAGCTGTAATAACCCAAATCATACTGGAGCACAGGAACCCTACTGCATGTCTGAACTTGCAGAAAACTCTGAGCAACCTGCCAAGAAACACCTGTACTGAGAGTAACAGAATGATGAGTAGGCTCCTTGTCTGTAGGTATGTGTACATATGCATATGTTAGTGTGTGACTCACAGGAGAAAACCTCCTGCAGAAAAATATTGCTTCACACAATGTGGTTGGAAGTCCAGCACATAGTCCCCAGCATTGCACTTTTGTTGGTCAGGAACAAGTGGCACATTATTGTCCTGGATGCAGCAAGAAAGGTGATGTCAGTAAGCCTTTGCTGACCTTTAAGCTTTAGATTCTGGGATCTTGTCTCAATGGAAATACTTGGTGCTAAATCATTTTACAGTTCTTTTTTAAAAGTATGTGAAAGCTGGTGAAAGACATAAAGATGAAAGGAAGTTGTTTGGGGGATGATAGATTATATTTTTACAGCTTTCCTGTAAAATGTCCTTAATTTCTTTTTCTCCCACCCCTTGAGTCTTTCCCTAGGGAACCTCCTGGATGATTGCCTTTTACAGTGCAATGAAGGACCTATGCATGATTGCTTTTGGCTGCAGGGAGAACTAACATTTAGTAAATTGTTTGGAACTACAGCAGTAAGTACAGTGCAGACCTGATGGACAGGTCTGCCTGCAGGTCTGGGTGTCTTCTGTTGCCTGAGTCATGAGTCTTGATATGCTGCTCATGGTTGTACCTCATCTTACAGAGCCCGCATCCCTCAGGCCAATCCTGAGGTCCTGGGAAGAAAGCAGGGATTCTTCCTTTGCAACTGTCTCCTGCTTTGAGTTGCAGGTTTCTACTGGGTGGTTCTGCTTAGAACAGGAGGTTTCAGTTGGTGTCCTCCACAGGTCCATTCCAAACCAATATTTATGTGCTTCTACAGCTTCCAAATTTCTTTTGCATCTTTCTGGGATTACATTGAGCCTGTGGGTCTCGGTCACAGCTGGCCCTTAGCACAAAGGTTCCTGCACTGCTCAGTGCAGTAGGATTAGTTTCACTTGAGCCATCTCTGGGCAAGCCTGACACCCTACTGAACAGTGCTCTCAGGGTTTAAGGGCTGCTCCTCTTCTACCACCTCATTGTGCTGCTGTGTGGTCTGCCTCACAGCAGGCACACTGCTGTTGAGTAAAGCCTTTGTAGGAATCAAAATCTGCTTTGAGAAGCCCATTTTCATGATAAATAAGCTAGTCTCTTCCAAGACTCTGACTAGGACTATGTCTAACACCCTGGCTGAAGAAACAGCAGCTCAGCGATATGACTCAATTGGCAGATGTCTGCTCAGGTTGTTATGGATATGTGGTTGGTTTCTGTGTCCTTCCACCAGTGTGATCTGCTCGAGATGAAAGTTGTGTCAGGTCACCGCAGACTGTGAGGGACAGTAGCCACAGTGTGTGGCTGTCTGCTGTAACCTGTTCACTGAGTGCAGAAAGCACGACAGGAAATTTCTTGTGCTTTGCCACCCCATCATAAGCTCCTTGTGGCTCTCTTCATTTTTCACTCCCTCCAAATCTTCTCTTTTTTCTCCCGCCAAGGGCTCCTTTGGATCCACCATTCCTCCCTAATCCCTTTTCAAAGAGTTTCTGTGTTACGGCTTTCTAGTTTCTCCTACCGTTAGGCTTTGGTAGCAAGCTTCCATCACACAGGCCAGGGGCCCAATCCTGTCTGTGCCACAAGATGTCACTGATGTCAGGATGTCATTGTCATTGATTGACCTGTCCAAGGCATGAATTTTTCAGCTTATGAAATACCTTACAACATCCGGTTCTAGACACAACAAGGAGTGGAGACTGGGACACACAGCATTGCCAATCAGAAGGTTTTATTACAAAGAGCAATAAAATATGAGATGTTAATCTGAAGAAAAACTTTCTGTCTAAATAGAGGCAAAAACTGCATACAAGTTGTCTTCCTGTGACTAGAATTCTGACATCTGTAAATTATTCAGTTCAATCACTGAAAAAGTTGAGGATCAAAGTAGTTTCTTCAGAATCTTCCTTCAGGATAAATGGAAAGATCAAAACAAATAAAATCTACAAAAGCAGCAGCAGCAGATTATTCTAATCTTGGATTTCTTAAGAATCTGTGGCCAAGAATACACGTTTCAGGAGTTTACCTTTATACAAAGCTCCCACTGGAATATAGGTCATGAATTTCCAAAAAGATGGATGGTCAGGGTTAACAATTGCACAGTATCTCCCTTGTTAGGAAAAGCACTTTATCTGGAGTTTCTGATCCACACTGACCCCAAGCTCTTTTGAAGTGTGGGCCAGAATGGGTCATTCTGATCTACTGCAATTTGGGATTTGCTTATTCCTGATTCTTCTACGTGCTTTTCATTGCCCTCCCAGAAACAACCAAGTCTCTTATCCTCTTCTTCCTCTACAAATGCTTGCCTGATACCTTCTGAACCATTACCTCTTCTGGCACATCTCTGATTTCAGTTTGAAGGTGGGGAGCAGGGTGTTTTGTATTCTGCAAGGGCATATTCATCTGGAAAGAAGAAAGGAAGATGACATTTGCATGAGAGTGAGAAATCATTCTGACCCCAGTCCATGTACACCTTTGATTAACACATTATGAACCAGAAAACATCTGAGAGATTTTTGTGGTTGTCTTCCAGTTGTCAAGGCACCCAGTTGCAGGGGTGCACAGTCAGAGCCCAGTGCACTCCTCTGGTCGTGTTTGTCAGGACACATCATTGCTGTGACGGCGCAGGATGTGGATCAGGTGGCAGAACATGCACTCCAGGGTCAATTCTCTGGATACTGCTGCTCATCTGCTAGGATGCAGTTCCCAAAGGTTGTGCCAAGCTTGAGAAAAGCATGGGGGAACCTGAGCTGCAGTTTTGGTAACATAAATTCCACAACTGGATAATGGCTGATGCAATTTTTTCCTTGAGGCCAGACTGAGAAAGGTGATCGGGCATTTAATTTTCTAGTGAGGTGCTTAAACTCCTGTTGGGTTCAGTGGGACTGTCATCTCTACTCAAGTATTTAAATTCCACTAAGGAACAGTTCTGTGACTGCAGCCTGCTATGGCAATATAACACAAAAATACGAGATAAGCCACATCAGGGAAGTCAGGAACACTGCTGTTTTGAGTTATTGATTTTAACCATTGTGGTCAAACTGTAGAAAGTAAGTGGAACCACACTTCTTTCTGTATGTAGTTTGTAAGAAAGCAACTCTTGATGTATAACTTTCTAATCTGTTTTATGTTGAAATGAAGCAAGAAATGAAAAGAGAGGGGGACAGAAACTGTCTATGCCTCTGCAAACCCTTTGCAGTCTTTTTATCAAAAGCAGCAGAACTGCTAGCTTGCTCTGCATTTGTCTCTCCTGAGAAACAAAGGCAGCAAATGGAGAAAAGTGAAGAGAAGCTTGCACAGAGAGAACAAGGGAAAATCCACTGTCCGCACCTTGTAAATGCTGAGATCAAATACCTTGATTTTGCAGGTTTTGCTCCAGCCTACTGAGGTCACCTACCTGTTTCGTAGTAATCGTACATATGTACTGGCACTGGTTTAATATCTGAGACAGGCAGGCTTTGCTCCACACTGAAGGAGAAGCTGATTTCCTTCTGGGAGACCTGGAAATGGCAAGACAAGAAAATGCATCAGACTTTTTTCTTTTTGTATCTACCCCCGAGGCTAAGGTTGAACAGATGCATTTCTGGGTTGGACTGGGTGACAAAGTGCTATTCTACAGTTCTCTCCAGATTGTAAACTTGATGTCAGATCAGATAATTGTTTAAAAGCTGTTGCTAAATTTGTTTTGTTGCTAAAGTTGTGTGGTTTTTTCTTTCTTCCTCTTCATATTTCCATTGCCAGTTACCCCAACCATTCCCATTACTGCGGCTTTCAGCACATCAGCATTCATCCTCTCCCTGAAAGTTGCTGTTAGTTTCTTTCCTTGCCTTTTCCCAGCTAAAATCACCTTCAGCATCCCTATGGTTCTTCTCCCCACTTTTCTCTCTTTAATCACATTGAACTCAAGATCCCCATCCTCCCCTGAGTTCCTTATTCCACACTCTTGCAGTCAAATGTCCCAAACTTTCCTCCTTGCTCATCTTCCTCAGCTTCAAGCTTTCCCCTGCATGCCTGGGACTGTGCCCCTGCTCTCTTCTCCCTTTGTCCTTGTTTTTGTCTTGCTGATCTCTTTATAGGAATGGAGCCATGGACAGGGGCTCTGGAGAACTTTCTGCATCACTGGTGCCTTGCTGGGTAAACTTCTCATGTCTCAACATCTCAGCTTCCCTGTGAATTCAGAATACTGACTCCAATCCTCTTTATTAGATCCTCAGAGACCAACTAATAAAAATCAGTGTTTGAGAGGTAGATATTATTACTATTTATTTTTGCTTCCTCTCTCCTTCCCTTCTTGGTATTTTAAGATCCCTTGTGTTTTGATTTTCATCTTTGTCCTCTCTCGTTCCCTTTATTAATGTCAGTGGTGTGGGAGGGCTATTATTTTCATAGAGAAATCTCTCTGAAAGGGAGGGAGTGTAAAACACTCTCTGATCAACTGATGAAAGCATCGCTTAGAGGCTGAAGAATATTATGTAGACTGTGAACTTTTGCAATATGGAATGCAACTTAGCTATGTTTGTGAAATGCTATTTAATCATACAGCATTCTTCAGAAAAAGTGATAAGAAATATGTATCTCCTCAGTGTAGACTACAACTGCTGTGTATATATATTTGATGTTGGACTGAGTGAAGTCGCTTTATGTTTTTAAGACATGTGTATTGCTAATCTGCTATTAATGAGATTATTCTTTCAACTGTTTTAAACTTCCAGTTTAATAAAACCAAAAAGGAACCTCCCAAACTTACCTTCTGAAGGTAGAAGAGGATGTGGTTGTTCTTGATGTCTACGCGATCCACAACAGAATTCCTGTACTGAAGCTTTAAATAAGGCAAATGATAGCAATGTTAATATAGGAGACTTGCCAAGGAGACTTACAAATAACTATTCGATAGCAAAATGTCTAAAGTGGCTGCCATGCTCCTGTTGTGCCACCCTGACATCTCGTGGCCAAAATAGGAAATGGAAGTTGAGTATTTTCATAACATGATGAGTGCAAACCAATCACAATGAAAAATGGTTTTACTGGTCAGCTTTGCTGTGTGTGACTTTCATCATTAACTGGAGTGCTTTCATATCAAAGAGAATTCACAATTACACGACTATTTCTGCAGCTCAAGCTGACTCACTTTCTAGTGCATTCTATATTTTAAGAACCAAAAGTTTAAAAAAGTTTTTTGTGCATGAGCAAAATTATTTTACTATAAAAATACACAAAAATAAGATATTTCACTTGTTAAAAAACAGCTATTTTTTTCCCCCATATATATAAAGGAGTACATATAAAGTACGTATAAGCACATAAAGTATATATAAAGTACACATAAAGAGGAGTAGGATGCCAAACAGTGTAACATCTCAATGGAAAAATCTTCCAAAGGAAAGTTATGAATTTTGTACAGTTCTAGTAAAAAAAGAAATTCATACTTGAATGCTGAATGGTTATAAATGCACCTAGCTATAAGTAGACTCTACAACAAATTGCATCCTTCTTTTCATCCTTTTGAAGATTAAGGCTCACGACTTGAAGATAATGCATCTGTTGCAGAACCTAAATTGCAGTAGGATCTGAAATGAAGTGCTTATCAATGCTCTTCCCAGAATTGTCATCACTGTGACCAAATTTCTGCATAATAAAGGAAGAACAATACCCACTTTTTCTTTCTTTGTTAAACTGCGCCGTAGAGGAAGGAATAACTGTGTCAAAGGGATAACATTGCAAAATGCCCATTTGAGCAATTTAACTATGACAGAAGTATTTCTTACATAGATTCTGTTAGGTTGTGTGATTAAAGGCTCATCCACACCAACACAGAGGAGCACAGAGGAACAAGGGCAGGTGGTGAAACCCCAGTAACCTGAGCAGAGCCACCTGAGCACCCTGACCTGGCTCCCTCCAGGGCTGCCACAGGGCAGTGACCAGCCCCATTTTTGGGGAGTGAGACCCATCGGGTGAGTCAACAGCAGAGTATCCCTGGATCACCCTGCTGACTTAAGGGGAATGCTGCCTACAAGGGCATGGGGCTGAGTATGGGATGCTGTCACTCGAGAAACAGGATGTTTAGGAGAAGAACCAGAAGTAGCAAAGGGAGGGATAAAGTCTGACTGGGAGGAAAAAGGGTGGGAAAATGGGATAAAAGGGTGGGAAAATGGGATAAAAGGGGACGGTCGCATGTAAACAGGTTGGTGGTCAGTACACTTGTCTGGCCATGCCCTGCACCTGGTCACCACAGTCTCTCCTCTCTTCTTATTAAAATCTGTTCCTGATTATTTTCCTGGGTGAGGGGCTCTCTGTTCTGTGTGCACGTGTGTGTATGGAGTGCAAGCCACTGAAGAGAGGACCACAGATCACAGGGACCATGTGTCCGGGGTGCCAGCATCTTGAAAGACCGGACTTCAGGCCTGTTGTGTGTGGGTGTCAGTGGGTGGTCGCTGGTGAATATAAAGCTGGACTAGCTGGTGAGTAAGTTAAGTGGCTTGGCAGCCACCTACTGAAGGAGGCATAAGTCTGGGGCAAATACTGAAGATACCAGAGGATCTGAGCTGGCTATGGGAGGGACCAGGAGGTGCAAGTCTGTTACTGGGGAGACCATAAGGTCTTGGGGGCAGATACCAGTCAGGCCATTGGGCTGGACCAGCTAGCGGAGACTCATTTGTGTGTGTGTGTGTGTGTGTGTGTGTGTCTGCGTAAGGCGACTGGGGATCCAAACCCAGCTGCTGCAGAGACTATTTTTATCAACTTCCTATGTTTTCAGGGTTTACCATTCACTTTGCTCCCATTCTTTACCTTTTCCAGGGACGATCTTACAGGAACAAAACCTGAGAGCATCTTCACATCAATAATAGCCATGTTGGAGACTTTGCGGTTTCCTGTGTAACTAAAATGAGAAAAGTTCTGTTAGTCTGGTCTGCAAATAGAGAGGAGACCAGTGAATGACATTTTCATCTCCCAATGATTCCATTTGTCTTCCTGCAGCTGCACAGTAGCAGTTAATTGCCTGTATTTAAATCCTGCCTTGGATGCTTTACCAAACTGCGAATGCAAGGAGGTAGGTCAATAAGTGGAAGTTACCTGGCGGAGAGGACAAGGTCAAACTTTGGTGGGAAGTTGCTTGTGCAGGATACATTGGCTGGCTGTACACAGAGAGAAAATCCTGCAACTTTTTTTGGCAAATGGATGTTGTATCTCAGGGTGGTCTAAAAGAGATGGGAAGTGCGAGATGGTCACAGACTTATAGGCTTTTGTGGCTTTGGCATGAGGTATGGAGGGGAATGAGGTATAGAGGACCCCCTGCTCACTTACCTGCAGGTAGACACAGCCAGTGCCATTCACTTCCACACTATAATTCCCTGGAATAGTGGGTAAGGAAGCCTGCTGCAGTAAGAAGCGGTTCTTGTTATTCACCTGGAAAGTCTTACTGGGGGACTCCATGAAGTTGACTTTGACTGTGTTAAGACTTTGTTTAGAGAAGGTGAGGTATCCATACTGGGCTAAAGCTTGGATAGCAACAACAGTGTCCTGAAAAGAAGAACATGATCCCTAATTAGATAGATACCCAGCTGTAAGATGGTGTGTGAGATTAGCACAGCACCTATTTCCCTGATGCTTTGTCAGTGCTAATAAATGGAGGGGGATTTTGTGAAGAGCTAAGGAGACAAGATGCAATTTCTGGGGCAATAGCTTTGAATTATCCCAGAAAACCTGGGATAATGCTGTGTCAACAGTGACTGCTGTCTAGTGCTAACTTGAAACTCAGGTAAATTCCCATTTCCTAAAGCTAAAATATGTATGAAGCTGCCTATGAAGAGCCTGATGTGCCCTGGCAAGGAGACTTATGCGAGCACTGTTTATCAAATACTATTCAAACGAATACGCAGTCAGGAAGATACGTCATACTATCGAGATCCAGCTTGCAGGCTGGACTGCTCCCAGAAGCTTTCTTTTTACCGCACCCAGTTGTTACCTGGCTGGAGGAGAAACCGCCATACGGGTTCTGTTGCTTGACAAGCCAGTGCACAATGCGAGAAATGTAAGTTAAGTCTTCTGGAGTGAGTTTGGCTTTGTTGAGCAAAGCCAGGAGCACATAGCTGGTCATTTCAATCTCAGCAGAAGGGGCACGGGAATAGAAGACAGGGAAATGATCTGCTGGTGGCTTATTTTGTCTCTGCCAATGAACTGAACCACCTGAAAAGAGAAAAGTGGGGTGTAAAAAGCATGGAAAAATGACTTGCTGGTTAATTCACTACAGTATCACGTGGGAAAAAGGCACAAAATCCCCTCTCTGCCTTTACCCAAAAGCTTTTTCAGCCATCAGTGTCCTGAACTGGGTAAGTTTTAGTTCCAGGATGGAAAATAAAACAGGAAGGGAGGGAAAGGGAATTAATAAAAGAGGGCCGTATAAGTCAAAGAGGGGTTGAAGTGAAGGCAGTGCAGCAGAAGGATGCTAAGGCAGTCGCGGACAGGAGCACATGACATAGTCAAGGGAATGGGGTTTGTTCAGCAGGTAGAAGAGCAGGCTAATGGGGAAACTAGGTACAATCTTCCACTACCTTGGACTGAGAGTTCCAGGGGTCTCTTCCCACCTACATTATTTCGTAATTCTAAGAAAATCAGGCCACAGACCAACCTTCTGTGAAGCCAAATGTGACAGACAGAGAAGTTCATAGAGATCAATTCAGTAGCATAGCAGGCATGAAATGGAAAGGGAGCAGCATGAATGACAAAACTGTTCATGAAAATAGCTTACATCATACCACAGGCCATTCCAGCAGCTGTATTGCCCGTATCATGGCCATACTGCACTTACCATCTCTGGTAGCTGTATTGTCCAGCTTCTCAAGGAAGAATTGGCGTCTTTCCTTTTTGTCAGCCAAGCCATAAGCATAGGCAAAGAGGGCCTGGTTATACAGGTTGTGGACCCCATTGCCAAATGCAGTCTCCAAACAGTTCATGCCACTCTGAATGACAGGATGCTAGGAATGCAAAACATAGTAGAGTTGTCAGGTACTTGGATTTGTGTCTCAGCTTCTCTTTAAATACTTCCAGCACTGCTTAAGCTGCCGTCACTGACCCTTCATGCTAAAAATATACATGATCAATGGCACGTTTAAGCGCCTACAGTGTGTATCCTGTAAAAAATGTCCTTCCAGTGGTGCTGCTTTCTTTCTGCATTTATTTAGAGGCAGTATGGCTGGACTAACAGAGCACTGGTTCTTTTGCAGGTGAATACTTTGTCCCTTGGTTGCTTTAGCTCTAAAATGTGGATTCTTTTACAGAACTATGTAAAGCGTATGGAGACCTCTTGATGAAGCAGGTTCTCTCAGATGGATGTTATTACTCATTTGCTAGCTGTAGCTTCAGCCCTTTTAGCCTTATAATCCCTGTGAGCTCTACTTCAGCTCAGACATCACCAGCATGCTACTAACCATGCCCTGTCTGTGCAGCTTCACTTATAGAGGTGGCACCAGGTTTTGGAGCTTCTTATGAAGATATTTGGAACTAAATTCATGTTGCTGAAGAACTGTTTGATTCCACACAATCTTTTTATCCTGCCGGTGTCAGGTACTTAAATGATGCCCCATACCACAGTATCTGAGGGACCTGCAAAATTCAGCATGCCTAGAAAATATTTGTCAGATTGGGAACAATTCTCATCTTCCCCATTTTACAAAGAACAAAAAAATCAGCAAAACAACAGGGTCTCAAGAATATGCAGAAAGTGTATTACAGACAACAGAACCCCGCTCTCACTCCCCCGTGCCTAGCAAGTATTCCAACCAGCAGCTCATTGTTTCCTTCCGTTATTAACAATGACATAGGGAAATGGAAACACAGCTTGGATCTAAATGCACAGAGAGAGTTTGTAGGACTAAAGATTTGGATAGCTTGGACTTTGGACTGGGCAAATTCAGAGAAAATTCCAAACTGGACTCTGGATGGAGCTGGCAAATGCAGTCTGGATTTTGCACCTATATAGACTATCATTGTTTGACACAACTAGATTCCTCGGGGATTTTTCAAATAAATCCATAGTGAGTGGATACATAACTGATTTGTAACAGTCATGGCAATGGCAGGGTTCTGGAACCAGATTTCCTCAGCTGACCCTACTGTCCTAAAATCAGTATTTACCACATTGTTAAAGAATACGGATGTGAGGACTATGACTTGTGCACTGTTTGACAAATGGCTGACTGGACTAATAGAGCATAACAGCATCAAATACCTACCGCAGCAGAGTGTCCAGCCTCCAGCAATGCTGCGACAACATAGGCTGTGAGTGAGTATTCACCGTCTTCTCCACCCTGAAGAAAAAACAAGCAAAGAACAGGTCAGTACAGATGTCCTAGAAAGAAATAAAATATGAATCAAATCATAGTTCAGATATGAGTTAGATTTGAGATCAGATGTAATTTCTGTCTCCCTGTGTGCACAGGAACAAGAAGGATCAAGTTCACTCAGGATAAAGCCAAAATTATTTCATGCATTTTCTTGGCTTTTGCGCATATGCCATAAAGCACATTACAGCCTGTGGCTGAACACATAATGCAGTGGTGGAAAATAAAATCTGAGACTTCTGACTCAGAAAGTTCTGCTTTTTTCTACCTCATCGTCAATAGCAGACATAAGAGTCATGCCCTGCTTGTATATGAGAGACACGAGAGAACAGTACTAGGACAAGTAAGGGTGTGGTGATAAGCTTGCATCTGGCAGAAATGATCCAAATCAATCCCAATGCCAAGACTGGAAGTTTGGGACTATACTTCTCTCAGTTACCTTCAAAGCATTGTTGAAATGTGACCCAGCATTTTCAAAGCAGCCATCTGACTTCTGCTTGCTCGCCAGCCAGATCAAAGATTGAGACTGGACGTTGTCATCAATGTAGATGTAGCGTCTGGCTTGTGCAAATGACTTGTACACAAAGGCGGTGAGCCTGCAAGTGAGCCAGGAACAGAAAGCAGGTAAGGTGTGAACAAGACCAAGAAGTTTTAGCAGCAACTGGATATGCATAGAAAATGACATAAAATGAACTCCATAATAGCTGAGGTAAAAGAAACAAGTGTTTTGTAAGTTTTAAATACAATAGTTAAAATCCTGATATTAAAAACTGAGGTTTCTCCATTACTGAGCTGAAACCATTCTTTCAGAGCAGGGGTAAAGTATAGATACAGCTTGATGATTGATGATAGTAATTTCTAATCTTAATTAATAGAATTATGAAATAAACTAGGTGGGAAGGGAGCTCTGGAGTTCTCCAGTCCAACCACCTGCTTCAACTATGGCCAACTTCAAAGCTCAGTCAGGTTGCTCAGTCTCCTGTCTGATCACGTTGTGAAAATCTCCAGGGATAGAGACACCCACATCTGCTCTGGGCATTTGTCTCAGTGCTGCAGCCTTCTCCTGGGGAAGATTATTTTTTTTCCTTCTACCCAGTTGGAGTTTTCCCTGTTGCAACTTCAGTAAGGACAGACTCTTGTCTTTACCCTGTGCATCCCTGACAAGAGTCTGTCTCTGTCTTTTCTACAGTCCTCATCTAGGTAGCGGAAAGCTTTACATAGGTTCCCCATTAACCTCCTCTTCTACAGGCTGAACAAACACAGTTCCTTCAGCCTCCTCTTGAACATTACGTACTCCAGCCCCCAATCATCTTATCACCCTTTTGTTGCACTCTCCCCAGTTTATTAATCTCTCCTTTACTAGGGGATCCAAATGAATTGAGCTATGTCCATTTAGTCTATTAAAAATAAGAAGCACTTAATACTTTGATCATTTTTCAAAGCCTAAAGATCCTGCAATAGGGAAATAGAAAGTGTCATCACTTACCATACACTCCCTTCCCTATCTCGTCTCCCAAAGGAGCTGTAGGATCCATCTTGGTGTTTGTATGATAGCTGTTTTTGGTACCCTGAAAACACAATAAAGAGGACATATTTTCTAATCACAGAAAAGGACTAGTTCTGCTGTTTATTCAACTGAAGCAGTAAGAATTTTGGATTTAATATTAATTAATGTATGTCTGGTGGATAACATCAGCCACTACGAATTCTAGCTGCTTTTGCTCCTGGAAGTATGTCTTGCTTCTTTGGGGTGCTGTCATTGCCTGCTCCTATGCAATAAACGTGGTGCTTGAGTTCAGAGATGAGTGTTCACCATGTAGAGCTTTGGAGTTCAATGCACACAATCACAATATTAGATGGAAGAATCTGAAAACCTCTCACCTGTGGATAAATATCCAGTACCCTTGACTCTAATCTCTTCAGTCAGCTGCCCAGTCTTGTTCAGATAATCCAGGGCATAGATGTTGGGTGTGAACAAGGCCATGTTCTGTTCTCCACAGCCATAAGGCATATGGAGGAGGTTCTCCATGTTCCTCAGGGCTGTACCCAAAATGTCTCCTGAAGAATGAAAGATATAAGAAGTCAGTACAGTTCAAATATATTTTTATTACACAGCATCATACATTGCTTTATATTACCTTATTATGAACCCAAGGGCAAGACAAATATAGAGTAATCACAGTAACCAAAGTCACAGCTTAGAAGAAAGGTTGAAATGTCCCCCCCCTGTTTTTTTTATTTGATGCTGGACACCTGGGAGAAACTCGGAATTTGAGAAAAAACTGAACGCCAATACCAGCTGGCATGGGTTCTGAGAAACAGCTATGAACGCTTAGAAGAGTTAGACTTCTCTGCCCTTTACAACCTCCTTCCTGTTTTGTGTGTACATGTGAGAATGATGTGTGGGGTATGACACCGATGGGCTACAGAGGCTGTATCGCACTGTATCAGCACACCTCACACTGACCCAGGCATGCAAAACAACTGTGTTTAGAAAGCAATCTGAGTTCAGAACCTCAAAAAATTTACACTGAAGAGAACTGTCAGTCTTAATAATGACTTTAAGTTTAGTAGAGTTGAATGGGACCTGAAAGTCTTATTCTACGGGAACTTATCCACTGGCAAATGTTTTTCATTATGTGAAAGCAACAATTTGAAATTATGCAGTCAGCAAAGTTCTGAAGTCTTCTTTCCAAGAAATGAAAATAAATTTTTTCAAAGAAGTCTGCCTTATCTTACTTTTCAGCTGAATTAACTGTTTTACTATACAGAACAGGATACGCTAATTCAGTATAATCTGAAATGTAATATAAGTTGAAATAATTTGACTATTTTGTCCTCTTGATAGGAGAGAATTCCGAGCAACTTTTGCCTTTCACTGCCATTTTGCAGAGTAGGAAATGTTTCCTCTAAAATCAAGATAATTTCCTCAACTTTACATGAGTTTTGCACATGTATACATGATGGCTCTTGGTGCAACACAAGAGAAATGCCATTTACTTGTCGTTTTAGTCTAAGTACTAAACTTACCAATCACAGAAAAATAAGCTCTGGCTGATCCCTGCACTAGGTTTCTTGGCAGGCTGAGAGACACTGGTTCAGAAGTTCGTATGCCTGATGAGAAGATGTAACAATGAGAAGGGTTAAAATCATCTTTTTTCCAGAAGTCTTCACTTTGTAGTACTTTGTACTAGAGTGACCCCTATGATCTGCAGTCTGGGTAAAGAAAATGCTGCAGAGACTTGCCCAATGAGTCAAAGGTATCTCTGAAAATCCTGAATTGTAGCCCAGCACCTTGACCATGAGACCCTTTTTCCTCCCTGGAAGGGTCTCTGGTTTTGTAGGACAAAACCTACAAGACAGTGAAGCAGTTCCACTGACTCCCTGGACCGAATGAACGAACTTGCCTTACCTTTTGTACAGACGAGGGAGCTCTGAGTCAATTCCTTTCTAACACCTTCAGGCTGTTTGATTGCAGGGAAGTGGTCAGGAAGAGGAAGAAAAGTGTAGAACATCACCATGGAACCGTGACAATTTAATGGTGTAAAACAGTGTGTGGATGTGGCTATCCAGACCGTGCACCCCTTGTACCCAGTCCTACCCTATCTCCACGAGAATATCTCTTGGTCCATGGCTCCCTCTCTCTTTTACCCAACACCCTCTCCAGAGCACCTTCCTTCTTAGAAAGCAGTTATAAAATAGACATTTCCAGCCTCTGAGAGGGACTCTGTCCAACTGAGCCTATGTGGCTGCTGCTTTATGATACTCAAGATAAATCCTTTTCCTTTTATATCTGCTCTCCACCCATCTCCCCAGTATTAGAGTCCCAGGCTAAAGGCACTTATAGGTAGGGTATGGAATCTCCTCCTTTCTGGCTACATCTCTACTGACATCCGTGGGGTGTCAGGGAATGTATGTTCATGGTCCCAGGAAGGAGACGGTGGCAGGAAGACAGTGGATGCCACTGATTGTTGTGATTTACACTCTCATTTTCACGTGGACAAGCCTACTGTACACAGCTCCAGCTGTGTCAGCTGCCTTGCCTCCTCACACCAGCTAACTGCTTCTAACCCACAGCTATAGGAATTGCAGTTTCCACGAAGCAGAAAGCGCGTGCAGATTTCCTACTGTACCTCAACAAGCAGGGTTTGAATGAGGGTGTCCTTGCGAATTGTCTCCCCTTCTGGCCATGTGCTGTTTCCAGTGCCACTGGTATTCAGTTTGGCCTCAGCGGTAATCGTGAATTTCACCTCACCTGGAAAGTCACCCGCCAACCCCAGAAAAGAAAGTCATCTTCAATGTCTACAGTTACCCCTGGTTTTCACTGCCTCTTCTAGGCTGATGGACTGCTGAGAAATGTATTCTCTCTGAAGGCAGCTCAGTAGAAACAAATTTCACAAAGGCTCCACGTGGCAAGGAGTCCTAGCATGAGCAACGAAATAGGGGTGATCCTAGCCAAAAAACTGATAGTACTCACTACCAGCTTCCACCTCTTCTGAGCCTTGTGCTGAGTTTTCTCTGGCCTAGGGCACTGTTGCAATCGTTATAGCTCTGCTGCCTCTTTCCTTCAGCTGGAATTTGTTAACTGAGGAGCAACAACTTGGTGTTAGCAGCACTGAGGAGCAACCCTGATGTGAGCAGCTTTGCAGGCATTGCTCACTTCACCCCTGCAATCATTGCAAACTGGACATCCAAAGGAGTTTTTTTAACTTGGAACAAAATGCATTATTATCAGAGTCACCAGGGAGAGACAGCAGCTTTCTTTTCTTCAGCTCTGCAGTATTATTTCACTGCACGTCCAGTTTTCACCTCACTACAACTTCGCATCTTTCTCAGTGAGTTTGAAGGAAATCAGTCATATTGACTATAGGGTTTTAGAAACAACGTTTTAAAGAAAAGGTCCACCTGTGGTTCATTTTGGGAAGAATCTTTGCTACTTAAAAGCTTTTTGTAGTTCAACTTTTGGGGCACTAACACGTGCAAGCTGTTGTAACTGCTTTGTTTAAAAGACAATGTTGACTTGAAGGCAGCGTGAATTAACACAGCTGTAAAATTGGGGAGGAGCAATGTCCTCTTGTGCTGGTTGTCCTTTTTGCCTGCTGAGAATCCAGTCCAAAATTATTAGCAAATTTTATTCTTACTGAATACAGCTGATTAGGCGCAAAACTGTCAGCTGAAATGTTGCAAGACACATGAAATCCTGCCAGCATTTCATACATAATGTGGCAAGTGAAGAGTTTTTCCTAAAATGGCCAGGAAGTGGACCACTGAAAATCAGAAGAAATAAAACACCAGAACAATTCACCACTCATTCAGTGCATCTAAGGGAACTTCAGCAGAGATCCAATACTAAATTTGTGGAGCAATTAATGGAGCTGTCCAGAAATGCCTGCTTGTGGATTATTGATGCTACATTAAAGGGTGGGAGTCACAGAGGTAGAAAGATCAAACAGGGATGTATCGAGGTGATGAAAAGACAAACTTACCGAGTTTGTAGGGACTAACAGCCCAAATATAGGTTTTTCTTTCATTGGCACACACCCTCGCTGTGTTGCCCTCTGGTGAAAGGATTTCTGCCTTGTAGTCACTCGACTTTGCCAGTATGGCACTGATCTGAGATGAAGAGAGAAGGAGAAAGATTATAAATGAAGTAAGTTGCACCTAAAGTCCGGCTGCAGGGCAAGGGAGACTTGCTGGAGAAGCTATTTGTCATCTGAATCTGTGGGATGGTACCAGGACAGAAGGATGGGGCATTTCGCTGAGGAAGTGGCAAACCTGTCTCTTTTCTGCCCACTGTTAGTGTCTGTTTGTTGACCAAGGTGTCTGGGCTCATTAGTCAAATCTTCTTATGAGTTACTGCTATGTACAACACACTCAGTATGTATTGTGTTTTACACAGCACAGTACCCATACCCTCTACTCAAGCTCCTCCTTCAGGAGCAAAAAAAAGAACTAAATTATGTAGGTATAAGGAGCAAGTTCTTATCTTCTGTGGACCAGCCACAGTGATCATTGGCCACATTTTCATAATGTTATAACACAGGGACAGGTCCAGGAAGAGAGGGTGAGAGAGTAATGCATCAGGCTAAAGCGTAAGTTAAACACTTATTTCTGCATTTCTGATGCATTATGCAGGAGAATGCTGGGATCTCTGGGAAATAGACAAACCATGTAGGAAGTAAAAGGGAACTTGATATACCTGGATGCATTTGTTGAGGTAGTTGAAGACATTGGCTATTAAATTAAATTTTTCCCCTCGAATGACAGAGTATGGCAAGGTGAGATCCACAAAGAATGGTTGGAATGCTGTCAGTGAAACAGGTGAGGAGATGCCAAACCCAACATCATCCTGCACACAGAAAGCACTGGCTTTCCATTCTGTGATGGTGTCAGGAATGGTGTAAAAGATATTGGCCTCTCCGTTGGAACTGAGGAAAATACGAAAAACAGAATGAGAAATGATCTTTGCCATTTTCAAGCCAAATTATAGGATAGGCTCTCTGCTGGAATTAGTATTTCTGTTTTCATCTCACTTTCTGCAAGATATCTCTCCATACTTAAAAAGATGGAAGTAAAGATGAAGGTGCTGGTGAACTACATGTTAAAAAGTACTTGGAAGAATACTCAGCTTTTTTAGTTTAGGAATACCATTTGCTTAAATACCATAATGCCCAATGCCCATACAGATTAGAACCAATAAATTTGGATTAATGTTCTAGAACAGTCCCTGGATGCATAGTTAAGATGGAGATACTCTCGTTGCAGTTGCTATGGCAGCCTGGAAAGAAAAACAAAATAAACTGATTTTTCTGCTGCTTAATTAAAAAATATGATGGAAATTAACAAGGTTTGCGCTTTCCTAAACAAATGCTCTTATTTTACTCTTAGCCCTTATTCTTTCTCCCCATCAGAAGGACAGGGAGCAGAGCACAGAGCAAATTCACAGTTCAGGTAGGTTTGACACTGTGTACAAGGTTGGGAGCTCAACAGTCATTGAGCAAGATGGGAAAAGGAGACCCGCACCTACAAAGCAGCCATATGTTCCACAGTTTCTTCCCAGAATTCATTTCAGCAACATGTATCAACTCAAAAATCCGCATGAGAGGTAAGAAGTGAAGATAAAAATACTCACTTGGTATGAACCAGATGCCAAATCCAGGTCTCAGGGAAGAATTTCCGAACAGTGTTAACACCACTCCGAAGAATACTTGACTCTACTAGAAGATTGTGTATGGTTAGAGTATAATACTAGAGAAGTCAGGCCAGAAGAATCTGAACTGCTCTCAGACATGTTCAACACCATAAACAAACACTAAGTATTCCATTTGAGCATTTTTCCATTCTTTTTCACATAAAAAAGGAAAATTCTAACAGATATAAGGTACAAGAAGAAACAATTTCTTAACTATTCTTGTTTCCCATGGGAAAATACTAGAAAATGTAACTATTTCACAAGAAATTTCACTTTATGTCATACTGAAAGGTCTCATAATCCAGTTAGAAAGGCATGTTCCCTGTCCTCTACCACTAGCTCCCTTCCATTTGCAAATGGGCAATGGTAGCCAGTATTGTCACCAAAGCTTATAATGCATTACAAATCTCCCTGAGAACACAATCATTTTTACCCTGTTCAGTAACCAAAACTGGAGCTGAACATCCAGTCCATTGGAAAAATACTTTTGTTCATATAGTCAAACTACAGGTCTGATATGAGGAACCAAGCTCCCTTTCCAGTTTTGCCAGGGACTCAATTGTGATGTCCAACAACTCGTTTAGCATGGAGGTACCTCAGATTTCCTAGCCATATCATGGAAATAACAATACTTCCTTCTTTTGTTGGACTTAGAATCACAGAATCATTGGAAAAAATCTAGGTTGAGAGGAACTTCTGGAATTCTCTAGTCCAATCTCCTTAAAGTAGGACTAACTTCAAAGTCAGATCATGTTGCTCAAGGGTCTTGTCCATCTCAGTTTTGAAAACCTGCAGCAGTGGAGATTCCAAAACCTCCTGGAGAACCTCTTTGAGTGTAGCACAACTCTCATGGGGAAGAACTCTTCCTAGTGTTGAATAGCAATTTCCCTTATGGCAACCTCTGACTGCTACTTTTGCTATTTTGCTGAGCAATCTGACTTGGAGAAAGAGAATCATAACCCTTGCTGATCTTTTAAGTGCTTTGGAGACCATGTGCTAAGTATGCTAAGAGCTGTGTGAGTTCTTAACATTGGGAATTGCCGTTATTTTTCTGCATTGGCATTTCCTTTTAAATATTTAATTGAATTGTGATTTGATGAAAGGTTCTGACCTGAAAAACCCTGAAAAACTAGTATCAGTTTATGAAAGAAGTAGCATCCCAGTATTCCCTGTCTTTTCTGTATGCACCTGTACCTAAGTGAGAAAGAATTGACTCTACTGCAAGGACTGTGGTGAGACACTGGAATAAGCTGCCCAGGGAAGTGGTGGAGTCACCATCCCTGGAGGTGTTCAAGGTGTGGACGTCGCATTGTGGGACATGGTTTAGTGGGCACGCTGGTATTAGTTGATGGTTGGACTTGATGATCTTATAGGTCTTTCCCAACCTTAGTGATTCTGTGATTCTGTGACTGTCAGAAAGAGATTACTAGAGGCAAACTGAGACACATAGACCTATTCCCCAAAAAAACCTCAACATGCTGGCTGTTATTTTATACAGGCAACAGTTTTGAAGACCAGGCGGGCTGCAACTGGAGACACAGTATGAACCTTCTTTTACCTGTGCCATAGTGATTGGCATGGGTGACATCATGGCCAAAATAGATAGGGTAATCTTCCATATCTGATTTGTCTTCATTGCACAGAACTGGCTTCCGTAGCACAGAGTTGGTGAAAACTTTCAGGCCCATATTCTGAGTGTGAAAGAATCAGTCATGTCACTCAGGGCATGCACTAGCTACCAGCGCATGCCACTTCTCCTATCTGGGTTATCATACCTCATCTCTCTCCTCCCTCCTCACATCCCACCCTTTCAACCCTGAATGTCACAACTCTTCCTTTCCAACCTCTATCTCTTTCTTATGGAGCAGTGACACCTGTGTTCTGTGAAGAGCAGTAATGATGGGGCTTATGTTAGGTCTTAAGCCATGGGGCCAGCAGGGAGTTGAGGCAAGTACATCAGGAAACAAGTGGCCTGCATCACGGACTCAGATCTTTACTAGGAATGCCTGAGGTCATGAGCCAAGACCATGGTCCTGCTTAGGAAACGTCTACTGAAGCATGGGCAGGATCCCACCAAATATATGTAATAGTGATTCTCAGTCTTCCTGAGTAAGAGGTGGGGATGAGAAGGCAGAAACTGGGTGATCAGAGACTTTAGGCAGTTCCAGGCATCAGCTGCCTTCTCTCAGCAGTAAGAACCACCACCTAAGAAAGTTTAATGCTTATGTGCCCGAATTCTTCTGGAATACCTCCCACTTAAAGAACCACACAGAGCACATACCCTGAAAATCCTGTAGACATCGCCATCACGACTGACGTTCACAGGTTCATAGTACAAGCCATCAAAAAAGGTTGTTTTGACTGGGGTACACCTCTCTGGCTTGTCATCTTCCAGGTTGAGCCCATTGTAGTAATAGCCATATAAATCACTCAGACGAAGTTGGTAGTACACCTGGGAGGTCAAAATGACTAGTGTAAAGGAAGGTCCCAGCCAGGTGCAAAACCACATATATTCAAAGCTTATGGTGGCCCCTAAGCAATCCCGTAGACTGTGGTGGGTTTGCCTAGTGATGCCTACCTAGAGATGAATAAGTAATTTGGCTGGTGATATACAAGGACTGGACTCTACCCCCCTCCTTCTGAGCTGCAATGGCTTTGTGGGGTGAACTTGAGCAAAAAGAATAGAGATATACTACTGAGTTATGCACCGAGGAGATTGGAATCCAAGAAGATACTAGCTGACACCTACAGCTTCTGTTCTGGGCCCAAGGTCTACCTGAGTCACAAAATGCAATTTTGACATAACCACTCCCCAGGGAGGAACTATGATTTCAAGGATTTACATTAGTCATATTCTTAGGACATGTCTTGCACTGCCATACTTCCCAAAAGTAAATGTTCCACTACCAATTTCTGTCTTTGAAGTGTACAACTGCCATAGACCTTTCTTCAATCACTGAGATGTCTGTTTCCAAGGGAAAAATGAAAACATAGACAGAAACAGAGAGATCATGGGTGGGAATTGGAATGTCGTTCTGGATGTCCCTAGGTCAAAAGAAGACAGGACTGGGGATGTGGCTTACGCTCTCAGCAGATAACTCTCGCTCAGGCTGAAGAAGAAGGACGCTCTGATCTACAGCTCTCAGGGCACAGTAGGAGTTGGCAGCAGCTTCAAGGTGGAGACTGACTTTAGAGCCAGGGAGACCCTGCTTCTCAGAGAACTCGAGATGGAGCTGGAAATGAATAAATCCAAGACAACCACACAGAAATTAGGAGAATCAGCTTGGCACATAGATCTAAATCTCACCTTTCACCAGCACTCACTTTATTCTCTGTGGGGCAAAGCTCCTACAGCTAGATGGCCCTTCCAAATCCCTCATCTGTAAAAATCCACAACCTCTCTAAACCTCTTGTCAACTCCCTCTCCCCACTCCACTGAGAATTTAGTTTGAGTCTGAGCATACATATTAATTCCAGGGACAGCTCCTCCTGTTCCCAGGCTCACCTGTACCTTTTCCATTCCTAAAGGCCATCCCTAGTGCAGGGCTCTTGATGAAGTCATTCCCTAACTGTTGTCTCAGCAAAGAGCCAGCTGATATAGACCTTGATAAGAAAGCAAAAGTTTTTACCTTGTTTTTGAAGCATACATCACTGCGTATCCAAGAGCTGTCAGCCACTATCTCCCCATGAGGATGCACCGTGTAGAGCAACAGCCTGGCGCTGGGGGCAATCTTCTCAGTGACGGTTAGTGTGATGGAGAACATACCTCTGGGAGCTGTGGAAGTAACATGAAACAGGGGAGGAGAAGCCAACAAAAGAGATTAGACAAACCTCAGCTTTGGTGGCAGGACCACATATTTATCCATAACCTACTAGCACCTTTAAAAACAGAGAAGTTGGATATTGGAAGACTCATGTCTCAGCGACTCAGGAACAGCTCCAATCAGCAAGACAGCAGATACAAACTGGAATATGCTGAGAGCACGGTGCTTTGCAGAGAGGGGTCTGAGATGAGTAAAAGCTGGCCAGGGAAACCTGTGCATGATTGCTATGAGAAGAGCACAACATTGCCTTTGGGTCTCAAACCTAGAACCTCCTACACCAGAGGAGATAGGTCAATCTCCTGAGCTAAGGGAGAGCTCTCTTAACACTAGGAAATATGAAGTTCTTATCTACATGGATGACAACTACTAGAGCAGGGACAGGAAATTAAGCTTTCCCATACGTTTTGGTGAGTCACACACTATTACACACCTTAGTATTAGCCCCCAATAATATGGAAAAACCACATGGCTTCAAGCTGATTTAATGAAGAGAAAATCAAGTGACATAGCTGCCTTTTGATGAATGGGATGCCCCTCCCTAAACCATAGGGGAACTTATACTGGGCAGCCATAGTCCATGAATACCCAGAGAAATACCAAAGATGGCAAGTACTAAACAACAAGTCCTATATGTGGAGTGAGGCTTACTTAAGCCACCTGTTGAGGACTGGAAATAGACCAGGTTCTGCAAGAAAAGATATTTTTAGCAGTGAAAGAACAAAGTTCAGTTTGTGGTGATTGGTAGGATCATTGTCATTTGTGGGTATTTGGAGACTTCTGAAAGTGCAATGGATTCCAAGCAGTTAACTGCTAAACATCCCTGTCAGATGGGGCACCTATTATTTCAAACTTCAAAAAGTTTTATTCTTCTATTCAGCGAAGACTTGGATGTCATCGAATAACTGTGAAACTTCAAATACTCCTCGGCAAGTAATAAAACAGAAGAAGGTTACATTCCTTGGTGTTTGATCACAACAAAGTTTTCATCTTTCAACTAACAGATCAATTTGATGATGATATGGGGGACTGGCTAGATGCTGCAGCAAAAGCAAATGATATTGAGTGGTGACAGGTCATGGGGTTTAAGAACTAGTACCTGATTTAGCTGCAGTTCTCCGCTTTCATCCCTTCTTACAAAACTTACTAATGCCCTGGTGCTCAGAACGATGCTCTGAAGTACAAGTAAATAATGTGGCCTGGAACTTACCACCAGAGATGCTGACTTGCTTCTGCCCACTGAGAATAATTTTTCCTTTTGACATCACCTGGGCATAGAAAAAAACCTCATGAGACAGGATCAAAAGCACCTCCTCCCTTCCCCCATGAAATCATTGATTTTGAGTAGTGTTCTGAGAGGTTTCAAAGGCCATCAAGGCGAGCTGTGATCTGTAACCACTGTCTGGCCTGGAGATTTCTGCCTTATATGGTGTTCAAGAGAAAGTGAAAGAAAAGAATTGCGTTGGGAGTCAAGGTAGCACTTACCACATAGTAGAAGTTTGTGTGCCTGGCATTCCTGTAACCCTCTGTGTTCAGGACGTAGTGAACGTTGATTGTTCTCTGCTGGCCACAGCTGAGCTTCTCCTTCACTGACTCGATTTTCACAAAGCTGTTGGTCCGTGAGTAGAAACGCCGGACAAAGAATAAGGCTTGGGGCTCATTATCATTCCTCCAGATGAAGAAGTCTGCACAGTCATCTGGTGCCTGCCTGACCTATGAAGCAGAAGAGTCATACACGGGGAATCAGCCAAGTGGAATATAAAAAAATGGCAGACAGGTGAGACGCTAAGTCATCCTCCCTCTAAAGAATTCTGTTGGGAAGTTGATTTTGTGGGGCTGTTTAAGTCAAGAGCAAGAGCTGTTGTGAAAAATTTGTGCTTCACCGGTCCAGAGCAGGGGGAGTTCTGGACACTTTAATGTATCCAGACACCTACGGCACATTACGGTAGGGAGGTTACTTCAGATTCTTGCAGGACTGGGACAGGTTGTATAAACTGCTAGGAGTTATTGTGAGTTAGAATGACCTTGTTCTCAAACAGCCTTCTTTTTCTCAGCTCTTCCCGTCACACCAGAGAAAAGGCATGAGAACATGAGAAGACAATTCGATGGTAAAATAGGCATGAGTGTCTGGCAGCAGAAATGCAGGGAAGCAGGCAGCAGCAGGGAGAGAGGCTGGGGTGCATCCAGGCTGGCTGGGGAAGGCAGGGCAGTCTGTGAGGTAGGTCCTCTAGCACACGGAGTAAAAGAGGGCAGATGGCTGCAGAAAGGTCTTCTGAGCGGAGGGAAAAGTAGGGAGGTGCTGAAGATCACTGCAGCCTGAATGCTCCTGGGGTGCAGTCTGGCACTCCTCAGGCACTGGTGCTTTCTCATACTAGTTTCGCAAAGGTTGCAGGTGTTGGTGGACTGACTGCCTACTTTCTTCATCTAAAACAATCCTGCCAGCACTCACTGATTGCTTCTAATCCCTCTCTCCAATGAAGGATTTTTTCAGGAATGAGACTGAAGCCTGTATTCACTTACTCTAAGTTTAAAACTGGGATCAAAGAAGTTGGACGTGTCGATGGAAAAAGCAGCAGTGCCGTCCTTGTCAGTGGTATAGTTGGCCAGGTATTTTTCGTTGAGGTCCAGCAAGACAGTCCTACCGGCAACGGGCTTGCCATCCACATTCATCACAGCGATCTGAACACAAAGAATACCCAAGGGATTCAGAAAAAAAACACCAAAAGAATGGGAAATGCTCTGCTCACCAGAGGACGCTCTCTTCGGCACTGAGGACAATTGCAGGGAGTAGAAATCAAGAGTGAAATGTATTTAAGATGCAAATGCTCCTCAAGATTTTGAAGGAGCAGGAGTTCTGTGACAGGCAAAGGTGGGCAATTCCCATCAGTGCAAGGACAAACTATGTATCACAGAGGGAGAAGGAATTGTTTATATACACGATCTCGCAGGAAAGGTTCTTTTAATGAAAAGTCCTGTTTCTCTTCAGTGACCATAAGTTCAGTGTGCTGTCACATAAGTTAAAAACTACTGAGTGAGAGATGATGGTTCAAATTCTTACCTCATGCTATCCCTTCCAGAGCAAATAGAAGCAGAGGGACTCCAGAGCACATACTCTTTGGAGGGCACTGATTAACAAACCTAAAGCAATCAGATGACTTCATGGCCACAGGTAACCTGTGGAGCTCAGGAGCACCTCCCAGCTCCTGGGCATCTGTGCATACCCTCTGTCCCTATTGCATATCAGGACGATGCTGTATGGCTCATCCTCCTTTCTGTCCTTGGGTTTATCCTGCATGTGCAGGTTGGTAAGAATTTGGAATGTGCTCCGACATCTATACTGCTTTAAGTAAAAATCCCTGGGACTGTGTGATGCAACGCAGAGTAAATTCTACCTTCATTTTAGGCACAGCTCTTACTAAAGTAGTTTTGTGCAGACTCTTCTTCCCCGCCCATATGACCTTTCACTTAGCCACCTTTTAGGCATTCTCTAACTACGGCAGAAGAGAGACCCTAACACTCCAGGTGTAGCATAATTTTCTTATTTTCTCTAGGAACATCTACCATAATGAGAGAACTATGCAGCATGCGCAGTTATGCAACATTACCATGAGAAGTTGTCAGCAGAGTTAGGGGACATCCATAAATGGGGTAACACAGAGATAACCATGCTGGACCTTGGGGAGTTTTGATCTAAATGTATCTTCTCAGGTACCCACCTCACCATAGTAAGGAATTCCCCTCTTGTAATAGAGATCCGTATTCTTGAACATCACTCTATCATTTTCTTCATTGACTGCAACATAGCCATAGCCTTTCATCTGGATTCCTGTGAGACACACCCAGTATAAAGGGGAGGAAACAGGAATCAGACATGGGCAGAAAACTGTTTCTTTTGAAAAGCTATATGGAGCAGTGATGCTCTGGAGGGAGAGCTACACAAAGAAAATGGTGATTGTTGGTTGTTTGCTGCACAGATCGGGATTCAGGAGATTCCTCTCAGAAAGCGCCACCTATTAGCTTTAATCAGCTACTCCCAACCTCCACTTGGTGTTACCTGTCCCATTTTCAGTGACGATGCTTTCTACGTAGAGGCTGGTATACATCCTGGCATAGCTGCGGTAGAGCTGGAATGTTTTGATGGGGATGGCAGTGTTGAGGCAGCCATCCTTCCCCAGCTGAAAAAGGAGCACAAAGGGAAAGCCCATTTTTCTCAAGGTTTGGAAAATTGATCCTGAAGCTGTATTAGTGGATCTCCAAATAGCTTCATGCCTCTGCTCACATTTTCAGCTCCTACTTTCTGCTTGCTCCCCTCCTACCTTACAATTCTCACTCCCTGGCTCCCTTCCCCATTTGTTGTTTCTATATCTTCTACCCTTGCACCTGGAAACCTCTCTCCTCATTCCCCCTAGTCCTCTCTGTGCTCACGTCCCTTCTCAAACCCATCTTGCATGATGCCTGAACTCTATGACCAGAGCACTTTGAGTCTGATCTAGTGGAGAAATGATCATTAGTTTAACATTGTCTCCTCAAAGACTCCCAGTACAGATCTGCTGATTACACTTGGTAAGAACATAGCCCCAGTGTTTTAGGAATGATCACAAATTTATAGTTTCATAAGCTTCCCTCCCTCCTACTGACTCTTCCTGAGGGAAAAAACAAAGTCTCCTAATAAGGTCATTGGGAAAAACTGCTTTCACGGTCTTTCAACGTTCCCTGTGAGACAGTGAGAAAAAACATACCTCTGGTGTTCCCCAGGAAATGAATGAGGCCACCAAACACTGTGCTACATGTTGGGTAGTAAAGCTGATGGGGAAGAAAGGTCTTGCCATGTATCATACCTGTCCAGTGACAGCTTTGCAGGTTTTTTTCTGCTTTTCCTCACATTGTGGACTATAAAAGCGCTGCTGACACACATTGATTTGGGCATTCCCTTGCACTGGTTGGCCATAAGTGTACCTAGGAGAGGAAGAGACACAAGAACCCAATCACGTGGCCTTAGCATGAAACCTGCAAAGATTGCAGAGCAATGCAGATCTAGTCCTCTCTGGATGCCCAGAGCACAGACAGAAGAACAGCTGGGAATTTGGACCAGTTAGCCCTAGCAGAATCCCCTTCGACTGTTTTTAGGCTGTTTCTGGCATCTTCTTAAAAAAGCCTGCTTTACCATTGTCTTGGTGTAGTTATTCTTCAAGGTCTGAAGCTGGAAAGTGGTGCTGGGCTCAGGGTTGGGGTATCATTCCCTGCTGCTTGCTTTTTCTTGTCAGTGCCTTACGCAAAGCACGACGTACTGCAGAAAGATCCCTATTCACCCCATTGGCTCATGCCACCCTGCCCTTTGGCGGTGTCACAGCCAGCAGTCTTAATGATGGACTCTCCTTCTGTACTATTTCTCTCCTTTTCTGTAATAATAAAAAATTACAGCTAGCGAGTAGTTCTAGACTCTCCCAGTTCTACTTCTGCTATGTAATGGGAAGAGACTTATCATATTCCATCTCTTGGAAATCATAGCTAAAGGAATTGCTCTAACCCATACTTCGAATCAGCAGCAGGGTCCCTGCTTCCCAGTACGGCACACCGTCCTCTATCCCGTGTTTATTGTGCACAAATGTGTTGTTCTCAGCTCTGATACTTACGAAGCACAAACGTTCACCCTGACTTCTTCGTCAAAGAAAGAGATCCTCTCTGGCACATTGGTTGTCACTTCAAATTTTGGCAGCACTGGGAATGCAATGTGAATATGACTGATGAGCAGTTGCGTGCCATAGGCAGGGGTGTGTGAGTGTAAGACAGTAAAAAAGCAGTTGACAAAGATATTTTCACCAATGAGGGAGAGGAAATGGTTCAAAGAAAAGTCTACCTAGGAGCTGGCTGTAGGATATTATTGGAGAAAAAACAACCTTTAGTGGTAAGATTAATAACTTCTTTAAAATACAATTATAATCATACTAATAATTATAACAGCCACAGTAAGAACTGTGATAAATCACTTTAACTGGCTGTACATTTTCAAGAGAAAGGTGGGAGTAGTGCTGATGTCTCAAACTAGTTAAGCCCTGGAGAACAGAAGTTATTATGCAATCCAGCCCCATTGAAGGAGAAAAGCAACAGATTAAGCAAAATAGTAAAATCAAACAGGTCACTGTCACTCCCTCTTTTCAGCTTATCTTTTGGCCCAGGTCACCAGCAATAATGACAACATAGCTGGAAAAGGTCTTTTTCTCATGCACCTGGGCACAGGAGACTGGAAGGTACAAAAGACGTCTGGAGGGTAAGAAGGAAAGGTGCTTTATTGCCCTTACAAAAAAACCCAGGCAACTGGGAGTTGTCCAAGCCTTCTCTGGGGACCACTAAGGAAAACCTGCTACTAAAAGATGAGAAAACTTGTAAAATCAAAATGAATGTAGCAACTCCCTTGATATGGTCTGTTCCAGAGAGTACGCAGATCACTATGAGGGCTTTGGCATCTCCACTACCCATCGTTTATCATCCTGTGCTTCCACTGGTTATCCAGCCTCCCTCTGTTACAACCTGGTACCTGTTATTTAATCTGTCTGATAGAGAATATCTTCAGACTTCTACTGCATATTTTAGCCTGGTGGTTTTCATACAGCGATGGCCTCCACAAAACAGGATAGGCCCGACTCATTCATTTTGCCTCTGAACAGATGGCGAGTGTAAGGCCTGAGTGATAGGATGTGGATCCCAAAGTCACACAGGGACTTTGTGCCAAGCCCAGAAAAGAATTAGACTCCAAATTTAATTCCTGAAAAATGCTGCCTTTCTCAGCATTTCTTTTTTGCCTTCTTGCCTTCTCTTTTTCCACCCGGCTCTCTCCATGTCTTTCTTTCTCAGGTATGAAGTGGAGAATTCAAAGCACTTAAATTCTGCACTAGCAGCTTCTACCTGACTTAGGCACAGCCAGGCTCATTGCTGGTGCAGGGCAGCTCACAGACTTTGCTTACCATATTCCTCCACTGTGAAGGACTGGTACTCTTTTTCACCTGACGACTTCTCCACAGTGATGTGGTAGGACCCCAGAATAGGCTCTGGGGTTAGTGGAAAGGAGAGCTGGACAATTCCATGCTTAGATGCTACCTCCAACCACTGGAAGATCTTGTTTTGCTCCGGATCCTGAAGAGTGGGAGAAAGAGATGTACCAAAACCTTTATCACACCTTTCTTGTCTTCTTTCCTTCTTTTAAGTTTTGTATCGTGGCATACCAGCTAAGTGAATCGCAGTGTGAATGTGAGTTTGGGCTGATGAGATGTAGTCTGACTTCCCATTAACTTTCCAGATCTCTTTGTGCATTAAACAAGCCTAAGTTTATGTTTAACTGGAAATTAGCTACACTGCCAAATGATCTCAGATCCTCCAGGAACAGTATATGATTTGGACTCAGTTTGCTTATCTGTAGCTCTTCTAGTGTTAGTCTTTATGACTCAACCCATTCTGTAAAATGGGAATATTATACTGGCCTCCTTTGAGATCTAGTGATGTGAAATGTTGTAGAAGACTGACTCATTGTTAGCCTGTCCCCCAGCAGAACATGACATTTCAGAAAGTTACTTTTCTTAATGCCTGTGTGAGAATGAGGCTATTTCACCAGCCCATTTACTGTAGTCCTACCAAAGCAAGATTACACTGAACACTCTTGTTTGAATCCTAACAAAAAACACACCAACAACCAGTTCTGCTGATTTCTTCTCCTCTAGTGTTTGATAATGGGTACTGCCACTGTTCAGCATCAACTCCCTTGGCTTTAGACGGTGTGCTTTGGGTGAGTCTCCCACAGCTATTGACGCTATGGGGAATGATGAAGCATACGTAGACTTTCCAAAGCAATTTGTGCTTTAATGATGTGTTGCATCGCTTACCTCAATGATGATTCGGGGATACTGGAAGAGGAAAAAAAGAGAAAAAAAAAAAAGAAAAAATTATCAAAACACCAAGAAATTTACTGTGAAGCTTAAAAAATACTAGAACACAAAGCAAGCTGTGAACAGCTTGCTCTGGATACAGAAGACTGGGTCAAGGAAACAACTTGAAACTCATGTCTGTAATTAAAAAGATAATTTTAAGGGGATAACCTGTTTGTGAATTCAGCTTTTCTACAAAACATCCAGTCTCTTTCTACATATCTGGGGCAGGTGAAGTGAAGTGACTACAAAATCTGAGCGCTGTGAGAGATTTCCAGGAGTGCTTTGCCCTTTGTAAAGGCAGGGAAGGGATGGAGTGTGAAGTTAAGGAGTTGCAGCAGTTCTTCAAAAACATCAGGAGGCCTATCCCAGGCCCTTTTTATTCAATTTCTAAGTGAAAGAGTCTCAGCAAACAGGTACCCCAAGAGGGTGCTTGAAAAATCTTGATTATCACTCATACTTACTCTCTCCTGAACAGGTCTGAACTGGCTGTCCAAAGTGACCACACGGAACATCACTGAAAAAGATGTAGGACAAAAAATGATCAATCACTTTGGCATTGGCAAGTGACTCTCAACACACAACTGAAACAAAGTTTTCCCAGGCTTTTAGGGAGAACTAAAGAGTCCCCGGAGAACTAGAAAGGATTTGATTACCTTAGCCAGTGAAAAAAAATGAAAATAAACTTGTCAGCTGAAATATCTTCAGTTCTGATCTGCTGGGACTAAAGTAACCCCTAAAGTAAATACAAATACTCTGTACTGCTGTAATTTCTTCTTGAAGGACTCAGTTCTTCAGAGAGTTTCCTAAAAATATGTTTATACAAACCAATTCAATGAAAAAATCATAGAGAAGGAAGTATTTGTCTTTATTCTAAGTGTAAACCCTGTGCAGCACTGAAGTATAATTATACTAAAGAGATAACTAACTATAGCACAGCTAGTACTGTCATTTAAATATCGTGATGGAATCAGCACTGTGAATTAGATTAGCAGTTAAGTAGAAAGAGCTGTTGACAGGAAATGACATGCTTACTTTATTTTTGTATGGATTTTATTAATTCCAAGCTTAACCTATTATTTTAAGGACACTTTATGTGACTGACCTCAGTAAACCGGGCAGAACTCAAGATCCTGTAAATGCAATTAACTCAGTAAAAACACATGAACTCTACTCATTTGTTGCAATTTTGTGAATCGGTTCTATTTTTCACTGACTTTTGATGAGCCCAAACTCAGATGACAATTATACACTATCTGAAGGATTGCTCATGGCTGTCGCAGTCCATGGTCTTTTCCTCCACAAGAGGAAGTCCTTGTCATTCCAGACCCACCCTTGCACTCAGTTTCCCGGTTCAACAGCTGACTCAAACTCCTCAGCACCTTTTTGCCCTGGTTTGTAGATGGGTTTGTCCGTCTGGATGAAGATAGTATTATCCACGTTCTGAATCGCCACTGATCTTCTCTCAGCTAAGTTAACTGTGGTGCCTTTGGCAGAGAAGGAAATGAATGCCAGGGGGTCAGAAGTAGCAGGAGGAACCTGGAGAGAAACAAAACCCCAGAGGAAAAGTGGTAAATGAGATCTGTTGAGGTCCCCTGGTGCCCAGGGTTCTTGAGTAAGATACTGACTGTCAAATGAGTCATAAATAGCTTGTGCAAAGTCATGAGAAGCCCCATCTTTGCCAGCAAGATAGTGTCTGGGAATTTCTGCTGTGGAAGTCCCATAATCTGTCACCGGCTACTAAGGTTTTAAGCTATGCCCTGTCCTATGCATTTCCTCATCTCATGTAGCTACCTGCCTATATGCAGGTTGCTCCAGTCATATAGGTGAATCCTGAGGTGTTTTCTCCTGCTGCATTCTGGAATACCTAACCTTGGGACTTGTTTGTCATATCTGTCCAGATCTTGCAGGGTCACAGGAAAAGGAATGAGCATGTCCCAGCTGGGTTCTCCAGCTTGACAGTTATGATAGTCCCATAGGGCGCATGCACCTGTGATGGCAATCAAAAGCTTTTTTCTGTTCACTCTGTGAATGGAGATGAAAATTCTTTCTCCAGCTTCCCTCTACAACCCATATATCTGTCTTTTTCCTGTCTATATTATCAGCCTTTTCAGCAGTTTAGCTTTTTTTGTCCTATTCCCTGCCCACAGTCTTCATCTTCTTGCCCTCACTGACAAGGAGCATTGCACTAAGAAGTATTTCCAGCTCTACACCCTCTTCAGTAGTCTCAAAAGAGAAAATACCTTGAACTCAACACACTTGAAGAAATCATTCTTTGTCACAGATTCCTCAAAGAGAGTCTTCTGGATACTGCCGTATTCCAGGATGATGCTCAGGGACAGAGGCTCACTGAGTCTGTGGAACTGCACGCAAGCAGTCTGTGGAGAGTCGCTCCGCACTACTGTGGGGACCAGGAGCACATACTGACTGTAAGAAGGCAAGACCAGATCAGAGAGTTCAGTCATGAAGGAAAGTTGGAGCAAACAACAGAGGAAAATATCACAGAAATGCCATATGTTTGAAGGAAGACACAGTCCAAAGCTTTCTCAAATCAGTGGAAGGATTTCCATTTCTTTCAATGAATTTTTAATAATATGCTAAGAAAGTACAGATGACGATTTTTTGTCCCCCACAGTTCTTTCTGAGCTGGCATCATTCTACTCAGTCTCTTACACACAGTTTAGAAAGCAAGGGGGTCCACTCTGAACCTCGTGACTCAACGGGAGTGTCTTCCTTACTCTTTGTTTTTCTTCCATTAGACATAAACCGTTGTCCAAGTCTGAGACTAGGATTGGACCTAGCCACACCTAAGCTCCATCAGGAGTTTAGAAAGCAAGGGGGTCCAGTCTGAACCTTGTGACTCAATGGGAGGGTCTTCTTTACCCTTCATAACTCTGGTCTCTCTGTGAATCATTCTAACTCAAGTGTAACTCAATTCTCCTTTGTATGTTTCTTCCGTGCAGTAATAGAATGAACCTTGCCATCAAACTTTGTTAAGTTGCACTTTTATAACATCATATGAAAACCACTTTTGCTAATAGCATTGATGGTGATTCTTTAAGGATCTAAATCACTCATTTGCAACAGCATGATACTGCATCTTTCCATTCCAGGTATTTACAGAGCTCCAATTACTAAAGTGTCTCAACACCTGACAAGCATAGCTGCATTTATCCTCCCATGACCTATATGTATACCTAAGCCTCTGGACCCTCCCATAAGGAGAAGTGATATTTAGTTTCTTTTTGAGATCAATGACAAAAATACTAGTTAGTGGTCGCAACAAATTTTTCATTTCTTTTTTTCTGGCTATCTCTCCCTCCAGATAAGAACCAACATATCATAAGCCAATCAACATAATGCACAAGAAATGATCCTGCTTTTTCATTTTGCAGAATATTCCAGGGAACGGTCCTGGTAATCTGATCCTTTCCCATTTTTTGTATCTGAGAAAGCTAAACCCGCTGGCTTTCACAGTGTTTTCCTTTAGAACTTTTGAGAAGGGGATTTAAGCTCTAACGCTGGTGTATTTTTGAAAACTGTGGCTGAAATATTCTGTTTGGATAAAGCCATGAACATTGACAGTGCTGTATAAGCCATGACAGCACAGCAGGTGAAATACTAATAATACTAATACTAATACTGATACTAATACTAACACTAACACTAACACTAATACTAGGATTGCCATTCAGCAGAGTCCTTAGTACTAGTCATTATCTGGCCTGTAGCACCTCCTCATACACCATGCTCTTTCTGTGCTGCTGATGCATATCAATCCTGATCATTAGTATTACTTGCTAGTCTAGTCTTGAATCTCCTCCCCACTTTACCCATGCACTTCAGAATTCGTCTGCTCCACTTCAAGGTTTCTGTCATTCAAATCAGATTTCATAGTGGTTTTGTGATGGAGAGCATCATTTCAAATCATCCTTCAATGTCATCTATTTGCATTTCAGACACATTTCAGAACCTAGATCTTAAACATCTAGTTTATTACATAGCAATGTCTCAGAAAAAATTAACTGTTGGGAAATATAATAAAATATTTTGTCATAAAAACTCAGAATATATGATCTCTTACGGTTCAGAAGACACTGTGGCAATCCAGTTCAAGGACAGAATACTCAGAAGAATCCTTGACCACATCTCCATCTGTGAAGAAGAAAGAAGAGAGACTGATCTCAAGTGGATATCCTGTCTTCTGGCTTTTAAACTAGCCTGACATGCTGCTCCTCCTCCACGGCTTCAATCATATTCTAACAAAAGATATCTACATAAAATTTGCATAGGTTCATCTTCCTCTCTCCTGTCTGTTCTCACACTCCTTGAACTCTCAAACAATAGCTTAGGAAAGCTCTCATATTTCACATAGCTTTGTGAGGTATTGCAAGCCAAACCGGTTCCTGCCCATCTGAATGTTTTATTGAAGCTTACCTCTCTGATTATCGTGTCATTGGCTGAAGGTTCCTTAATGTTTCAACCTGTTAGTATTTGCCACTGCTTAAGTATTTCCTTGTTCTGTGAAGATCTCCCATAGATACATCTCGCAAAACAGAAGTAATCCTAACACAATGCTATTGTATGCCTGCACAGGGGCCTGGGCAGTAATAATAGAGCAACAGACTATATCTGCGTTCAGTATGGCACGGAATGGAACTCCTAATTGTAATCTGGATTTCTTACTGCACACAGTAACATTCAGCAAGGAATGGTGTTGACTAGTTGTCTACCATTTTTGCCAGTGGTCAGGACAAGCATATCTCTAGGGAAAGGAATCTCACAGTGTCACTTCATTTGTTCACTCATCTGTCTGTCAGTCTGCTTTTCCCCCCCATCCCTGCTCCCCCCATCAAATAACTTGTAAGCCTGCTGGTGATTTTTAAGTAAATCTGACTGAGAAGAAGTTTCAGAATAATCAAGGTAGAGAATCATAAAATAATTTAGATAGAAAGGGAACTCCTGACATTAGGTGGTCCAATCTATCCTTTTAAGCAGGGCTAGCTTCAAAGCTTGTCCAGTCATGTTCTGAGTATCTCCAGGGATGGAGAGTCCACATAATCTCTGGACATCTGCTCCCATGCTTAAGCAACCATGTTGTGAAAATTTTTTTCCTTAAATCAGAATTCCCCATACTATAACTTCTGTCCATTGCTTCTTGCCCTTTCACTGTGCACCCCTGAGAAGAATCTCTGAATTCTCTATAATCCCATGTCACATAGTGGAAGGCTGCAGTTATGTCTCCTCTTAGCCTTTGTTTCTCCAGGCTGAATAAATGAGACTGTGTCAGTTTCTTTCTGTAGGTTTGTTCCAGCCACTGACCACCCCAGTGACCTTCCATGGGACTCCTTCCAGTCTGTCTATGCCCTTCTTGCACTGGGGAGCCAAATCCGGACACAGGACTTCATCTGTGGTCTCACAGCTGCTGAATAGATGGGAAGAATCAAGTTCCTTGATGTGTTAGCTACACTCTGGGTAATATAACCTGAACACTAAGCTGAGTAATCTGTAGTAGTGGGGGACTGCATTCACACTCTTACATAGGAAAAGAAAAAAAACAACCAAACCAATTTCCCTTCCTCTTCCTCTTCCTCAGCCAAGCAGGTGATGAATGGGAAGAGGAAGCTGAGTATACTGTAAGAGTAATTAGGGACATGAAAGAGAGCTAGAGGCACAGAAAAAGGCACCCCTGAGAAGGGGCGATGTAAAGTAGGCCTGAAGTTATTCCAGTGGTAAGGGGTAGGAGAAGGAAATGAAGACTATCATAGTGATGTGGTACAAATGGTTGTGGGACTGCTGAAAGCCAGATTCTATAATTTTCAATTCTCATGATATAATACCTTCTTGCTAATGATTCAGCCATACAAGGATTATTCTTCCCAGCAGCATAGGCGATACCCTAAACTACCTATGCCTAACCAGCTTACCTATCCATCTTTCCCAGAAGCTATCTGATGACCAAGTTAGCACACAAAGAAAACTGCCCTGTGTGCTGCCGGAGCTACTATCTGTTCCCACCGAGTTACTAGTGAGAAATATTGCACAAAGCTTCCGAGAATGACCTGACATTAAAGTGACAAAGCTGCGTGGTAGGTGGGTGGTGTGCAAACAGGGCAGTCACGTTGTGAAGAAAGCTGCTGCATTAGTTGTAATGAGGGCAGAAGACAGCTAAGAATATGTCGCAGACATGTTTGTATTTGCAGCTTTGAAATGCCTCAGACCCCACATCCTACTTCAAATAGGTACTAAGTAAGAGGCAAAAAAGAATTAAGGAGGGAGAAGGAAATACCAGTCAATTCCAGCAAATTGCTCCAGAAGCTCACCTTTATTTAAGTGCAGCATGCCTTTAGCACGAATGTAAGATGGTTTTCTTATTGGTACACAGACATAGAAAAGAAAAAGATAAAGCATTTGAAAATCTTAGAAGACATTAGGTTCAGATCAATTAAAGAGCACATGTTTCTCTGGAAACAAGCTATTGAATTCATTACTTTAGTGAAACTACTGATCCCAGAGGACCTCTTTGTATTGTAGCAATCTTGTGATAAAAAAAGTAAGCTTAGATCTTTATGCACATCAGTATTTTGTCAGGGAGAATTCTTAAGATGATCACAGTGCAGTGGAGAAATTAATCCAGTTGTCTCTGGTAGGAGGGAAAAAGAAGAAGTTTTGGGTTGTATGATTAAGCAGCTAGGAACATGGGGAGATTAATCATCTGGAAGCAAGAAGATCAAGATTTAACATGGGGAGATAATGAACCTCACGCTAAGCAGCTGTTGCAAGGCAGACACAGAGAAGGTACCTCGATACCGGATATCCTATAAACCAATCTGTTGACCTTAGACTGGCATTGCTTTTTATTGGCATAAGGAAAGATGTAATTGGAGATCATAGTTTGACTAAAAAACAGATGAAATGAGGAACAGTGCCAAATGCACTTCAAGACTAAAACAATGTAAATAAAGACTTAAGTATCACATGCATCCTTGGTTTTCAAAGTAGGGTCATGTTGCATGCTCTTTGGACAGCAGAGAATCAAGATGTCTTCAACCCATTCAGTCCCGACTTCAGAAAGTTACTGCATTTGCTCTCTCTTATGAAGAAATTTTATATACACATATATCTTTCTTCCTCCATTCTTTCTCTAGAAGAGTCAGAGGGATGATTGTTGCAGTTGCATTGGAAACATATGTTTTTCACAAGTTAGTTTTCTTTCAAATAAAGCTGAATTTGCCAATCCACTTTATCACATCAGATGCACCCGTCCTCTTCTCTTTTACACTGGGCACACACACACGGCCAGGCAATGTAACATTTTCCAACTAACACTGATCCCGCTCACTTTCTGCAGGTGGTTAAGTTCAGTGCTCTGCATGTACACTGCACTCGCAACAGAGAATTCTATGACGTTGTGACTAGCCCACCTCCGATACCCCAGCTAGCTTGCATAGAGCATCTCAGATGTCCCTACACTGTCTCAAAATGCCCAGTATAGCTGTATGTGCAGAATCGAGACACTAGATGTAGTCACAAATTAAAAAATAAAAACATCGAAGAATGTCCATTTGCCATGCAGAACACTGCATAGTCTGAAAGTGGTGTTGAGACACTCAAATTCTCGGTCAATACAGATCTAAATCATGCCTATTTTCCTTTGTGTCAGAGAAATAGCAGGAAGTTCAGTGGAAATATGACCAGCTTTCAGCAGTGAAGCCTTGGATTTTCCAGAAGAATGAGTAATACGTAATTACTTGTTTCTTTTCTATGGCTCCACTTTACATTTGCATAACACTTAGGGACTGAGAGTACTTTCTAAGTAAGTAAGTCGTGACTTCACCTGAGATGAAGTACAAACAATCCACTCCACACTACAATACCTGTTTTGTTGTCCGGTTTCTTTCTCTAAAACAGGTAGATGTGGAGCCAGAGCCTCAGCTTCCATTTGACTTACGCAAATACCCTCATCAACAGTCCCAGGCTATTTGCTAGCCTGTGATCTTCTCAGGAAATTCTATTGTAATCTGAGAAATGCTTCCCCACAACACATTTAACAAACCCACTCTGACAAAACATTTTGGTTTAAAAAGCCAACATATCTCTGAATAGTATTGTGTATGTCTCAGAGTTTGGATACTTTGGATGAATTTGCCTACACAGCCTTCCACTTTTCCAAGGCATATCCCCAGCTGCAAGCTTTTAGGTTTGCAAGTGATGGTATATCTCAGAATGTTTGCTGGCAACAGGCAGCTCGTAGTGCGGTTGGTACAGTATGCTGTATCATTTCATGTTGAATGGATGGAACATTTTTCTGATATTTCTCATTTTCTGTAATAATAAAGATCAGGTAATATTAAGCATTGTAACACTGTTATACTGAGAAGAGTAAACAACACACTGTTCAGTCCCCACAAGATCTTTGTTACAGATAGACTGATAATAAACTAACTAATATGCTGTCAACATCATTTTTCTGGAACATATGTTAGCCCTGCCTATGAAAAATGAAGTATTGCAACCTCATATGGCATGAAACACTTGAAATACCATCCATTTTTCTTGATCTAGAAAGTGTAACGTATATAGACGTCCTTGAAAAACCACTGCTATGTCTAAATGATGAAAATAGGAGGACATAAACATAGCAAGGCAGGCCAAAAAAGATTCTAAAAAGGCTAGCAAAGGCAATCAAAACTAGTAACCAATCTTTCTTCAAAAACAACAGGAATAGGAAGCCTGCCAGAGAATCCACAGGGACACGTAATGAGAAGGATAGAAGATGAGGTCAAGAAGAGTGCAGGAGCAGTACAAACAATAACTATTCTTTCCTATTGTTTTACTTAATCTAATGCGTATTAAATATTACTCTATTTAAATTAACCATTTGATATCAAAATTTAATTTCTCAAAAAAACCCAAAACCAAACCCCAGCAATCTATGGACAATGTAATTCTGATGCAGTAATTATATTGCTGCTGTTCTGAATTACCTCAAAATCTTGAACCAATGACATATTGATTTAACTTAAGATTCAGTTATTACAGACCTTTGCCTTAAGGGACCATGACATGTATTTCGCTTGATCACAAGGGATGAAAACATGTGTCAGGGAGCGTTTTAAAGGGTAAAAGTAATTTTTCCTTCAGTAGAAAAGTTTTCCTGTCTTCATTATTTTCCTTGTTCGCTTATTCATATTGTTCTGCTACTTTAGGTGGAGATAGGCAGACTGATGCACAGGGCTTTAAAAAAGGCAAACAGTAATTGAATTCAAATAACAAAACAGATTTGAGTGCTTCCTTTCTGAAATGTCAGCATCTCAAATTTTGGATTCTATTACAAAGAAAAAGAATCAGCATCAGTTCCCTCCAGATTCAGATTCTAAATAACGTCCCACTCCCTACGCTTAAAGGAGTTCATTTGGGTTTCATATTTAGTTTTTTTAAAAAAAGAGAACAATACACCAGCCCCTACACTAGCCCACTCAGCAGTCTCCCACTTCATGGGATCCCCTTGTTTTCATCCTCTTGGAAACATCCAAACTCTGTAAGTCAAATGTATATTTTGCAATCACAGGAAAGCCAGGTTTGAGAACTAAAAACATTGCTGCTTTTCCTGCTCTGGGATGATCCTTTCCAGTAGAGATATGTTCCATTTCACAAACTATGCTCAGGTTGAAGTTGTAGTCAGTCCATGAGCCAGGAAAGACTCCCACTGCTCACTCTATGGCATCAGCTAGAATCGTTGGAACAGATGCGTAAGAGCAACCGCTCCCCAGTTGCGTGGTCCAACGAACCGCTACCAAAAGATCATAAAGACAAGTGGACTACCACGTGCAGGTAACCAGGCATCTTGAGCATGAAATTTCTAAATGAAAACACTACAAAGACTAGATGATCTCACGGGTAAGCTGAGAACTAGTTAATGCGGTCTTACGGGTCGCCAGTGATTCAGGAGAATTGGTAGTTTAAAGACACAAGAGATACCGTATAAAGTGATGTCATCCCTCTTTGTATTTTAAGACCTGGTTTTCCCAGTCTTTCGAGCAATGCATGAGCAATGGGTCCAACACATGCCTTGCAACTCCAAGACTTCCATTTAGTACAAGATGTTTTTCAGGTGTGTTATTTTGTCTAACAAAGGCTTACAGGCTGCTGAAAACATACTCCTGGTAATAGGAAACAACTGCAGTAATCACATGCACTTGCTGTGGTACCCACTGTAATTTTGCAAGGGGCAGCACTCAGTGAGCTAATCTGTAAGCAACAGGAAGCTGGAGAAGCCTTCAAGAGTGACTCCTCAGGCAGCAAAAACAAGGCTTTTGCATCCCTCCCCATTCTGCCTGAAGAGCCAGTCATTCTTGCAGGGACCAGGGACCAAAGACTCTGCAGCTCAAATCATCTTGTGTGTCCATGTCATTTTTTCCAATGAGTGTGGTCACCCTGCAGCTCATCCCCTTGAAGAATTTGCATTTACCAGGAGAAACGCCTTAGATGCTACAAAACCCTGAGAGGGTTTTACAACCTTTCCACCCCATGTACCTTCATGCTACACCACTGCCACAGGTACAGTTCACATGGTCACGCCCTGTCCTTTCAGCTAGTACCTCACCTTCTGGGTATTGTCTACAATATCAGATCACTTGGCTCCCATGACCTGGTTCCTAGTTCGTCCATCCTGCATGGATGTCAATTCACCACAGGGAACTATTTTGGAATGAACAAACCTGTTCCTTCCAGGAAGAAACCTAGGTACAGGTCTGGAGATAATTCATGGCAGGGAGCACTACTGATAGTCATGATGGGTTGGACCAGCGTAAGGTAGGTCCTCTTTTTGCTTTGTCAGTAGGCTTTGCACTTGCAGTCCCCCCCACATGCCTCCATTGTGCATCTACATCATCTACATCACTACAAGAAGGACATTGAGGTGCTGGAGCGTGTCCAGAGAAGGGTGACGAAGCTGGCGAGGGGTCTGGAGCACAAGTCTGATGAGGAGTGGCTGAGGGAGCTGGGGTTGTTCAGTCTGGAGAAGAGGAGGCTGAGGGGAGACCTTATCGCTCTCTACAGCTACCTGAAAGGGGGTTGTGGTGAGGTGGGGGTTGGTCTTTTCTCCCATGTAACTAGCCACAGGACAAGAGGAAAAATCCTCAAGTTGCCCCAGGGGAGGTTTAGACTGGATATTAGGAAAAATTTCTTTCCTGAGAGAGTGGTGAAGCATTGGAACAGGCTGCCCAGGGAAGTGGTGGAGTCACCATCCCTGGAGGTGTTCAAGGAACGTGTAGACGTGGCACTTTGGGACATGGTTTAGTGGGCATGGTGGTGTTAGTTGATGGTTGGACTTGATGATCTTACAGATCTTTTCCAACCTTAATGATTCTGTGATTCTGTGGTCTCAGGATATGCGACACTTAACCTTGTGTGCAGCAAAACCCTCATGTTATTTCTGCATATACAGAGAAGACCTGGGCCTAGTACTCTGTAATTCAGCCACTCCAGTCTGTTCTAGAGCCCTAAGTTGGTGGACACAGGACATCTAGCATCCTGTGGTCTGATCAGAGATCCCTCCCAGAAAAGGATGCATTTAGCAATAGAGATACTGCCTCTGTTGTCTCCTTTTGACTGTCCTTTCGTTACAGCAGGAAATATGGGAGCACAATGTGATATTCAGGAAGGTTAGTTTTCTCTGCAGCAGCAGGGGGGAATCTATTTACATCCCTCAGTGGAGTCACTCTTTCCTGTGGCTAACCTGAAAACCTGCAGTTCATACTGAGTAATTTGAACTCTGCAGGTCTGCTTGTGGGGCAGTGACCCAACAGCAACTAACCAACAATGACCTTAGTGGGAAATGCTTAGATAAGACATGCAAGCTCTGAAGTTTACTATGGGTCATCCTAATTTTGTTGTCTAAAAGAAAAAAATTCAGCCTATAGACTGGGAAAATGAAACACAGTGAGTGCAGTCAAGAGTCTGGATCTTGATCAAAATGTGTCAAACATAAAGTGTAGACCAGATTCCCATTTCCATGCTTTAATTACCAGCATGTTCTTTCTCCGTCAGTCTGTAGTTGGGACCTGATGTTAGAGGAGCACTAAGCTCCACCACAGATGATTCACAACAGCAGCAAGAACTTGATGAGTAGCTCCCTTCACTAGGTAACAACAGCAGCCCAACGCTGAAACTCATCTGATGCTGGAAGCTGGATGGTTTCACTCTTAACAAGAACAAGAAGCTACTTTCTGCCTGTGAGATCTGGAACCAAAGGCCAGAATTGGATCAAAAGTGAATTTTAAGTCCCAAAGTTAATTATGGAATTTTATCTATCTTTGTATAGCACATTCAAGCCATGAAGAGCATCTGTTTTACCTGACCTGATAATATTTTAGTCTGCAAGAGCCCAGCTGGTGATGGTATCCACATTGCACATACACGTATGTATATACATTTTACATTAGCAGACCTCTATTCTCCTCAGCCAGGGAGGAAAAAACGAGGGAGGCTGTTGATGCCATTTGCGTTCACTGGAGTGCTCTGTGTGTCTGTGTAGATCTGTGTGGTGGTCATGTATGTATGTATATCTGTGGTGTGTATGTGCATTTGTGTGCATGTGCTTACTGGGAATAACATGCTCAGACTCACTACTGGTTGCACGTGGCGGCAAGGAGCTGCAGCCATTTCACCTCTGTTGGGCTGTTAGATTCTGCCCTCCCTAAGAATCTTTTGCAATGTGTCCATTATAAAGTATATTTAAAGATTCAAGCACAAGCAGAGGGCTCTGTCTACTGTCTGATTAGGGAAGATATTTCAGTAGAGACAATGTCGAAGACATGAACAGAGCTTAAAAGCATTTTACGTTATTTGAAAACTACTTCTGTGTAAACTCATAATTCAGGTCCTTTCCTAAGAGGAAAAGATGATGAGCAGAAGCACCAGTGTCCCAGTCTTTCTCTAGTCACCAGTGTAATCTTAGGAATTTATTAGCAGTCCTAGCTGCTGAGTTGCTAAAAATAAGGCCACAATGCAAAAAAAGGTTCCTTAAATTAGGAAAGAAATTATTTGAAGTATAATTTGTATTCAGTGTTCCTAGAGAACCCTCACATGTAACTGCATAACTGAACATAGGGAGACCTTACTCTGAAAGCCATGTCTCTAAGAGGCAGCTTACCACTAAGTAGGAGCTTTACTTTTTCATAGCTGAGGAATGGCTCAGAAAGGCACATGCAGCAATTGCTAGAATAAGAGAATAAGTCTAGGTGTGGCCCAAGTCTGCCTTTTATTGTATGCATCTTTATTTTTAGTAGAAGTGCTTTTAATCGTATAAACAAGACCCAAACCCTTCACGTCGTTAGATTAGTAACTGTTCTAACTTTCAGTGTGCATGAATTTCATAGGAACAAATCATCTCTCTCTCGAAGCAGTGAATACAGTTTATTAGTGCTGAAAGCAAATGCTTTGGGCCACCGACAACTGAAGGAAAATCTGAAGATCCCTGGAACTGGGCTGTGTCACCTTCCAGTCTACAACCAGTCTGCTTGGGGTCTGGTGCTGCCATGGAAAAGGAGACTACTGACTTCAAGAGTCCCTCTGGAAAGAGTCAGACAGTAAAAGGACATCCTGAAACTGAAGGAATAAACCCTTGTCACCACAGGGACACCGGCCACTATGTGACTCTCCCAAGCTACTGTGAAGGACAGATGTATATTTGTTATAATCCTGGATTACAGTGTTGTGTTGCAGCCTTCTGACCCTTGTTCAGGCTGCATAGGAGGAAATAAAAGTAGCAGTTCCTGAGGGAACACAAGAACGAGTCCTGCCACATAACTCAGGACTTTCCTGCACAGAGCAGAATGAGTCCCTCCAACCACAGTCCAAAGCAGAGCTAGTACAGAGGTGATGCTGCAACCGTGGGATCTTCCTCTGGGTCTCTTGGACGACAGTGCCAAATCACCCTTACAAGATGTGCAGGAATTATAAGCATTATTATAAACAATGATTACAGTTTTCATAATCTGGAGATGATTACCCAATAATTAAGGAGCAGCCTTGCACAGCTCTTCAAATGACGTCCCTGGCCGCCCCGGGACTGCCAGGAATCGGGAGTGGCAGCCGCGGGTGTGGCGTGAGGCACACGCACAAGCAGTCGGAAGCAAAGGGAAACTAAATGCAAAGCTGTCCCTGGATAGATGTTCCTGCATCAAACAGAGCAGGGCAAATACTGACAAACACTGAAGACAACGACCGATAAGGAGATGGACCGGGAAGTGTGCAGAGGAGAGAGAGGAGAGGGACTGGCGTCACATTGGTGGGGATGATGGTAGGCACATCTCCTGTCAGCAGGCTGGAGCGGGCAGCGGGCAAGTGATGTTTCAGGGAGACCAGGAGCCACCTAAAGACATCCTCAGCAAGACCATGACACCTCCAACCTCCCCACCCTGCGCCTATGGGGAGGCTGGCTTTCCAGGCAGCAGGCAAAGCTCTTTGGTCAGAAGAGGGGAGAAGCGCACGTTTTACCGTAGCAGGACGTGGTCTCTGTAATTTATCTACTTCTCTGTTGCTTATTGACCCCGAAGGGAGCTGTTGGGCTGCAGGGAGCTGACAGAGTTGACGCGCTAGCCTTCCCTGTCTGGCCCGTGGTGGCTGAGGAGAGCCAAGGGGACAGAGCCCCGTGGAGAGCGGCCAGGTGGGCAGAATCCCCAGGTGGCCCTGGGCCAGCTGCCATGACTGCTACTGCGGGGAAGTGCCCAGTGGGACCACCAAGAATTTGAGAGCACTGGATTTTGCAAGGTGACGTAGGGCAGCCGGGTGACGGAAGAGAGCCAAGGAGAGGGTTTGCAGGGTGGGTACCAGCTGGCGGAGGGGAAGTTCAGATGCATTTCCCTGCCGTGAGGAGATCTCAAATCGCTCTTGTGCCTCCGCTAGCCAAACCAGCATGAAAACCCGGAGGTGCTGCTAGCAAAGTTACAATGCACCTTTCCGGCATCAGTGGGTAAGCAGCGTGTCGTGCCCAACATGAAAATGCTCTGTAAAATCATGGCATGAGAAGCTGAGCCAAGGAGTAAGTAAGATTTGGTTTAATCTATTCTATGGAGGGAACTAGGGAACATTTCAATGAAAAAGGGTAGATCTGAGAACTAAGCAGACCAAAATTTCCAAAGCTGTGAGTGGGGTAGGAAGTGTCACCCCTCAGATAATTTACACATTTGTCTCATTATTTCATGCACTTTCTCTTAAATGTCTCTGGCAGCAAACTCAGCCTCTCACAAGACATCCCAGATGTCAGCTACTCCAAGGCAAATGCAGCCTATCATTAATTTGTAGTCCTGTGCTAAACTTGGCTGGCAGGTTAAAAGCATGTCCCTATCAGAAAAAAGAAAACTGATGTGTAAGCTTGTCTCTACTGCAGCCTACTGAAATTAATAATCTTAGCTGAGTCGGGCAATTAATGTTTCCATGAAATGATAGGACAAGAGGAAATGGCCTCAAGTTGCACCAGGGGAGGTTCAGGCTGGATATTAGGAAAAATGTCTTTCCTGAGAGAGTGGTGAAGCATTGGAAGAGGCTGCCCAGGGAGGTGGTGGAGTCACCATCCCTGGAGGTGTTCAAGGAACGTGTGGACGTGGCACTGCGGGACATGGTTTAGTGGGCATGCTGGTGTTGGGGTGATGGTTGGACTTGATCTTACAGGTCTTTTCCAACCTTAGTGATTCTGTGATTCTGTGTGTACTTTTCTTCCTGAAGGCTCGCTCTGTACTATTGGGCCTGCTTAAAAGGACATTTGGTCCTTTCTGGGGCAGGATGGTTCCTCTGCTTTCACTTTTCACAGGTGGGGACTGCTCCCAGCAAATGAGCTTTTTCAGGCTGATGCTGACTTGGAGTTTACATGATGTATTTTGTTGTGGTGCTTTTTTATTAAGCCCTCTTTCATAGTCCTTGGATGTTAGTTTTTGTCTCTTCCAGGTGATGTTCCTCTTCTCTTGCTGAGTCAGGAGTTAAGACAGTGGTGTGTCTCAGGGGAGATGGAATGATGCAGCAGCCTTTGCTCAGTCTGCTTTGAAATGTCAGTAGAATTTTGCACTTGCAGCTTGTCATGAGCTATTCTATAGTGTTCCTCTATGCTGCTGAACTGCTGTGGGATGCACTTCTCGGGAGGAATGAGCAGTGAAATGAACCATATCACTACGTTCCTTCATAATATGCTTTTGGTCCCATGAAAGGGCAAATGTAATAACCAGGCCAACTAGTTTCTCTAAAGATTTACAGCACAGACTTTGTTACTTGCAGCATTTTGAGGGAAGGTGGAAAATTCTCTTTCTAACTCACCAGCTCTCTGCAGTCGCTAAAATGTGCTCTTGATTTCTGCGTTTCAGCCGGCTTGGATTTTGACGTGCTTTCTTCAGGCTGATTCAAAGTGTGTTTTGGGCAAAAGCTGCATCTGTAATCTGTTTCACGTGCAGCAAAAAGATGCTGCAAAGATGGTTTCCAAGGGACTTAATGATACCGAGCTGCATTCTGGAGTTTGATGTCTTCATCCTGCTGGAGAAGGAGAACTTGCATGTTGCTTAGCTGAGCTCTGATGTTTATACACCAAGTCACTGTATCTCTTTTCAACACACGTGGCATTGGTTGAGCTCTTCACTCTTTAGACAAGCTAGGCTTTGAACAGAGCCACATAAAAGTAACTGCCTTTTCAGCTGGTGTCTCTAAAATGGAATTGAAAGGTAGGAGAAACACGGGAAATAGTTGTTTCTGCTGAGTTTGTATTCAGAAAATAAGCTGTATCAGACAGTTCTTAATGCACTGCATTATTGCCAGACTGTAGCATTGTCCTCTGAGAGCCAAAAGCAAATGTCAGCAGGGCAATCTCCAAGTCTAGGTAGCCCAGTTCCAAGCCCAATGCTTCTCAGTAGTTTGGGAAGTTGCCTGGTAGCTGTTTCCCAAAAAAGACCAATCCTCAGCATTAAAACTTTACAGTCTGAAAATCACTCTTCTTATCTAATGATGCTTGAGTGGTCAAGTTCAATGGGATGCACTTCGCTCTGTTTTTTTCATGCAGAGTGGTGCATGATAATGGCTTTTCAACATTACAGAACTAAAAAATAATAATTAATATTTTCTTTTCCTTCTGCCACCCTTTCATGTAACCATGTCTCCACCTGTTATTTTCTTATGCTGTAGGACTTTGTGGTCTGCTGGCCATATTGTTAAAGTTTTCCCTTGGATAAAAAGTTGGGTGAAAAAGCAAGCGACATTTTTTTGTGTTCTGTGTTTATGCAGATACATAAGGATCTGTGAACTAGAGAGTAACTGCAACAGGGGTATGAGTGACACGCTGAGTGCTGTGATCTTGGTGGAAAAGAGGTACACTTTTCAAACACCCAGCTCATTGATCTGGTGCTGGGTTTGCAATTCTCTCTCCTTTGATTAAAATAGCCAGTTTTATAAAACTGTTAGTGTTCCATAAATAAGTGAAAGAGATCTGCTCTGTATGCTGTCTAATTCTGCTGATTGTAGGTCTGCTCTATACATTTCAACACCTGCGGCGCTGACAGGTATAAGGGTTTTCCACATTTGACATACTTGATTGTCTGCTTTGAAATGCGCAACAGTGATCATCTGAGTTGCCTTTGTCACTGTCTTAAAGCACTAGCATCCAACAAGGAAGGCTGTGCCACTGTTCTGCTGCTTGCCCTTTGGGAGGATCCAGATTAAAGCCTGAACGATGCTTACTGTCCAGAGCTTGTAGTCTGAGCTGCACTCATGTTTGCGTGGTGGCAGAAGTGTAGCTGTGAATATGTGATTCTTCAGTACAGGTATTCAGCTACTGCCTCTGAATGAGCATGACCCGCAGGGGGTAAGATGTGGGTCCAGGAGGAGTTTTGTCATTTCATGTCCCTTTAGTCCTTCTGAAAACATGCACTGTATTAAATTAGATTTTGAAAATGGCAATCTCCTTTTTTCTTTAAAAGAGGCAGGTAGCATTGCCAACCGAGTCCCACCTTTCCCGTAAGTTTGTGGAAACCATAGTGCTATAGCTAAACCACCTGCAGCAGGCCAGCAGCCGCTCATCCTCACCTTAACTTCTTTCTTGGTGTAGCAGCGGTTTTCCTGCTGCAGATTGCTCCTAACCCATTGGAACTGGGATTTGACTATTGGGGGACATTGACAGAGTCTTTGAGTTTGAATAACTGCTGAGATCCAGGAAATGGAATAACAGGGTGTCTGTACCAGGTTCGTACATGTGATACCTCTTGTACTAGTATATTTTGACCCTAGAGATATTACCTCCTCTCTGAGTGACTGATGGAACTGAGTCACAATGTGATTTGAAGTTGGGAGCTAATATGTGAGAAAAATTTCCATTTCAGTTGGCATTTAGTTTTTCAAGCCTGATGACCATAGGCTGCTCTTCTGAAGTAATTCTGGAGTCAAACTCATCTCATTCAGGCAGGAGTCAAAGTGTTAGATGCAGGCTGGTATCTCTGTAAGTCTTGTTAGTCTGCCATGCTTATTAGCGACACTTACCTAGTACATCCTACCTTCTTGTGCATTCAAACACCATTCTGAAAATAGCTAGTTTTAAGTAAAATCATCTATTTGTGCAGGGAAGTGAAGGAAGGAGCAGAAATAGAAGCTCAAAACCTTTCCATTTCCCTTGAGCTACTCTGCACCACATGAGATTAATTAGAAGACTGGTGTTTTTTATGAAATTTCAATGTAAGAAGCTTCAGATGTCCTCTTGGCCAATAGCACAAATTGGCATCTGTTTCTGAAACAATGGCAAGATCTAACTGGACAAAGAAGAACATAACAAGGTTGAAGAGATGAGGGACTATTTGTCTGTTACAACTAGAAACATCGGCTAAGAAACTTCTTTTTCCTTTGCTCATCCTTCAGGATGAAAAGATTATTCTGAAGACAGAGATGGCTTGTTTTTATCCCAGGGCCAAGCCACCGTCAGAACAATAATGGGACTTGCAGGAGCAGCATGTGCCAGGCACTTTTTGAGATCAGACTAACTGGAGTTGCTGTCTTGGTGCTAAGTGAATGGGAAAGTTCATTAATACTGACTGTGGTCTACTATTATTGACCTTCTCCCTTCCTCCACTGCCCCTAAGGAAAAAGGAAAATATTTTCCAACTTTCCCAAGCTCTGGGTATTCTTTGTATTTGAAAATCAAACCATTCATTTAAAGAGAAAAATAAGCATATATATGGCAATAATCTAGTAACTTTGTCAGTTTTAAGATTCTGGCAGACATTTAACAAGGAAATTTGTAAGTGACATGGATTTCTTTGAAATTGGAGTTGGGCTTCTCAGTCATTTCAGTATTCCAGAAATTGCTGTCCTTGTTCTCTAGCTTTCCAAATGTAACTGTGAAAACCTTGGCAGGGGACATGCATGTACTGTCCCCGACTGCAGCAGCTGTTCTCAGGAGGTGTTGAGGCAGAGCTGGGCTTGTTCTGCCTGGATTGCTCCAGGCCTTTCTTGGCAGTCAAACACCGAGCGCTGCCAATGACGTAGGCTGGATTTGTGGTCTGAGCTGAACTGGAAGGGGTAAAGGTATCAGGGGCATTTGAGTGCCACAGACAAATCAAATGGACCTGTCTTGTAGTATTACTGGGGGCTGAGTAATTTGGAAAGGTGACCAAGTTACCTTGCCCCTGAATTTTGGAAGCTGATTCTGGGCTTCGATGCTGCCCTTTTCATTTTCAGCTGAAAAAAAGAGCCATTTTTGCAAGCTAGTTCAGCTGGAAAAAGCCAAATCTTTGCAAGTAGGAATGTGCATATATGTGTGTGATATGTTTTACACCAACGGGACTTAGCTGGAATCATGGTTTTAACTAAAACAAAATCAAAACCAGTAGAGGTTAAATGCTAACAGTTTTTAACCGTTGTCAGGGGTGGAAAAAGCTCATTTGAACTTGATGCAAAATTCCCTTTCTGTTGCAAGCATTCAGGTCTCAGTGTGTCTGTGTAATGTGTATGCACATAGGTGTGTGCTCTCTAATGATATTTTCAGTTTTAATGGAAACAGTGAAAACCTCCAAAAGATTAATGAACTTATTCCAGTCCCAGATACTGTGTGCTTTCTGGGATCTGCAGTAGGATTGTACCATTTACAATTTAGAATTTTCTGTAAGACCATTCTGCATATACACCAGGCACAGATGTGCTCAGTACTGAAACAGAAGGCAAAGACTTACAGAAAGCAGGTAGCTCTGGAAGGGAGAGAAAAGATATTACCCCAAAAAGGAATGATGCTTTGCTATTCCTTGAGTATTCTGACTGTTTTTCTTGAAAACCTGAATTTATACTTCCAAATGTGCATCCATCTTTGTTCAGTGGTTTTCTTTATAATAGGACATTGTTCTTTTGTGACTGCTTGTTTCAGCGATGTTTGCATAGCTCAATGTTTGCTGTGCCCCAGACGTAAATTTTACTCTTCTATCAGATTCCTGTAGCCCTCAAGAATCAAAGTGTCTCCAGTGAAATGAAAACTAGGGTAGCAAGTTACACGGAATTTCTGTGAGCGCTGTGGCCACAACTGACCCAGTGTCCTCCTCATGTGCCAGCATGTATATTTGCATGTGCCCTGCGGTTAGCCAGATAGAGCAATCTGGGGTCGAATGAGGTCTTGTAGGCTAGTTCTAGGTTGGATCAGTTCACCAGTACAGCACCCAGTTCTCTTTGTAGCTTTGTCTGGGGTGGCACACAAGGGGTAGTGGCAACTGGTTTTAGTGGCTTAAACTGGTTGTGGAACGGCAGTCTTCGGGTGCAATTCCCCAGTGAAAATTTGGTTGTTGAGGTTAAGCACCTCTTTAAATGTGTGTCCACTTTCCAACTCAGTGGGGAGATTTTTCCAACACAGGTGACTTAGCTCTGTGTAGGAGAAAGGCAACATGCAGTCTGAGACAATGCTTTCTCTCAGACAGAAGAAAATATATGAAGTAACAAAGAAATGCACAATATTATCTGGTGTCTTCCACTTTCTTCCCTCACAGCTGGAATAGACCAGGGAATTTATTCTCCTCCAGTTTGCAATACTTCAAAATGCCTTTAAGGCTGGATCTTGCACTATTTTCACACACAAGACAATTGTATAGTCAAGTAAACCTTTGCTTTTGTGAGATTTTTCCTGTTATTTACATTTGCTTTTCCTCGACTTCATATCTTCCTGAACCTTCCTGGTGCATGGAATTTCGGGCACTGAAGCACAGAGGCATGAGGGAGAAAACAGGTAAAATGAAGGGAGCGAAGGTGGAAGCAGTAAGTTATTCTCAGTTCTTTTCCAGAGATAATCCATTTTAATTTATAAACCTGCATAATGGTAGGCAACTTTTTTAAATGAAAAAAGCAGTGTAGGATAAAATGGAAAAATCAAAGAAAACAGGAGAAACTGGGGTAGAAACAGGGGTAGAAGTTGTGCTTTAAATTTTTATGCTTCGCTCCTAGTTTCCTAGACGTGAAAAAAAATATTATGTTGTCTACAACGGTTTTTGTAGGAAGGCTCAATGTGAATCCTTCTGGAAGGGGAAGGTGATTTTTCTTTTAAGCAAAACTGATTTCACTCATGCTCCTTCTGCCATGGATTTCACTTACTCATTCTCCCGTATTCACAAATGCCAAGACAAGTGTGTCCAAGTAAGCTGGGAAGGAATAATAGTGCCACAGGGGAGAGGTGTCAGCAGCTGCTGAGTCCTCATCATGTCTCTAGAGGTTCTTCTTGATTGGCAATCATTATTAATCATTACTAACTGAATTTTGGTTGTGCCTTTTGTGTCTTCTACGAGTAGAGATTTACTGAGATCATTTGCCTGACTGTCCTCTCTTGCCCCTTGCAAGTCCAAGGAAAAATTGCTGAGTCTCAGTGTTCTTTATTTTCCTACTTGAGGATTTTATGGCTTCAAGCCTGTTTTTCAGCTGTCACCTTATCTTTATGGCTTTAAATTGCTGCTGTTCTTGTTCTCTGGTTATTTGAATGACAACCTTCTGCACTAATTAAGGCATGCTATGCCTTTATCCCTCCTTCCGCTCTTTATTCAGATGCCTCTTCATACCCGTTTCCATTCAGATGCCATTCATTCCAAACTCAAGATGTCTGTTATAATGATCAGCAGTTTAATGCAGTATTTGCCTCAGAAAAACACATAGGGCACACATGGATAGCTTTTCATTGCTTTGGATGCCAACTATAAAAAGCCCATATGTAGAGGACCTGAGAGCAAATGTGCAACATACTTGAAAAGTAGCGTTTACTAGAAAATACACTTTTTGTGACACAGCAATTAAACCAGCAGGATTTTATACTTAAAAACACATCCTATACTTAGCAATTCTGAATTATATTAAAATTACACTATGGTACAGTACAATAATATAGTAAGTTCAGGATACTAAAGCTCGTTACTAGAATGTTATCAAACAGAAACTGAATGCAGTATGAAATCTCATGTGCTGACTTTTAAACCACTGTGCATTACTCCATAGCTAATGAGTGCAAAATTCTTATTTAGGTAAGGCCAAGAGTGTACGAAAGATGAAATAGGAATTGAACTTTTAAGGTAAGCATTTTCTTTTTCCCTGTGTCCTGCTTATAACTGCCTGTAGCACAGATATGAGTAAAGTCTGCCTTTGTAGGGCAGTGAAACAACCGGGAATCTCCTAAAGGAAATGGAGGGACCCTGGATAGTCTCAGTGTTGACCTGCTGCCACCTTCTGGTCATAGAATCCTAGAAACCTAGAATCCTAGAATCCTAGAATCCATTCAGGTTGGAAAAGACCCCTAAGATCATCGAGTCCAACTGTTAGCCTAACACTGCCAAGTCCACCACTAAACCACGTCCCTAAGCATCACATCCACACGTCTTTTAAATACCTCCAGGGGTGGTGACTCAAGCACCTCGCTGGGCAGCCCATTGCAATGTCTGACAACCCTTTCAGTGAAGAAATTTTTCTAAATATGCAATCTAAACCTCCCCTGGTGCAATTTGAGGCCGTTTCCTCTCATCCTGTTGTTGTGCCACAAACTGGTAAGGGTGCTTTGCAAGGATGAACTGTGAAAAGTTTTGTTCGTCAAAACCATCGTTGTGAGTGCTGTCGTCCGATTCATATTTCAGAAGACCCTCTGCAAGCAGATTTTTATGGCAAGATTTCTTTCTGAATGGTTAGTAAAATGGGGAGTCTTAACCCTTGTACCCCAGATTTAAAGGGACTTCACTCTCTCAGACTGGATGGTTGGGTCCCAGATTCCTTATATGAGAAGCAGCACTGTCTGCCTACTGTGCTTTCTACTTACTTGGAAGAAGCTACTTTTTGACAAACAAGTGAACTAAGTTCCATGAGAACTGGGGCAAAAGCTAAGTTGCAGACCCTTATCTTCCCAACAACTAGAAATTAGTGATACGTATAATAGACAGGTGACCTGTATGAGCAGAACAACTCAAGAACAGAATTTTAATTTCTATTGTGCGTTCATAAAAGTATCTGCATATGAAGTCACCTGCAATATTTAGTATTTTACCCAAGCTGTTGGAATCACATGACATTGGGAATATTGGCTATTAATTTTAAAGGTAGATTTCTAGTTTCCAGAATGCTCAAGAAGTCTAGGAAAACTGAATCCAATTGATTTGTAAGATACTGCAACACAGGCATTTATTCTATTAAGAAGTTCCTGCTGTTTGAGAGAAGATCATGGGTATCAGGAGACTTGATTCGTGGGGTACCTGTAAGGAAAAATGCCACAAAAGTAGCAGGGTTCATAGATACTAATTTGGATCTATGACTGCTTACACAGGCTGAGGCATTAAATTCAAATTATATCAATGGTAAGAACTCTGGGAAAACTGGAAAGCAACAAGAATTTACTATTAATACCAGAAGCCAAATATAAAATTGGGTGCATTCCTGTTAGCGGTACAGGCATTTGAAAACACTCTATTTCTGAAACGACCTCACGCACGGAGGTTATTCATCTTTCCATCATCCCAGAGAGTGGTTCCAAAACTCCATGACTATTCTCAGAACACCAGGAAAGGCACAACTCTCGGTCCATGTTATATTGCTCTTATACGAAGCAGCATGATTTAGCTCCTCCGCATCTTTGCTAGAGCTAACCTGAAAAAAAAGGAAAGCAAGTCCAGCTGTTTCATCCCTTGGACAGGCCCAGCCTCTTCATCTTGTCAGGCTGCCACGTACACTTACAAAGGTGTCCCTGAATGAAGGAGTGTAAGAACAAACAGTGGAAAATTTGAAAAGACATGGGAGGAAGATGGGGCCAAGGGGAAGACCTGGGTTTACTATTTGATCTAAAGTGTGAAACCCACATTGGGCAATGTGAGGAGGGAGTGGACTTCCAAAGTACCTAAATGATATGATGGAATGAATTTTTAGTAAAAAAAAAAATAGTAGAAAAAAGAAAAAAAAGACTCCTCTGTGCCATCTGAAAAACTACCTATATTGCTACAAAAAGCTCAGAAGGCTGAATGTGTAGAAATCAAAAGTAAATATCTCTAACACATTTATCTTGATGGAAGGCACTTAAAGAAACCTCAGGATACAAATCCGGGCAAAGCACGTTGCCTGCATTACCTCTGGGATGAAGTACAGGAGACATAGTGACGCAGGCAGGAATATTGAGCAGTCCTTGAGAGGTTCTCAAGCCATTTCTCCTCTGCAGCCTTGCCCAGACAGACCTGCCCCAGGCAGTCACACCCCAGGTACCCTGTCTTTGTAAACCACAGCAGGCCTCTGGGCTGGTTTGGGATTTCTTCTGCCTGGGTCACTCTCCACCCTGCCCTGCCCAACATGGGAGGAGAGGGAAGGGAAAGGGAAGCGGCGCTGGAAGAGGAAGACACAGGAAAATGTGGGCTTTGGTTGGAGGGAAGAGCATGTGCTGGTTTTGGTTGGGATAGAGTTAATTTTCTTCATAGGAACTAGTATGGGGCTGTGTTTTGGATTTGTGCTGAAAACAGTGCTGATACACAGGGATGTTTTACTGCTGAGCAGTGCTTACACAGAGTCACAGCCTTTTCTATTCCTCACAGCACCCCACCAGTGAGTGGGCTGGGGGGGGACAAGGAGTTGGGAGGGGACACAACTGGGACAGCTGACCCCAACTGACCAAAGGGATATTCCATACAATATGATGTCGTGCTCAGTATATAAACTAGGGGGAAAGCTAGCCGGGGGACCGCTGCTTGGGCTGGGCTTTGGTTGGAGGGTGGTGAGCGATAGTTTTCATTTGCTTCACTTCCTTTTCTTGTTTGTTGTTGTTATTTTCCTTTTCATTACAATTTTTATTATTATTATCATTATTATTATTATTTTATTTTATTTCATTTCACTTATTAAACTGTTCTTATCTCAACCCACAAGCTTTCTCACTTTTACTTTTCTGATTCTCTTCCCCATACCGCTGGGGCGGGGGGGAGTGAGCGAGCGGCTCTGCGGCACTTAGGTGCCAGCTGGGGTTAAACCACGACATGCTGGGAGAGCTGGGGCTGTTCAGCCCAGAGAAGAGAAGGCCCAGGGGGGGTTGCCCAGATTGGTTCTGGAGTCTCCACCTGCAGATACTCAAAACCCAAAGGGATCCAGGTCTGGGCAGGCTGATCTAGCTGAACCTGCTTGGGCAAGGTGTTGGTCTAGATGATCCTGAAGGATTACTTCTGACTTCAGCAGTTCTGTGGCTTGGGGTTCCCATGACATGGGGAAGAGCAAAGGGAAGGAGGTCCTCTCCCCAAGAACGGCCATATGGGTTTGGGTTGGAGGGGAGAGACAAGGGCTGAAGGGAGAGCTGTCGCGGGGCAGGGACGGGGAGGAGAAGGCAGAGGAGGGGAGAGCGCTCGGCCCTGTAGCAGCTCCCCCCGTGCCCAGGGCTGGGAAAGCCTCTGCCGCGGAAAAGAGGAGCGGAGCTGGGGAGCAGAGCTGCTCCCTGAGCTCACCCACAGAGGGCGGAACTGGCAGCGATGATGTCACAAGTGAGGAGGTGAGGTCACAGAGGAAGTCCTTTCCTATTGGTCCCCGCCACCCCAGGAGAGCCCTTGCTCCCGCTGCCCTGGTGAGCAAAGGGCCCGAACCTGCGCAGGAGAGGGCCACAGCCTGAGCTCTTCTTCAGAGGGGCTGGGCCGAAGCGGGGTCGGTGCCGGCCAGAGCACGTGGGGAGGGGACACCCTGCCCGGACAAGGCTTGGCCAGGCCCAGGCAAGCTGAAGATGGAGACAGGAGCCACCAGCGAGGGCCAGCAAGGATGGCAAGGACAGGCGGGCGAGGCAGGCCGGGCACGGGAGGACGCAGCGTGGGGGCACCTGCGGGAGCAAGCTGCGAGCAGCATGTCCGGAGAAGAGGAGGTCCGCACGGTGCCTGAGCAGGAGAGGGAGCCCGAAGCGACACGTTCCGGGGGCCCCTCCGAAGGCAGCGAAGCCAAGGCCAAAAAGAGCCGCTTGTCCCGGTCCTCCCGGGCCGGGCTGCTCTTCCCCGTGAGCCGCGTAGACAGGCAGCTGCGCCAAGGCCGCTTTGCTGAGCGCTTTGGAGCCAGGGCCCCCGTCTATCTGGCTGCGGTGCTGCAGTGGGTGACGCACAAGACCATGGAAGTGGCTGGCAAGATTTCCAAGCAGAGCAAGCAGCAGCGCATTTCTCCATCGCACTTGCAGATGGCGGTGCAAAAGATCTCTGGGCTTAGGAAGCTCCTGCGAGGCGCTGTGCCCAGGGGCCGTGGCAAGGCTGTCCCCCAAAGACGGCGTGTGGCCTCACCCTCCAAAAAGAAGACGACCAAGAGCAAGAAGAGATGCCCCACGCAAAGGGCTGCACCTGCCCGTGCCACTGCTGCTGTCAAGTGAGAAGAAAGCAGAAGCTCTTGCCCCACACCGGCAAGGCACGGCCAGGGCTGCTACGTGTGCAAGGCACTATGGTCTAAGGGGCAATAAAAGCTTCTGCAATGCCAAGCGGGACATGGGGCCTTTTTGTGCTGCGTGTTGGACTAAGTCTCCTGGCTGGACAAGGGCACGCGGCTGGGGCTGGGGATAAAGCTCTGCAAAGGGAGGCTGTAGAGCAGCCCTTGCTGAGAAGGAGGGCAGGAACCTGCCTGGGGGGCAAGTGGCCCTGACAGGTAGCACCTGCCTCCAGCTCTGGTTTGCACTTGGTCTGAAAGCAGCTGAGAGGGGGAGAAGGGATCTGCCCCACAGAGGATGGGCGTAGGCTGTGAGGGATGGAGAGGGTGGATGTTTCTGGAAGAGCCGAGGGCCCTGGAGGTGCCTCTTGCACCGTCCCAAGGAGTAATATGGGAGAGACTGCAAGTGCCCCGCAGTTGAACACCCTCCTTCCTGGGTGGGGCGGGCAGGAAAGCACTTGGGCTCATCACTATCAGCACCCCAATTTCCACAGCTGCCTGTTCATGCAGAGCCTGACGGCCGGGATCCTCCACACCTTCCTTTCCATGGCTCTTAGAGAGCCCTCAGGTTCCAGATCCAGCCCGAGCACACTGCCTGCCTTTCTTCCAGGTGAAGTACACAAGGACAGGCCCTCCTGTGGGAGCTTCCCACCAGGCATATCCCCATCTGGGACCCTGCAAAGGCAGGAAAAGCCCCTTTCTGACAGTGACTCTTACTCATTTTTCCCCACTTTTCCTATTTATTTCCACACTGCAAGGTCTTCGGGATCTTGAGTATGTATCCTATATGCCTAGGCTGAAGCTAGTTTTTCCTTGAACTCCATGGAAAGAGGTGGAAGAGAAAGGAAGGGCACACACACCATCGGGAAGTGTGTTGTCTGGTTTCCATAGGCAAATGCATTCCACTCAAAACTGCTACAAACAGGTGACCCAGCTCATTGCAGGATTTTCTAGACACTCGGGGCATGAAGCGCTTTGGCTGAAGGAATAGTTGAAACATACTCTTCTTTCCATCTTCTTCTGCTAACACACTCCAGAGTGGTTTCCAGTGGAGACCAGGGGAAAGTCACATCCATCCTCCCTTGTCTTTAAGCCTCAGAGACAATACGCAGCACATAAACACATCTCTGAGACACCTGGGAAATTATCTCAGTGGCACCACAAACTTCTTGTGGCTGATGTAAATAATACTGATATAAATACTGATGCTGTGGGGAATTTATCAAATAAACAGGTATTCCTGTCTAATCATCAGTGCTCCAAATGCAACAAAGTCACCTGCTACAATACTAGGGGATTTAAATTATTTTCAGTATATAGGGGCTATCAAAGATTAAAAAAGGCACCCCACCCCTGGAAATCTGAAAGCAAGCCACGGATAACCAGGGTTTTGGTTCCCTCCTTTCCTGGTGTCGAGGTGTGTGGCGCAAGATAAAGAGAAAGACATACAGGAGAGCATATCCTTAAGTTTGACCCTTAAGTTTGAGGTGTGATAACGAACTGCACTAGAATTTCTGTTTATAAAAGGAATTTTCACATTCTTCAAGAGTGAGGGTGCCTCTGACCATTTATTTCCAACCAGGATTTGCTTTCTGCTTTTCTTTACAACCGTATTCGGTGCTTGTTTAATTGCAAGGAGAGGAGAGCGGGTGCTGGCTCTGAAACTTTCGTAGCCCTGGCTTTGCCACTGCTTACAACCTCTCTGCTAATGGCCCTCTTGGCTGAGTGCCTTCCAGTCCCCTCCGCAAGTTTGTCCCCAGTCTACGTGATGTGAGAAGAACAGCGCTCTCTCTTAAACATGGGGGTGACGGGGGGAAGCAGGTGGCTCCAAACGAGAGAGCTTGTTTCCACTCCGCGGGACACTGCCGGAGAAACCTCACAGCCCCGGGGGCTTCACGGAGTATCGTCTGGCAGCCCTGCGTGGCCAGCCCCGAACATCGTCGCCAGCAGACGTGTAAATGCTTTGCAAAACAAGGAGTCTGAACTTTTAACAACCCCCACTGTGGCCTGTGTCACAGCACAACGAGGGCACTGGGAATCACCCGTGCCACTTGCAGAAGCCCCGTCAGACTTGTTATCGTTGAAACGCTGACACCTTAATGACGCCTCGTGCGGCTCCTCTCTCGGCACTGCGGGACCCTCCCGGGTGCCGTTTGGGCAGGCAGAGCCTCAGCCCGCAGGCTCCGTCACCCAGAGCACTCGGCAGGGCTGTGTGACCCACGTGCTTGGTTCAGGCTCTGGCAGTGCCTTGCCTGCATGGCAGCTCAGGCACGGCCACTGCCGGCACTGCAGCGCCTGTTGCGCGATGGCTGTCAGCTAAAAGTTGGGATTTCACCCTTTCCTTGGCTCAGGTTCAGTTCCCTTCTCAGCCATCTCCTTGTGCGTTCGTCCATCCACTTCTCCATCTACAACAGCTCCCTGGAAGAGGCATTGTCACCCGCTCTGCCCTTTCTGGCTGCGCTCTTCACCTCTGCTTCCCTTGCCGTCTTAGGGATGAAGTGATTCCTGTCGGATACCTGCTGTGAAATCCCTCCCCAAACCTCCCCAGACCCCAGAGGTTGTTCCCAAGGACCAAAACAAACAGAGAGCGCTACTGAGAAAGCCACAATTGGCTGTGGGGAGGCAGAGATGGGGAAAGAGCACCTGATGGCACAGCATACCAAAAATCAGCTGCAATTTAGATGCTTAGATGCCCTTGTGGACCTGCCTTGGTTGAACTGTGAAAGGTGAAGCTCCTGCAGTCCTGGCCTGTGAGAGCAGCCATGCCCTGTGGTTTAAAGGGCGGTCTGCAAAGAAAGGCACCCGCATCTTGTGCGCTTGGCTTGGGTCAGCCATAGGGAGTCCAGGGGAACTTAAGAGATGGTGGAGCACAGGCGCACATTTTCTGGCCAAAGGGAGACATGTTGTCAAGGACGTAAGCTCAGCAGGGCTTAAGGTCACAGGTGATTTCAAAGGCAGGATGTGGTTAAAGATGAACGTCCTCGTAGTGATCCCTGTCCCTTATCCTAATGAGTCAGGGCTAGGTTGTGCAGCAGTCTTCAAAAAGGAATGGGCAAAGCCTTGAGGGATGCTTGGAGCAGGTAGCGAAAGAGCGTGCTCTGAGCGAGTTATTCCAATGAGGTTTGCGATGTGGTTAGAAAGAAGGTGATTTTAGCAGGGCTTAGAGTGCATGTGCGTGCAGGAAGGGGGAACATGAGATTCAAACAGCACCGTTCTCAGATGGGAAGGAGGTACTTACACGGGCACCGAGTAACTCGGTGTTTGCCTCTAATCTTGCCGAATTTGACCAGGGAGGAAGGACTTGAGGAACAGAGGTGGAAACAAGTCTTGGGCATGAGCAGAAAAAGACGCAGCCCCTGAGCAACACTTTGGACCCCCATTGTTGAGATAGATACTGCTCCCTCCAACTGTAATGCGGGTGTGCGCAGCCAGCCCAGCCATGAGGTAGGACGAGGTTTTGCTGGGTGGCAGAACTGGGGCAGATGGTTTCGGATCGAGGAGAATCAGAGACAGATGAGCTCCCTGGCTGGACTTAAACAACAGCTTTGTCTCTCTCTCCCACCAAGACAGCAAGCGCAAATCACAATAGCAAACGCAAATCACACTCACTGTTATCCTTTTCTCTGGCAGTGCTTCAGGTTCGTTGGCTGTAACCTACCGACGTCGAGTGGAAGGGTGTAAGAGAGACAGCCTGTTTCCCTGCATTCAGAGAACTGGTACACTCCAGGTGAACAAGGCATCCCTCAATCTCCTGCCAAGTGGCCAAGAGGAGAAGAGTCACAAGCCCAGCTGTGCTCTCCCGCAGTCTCAGTTTGAATGGAGCATAAATGGACATGGAGCCAACGGCCACCAACTCGGGGCTCGGGGGCACGCTGTGCTCTAGCTCTCATGAAACTGCAGGAGCTTTGTTGCCTGAGGAGAGGCCACCATCATCTGGGCTCAAGGAGACTCGTGCTTCACTGAAGGGCTCTACACCCATCTGGGTCATAAAGACAAGACCATTCTTCCCTCCACAGGGTGGTATGAAAGGAAGAACCGAATAATGTTCTTCAGGACCACACTGGTGATCTCAGGTCCTAGCAAGAATGATGCAGATGTGCAAAGGAGCATGCGTCAGGAGGTACCCTGCTTCAGAAATGGGATGCTGGGCCAGGTGACCCCCAGAGGTCCCTTCCAGTCAAACTTCTTCTGTGAATCTGTTCGTGCAGGCATTATCTCTGGCTCTGAAGTGAAAGCCAACGTGAGCATAATAAAGGATAATAAAGGCAGTGAAGCTCTTTTACAGACCCAGTTATCCAAATGGTGTAGGTACCATGCTAATAATTTATTCTTCAGTCCGTCACAATGGTCTTTTCATCTCCCTTACCAGCTCACAACAGTAAGCAACATAGGTGGCAGTGAGTGGTGGCTGCAGGTCAGCTTTTAGTAGTGCAATTTCTCCTATTACAGATTATCATAGGATTATCCAGGTTGATAACCAGCATTATTCCAAATTGAATTGTACCCTATTTTTTCATTGTCAAAGTACAAAAAACCCCATCTACCTAAGGGGAGAGACTATTAACACCAGAACTTCAAGGAGCTCCCCTCACCTCATTCTTGTGCACAATTTTCTTCCCAGGCCTTTCCGAAGGGCCAAGTGCACACCTTTCCGAAGGGCCAAGTGCACATCCTTGTTCCTCAGGCTGTAAACCACAGGGTTCAGCAAGGGAGTCACCACAGCATAAATGACAGAAATCAGAGTGTCCGCCTCCAGGGAATAGGTGGATTTGGGCCTCAAATGGATGATGGATGCGCACCCAAAGTGCACAACAACCACAGTGAGATGGGAGGCACAAGTGGAAAAGGCTTTACTTTTCCCCTCAGTAGAGGGGATCTTGAGGATGGCGTTGACGATCAAAACATATGAGAGAAGAATCCACAAGAATGAGCCAAACACAACCACAATACAAAAAATAAAAATTACTATCTCAATTCCGTTACTTTCTGTGCAAGCTGCCTGAATGGCAGGAGCCATGTCACAGAAGAAGTGATTAATTTCCTTCTCTCCACAGAAAGGCAATGTGAATATAAAGTAGGTACCTATCAGGAACAAGGTAAAGCCAGTCACTGAGGCAAAGGCCACTAGCTGTCTACAGACTCTGTCGTTCATGAGGACTTTGTAATGCAAAGATTTATATATAACCACACATCGGTCATACCCCATTGCTGTTAGAAGCATACAGTTAGTGCCTCCAAAGCCAATGAAGAAAAACATCTGAACAGCACATCCAGTGAAAGAAAAGGACTTTTCTTCTGTTATTAGATTTACCAGCATCTTGGGAATGACAGCAAATGTATAGCAAGGTTCTGAAAAAGAGAGAATGGAAAGGATGGGGATGTGAAGATGATGATGAAGCCTGATAATTGTCATTAGCAGGACATTTCCAGTGAGGGTGACCAGGTAAGTCAGGAAAAAAAAGACAAATAACGGAATCTGAAGAACTGGAAAATCTGAAAATCTGATCAAGACGAACCCTGTCACTTTGGTTTCATTCATCATAAAATTTCTGATCTAGAAAGAGGTCATTGTCAAAAAGAAATCTGACACGAATGGGGAGAAAAGTAACAAAACCATTTCCCCTTCATAAACCCCAAAGCACAGTATAACAGCAGGAAGTAGTCTTACGCAAATGGACAGTATTTCTACAGTGAAGCAATAATAACAGTAAGAAAGAGAACTTTGTTTCCTTTTAAGTTCCCTGCTTCTTTGCAAAATCTCCAATTAGGAATATTATTAAATGTAGTATTAGAAAACATTTCTTTGCTCTTCCTTCAGTATGAAGTAAAATGGTAAGAAAACCAAGTTCAATATCTTACTCTGAAGTCAAAGTAGCACCTCAGTCTAACAGCACTGAACACACAGGGTAAAAAAATCACTTGAGGCTTTTTTGAGGCTTAAATCCCAGTGGTTTTTATCTCACCACACAATAAAAATTGCTATTCTAGGACTAGAGGGTCTAGAAGTGCAATAGTATTTAAAACCAGACAGTTTAAATACAGGGGAAGGAGAAGACGGGTTTGTGCTTGGACAAAATCTTCACTGTTCATCTAGCATTGCAAAATAAAATCCAGCAAGCCATTTCTTTCTATGGTTCAATATTCAAAAGCTAGTAGTATCAGATAAAACAAACTGCTGATTCATTCAGTTTCAATATTAGTGCTCTTAGTGCCATATATCAACCCATTTAAATACATTTTAATGTTTTAAGTAAAACCTAGCTATAATCAACAGCTTTATCACAAGGCAGAGTGAAATCTGAGAAAAGGCAAAACCAGAGAACTGTTTCTTTCACACCAATAGTGCTGTAAAAGAGAGAAAGAGGGCTAAATCCTTCATCACTGACACTAGTCACCTTGCTCTAGAAATCACTGGGAACTTTGTAGTTCTCAGGACCCTATGGTCCCGCTTACCTGCAGAAACCCAATGCTGACTTGCAGAAGCTGCTGGAATTCCTTACCTAAAGAAACATACCTTTGATGACAACTCTAAAATCACAGATTGATGCCCAACTTTGCTCAGTCTTGCCATTAATATCTTTCCTGAGCTATCAGAAGCAGTCTTTCCTATCTCCCTGACAAGGACTGGGGAAAAAAAAGGGGATAGACATCGTAACTACATTGCTATTAGGAGAAAAACTAGCTGTTAGAAATGCAGGGTATAGAACAAGTCTTCTGAACACCTGCAATTCAAACAAGTCAGACCTTTATGCACACTGTGAGACCTCTGGGGCATAGTCTTTGGGGTAAATCAAAAGCTGGGAGTAATTGGTAACAGCATCATCAATGGGACATAATAAAATACTACAAATGTCACAGTTTTAATTCATAAATTAAAGAAAACAAATGAAGGAAAGTTTCAATGCAATCATAATTAAAAGCTCTTCTCCCTAAAAAAGGGGAAGTTTTGTTCAAAATTATCAGAAGTGTCTTTTTTAATATTATGACTGGAAAACTGTTTCATTTTCAAGTGGGGGCTGGGGAAAATTCCTTCCACACAGTCTAATGCACAAACCCAAATAAATGTGTATTTCTCAAGAATACATTAACAATTCTTTGGAATTATTTGTAGACAGCAAAGTATATTCACATGGTCAATTCTTGTTAGTGCTATTGGAGTTGCGAGTCACAAGGCAAACTTCTGGGCCAGGAAATCAATGAGTCAACCAAATGCAATATGCCGTTATGACATAAAATGGAAACCTGTGAGTTAACTCTGTCGGAATTGCCATTGAAGAGTTCAGAATATAAAGAAACGCCATTTCTCAGACCTTGTTATTTAGATTTGTTTAATAGTTCATAATCTTGACCTTCCCTGTATGCTTAGACCTGGTTTCATTAGTAACTTCTTGGTTAAATTTTTAGCAAACTACATTTTTTCTTGTTTTCCATATTCTAATTTTTCATATTCCAAAACTGAATGGACTGAAATGGAAAAAAAATCAGCATAAAATATCCAGCATTGTTCTCTGGGTTAATATAATTCAAGAGCAAGAAATATAAGGCTATGCATTACTTCAGAGCTCCTACTGCTGGGGGGTATTCCGAAGGATTTAGTGGCACAAAGTGGAAAGGCACTGAGAGAGATAACTGAGAAGTTTGTTCTGAACCGAGGTGGTGATATGGCAAATGGGGAATGGCAAAGTGCAAGACAAACTAAATCTCCTATAGTGCCCCAAGCAGATTAATAAGTGGATCAAGGATTTCTGAGAGGCTGGAAGTGAAAATAAATCTTTCCTATGAGCTTAGTGGAAACAGGACTTGGGCTCCAGCCCTGCAACCAGATGTGCACGGGGTTAAAATCACTCCCATGAGAAAACGTATGGACAGACCAGACAAAGTTCCACATGTGTAGTGTGCCCAGGAGTGACAGGTTTAGGACTTAGTAGTGTGCCATTCACAACATGCCAAACTGCAGTCAAAAATGTGGTTTGATTCGGAACAGGATGATGAGACTCAGTAACCTCCCCTGCCCCCTCCCCTGCTGAAATTTCCTGATACGAGGATAATCATTTGATGTGCGTTGGCACATCTGTGAATGACAGTTTGTGGTTAATCCAGAAGGCTGACCAAGCATCAGACCACAGTGTTCCGGTCCTAACATTCCTGCTGGTTTTTTAGGCTTTAGCTTTCTATTGGAAACTATTGAGCAGTATTGCTTTACTCTGAGAGACTGTAGTCCAGAAGAAGCTCCTGAACTGGGTGGGTGCAGGATCAGGCTCCAGTCACTATCTCCAATGCCCTGTGTCATGACCTTCCTTTTCCCAAACGCAAGGAGATTGTCTTAAAACCATGAGATGCATTTTTCAGTAAACTTGAGAGAGTTTAGCAGCCTTTCAGAAAGACTTGCATCATGTTTGCAAGCTTTTCTGTCCAACCATAAGCTCAAGAAATTTTAATATAGCTAAGATTATTAGGAAATCCACTCATGCCATAAGCTTAGGCTTTAAGAGAAGCACGAATATCGAGAAGAAATAACCACTCACACCACTGATTAACACCACAATGGTTATGGAGCTGAGGTCTGAGGCACTGTTGAACCTCACCTGCCTCATGGGTTCTTCCAAAATATCCAAGTTAGGGCTAGAAACCCATCAAGGAGAAAGATATACACCTTTTGCACCTCTGTCCCCAGCCCTGGCTCCAGGCACTTGGAAACCCTTCCAAGGTGGCCCAGCTTGCATTAACCATACCATGGCTGCACTGACTATCAGAGGGGCCTTGTGGGACCTTGGTCAATCTTCGACTGTAACAGGACGCATTCTGGATGGGGCCATGCTCATCGAAGGGGTGTGAACCTCACTGCTGGTCCCTTTTCAGAGGGCAAGAGCTATGCTAAGTAGGTTGCACCATTGGCAGGGCTGAGGGGGTGTCAGCAATTGAGTGGGAGTCTGGGGCATGAATGAGAGTCAGCAGAAGTCTCAGGTGACATTGCATGCCTGGGAGTTGAGGAGCTGTAAAGTTTAGTATGTTGTGAGTCTTTGAGCAGTACGGTCACTGATTGTAGGGCAAGGGTAAGGCCAGGATGCTTCAAAAGCTGAGTTAAATTGTTCTATGGGAACACAGCAGCAGACTGAAGGAGGACACGATGGGATTAAATATCCTGGAATGTCATACAGTATCTTAGACAACCTCATCTCCATCACAGCTACTTTTCCATCACTGAATTAGCAGCTGTGTAACAGCAAGAAAGATGGATTTCCACAAGTCTAGCATCAATCTTCACCTCTGCATGGTGAGCTGATGATGTCTTGTTCTGTCTACCATGTGTGCATGGAATATCTTGCTCCTGCTCATGGCAACACTGCAATGACGGTGGGCGCTGGCCAGAGCTTTGAAATCAAACCTTCTCCCCTCCCACCCTGCAGAGAGCATCCCAAAAGTTACCCGTGGTAGGCTTCACTAGAACACATGTGTTCTGCACTAGAGAGGGGGATGAGGTAAGAGAGGGAGGCAGTGCAGGGTTCTTTCTGGATCTCAGTAAGAATGAATTAATAAATGACTTAATAAAACAGCTGTTTCAATAAGATAAAATAAGAAGAAGCATATAGGCAGCAAGTAAATCTTATGTCCCTTCAGATGCTGGGCACCCTGCATTCATGCAGCATCCGACCGATCCTAGATGGATTTTCCCTTGGCACAATGTACAGCTCCTGTCTGTGGAGAAGTTCCTTCTTTTTGGTCATTAAAGATAGTATACAATTTTTCTTAGAAGGAAACAACTCTATTCATAAAAGATGTTCACATGAGACCCTCTTGCTGCACTTTAGATAAAAGCAAGGCCATGCAGGTGGTGCAATAGCTGGTACAAAGCAGGAGCCTGTAGGTTCCTCTGCTACAATCAACCAGCTAAATTTATTCTGTGGCCAAGGGACATGTCTAGGGACACAGCCCGGAGGCCACACTGTACGTGCAGCACAGCACAGACCTGCACCTACTCAGGTTAACTGTCATGTAGATCACAGACTCCTCAATGTACAGTGGTCTCCCAGTCAGGATCTCTACAACACGTTGTTAAACCTCAAGGTAACCTGGTAACTAGAGAAGATCCAGATCTTGAGGGGTTGGTTAACCAAAGGGCCTCAGATCGAATCTCCTCTAAGCCCTTCCTGTGCTTACAGGGTTCTTGATCCTCTCAGGCATCTCCCAGTCTTCCCTACCACTCCCAGCTCCCCCATTCCTGTGTTTCCCTCCCTCCCCACTTTGGCCCCTGAAGCAGCACTCAGCTGAGCATCCTCAGTTGCTGATGGGGAAGAAGCACCCTCCTTGCTCTCCGTGGCATTCCCCCAGCACAGGGTGCTGTAGCCAGGACAAGGCAGTCAGACACGGACACAGCCTGTTTAACAGAGCGTATTGCACACAGTGCTTCTTATAGAGCAGCTCAGGAACAAGCAGGGGAGCTATGTCTCCTGCCTCTCACAAACAGCATTTTACATCAACGACCTTCAACACTGGACGCTCTCCAACCTCTCATTTTTCCCAGTGTTGTCGGTGTTAGGTTATGTGGTTGAATATTCATCTCCACAAACACAAAGGAGTACAAAGGAGCAATCAGAGGTAGAGGAATCCCAGTAACCTAGGCAGAGGCAACAGAGCCCCCAGATGTGGCTTTTCCCAGGGCTGTCACAGGAGAGGGATCGACCACATTGTCTGGATATGAAACCCATCAGACGAGTATTGACTCTCCCCTGCTCACCTCACAGACTGAAGGGGGAATGCACTTCTTTGGCCATGCCCTGCATCTGAACACCCATCGTAGACAAAAAAAGCTTAAACTGTGAATGTCAACAAGCAACACACGACTGGGTGCATATGTATGGCAAGGTCTGTTGTGTGAACGTCTGAAACTGAATTCTGAATGCTCAAGCAGAAGCCTGCTACTTGCTAACTGCAACCAGTATGGGCTGGTTGTAAATTTTGGTAACACCTGGAATAAGCAAAAGTGGCATGTCCTGAATCCTACAATTAATAAAGAGATAGGAGACAGAACGATCAATTAGGAGGCTGATCAGGCATTGTACTACTCACATAGACAATTTAGTTTGGGAAAAATGGGGGCATGGTGTTCCAGAAAGGTGAAGTGGTGCCAAAAAGAAGGTTTCCCAAACAGAAGAAGGGTTCTTGAAAAGAAGAAGGGGACACAGAAAGAAAAAGGTGAAGATCCTGGCTGGAGGAAATATCCTGGAAGTGGGGGAAGACCTTGGAGACCAGAGAGTTACATGGAGACAAATGCCAGGGGATGCCCAGGGACCTTGGCAAGCAACCTCTGAAACTGGTAACGGCGAGCAGCTGCACAGCAGGAGCCAACATGACTTTCTGCCTGACCTTCCTGGACCTGCAGTAACCTCCCTGCTGGGAAGGGGAGTTGCGGTCTCTGGGTTGTAGCACTGTGTATGTGCTGAACCTCATCAGCTCACATGTGTGCATATGTGTGTGCATGCATGTGTGTGAGAGAAAGAAATAATCAAGTAGGGGCTAATCTTGTTGGTTGTTAAATAAAACCCAGAATCCAGATACACTACAGCTTGTTGTTTATTCTGATTCGTCCATGATATCGCCGTAATCTGTCCCGTCTTCTTATTAAACTCCATTTCTATTTCCCTGAGTGAGGAGGTCTCTACTTTGTGTGTACGGTCTAAGTGCCAGCAACTGGAAAGGGACCCTGGCCCACAGGGGACCATGGACCTGCGGCACCAGCAGCTGTGGAGACCTCAGTGTGTACATATTGTGAGGGGGTGTATGTCAGTGTGTGCAACTGCTAGTGAGCATCAAGCTGGACTAGTCAGCAAGTAGAATAAGGGGCTCGGGACCCAGGGACTGGGTTGGCCATAGGTCTGGGGCAGATACTGAAGAGACCAGAGGGTCTGAGAGTAGGCTACTGGGGGGACTGGGAGGCCCAAACCAGCTATGGGAGGTACCAGGGGATCTGGTAAAGTTGTAGGTCTGGAACAGCTACTGAAGAGACGAGACCCTTTTGCATGTGTTTTTGTACCCAAGGCAGCTGGGAGACCATGGGATCCTGGGGCCAAGTACTGAATAGGTTAACTGTCTAAGGTCAGCTACTGATGGCACCCATATTGCTTCCGTCTGTACATACGTATATATTTTCCACTGAGCATCTTTCATCCTGAGTAGCCTGAGAGGGGACAGGATCAAGGCTGTTCGTGCTCTTTGTATTTGTGTGAGTGCTTTGTTTTCAATCAGTGTGGATCTATGTGACAGGCCATGTATATACATATGCATGTGTACATGTGCCAGTTGGAAAATATGTGCTCAGTCTCACTACTTGGCTGAACACGGGGACATGGAGCTGCAGCAGTGTTGTGCTGCATCGAGATACTGGATTTGGCAGCTCCTAACAGTAAGATTTATCCTATGCTAGTATCTCAGAAACAAAAAGCTCTGTATGCTGTCAGAGACAGGGAAATTCTGGGAGGCAGCGAAGAGATAAAGGAGAAAGTGGTGGAAGAGATGATGTTTAACAGAAAAGAAACCCATATGAATGAAGGGCCAGTAAGTACAATGCCATGTGAGTACAATGCCATGTCCGTTTCCAAATAAAGTGGTGTTTACTTTCTGGTAGGATCCCCTGAGTTCAGGTATGGAACTCTGGGGAGTAATACTTGAGATTAATGTTTGTACTGCCTGTTGGCAATCAAAACAGAGTCCCTTCAGACACATTACACAGAAAACTTTGGCTTTAAAAACAAATGAATGTAGGGAGCTGAACAAAGTGGAACAGCTCTTTGTTTCACCTGTTGTCTGAGAAAGTACACAGAACTTTCTAATAAGGTTTCCCTAATCAAAACCACGGAGCTGAACAAATCACATTTGTTCAGATGCTACAGGTAAGGATAATCTTGTGTATAAATGTTAGTAACATTCTTTTAGCAATAATTGTCTGCTGTACCTCCAAGTGTAGCTCTCAGTTTGTTCAGCAATCTGAAGTGAAGTTAGAATAATGGATCAAGCAACTGCAGGTTTCAATATGAATGCATTTCACTAAGGTGAAGGGAGCACAGCAATGGATTAGAAATGCTAGTTGGTCTAATAGTAAAACTGGAATTATTCTATGAACTGTGCATTCATTTTAATATGGACATGATTTAAAATAGCTGCTTTGAAGATGTTCTGGCTTCACCTTAATCGATATCTGAATCTTCATCATGATAGAGAGCTGTTATTTTCTCCAACAGAGAAATCCCACCCCCCCAAAAAAAAAAGCCAGCTCAGAAAAAGACATCAAGGGCAAGCTAGGCAGTAAAGTTGTGCGAGATTGCTCAAAACTGCTCAAAGTTTGTGCGAGATTAGAGCTTGCCATTCATATCTACATCGCTCAGCATGGTAAGGGTAGCACGCACCTTCCACTGGAGTCAGAGGGAAAAACAGGGAGAAGGGAGCTGCAGCGCAAGGAGTAAAGGACGCAACATTCTTAGGAAAACTTTCAATTTTCTTTCCTTTTCCTTGCTCCTTCCCTTCCAGATCCCTGTGGTTGCAGTTTGTGCTGTCTCACCTCCAGCACAGCATGCAGAATGAAACATCTGTCACAGAATTCATCCTCCTGGGCTTCTCCAGCAACCCAACCCTGCGGCTCTGCCTCTTCGGTGTTTTCTCTCTCCTCTACTCTGACACTCTGATGGGAAACGCACTTGTCTTTGTGCTTATCTGCCTGGACTACCGCCTCCACAGCCCCATGTACTTCTTCCTCTGCCACCTCTCCATCGTGGACATCTGCTACGCCTCCAACAATGTCCCCCATATGCTGAGGAACCTCCTTGGACAAGGCAGAACTATCTCCTTTGCTGGGTGCGGTACACAGATACATCTTTATTTAATCTTTGCGCTTACAGAGTGCGTGCTGCTGGCCGTGATGTCTTACGATCGCTATGTGGCAATCTGCCATCCCCTCCGCTATGCCCTTATCATGAACCGGAGGGTGTGCCTCACCCTTGCAGCAGTTTCATGGGCTTTTGGGTTCCTATTTGGTACACTACAAGCCTCTCTGGCTTTACACCTGCCTTTCTGCGGCCCTTGCGAGGTTGACCACTTCTTTTGTGAAATCCTTGCTGTCTTAAAGCTGGCCTGCACTGACACTACTGCCAATAAAGTCCTGATCTTTGCTGTTTGCGTGTGCTTCCTCCTCTTCCCTTTAGCCTTAATCCTAATTTCCTACCTGCACATTCTGGCCACCATTCTGCGCATCCGCTCTGCGGCAGGATGGCACAAAACCTTCTCCACCTGTGGCTCTCACCTGACCGTGGTGGGTCTGTTTTATGGAAACGCCATCTTCATGTACATGGGGCCCGGGAGTGGTAACTCATCTGGGAGGGAGAAAGTTCTTTCCCTTTTTTACAGTCTTGTCAGCCCAAGTTTGAACCCCCTGATTTACAGTCTGAGGAACAAGCAGGTGAAGGAAGCCTTGCTGAAGCTTCAAAGAAGGAAAAGAGTTTTTCAGTCTGTGTAGTTCGGGATCTAGGCTTTCACCTGTCTCCTGTCTTTCTGCTCTTTCTTCCTGAGCTCTTTGGGTATTTCTCACTGAATTTTAAGTGGTTAAAACGTAACACATAAGAGATTATTCAAATGCATTTGTCTCTGTTTCTCTGTACAGTCTAATGAATATCACAACACAAAATGACTGATTATTATTCCTTTTATTAGAGATAACTAATTATTCTTTCTCATATGCAGCCATCCTAGGCAGGTAGTGTGTTTTACCAGAACTATTGACCTAGCCAGAAAAAATAGTTTGTCTTCTCGATTCTAACTAGCAGTCAGAATAAACTACTCCGTAGTAGTTTTTTTTCTGAGCATATCAGTTGGTCTAAAAAGATATTATTTTTCCCTTGGGTATTTGTATTTCTTATATCCTTAGGATGCTAGAGCTTCAGCTCTATTATTAGAAAGAAAAAGAGAGAAAACATGATGCTAATGGGCTTTGCTTCTCAGGAGGGTGAATGAGCTTGTGAAGAGTTTTGGTTCTGCACACTTTTGAGCCTGACACCTATCATGTAGGAAGTGAACATGATGACCATTGCAGTGGAGAAACTACATTTTTGTGATTTTTTCCAGGCTGCTACCCACAGAAGTTCCTCAGACTGAGCTAGCTGAGGTATCTGCACTCCGCAGTTTAGTGCTTGCATTGACCCTGACTCACAGTGTCTTCCTGTTTACCCACATTTCAAATGTCTCTTCCTCAGGCTCTATTTGCTTTGGAAAATTATGCTTTGGAAAATTATGCTTTGGAAAATCTTCCCTGGTCTCTGTGTTGACACATCTAACTAGGAGGTCTAGTGGTTAAAAAGTACCATATATTCCACCAGTCTATCAGCTTTCATGGAATTAATTGTCTCCAGGATCATCCCTTCCAGGAAATAAAGCTGCTAACTGGGATGGGGTTTTCAAAATAATGGACTACATTCAACACATAATTCCTCTGGATCTTTCTACTTGGCACAAGTTTAGAGGAGAAGAAAAAATCTCCCTAGCCCTCATCCTAAACAAGCCTTTGAAGGTTCCTGCCTTATATATTAATTCAGGAGAATAACTGCAGCTACCTGTTGTTGAAAACTTCCTGTGATATATATAACAGTGGAGACAGCTGTCCTCTTATAAAAGAAGAGAAATGGGAAAGCTGGCACCCCCTTCAGCAACAGGCGCCAGCCATGGCTGTGTTCACTAATGTGAACACACTAAATGTCAAAATTTGATTAGCCACATACCATGTGGTTTGAACAGATGTTCATCGATCAGAAGAGGCTATTGCTGATGTTCTAACCCTGAGCATCAATAAACCAGATACGTAAGTCCATTCCTACTTGAACCCTGTAGAAGTCTGGCTTTTTCTAAAGACCATGAGAAAAGCAGAACGGAAAAACAGAAAGAGCAACTGAAATTCAAACCACAACAGCCACAGTTACATTTATAAAGCTAGACATTCAGTGTAGACATTTCTAGGACACTGAGATGACAGAAGGGCCAAATTCCCTTTTCCAAGGCAAAATTATAACATATTAAAAATCTGACAGACTTTTAAAAGTGAAAGGGAGGTGGGAATATAGGAATCACCTTTCCCTAAATTGGATCATTCCTGATTTGATCATGAAAAGCAACAGCATTGGCAAGATACCTACACGATTTGGATAACTGGGTCTGTAAAAGAGCTTCACTGCCTTTATTATCCTTTATTATGCTCACGTTGGCTATCACTTCAGAGCCAGAGATAATGCCTGCACGCACAGATTCACAGAAGAAGTTTGACTGGAAGGGACCTCTGGGGGTCACCTGGCCCAGCATCCCATTTCTGAAGCAGGGTACCTCCTGATGCATGCTCCTTTGCACATCTGCATCGTTCTAGCTCCATGTCCATATATGCTCCATTCAAACTGAGACTGCTGGAGAGCACAGCTGGGCTTGTGACTCTTCTCCTCTTGGCCACTTGGCAGGAGATTGAGGGACGCCTCATTCACCTGGAGTGTACCAGTTCTCTGAATGCAGGGAAACAGGCTGTCTCTCTTACACCCTTCCACTCGAGGTCAGTAGGTTACAGCCAACGAACCTGAAGCACTGCCAGAGAAAAGGATAACAGTGAGTGTGATTTGCGTTTGCTATTGTGATTTGCGCTTGCTGTCTTGGTGGGAGAGAGAGACAAAGCTGTTGTTTAAGTCCAGCCAGGGAGCTCATCTGTCTCTGATTCTCCTCGATCCAAAGCCATCTGCCCCAGTTCTGCCACCCAGCAAAACCTCGTCCTACCTCATGGCTGGGCTGGCTGCGCACACCCGCATTACAGTTGGAGGGAGCAGTATCTATCTCAACAATGGGGGTCCAAAGTGTTGCTCAGGGGCTGCGTCTTTTTCTGCTCATGCCCAAGACTTGTTTCCACCTCTGTTCCTCAAGTCCTTCCTCCCTGGTCAAATTCAGCAAGATTAGAGGCAAACACCGAGTTACTCGGTGCCCGTGTAAGTACCTCCTTCCCATCTGAGAACGGTGCTGTTTGAATCTCATGTTCCCCCTTCCTGCACGCACATGCACTCTAAGCCCTGCTAAAATCACCTTCTTTCTAACCACATCGCAAACCTCATTGGAATAACTCGCTCAGAGCACGCTCTTTCGCTACCTGCTCCAAGCATCCCTCAAGGCTTTGCCCATTCCTTTTTGAAGACTGCTGCACAACCTAGCCCTGACTCATTAGGATAAGGGACAGGGATCACTACGAGGACGTTCATCTTTAACCACATCCTGCCTTTGAAATCACCTGTGACCTTAAGCCCTGCTGAGCTTACGTCCTTGACAACATGTCTCCCTTTGGCCAGAAAATGTGCGCCTGTGCTCCACCATCTCTTAAGTTCCCCTGGACTCCCTATGGCTGACCCAAGCCAAGCGCACAAGATGCGGGTGCCTTTCTTTGCAGACCGCCCTTTAAACCACAGGGCATGGCTGCTCTCACAGGCCAGGACTGCAGGAGCTTCACCTTTCACAGTTCAACCAAGGCAGGTCCACAAGGGCATCTAAGCATCTAAATTGCAGCTGATTTTTGGTATGCTGTGCCATCAGGTGCTCTTTCCCCATCTCTGCCTCCCCACAGCCAATTGTGGCTTTCTCAGTAGCGCTCTCTGTTTGTTTTGGTCCTTGGGGACAACCTCTGGGGTCTGGGGAGGTTTGGGGAGGGATTTCACAGCAGGTATCCGACAGGAATCACTTCATCCCTAAGACGGCAAGGGAAGCAGAGGTGAAGAGCACAGCCAGAAAGGGCAGAGCGGGTGACAATGGCTCTTCCAGGGAGCTGTTGTAGATGGAGAAGTGGATGGATGAACGCACAAGGAGATGGCTGAGAAGGGAACTGAACCTGAGCCAAGGAAAGGGTGAAATCCCAACTTTTAGCTGACAGCCATCGCGCAACAGGCGCTGCAGTGGCGGCAGTGGCCGTGCCTGAGCTGCCATGCAGGCAAGGCACTGCCAGAGCCTGAACCAAGCACGTGGGTCACACAGCCCTGCCGAGTGCTCTGGGTGACGGAGCCTGCGGGCTGAGGCTCTGCCTGCCCAAACGGCACCCGGGAGGGTCCCGCAGTGCCGAGAGAGGAGCCGCACGAGGCGTCATTAAGGTGTCAGCGTTTCAACGATAACAAGTCTGACGGGGCTTCTGCAAGTGGCACGGGTGATTCCCAGTGCCCTCGTTGTGCTGTGACACAGGCCACAGTGGGGGTTGTTAAAAGTTCAGACTCCTTGTTTTGCAAAGCATTTACACGTCTGCTGGCGACGATGTTCGGGGCTGGCCACGCAGGGCTGCCAGACGATACTCCGTGAAGCCCCCGGGGCTGTGAGGTTTCTCCGGCAGTGTCCCGCGGAGTGGAAACAAGCTCTCTCGTTTGGAGCCACCTGCTTCCCCCCGTCACCCCCATGTTTAAGAGAGAGCGCTGTTCTTCTCACATCACGTAGACTGGGGACAAACTTGCGGAGGGGACTGGAAGGCACTCAGCCAAGAGGGCCATTAGCAGAGAGGTTGTAAGCAGTGGCAAAGCCAGGGCTACGAAAGTTTCAGAGCCAGCACCCGCTCTCCTCTCCTTGCAATTAAACAAGCACCGAATACGGTTGTAAAGAAAAGCAGAAAGCAAATCCTGGTTGGAAATAAATGGTCAGAGGCACCCTCACTCTTGAAGAATGTGAAAATTCCTTTTATAAACAGAAATTCTAGTGCAGTTCATTATCACACCTCAAACTTAAGGGTCAAAGTTAAGGATATGCTCTCCTGTATGTCTTTATCTTGCACCACACACCTCGACACCAGGAAAGGAGGGAACCAAAACCCTGGTTATCCGTGGCTTGCTTTCAGATTTCCAGGGGTGGGGTGCCTTTTTTAACCTTTGATAGCCCCTGTATACTGAAAATAATTTAAATCCCCTAGTATTGTAGCAGGTGACTTTGTTGCATTTGGAGCACTGATGATTAGACAGGAATACCTGTTTATTTGATAAATTCCCCACAGCATCAGTATTTATATCAGTATTATTTACATCAGCCACAAGAAGTTTGTGGTGCCACTGAGATAATTTCCCAGGTGTCTCAGAGATGTGTTTATGTGCTGCGTATTGTCTCTGAGGCTTAAAGACAAGGGAGGATGGATGTGACTTTCCCCTGGTCTCCACTGGAAACCACTCTGGAGTATGTTAGCAGAAGAAGATGGAAAGAAGAGTATGTTTCAACTATTCCTTCAGCCAAAGCGCTTCATGCCCCGAGTGTCTAGAAAATCCTGCAATGAGCTGGGTCACCTGTTTGTAGCAGTTTTGAGTGGAATGCATTTGCCTATGGAAACCAGACAACACACTTCCCGATGGTGTGTGTGCCCTTCCTTTCTCTTCCACCTCTTTCCATGGAGTTCAAGGAAAAACTAGCTTCAGCCTAGGCATATAGGATACATACTCAAGATCCCGAAGACCTTGCAGTGTGGAAATAAATAGGAAAAGTGGGGAAAAATGAGTAAGAGTCACTGTCAGAAAGGGGCTTTTCCTGCCTTTGCAGGGTCCCAGATGGGGATATGCCTGGTGGGAAGCTCCCACAGGAGGGCCTGTCCTTGTGTACTTCACCTGGAAGAAAGGCAGGCAGTGTGCTCGGGCTGGATCTGGAACCTGAGGGCTCTCTAAGAGCCATGGAAAGGAAGGTGTGGAGGATCCCGGCCGTCAGGCTCTGCATGAACAGGCAGCTGTGGAAATTGGGGTGCTGATAGTGATGAGCCCAAGTGCTTTCCTGCCCTCCCCACCCAGGAAGGAGGGTGTTCAACTGCGGGGCACTTGCAGTCTCTCCCATATTACTCCTTGGGACGGTGCAAGAGGCACCTCCAGGGCCCTCGGCTCTTCCAGAAACATCCACCCTCTCCATCCCTCACAGCCTACGCCCATCCTCTGTGGGGCAGATCCCTTCTCCCCCTCTCAGCTGCTTTCAGACCAAGTGCAAACCAGAGCTGGAGGCAGGTGCTACCTGTCAGGGCCACTTGCCCCCCAGGCAGGTTCCTGCCCTCCTTCTCAGCAAGGGCTGCTCTACAGCCTCCCTTTGCAGAGCTTTATCCCCAGCCCCAGCCGCGTGCCCTTGTCCAGCCAGGAGACTTAGTCCAACACGCAGCACAAAAAGGCCCCATGTCCCGCTTGGCATTGCAGAAGCTTTTATTGCCCCTTAGACCATAGTGCCTTGCACACGTAGCAGCCCTGGCCGTGCCTTGCCGGTGTGGGGCAAGAGCTTCTGCTTTCTTCTCACTTGACAGCAGCAGTGGCACGGGCAGGTGCAGCCCTTTGCGTGGGGCATCTCTTCTTGCTCTTGGTCGTCTTCTTTTTGGAGGGTGAGGCCACACGCCGTCTTTGGGGGACAGCCTTGCCACGGCCCCTGGGCACAGCGCCTCGCAGGAGCTTCCTAAGCCCAGAGATCTTTTGCACCGCCATCTGCAAGTGCAATGGAGAAATGCGCTGCTGCTTGCTCTGCTTGGAAATCTTGCCAGCCACTTCCATGGTCTTGTGCGTCACCCACTGCAGCACCGCAGCCAGATAGACGGGGGCCCTGGCTCCAAAGCGCTCAGCAAAGCGGCCTTGGCGCAGCTGCCTGTCTACGCGGCTCACGGGGAAGAGCAGCCCGGCCCGGGAGGACCGGGACAAGCGGCTCTTTTTGGCCTTGGCTTCGCTGCCTTCGGAGGGGCCCCCGGAACGTGTCGCTTCGGGCTCCCTCTCCTGCTCAGGCACCGTGCGGACCTCCTCTTCTCCGGACATGCTGCTCGCAGCTTGCTCCCGCAGGTGCCCCCACGCTGCGTCCTCCCGTGCCCGGCCTGCCTCGCCCGCCTGTCCTTGCCATCCTTGCTGGCCCTCGCTGGTGGCTCCTGTCTCCATCTTCAGCTTGCCTGGGCCTGGCCAAGCCTTGTCCGGGCAGGGTGTCCCCTCCCCACGTGCTCTGGCCGGCACCGACCCCGCTTCGGCCCAGCCCCTCTGAAGAAGAGCTCAGGCTGTGGCCCTCTCCTGCGCAGGTTCGGGCCCTTTGCTCACCAGGGCAGCGGGAGCAAGGGCTCTCCTGGGGTGGCGGGGACCAATAGGAAAGGACTTCCTCTGTGACCTCACCTCCTCACTTGTGACATCATCGCTGCCAGTTCCGCCCTCTGTGGGTGAGCTCAGGGAGCAGCTCTGCTCCCCAGCTCCGCTCCTCTTTTCCGCGGCAGAGGCTTTCCCAGCCCTGGGCACGGGGGGAGCTGCTACAGGGCCGAGCGCTCTCCCCTCCTCTGCCTTCTCCTCCCCGTCCCTGCCCTGCGACAGCTCTCCCTTCAGCCCTTGTCTCTCCCCTCCAACCCAAACCCATATGGCCATTCTTGGGGAGAGGACCTCCTTCCCTTTGCTCTTCCCCATGTCATGGGATCCCCGAGCCACAGGCTGCCCAGGCATGGGTCCCTTTGTGTCCGTCCTGTCACGGCCTGTCACCCCAGAAGCGTCATTAGTAGAGATGTATTAAGCAGTGACAAAGCCTGGATTTTGGAAGTTTCAGTGCTGGCATCCATTCTCCCCTTCTCCATTCTGGTCGTGCCCCTTAGCTGGAAAAATTACCCTGTATTTGTGTCAGGTGTGTGAGAGCGAAATGCAGGGACTCCCCATGCGCGTTAAGTTTCATCAAGTCGTTGACATTGTTTGAGAAGTTGCACTTACTTTTGATACAAATTTTCAAAGGTCTGTGATGAAGGATGTTTAAAATCAAATGGTTCGGTAAAGGGAACAATACCTTCTCTTCCCAGAAGATATCAGCCTTGGTTTTATTGTTATTTCCTTTGATTTTCATGTAACCTTCCTCATTTTTATATTTGTATGCAGACTTTCATGTCACAAGGTCATTAAGTACATGGCTTAAACTCCTGGGGAGTCTTAGCTGGGCAGCAAGTAAGAAGCTAAAGTAATTTATTATTACTATCATTACTCTTAGAGTTATTCTTATGTGAAAGACTAATTGAAAGTGTGAAATATTTTCAGTCCTTGTAGCATTTCAAGGTATAATGGTGTACTTGGGAAAAGGTCAGCTTTTCTAATGGATTAAGCTGTGATACTATTATTTCATTCCTTTGTCTTATGATCTTTCTTTCCAGCAGAACTTTTTTGCATAATTGAGAAAAGCAAATAAAATCCTCAAAACAGGATTAATCCTGCTCAAAGTGTCCAGTTTTCTGGATGCGCAGCTTGTGCTGTTCCTACTGTTTTCCATCATATACCTGCTTACACTTGCCAGAAATGTCATCATTATGGTAATAACGAGGATTGACTGTACTCTCCCATTTATTTTTTTCCCTCTGCTCCTTCATTTTCATAGATCTGTTATTAATTAGTCATTGTCCCTGGTGTGTTGGAAAAATTTCTTAAAAGAAATCAAGACCATTTCATTTATTGCTTGTCTTATGCAGGTGTTTTTCTTCATTGGTTCTTCATGCTCACTTTGTTTCCTTCTAGTTGTAATGGGTTAAGATTGCTGCCTGAAAGGGGGTTGTGGTGAGGTGGGTGTTGGTCTCTTCTCCCAAGTGATGAGTGACAGGACAAGAGGAAATGGCCTCAAGTTGCGCCAGGGGAGGTTTACGCTGGATATTAGGAAAAATGTCTTTCCTGAGAGAGTGGTGAGACACTGGAACAGGCTGCCCAGGGAGGTGGTGGAGTCACCATCCCTGGAGGTGTTCAAGGAATGTGTGGACGTGGCACTGCGGGACATGGTTTAGTGGGCATGGTGGTGTTGGGTTGGTGGTTGGACTTGATGATCTTACAGGTCTTTTCCAACCTTAGTGATTCTGTGATTCTGTGATTCTATTCAGTGTGTTCTGCAAATTAAGTGCTCCTCAGGAATCATTCGCATGCAATAAAGCGTTCAGTGAACAGAGGCTGGTAGAAACATGACTTCAGAAATCTGTACAGGATAGCAGCATCTTCAACTCTCCTTCCTAGGCATCTGCTTGAACACACTCTTAGTTTTCTTTCCACTGGGCCATCTTTGTACCATCTAGAATGTAGTCTTTCTAGGGTGTACACCTCTTAATGGCTTTTTTAAGAAGGGATTAGAAGGATGCCGATACCATCAGGCCTGCAACAGGCATCAGTATGGTGATACCAGTGTGCTTGATTCGTCTGTCTCAGATGTTCCCCTGCTAACCACTGAAAGCATCCTGCTCTCTCCAAATCTTCCTGACTGAAGAAGTTGTTTTGACATGTGTTCTATAGTCAGAGCAACATGTTTGCTTTATGGTCCTGATTAGGCTGTGGTAATCCGGGGCAGCGGTGCCCGTCAGGTACTCTTGGACAGCCCAGATCATGATTTGCATACTTTATTATCCCATTCTCCACTGCAATCTCCTCCCATATAAACAACCTGCCCCCTTTTTCTCACTGATCTCAATTTTACTACATCTGCTACCTAATTTGAGATCTGTGATACTGCTATCTAGGCAATTTTGGCCCCATATGGGCCTCATAGAACCTAACCATGGCTGGCCTTGCAAAATTCTTGCCACCAATACCTCCCTCCAATTATCTGCGAAGTGCAATGATTTCTCGCATAAACTGCCCCTTAACCACCTGCGAAATCCAGCCATTCTTCATGGTGCTGTCTGTAACTTTTGTCAACCTCTCGCACTGTTACTTGCCACGTTGGGCAATTTCTCATGCCATGGTCAGTAGTTTCCTACACCTTGTTGGTTAGTTTAACCTCAGCGCAGGGCACAGTCAGCAGCCTACAGGTGCCTGCAGCCCTACCAGTTGCCGTGGGGGTATTTCAAACACAAACACAGCCCCGAAGAACCACTCTTAGAAGAGGCAACACAGCTCCTGGGCTGAGAGTTCACCACACCTGCAACCTGAGGAGGCTGCAGAAGAAAGGGTTTCTTAGCCTCCTCCCAAACCAGTGTCACAGAATTCTTCTTGATTTCTTCATGAAAACTGGATTTCCCCATTTCTCCATTGCACAAATTCTGCTGGTTTTGGTGTTTTCCTTCATGTACTTGTCTGCTCTCACCAGGAACATCTGTATTGTGGTGATAATACGGGTTGACTGTTCTCTCCATTTCTCCGTGTACTTCCCCTCTACTCCCTCCTTCTCAGAGACGTAGTATACCTTTGTCATTGTCCCCGAGTATGCTAGTAAATTTGGTAAGAAAGCAAAAGGTCCTTTCCTTCATGGGACATGCCATCCAGATGAGGCTTTTTCCCTGGCTTTTGCTGCATCAATTGCATGCTCCTAACATGAACGAGATATGATCATTATGCCTCAGTCTGTAGGCCCTTGCAATTACCATGTCATCGTAAGCCACAGGTTCTGCCTTCTGCTGGAAACTTTTTCAGCATGGACTGGATTTCCGTTCTCAGTGAAAGAGACGTGTTATGTCTCTTTCTGCAAGTAGAATAAAACTAACCACTTCCTCTGTGATTTGACACCACTTCTTAAGCTTGTGTCTGCTGGGAACTGTCGAGATGAAATAGTCATTTTTATCATTTGTGTTTTGGCTGCATTTTGCTTCTTCTGCTTGATTCTGCTCTCTTCCCTTCTAATTCTCAACACCATCCTGAAGATCCCTTCCACTGAGAGAAGGTGGAAAGCCTTTATTTGTGCATCCCACTTGACTGTGGTTATTATGCACTTTGGATGTGTCTCCATCACCTACTTGCAGCTCAAACCCAGGGTACATCCTGAATGAGGATGTTCTGGTTTCTGTCACCTACACAGTGGCAACTCCCCTGCTGAAACCATTGGTGTACCACCTGTGGAACAAAGATGTGGAAGTAGCTCTCAAAAAAAGCTTTCTTGTGAAAAACCAATTTTTGGGGTCCATGAAATTTGTCAGGGAGTGATGTCGAAAAACCTGTACAGATGGAAAACCTGTATTTCAGCTAGCTGAGAGGTGCGATAAAGTCTTTTTCCCAACCAAAAGGCTTGAGACAAACAAAGGAAGAAGCTGCATGGGGATGGCACAGAAGCAGTGTGGTGGAAATGGGTAGCACAGACCCATGGTGGTCATCACGGTGTGGGTCAGACGTAGCAGTGGTCATCTTTCCATCTGGGGAGGGGAAATGTCAGCTCCTGCTTCCACACGGCCTGAGATGCAGCAAATGGGTAAAGCAGAGTTATTCAGGCACGTTTAGAGGCTAATTCATTTCTCACAGGTAGGCATCCTGCATGCACAGTGCGGCCACGTATGTGTTGTACTACTGCTGGGTCCCCTAGGTTGAAATATAAGGCATAGCCTCCTAGAAACAGTTAATTTGCATGATTAAAGGCTCATCCACACCAACACAGGGGAGCACAGAGGACCAATGGCAGGCAGGGAAATCCCAGTGACCTGAGCAGAGCCACCCGAGCACCCTGACCTGGCTCCTGCCAGAGCTGCCACAGGGCAGTGACCAGCCCCATTTCTGGGGAGTGAGACCCAGCGGGTGAGTCAATGGGAGGGACTCATTATGGGATCATGGGAAGAGCGTTTTGAGATTGTGTGAGAAATTTTATGGGATATTTACGGGAAAAGCTGAAGGTGTAAAGGGAGGGTTCAAGGTGCTTTAGGGTGGAACTACAGTGGGAAAAGAGAGAGAAAACGGGATAAAAAGGGCTGGTTGCTCATAAACAGGTTGCTGGTCAGTACACTTGTCTGGCCATGCCCTGCACCTGGTCACCGCAGTCTCTCCTCTCTTCCTATTAAACTCTTGTTCCTGACTGTTTTCCTGGGTGAGGGGTTCTCTGTTCTGCGTTTACCTGTGTGCACCTGTGTGCATGGAGGTCTGAGTGCCAGCCGCTGGCGAGGGGCCCCTGGGTCAAAAGGGGCCATGAGTCTGAGAAGCCAGCAACTGGGAAGACTGGAGAGTGTGTCTATTGTGTGGGTGTGTGCATGTCTGTAGTCTGTAGTTGCTAGCAAATACCGAGCTGTACTAGCGATCAAGTAGGATAAGAGGTCTGACAGCCAGGTATTCGAGTGGCTATAAGTCTGGACCGGGTACTGGAGAGGCCAAAGGGTCTGAGAGTCACATAGTGGAGGGACCAAGAGGTCCAAGCCAGCCACTGGAGAAACTGGTCAGCTACTGGGAAGGCCAGAAGGTCTGAACCAGCTAATGGAGAGATCTGTTGTTTGTGTGTGTGTGAGTATGTGTGAAACTAGGAGACGAGGTGATCCAGGAGCCAGTTACCGAATAGATTAAGCATCTAAGGCCGGTTACTAGAGGGATCCATAGAGTGTCTGTGCATGCATGTGTGTATGTCTGAGTACCAGCAACTGGAGTGGAACTGCAGCTCATGGGGTCTTGTCTGTCTAGGTGACAGAAACTGGGGAGTCCAGGGGATCCCAGGGCCAGCTAATGGTTAGACTGGTTGTCTAAGATCAGCTACTGAAGGATCCATATTTTCATATATATGAAAATATGAAAAGATTATAAATATTAATATTTTACACACACATATGTATCTTTCCACTAACAGGCTTTCATCCTGATCAGCTGGAGAGGGGAATAGGATGAGGCCACAGGTGTTGTTCATGTTTATGTGAGTGCTGTTTTCTGTTTGTGGTAATCTGTAGCCATCTGTGCATACAGGTATGTATGTATCATGTGTACGTGTGCATGTCTTCCTATTGATAATCCATGCTCAGCCTCCCTACTGCCTGGCGCTGGGGACCTGGACCTGGAGCAGCCTAGCCTCTATTGGGCTGCCAGAGTCAGCAACCCCAGTGCTGAAACGACACTTGATTCTGACTTCAGCTGGTGCAAATTGTCAGGGAGCAGCAAGGGCCAGTTGCTCTGCAAGGGATGGGGTGCCAGGAGCCGAGTAACACAGCTGGCAGTGGCAATGGCCGTGCCAGCAATGGTTCAGTCCTGCAGTACCCAAGCAGTGTGAGCAGGGCAGGTCTGGAGGCAGTAACTAGTAACCAGTCCCCTAGCACTGCTTCTTGCTGCTTCTGGTTTGCTCAAGGAAAGCACAAAGCCTCAAAAGGTTCTTGAGACCCTGCTTTGAGCTAACTCTTTCCAAGGTGCTCCCACTCACATTCCCCTTACTGTAATACCCATATGGTAATGGCTGCCAGGGCTTGCCAGCATCAACATAACATCAGAAAAACTAATTTTCTTTCAGATACGGTCTCATATTCCCTCTTGGGACAGCGCAAGAGGCACCTCCAGGGCCCTTGGCTCTTCCAGAAACATCCACCCTCTCCATCCCTCACAGCCTACGCCCATCCTCTGCAGGGCAGATCCCTTCTTCCCCTCCCAGCTGCTTTCAGACCAAGTGCAAACCAGAGCTGGAGGGCCACTTGTCCCCCCAGGCAGGTTCCTTCTCAGCAAAGGCTGCTCTACAGCCTCTCTTTGCAGAGCTTTATCCCCACCTCCAGCCGCGTGCCCTTGTCCAGCCAGGAGACTCCAGTCCAACACGCAGCACAAAAGGCCCTGTGTCCTGGCCACAGCAATAAGATGTCATTGATTCATCATAGCACTCTCTAGCCAGGGTCCAGGGAGGGCTGGAAAACTTGACTGCCGCGAGAGGAGGACATCCACCTCTGGTCTGCCAGGATGTTTCCTGCCCACATGTCCCATCCTGCCTTCCCTTCTCCTGCCTGTCCCCCAAGGCCCCTTGCAATGGGGTCCAGCTGGGCTGCAACTTGGTGGAGCCCAAAGAGGACCTTCCAGCTGGTGCAACAGGCTGCAGGAGTCCAAGAGCAAACAACATTTGCTTCTGCTCTGGAGCTTAAGTGTTCAAATGCTGAAACATGGCCAGGGACCCTCCACAGACTCTTCCCTGCCAGGACAGTGCCAGGTGTCACTGTTCAAACAAAACGCTCCACTGGTGGGATGCTCTCTCCCACTGGGCAAGAAGCAGTTGCTCTTCACACTTTGCTGCTGAAAAACTGTGAGGTGTGCCCCGGGCGCAGCATGGCATTGCAAGGGCTTTTACTGTACCCTGAGACCGTAGTTCTGGATTTGGCAAGAGCCTTGCACACAGGACAGCCCTCGCCTTGCCTTGCCAGTGTGGGGCAAGAGTTTCTGTTTTCTTTGCAATTGAAGGCGACACTCCTATGTGCAATCCTTCTTACAGCTCTTTGTTTAATATTCCTCTTCTTGAGAGGTGAGGCAACTGACTTCTTTCTTTGGTGTGCCCCTGCCTTGCAGGTGGTGATGCCTGCCAGGAGTTTCTTAAGTTCAGAGTATCTTTGGACAGTCTGGAGAATGTGCCATGGAGAAATGTGCTGTTTTGCTTTGCTCTGAAATATCCTTGTCCATGTCTACAGCCTCACATGTCGAGTACTGTTGCACGGCAGCCAGACGCTAAGGGGCTCCAGCCCCAATACACGCTGCCTGTTTCCCGTTGCCCAGCTGCCTGTCTTTGTGGCTCACAGAGACAGCCAGCCCAGTCCTGGAGGAACAGCTCATTTTGGTTTTCACTTCTTTCTCTTCCAAATGGCCTGCAAAAGGCAGTTTCATGTCCTATCTCCTTCTCAGGCATTTTGCAAGATAGTGCTCTGTAATCATACTTTCTTTAGCTTGTATTGATTTTTTTCCTCGTTTTTGTCTTTCCCGACTTTCTTTTCTGGTGTGACTGATTTGCTTAAATATTTTTCTTTTTAGAGGGTGGCTCAGTTCTCCCTACCTGGCATTCTTACCTACCTGTGAATTGCTTTCCTCACTTACTTTCTGTCCCAGCCTTGTAAAATAGAGGTAAGCAACTCTTGGGCACTGGAGACTTCTTTTGTGATTGAGTCTGTCTTTAAAAAGGGGAATAAATGTCCATTTTGACAGGGTGGATAGGAACCAATGGGAAGCTGTAGCCTTCGTTACTCAAGCACAAGAGGCAGCTCATCCTTTTATTGCATCACTTGCATCGACACATCCTCTGCTGTGTACTTCTCTGATTCATATGGTTCTGGGAAGTAAATTTCTCTTAGAGATTTACTAAGAATGTTACCTACTAACCCACACTATTCTTGCATAATACAATTTTTAATTTAAAGAGTGTTGAAGAATAAAGCAAGAGACACAAATTCAAAGGATGGCTGTAAGTGGCTTTTTGTGGGAGTTTTTATGAATGATCCTATAGGTACTGGTTGCTGTTGATGGAGAAAAAGCTACCAGAAAACAAGACAAGGAGATGGAAAGTATGTGCTGAGAGGTACTATGCGAAAACCTCCCAAGGTCTGATAACCTCTGGAGCCCGGGAGTTTTGCTGGAGCTGCAAGACCTGGTCAACCCAGAATGCCAACAGCCTGCCAAATCCATACCACCAGCACACACCAGCACCTACAACACACACAGTAATGCAGACTGCTGCCAGGCAGCGGCTGCTGTTCCCAACAAAGGCTACAGGGTTGTGCATGCGTCTGATGAAACTCAGGGCCCCCTGAGGGACTTTCTGAATACCTGCCTAGAAGCCACCAGTGTGGCAATACATCCTTTTGCTGCTGAGTGTCACACTGTGCTTGGCCTCGCTGCTGCTGCTCCGACTGAGTAGCTATGACTGAGTGTGTGAACTGCACGAGGGGAGCAAGAGAATGTGTTTTGTGAATAGCCACCTGCTTCTAGTAACAATCGCTTGGCTCTACCAATAATAACAGTTAATTGATTAAAAGGTGTTCTAAATAATGTTGGCTGTGATCTTTGGCTCTTTTTTTTTTTAATGAGGGAAAAGGGAATTTACAACAGAAAAACTCATTTTCCAAAGAAGAGCTGTGAGGGGCTGCAGAAACTCATTGTTCCTCCAAGAAGTATAACATCCTGAACCAGTTTCTTGACTTAAATGCCTCAATGCTCAGACAACCAGAAATTTGTCCTATGGTGTTGCTCTGAAACATGCATCAAATGCCACTTTTGTAGTTACTTTCTTCTTTGAGCTGGGTAACATAGAAGAAGTATCTAACAAAATACGACATACTATAAATATTTGTACACTAGGAGGTGTGGTAACTTGTTTTGAGAAACAAGAAGTCTTGAGAGGTCAAAGGGAAGCAGAATTCCAGACTAAGAAACAGCAAAAGAAAGAAGGAAAAAAAAAAGGGGGGAAAGAGGAAAAAAAAAGAACAAATAAATAGACCAGCATTGCCTAATAGGGACGAGAAGATGTACAAGAGGAAATATCAACTGAACTAGTTAATCAACAGGTTGATCATCAGAGCTGGAAGCGCTCAAACTTTCCAACCTTTAAGACCCGGCTTTGATGGTTAGTGTTGGTTTCTCAGGCTCAGGCCTCATTAGAGCTGTGGCTTCAAGCTTTTAGAACCTTGGAAAGTCATAATGCTATTTGATAATTTGCAACAAGGTTACTTTAAACTGCACGAGGATCTGATGGTAGCTGAACTGTACTCTTGAACTGAAGAGCAGCAGGAAACATTTCTTGCTGTTCAGCAGTGTCCAGCCTTAGCAGAAAGGACTGACAATCTCTCTTTCTACCATTGGTTCTTTTCCCTGTGATAGAATAAACCAGAAATAATGGTGGCTCTATTTACTCTATAAACCGCCCATGTCACATTTTGGTTCCCTTATGGGGAGCGGTGGAAGAGCTGAGGGCGTCCTCTCCTGCTTCTCCAGCTGCGGTCACTGCCTTTGTAGATGATGTCAGATCACAGAGAGCTAAACGACTCATTCCCCACTGATGTTTAGCTCCTCTTTATCTATAAGAGGCCAACAATTTCCCTTCCCAGATGGCATTCTGCCAAACTAAATGAGACACGATTTTCAGTCTTTCTCCTGTAAGAGAGGCCTCACTTTCCCGTCATTAGCACAGCCTTTTTCTGCACTCTAGTTTTTGTTTGTCTTTTCTGACCAGAGATGCTTTAACCATAAGGGGATTCCAGATGAAGCAGAGCCTGAGCACCAGCTTGTCTCTGTGTCTGTTAGGAACACATTTCCCAAAGTTTATCATGCTCACAGGATGCAAATGGTACATACACATCCTGTGATCAGCTTTCACAGTCATTTCCAGCAGATGAACATATGGTTCCAAGCAGTCCTTTTGTCTATTAGTCTTCCAAGCTCATGGCCTTCTATTTTGTGCTTTTGAATTTCTCTGTTCTGTTGAGTTTTAGGAGAACTGCTTATGTACCATTAGCTAGTTGATCTTACTTACTCTGGCTTGATGTCCTGAGTATATTTCAGCAGGTCTGATACATTCTTTGCACTTCCTTAGCTCTTCTGAAGGTACATGTTGCCTCAATGGTGGTGTATTACATGCCTTAATGAGCAGCTGTGAGATTTAGGGATGTAGCTAATTCTGCTATAGGTTTTTCAGGTTTGAGGATTCTTTTGATTCCCTTGTTTGCTTGCTTTTACTTTTGTACTAGTGGGTTTGTGGTTTAGTTTTAAAAAAAGTGCTTTATAATTGAATGGATCCTTCCCATCATATCTGACTTTGCATGGGTTTTTATGAGTACAATAGCAATTCATGAACCTTATGTATGACTATCAACCTGTATTTGGGAAAGGCCTATTCTATCAAAAGGGAAGATGAAAGTATAAGATCAGCTTACATGGAGGATTGAATTATAATGGATACTCCCACCTGAAAGCTATTACAGAATTCCATTTAACCTGTGTAAGAAATTTTTGTTCTAGCTTACAGCTTTAAAATATTCATAAACTAGGTTATAATCTTTACTCCTGGGCAGGCATTCTTCAGCACTCTTCTACAATAATCTCACTGGTCTTTAACTAGCAAGGATAAACAATCCAAGATCATTTAGTCTCCTGAAGTATGACAGAAACTATACCCAACTGTTTTTACAGATAGCTCTTCTTTTCACATGTTCCAAACAGATCATATCCTTCTTAAAGTCTGGTGATCAGAACAATGACGCAGAGTGTTCTGGATGTGGTGTCACTCCTGCTTTATGTACCAGCACTTAAATGTCATTCCCTCTGCTCTAGACACTTCTTCTCATGTAACTGGTACAAGATCTTAACAGGCACACTATATTCCTAGTTCCTACTCAAACTCACAGGAAATATTATTATACTCAGGTCCTTCTTCTTTTGAGCCCTTTCCAATTCAGAAAGTTCTGGCTACCAATTCCCATATGTGTGGCCTTGCCATTTGCATTATTGAATTTCACCCCATTTTGATTTTTCCATTCCTTAAGACTTTCAGGAGAATGAACTGTAGCTGTATTTGCTTACAGCAAATTAGAAACACTCTATGTTTTAGATTCAGTCAAGAAATCTTTCTCCAAATTACCTTCAGCACTGCCAACTGGGAAATGATCTTCACAATGCATTTGGAGATGCAGCACAACAAATTATGTATTGACTGAATAAACAGCAAGGGCTTCTTCCTCTAAGTCCAGAAGTTTGTTGGAGTCAGTTGCCTAGATCAAACAAACATTGAAATTCTCACATGCCATTTTTTAATACTTCAAACAGCCTGAAGTTCTCTCGCTCTGTGTAAGGGTCAGTTAAGAAATGGAGAAGAGACAGCATTTCTCAGCTGACAAGTAGTTATACTACAGCAGGATGATGATAAACGTTTTCTGTTAGAGCCTTATCTTGCTTTCTTTATTTTAGACCTTATGTAATGTTTCTCTTAAATGGTTATAATGTTTTATTGTCTGGAACAATAGTCAAGTATTAAATTATAATAGGCAATAAATAAATAAAAAGGATATTATTATACAGATGCTTATTTTTCTTAATGCCTACATGAAAACGTTATAGCTTTCAGAGGTGCTGGGTGCTGGCTTGCCTCCTTTAAGTGAATGAAGAGCCTCTGAAAGTTGAAATCTTTTAACTTGGTGCCTAAGAGAGGATGTAGGGTGGAACTTTCAAAAGCTCCAGGATTATTTTGGTACACAAAACTGATGGATCATTTTAGGTACTTACAAATAAACATGCTTTACCCTTCCCTAAACAAGCACACTTGTGGAAAAAAAAGAAAAACAAAAAACCCAACAAAAAAACCGTCAGAAAACAGATCAGGTTGATTTTTAGTAGAGTTTGTTTTCTGGAAACCTTGGCGCTTTTTTTGATGTTTTGTATTAAATGTGGGGTTTTTTTAATGTTCCATCTACATAGCTGATGCAGTATTTTAATGATCTAAATTTCTTCTGTTAATTTAGACTTGTCATTTTGATTTTAGCATTGATATAAAGAATAATGTTTGGTTAATTTTCTCAGTAAAGCGAAAAATGAAAGCCTAAGTCTTAATTATGCAGGCCCAGATGTATAAAGGAGGATTAGTCTTTACTCCTGCTCATTTTTAGAATGCTTTATACTCCTAACACGGGGTAGAATAGTGCACGTAAGCCTCACGCTAATCATTTAGGTGGTAATGTGTGTGCGTAATCTGTTTCTGTTCCATCCATCATTTTTGCTAAATTGCAAAAATTGTACCAGAAACTCCACACATCCTGCTTTTGTCATGCGCATTTAAGGTTTCACAACTGTGGAAGTGTTAAAAAACATCACAAAGAGGGACTTAAAACTCCTCGGATAATCTATTCTTCTGTTCCTGTTTTCATTAAGGAATGTGTTCGTCTGCCTTTCTACTCTAGGTAGAATCACTGGCATTTTGGCGTCAACTGACTATTTTGCTCTTGCTCTAGAAGATCCTGTCTCATGGTCTCAGTTACGCCAGCTGTTACAAAATTTGCTCTAGACAGTTCTTTGGATGATAGCAATCATCCGGCAAAGCACTGCCCTACCAGGATAACAAAGAATTGTTGTTCTCCAGAGAAATGCGGTGACCGATAGACTCACGGGAGACACACAGCACCAGGGTATGTGGCCAATTTCTCATGCAATGAAACATGTACTGTCTCCTTGGCTAACCAGGTCTCACTGTCATTTCTTTTCCTCTGTAGGATGGTTCATTCACCTCAGAGAAAGGTAGTTTCTACAGCTGTGTCCATCTCTGCGAGGGAGATCTATGAAATGTATTTTCTTGAAGACTCACTTTACTGTGCAGTCTCAAAATCTGAGTGTTAATGTATAGATGCCATGGATCTGGAGAAGAAACAAAGAATAAAGAAAATTATTCCAGAAATGGAAATAAAACATTAATGCCAGAAAACTGAGTGGAAGAAAATATCTTCTGAGGTGTAGCCTTTGTCAAGAGGTCCTTCTAGTTTGGTGGCTTAGAGCTCGCAGACCGAATGATCACTTTGGGAAGTTGGCAGGGAAGGTAAGAGCCAACACCCTGGCATGTCCTAGTGCCAAAACTTCGAACACAAGTGCTTATTTCTTTCAGACGAGAGCACAATTTCCCAGCTTTAAGATGCAAGTCCACCTTCTGGTTTGCTTTCATCACATTCCGGTAGGGAACAGAAACTGAAGTCTGATCACAAATCTGCTGCTGAAAACAGCTGCCCAAACTAAAGGACAGCCTCAAAGCTGTAAAACATTTAATTTAATTCTGTGTTTCAAGCCTGAACCTGATGTAATCAGGAATTAAATGCTGTTTTTCCAAAAGAAGAAAAGTTCTAAGGAAAAGAGAAGAGTTCTACAAAAGCAGCTGCATTTTCTTCAATAATGGCAGAAAGAAATACATGCCAGTCAGGGAGGGTCGAAGTGAGGTAAAGAAGAAGAAAGAGACTATAGCAACACGTGAGAGAGGAACATATTCTTGGCAGAACTGTGATTGAGGAAGCGCAGATGTATCTGGACGCCCTTGCTTCTTCATTTGTGTCTGCCATTATAGGGAAACCCCACTAAGGGGTAGATTTTCTTCCTAGCTTACTAGCTGCAAATGCTAGATCTTTTTCTTCTTTTTTTGTTCTGACGCTTTTCTTTTCACCAGCTATGACAGAAGAAATAACATATGCCAATCTGAAATTTGAAAACAGCCATGAGCTGGATATTATCACAGAGCCTGAAGATACTAAGGAGAAAGGTGTAGTATCTATGAAGCTTTTATGATTTATTCTTGCTAAAGTAGATGGGAGGGGAAATACTTTTAATAATCTGCCCAAGGGGCTTTTTTTAGCTTTGTTACTATCAGAGAAGTTATACTAGTTATAAATGTGTCCTGGGTTTTGTTGCTGTCATTTCTGCCCAAACTTTTTAGAGTTTGGAAGGTATACCTGAAATAGTGATCTTATTATTTCACGGAAAAGCACATTACTGAGAGTTATACTAAGCTCCACAAATAGTCCTATTTGTCTAAACCTCAAAAGAGTTAACTTGAAATAATTTTTAAAGTGCATCAGTTCCATTTAATTTCTCCATGCATTTGCATTCAAGCTTAGAACTGAATTAGCTTTAACTGACTCACTTTATTTCACTTCTGAAGTTCTAGCCTGAATTAAGGCACTGGTCTTTGAAATGGCTGTATCTGTTAAAGGGCTGAATGCATTTTAAATACTGTATTTTGTTGGTTGATGGTTGGACTTGATCATCTTACAGGTCTTTTCCAACCTTAGTGATTCTGTGATTTTAAATACCAATTTTAAATTATTTTTGCTTAATTTGTGTCAAATTGCTTACGAGTAACTGTGAGGATGAGTTCCAGATCTGAGTGGTGAAACTCATGGGAACAAAGAACATCATAGAAAGTTCTAGCTGTTTGTGGGGTCAGGCTCGGGAGCAGAGGTTTACAAACAAGAGCACAACTTGCTTGTGATTCAGAAGGAATTCTCTGGGGAATTCTGTATCAAAGAGCAGTGGTTTTGAACGCTTTTATGTTCTTTGAATATATGTTATGTTAAGTTATGGTTTTGAGCATTGCCAAAGTATAATTCAGGGGCTTAAAAAGAAAAAGTAAAAATCTGAACTGTCTTTGTGTTAAACTCTGGGCTTCTTTTCCTTTAATGGCCAATGACACCAGTATCCTCATATGACTCCAGATGTCCTGCTTCTATGTCCCAGGGTAAGCAACGCATATTTCGTGATGAGAAAGCACCATTCTGAGAGGCCACAGCACAGTCTGTGCATTACTTCACAGACATCAAATTGAAACAACCACATAATAATAAATATATCCATTCTAGGACCATGGGAGTACTGTACAGGAAGGAGGACGCAGCCCAAGGCTCCTTCAGCTGTGCTAGATGTAGAAGAAGCAGCGTGAGGTTACGAAGTACAGTACAGGGAACCTGTTAGAATTCATCAGCTTGAGCTTCCATAGAGTGAGGAAGATCAGGGGAGACCTTATTGCTCTCTACAATTACCTGAAAGGGGGTTGTGGTGAGGTGGGTGTTGGTCTCTTCTCCCAAGTGATGAGTGATAGGACAAGAGGGAATGGCCTCAAGTTGCCCCAGGGGAGGTGTAGATTGGATATTAGGAAAAATTTCTTCACCAAAAGGGTTGTCAGACACAGGCTGCCCAGGGAGGTGGTGGAGTCACCATCCCTGGAGGTATTTAAAAGACGTGTGGATGAGGCGCTTAGGGACATGGTTTAGTGGTGGGCTTGGCAGGGTTAGGTTAACGGTTGGACTTGATGATCTTAAAGGTCTTTTCCAACCTAAATGATTCTATGACTCTAGGTCTAGTACAACCTGCTACCCAGGATCACTTCACCACAAAAGCTGACCACAGATTATTTGTAGGAGAAGCACACTGCGTAGCTTCTGTTTCCTGTTCCTTCATCTTGACGCACTAAATTTCAGTTCCTACTCCTTCAGCAATTCAGTCCTCTGAATGATAACCCTTTCCCTTCTCTAGACTAGCAATTTCCTCTCCACATTCCCATTCTACTGCCTTTATTGCATTAAGTCAAGCTGCTGCAGCTCTCCCGAAAGTCTATATAGTGGCAACTTTAAGATCTGACTTAGATTCACTTCTTCCCTGACAAACGGAATGCTTTTTCTCCCTCCTTCAGTGCATCTTAAGCCATGAAATCTTCCAGCTCCTATAAACAAGGTCTCTTTTGGATGACCCACATGCCTAAAATTTCTTTTGCTCAGGAAAGGATTGTTCCTTTTTCTCTTTATTGAGTGCTTATTTCTGTATCCAGGCTGTAACCCTTATTACAGGAAAATTCTCTGTGAATTCCTAGCTAGAAATCTCAAACTACCATAAAGTACCAGGGGAGTTTACTATAGCACTCAAATGAAACAGATTACTACAAATATATGCTGCACATCACAAATTACCACGACCATACAGTGCATATTTGTTTTCAGCAATCAACTTTCCAGATTTTGCAATATCCTGCTTTCTCAATATCTTTCTTGCCACAGTCTACAGCCTTCGAAAGGACCAAGGCTGTCCACATTCTCCACCGAGCTCTTGTGATCTCCCACTCTCTTACTTTGTTTGGGCATCTTTTGCTGTGTGTTGAGACCCCGCAGCAGGAATATACAACCGTAATTTTTAAAAAATTATTTTTAAAAAAGCAATTATTATTATATTTTAAAAGCAATTATTTATTGACCAATGCACCACAAAGAGGGCTGCGATTTAATGAGGCTGATGTGTTCACCAGTCTCTTAGTATCGCACCTCCATTTCATGCCTGCATTCCTCCCAGGGCCTCCCACTTCGTCCCACTCTTGCTGGCCAGTCCTGATTTTGTTCACGCTGTGCCTGGCATTGCTGATAGCGCTGGTGACCCTGGCAGTTTTATGTAAGTACTAATGCATTTCTGTTTGCTGGGGGGCTCAAGCTGCTGAATAACATCGGACCCACATGTCCTTCAGGTGCAATTTTTGGTTCAGCTGAGAACAGGCAACCGGGCAAACCGGATACTTTCCCTTGCTGCAGCATCTTTGTCCTCTTCCCAACGTGATGAGGCTAGAAATGAGCAACATGGAGGGGAGCTGGAAAGGGGTGGTGTAGGAGATTCGCTGCTTGCTCTGGATGCTGTTGTCTGGTCTCCTAAAAACTCTATCCGCAATCCTGCTGCACAGACTAAGGATGGAGTGAATTCCCCTTTGATAATGCTGTATCTGAAGGGAAGGAAAAAGCTTTGTGTCATAGTAAACAGGTTGTGCCATCAGGTACCTCCCATCCGCAACAATTCCACTGTGATCCAGAGCTGAAGTTCACATTTTTAGGAAAAAAGCACAACCTGCAAACCAATATAAGAGAAAGATACACAATGGAAATATATGATAAAAAGTGACACTTTGATTTTGGTTTTCACTTACAGTCAAATAATAAGAAATCCACTAAGCAAATGTTCTCCGTCTCAGCAGCCCTTACATGCAACTGTTCAGGGAGGAATAACACTTATCCCAAATGGTTTATTTATCCCTAATGATCTGCTAAGATGTTCCCTGTCTGCCTCCCACCCTTTCTGATGGACAGCACTGGAAAACGTCTTATTGTGAATTTCAGGTTTCCAGATTCCCAGGGACTACAGGACACAACTTAGAGACCTCAACATGACAAAGAATGAGCTGCACACCAATTTCTCAAATATGCTGCGAGCAATAGGAGATCAGCTCTGCTTGGAAGGGGAAAAAACCCTTAAAAATAATGGTAAATCAACAAGTTTTGATGACAACTTATCTTTCAATATGGCAGGGAAGGAAATGAGATGTGTCTTCTGTGTCTACTGAGGTCTACTCAGGTGAGCCTGTGTCTTCTCAGATGTGACCACCTAGAGAGTAGGCAATGAGCACGTCTGCCTCTTGCAGCATCTGGAGAGAGGTGCCCAGCCTGGCCGTGTGTGCATTGGCGTGGGGCCTGGCAGCGGTACCAGGGTTTCAGGATGTAGTTTCCGTAGGAAAAGGGTTCTGTGGGATGCCTTCTGGACATGCCAGTTCCCGTCAGCAGTAGTTCAGGGATCTCTACAACATGGTCGTCTGCATCTAATAGATAATTTTACAGCGGTGCCTGAGAATTAAACAACTTACTGGGCTCTGTGTGAACAGCAGTCCACACACAGGACAGTGTGCTAGTACCGACCCCAGGTTAAGACAGGAATGTCCTAAAGTCAGAAGTGATGTGCGGTGAAGCATAGCTAAACCAAGCTGGGAGTTCACTCCCTGTCTCCTGACTGCGTCCAGTGCAGGGCTGTTTCTGAAATCAGTTTGCCACAGCTCGGTTATTTAAGTGGCATTCAACAATGAGCCAGCCAGAGAATTAGTTCTCTTCAGAAATTATACCCTGAGGAGAAGGGGCTGTGACTGTTGGGAAAGGGGATTTCGTTTGTCCAGATACTGTTCCACAGACAGGGTAACTGTCTAGGTCTCCCTTTTAGTCAATGAGGAGAAATTGGTAGTGCAAGGATACAGCCTGTTTCTCCTAAGAAAGACACCTGAAATGACAGAAAAAGCACTTGTGAGACACACCTACTTCTGTCCATTGACCAAAATGGGAATCCAGGTGGGTTGACTCATGTCACCTTTGTAGACTCCTAAAATTAGGCAAAATAAATCCCATTTGCAACACCTGAACCTCCTCCCAATGCTACAGGAATGGGAGACATAGGGTGATGATTCAGTTCTCATCTCTTTCATTACCTGAACCTTCTGGGACCACAGTGGGATTTTGACTGAATGAGGACCGTCTCAAACATCCTCAGTCCCTATGGATCTTGTAGTCACAGGCCAGCAGCAATGTTCTGTGAGGGACAGCCTGGGAACAGAAACAGGGTGATGGTTTTCCTTTTCCAGGCCAGAACTGTGTACTCTGCCCTGCAAACTGGAAGTGGGAAGGTGGTGATACGTGTTACTACCACTCCAAGGAAAAGAAGTCGTGGGAAGAGGGTCACCGGTTTTGTTCCTCACAAAACTCTACTCTTCTTCTGATAAAAGAGGCAGCGAAGCTGGTATGGACTGCTTTCTCACTCTGTTCAGCATGGAGGAAGTTCATTAACTCTATCAGCTACTTAATTCACACGTAATTTTCTTAAATGGCACTGTGAGCAGGAGTTTTTCTGCAGTGATCAGGTTGTCCTGGGCAGTGCTAAGGCACAGGACTGGTCGTCGCCACACAAGCACTGCCCTTCGAGCGGCTGGCAGTTGGAGACAGCCCGTCTTGCCACGGTTTGCCGTGGCTGGCTACTTACTGGGATGACTGGTGAGAGCGGGTTCATGGCTGTTTTGTCATGGGCAATGATTTCATTAATTTAACAAATATTACAGACCCATACAAGGTTTTGGTAAGACATTCGTGTGAAAACCTCCCCACAGGTGACCATAGTCCTCCCCATTTTGTGGAAGTTCATTCCACAAAAGTTGATTTCATCTTATAAATCAAAAGTAAACCACTTGGCAGCGACAACACTTGACAAATGCCAATTCCCCTCTCAATGAGCTGTAGGCCATGAGGTTTCTCCCAGAAGGAAAGGGGAGCAGCTTTATTCTCACCCTCCCAAACTGGTGACAGCAAAGATTGCGAGGTGCAGTCTGTTCTAGCTGTCCTAATCACGGCCCTGAGAGGTATGAGGAAAAAGAGAAAATGGAGAAGTGCATTGGGAGGGGCAATGATAAGTGAAGGAAGGAGGAGAACAACAGAAAAAAATTAATTCAAAGCTTCAGAGAATTCCATCAAGCAGCAGTGAGAAAGGCAGCGTTATTTAAGTTTACATTCTTACCTGTTCTACTCAGAGCATTTTTTAAGAACAGAGTATCGCTAAATGCTTAAGACCTCCTCTACTTCTCATGGTCCAGGTTTTGGGAATAAATAAACAATGCTAGAGCCAAGTGTGATGGTTCAACAAATCAAACTCAACAGCTCCCTGCAGAGGCTTCCTTTTCGCTGTTGACAAATGCTAAGGACAGAGTAAAGGGGAAGGAATAATTCATGACAAAGTGGGGGGAACGATCCAGCGTTTCACCCAGAGGGTTTAAATCAGGTTGATGAGAGTGACATTGCTTTTCAGAGCTATAAATGTATCTTCTCTCTGAATAAAAACAGCTCTGCTATCGTTTCTCCTTTGATACTAGGCTTTTCCTCTAAGAGCACAACTTATCCTGACAGGTTAATAATTTGTGGTATTTATGTTCTTTAAGCAATTTCCATCAATGCTTTCAACTTCTGAACCTAAATATTTATTTTTAATATCTTCCTGAATATCTGTTTTGAATTGTGCTTACTCTGCATAGGAACAGGTAAAAAAATTTTCTAGAGAAGTATACTGGGTTGGATTAAGATTTAGAGCTGAAAAGAGAGACTGGTATTGGACAGACATGACAGCTCTTACAGAAGAACAAAAGTCTTGGTAAGTAGGCAGCTTTCCCGCAGTACATAAAGTTGGTCCTCACCCATATGGAACTCCCAGTTTCTCTGACACAAAGGGAACATTGAACAGCCAACATTTATGCAGCTTTTTCTGTATTCTGGGTCTCTCTTTTCCTTTCCAGATTTTCCTTGGCCTCACTCAGGACTGCTTGGAGGGTGATCTAAGCACTATTACTGGGCAATAAAAGTACCCTGAAAGTTTATTTCCACAATTTAGTTTGACCATAAATGTCTCATGTTTCTCTTGCATTTGGCATCTTGTTTCAGTGAGGACACATGGAAAAAACTCCAATGGAAAGGTGTTTCATTCCATGCTTTTGATTTTATACTTTTTTATTTTTATATAAGACAGTATTTACTCTCTAGAATCATTTCACTTTGGTTTAACATGTTATTTCAGAAATACAATATATTTTTCTTCTTGTTTTCAAACCTGCTTTGCCAATTTTCCTTTTCATTATTGGGCAGTCTCCTCTTAACATTTCTGCTGAAACAGCCACCGACACCCTCCAGTCAGTACCCAGGAGTTAGAGTTTCCTACTGTCAGGTACACGAAATGGTTTAGGATCCACCCTTAGCGTCTGCTGGGGGTGCTTGTTGGCATGTTCAGGACAGGGTCAGCCTCCTAGGAGCTGGTGCATGATGTCACTAAATGCTTTATTTCTTTGTTGGGGGTATATATTCTTAATGAAAGCCACGTAAGTAATTCTTGCAAAGGTGGCTATTTTTGGAAGGGGCAAGGATGCACCATTTGAAGGAAGTGAAATATAATAATAAAGATTTTTCTTTCCTAGGGTAAAGCATCTAGACTCCTACCAACACTGTGGATATTTCTATTATACTGTCATATATATCCAAACATGTAGACAAGACCTGCACTACATCTGTGAAAAGCCTGCCATCCGATTACAGAGAGGTAACAACTATTGGCAGGAGGACTGGTTTGTCAGATCAAAATGATTATCAGAAGCTAGAAGACGTTCTGCAAGGTTGGAATTTATTATTTTGTTTTTCAGAACTATCACATGAGAATCTAAATATGTTGGATCGGACCTATTACATTTCTCTGTTTTCATTCTCTTTTAGACATATGTAAAAATATCTTCATACTAAGGACAGGCTCCAGGAGCAACCCAAGTCTGTTGTTCCAGATCCAAAACTGCCAAATGATTATTCAGTTTTAACCAACACAAGTGATGGACAAAATGGCCAAAAGTGATGGCCAGGAAAAAAAGCACAGTGACAAGGCAAGCGCGTAAAGAGACCGACCGCTCCTCTCCCAGCATCCGCTGTTACAGTCCTAATACGACTTCTCAGTTCATAACTGTACAGCTGTAACATAACACAAGCGATGAGGATTAAACACTTCCATTCAGGAGACGCTTCTGATGTCTTGTTGATCTGACTGCTTTAATACACGAGTAGGCTGGCGTATACAACAAACAAACACAATTATCCTCAGAAGGTGGGCCAAGGTTTTCCTGAACTATATTAATAAACGTATTTGCTCTGGAGCGCAGGGATTCATAGTCCTCATAAGGACTTGTGCCTGTGTCACAGGATAAGATAACCTTCAGCTAGCTCTCTTCCATGCTCTGTAATTCTTTCTGGCTCTGTTAGTTCTCTTTTTTCTTTTTTTTTTTCTTTTTTTTTCCCCCTAGTAATAATTCTCTTTTTTTCTACTTTTCTAATTTTCTACTTTTTTGATCTATTGCAAGAGTTAGGCTATGGTTCAATCAGAGGCATGAACAGAACCTCCTTTTATGTATTTCTAGGATATTTCCTAGAATGCCATACTACTAACTGAATGTGCTGAGCAAGGGTCTACAAACCCAACCATAGTGAAAATATCCCAAGCAGTGTTAATGTCTCCCTCCACATCTCCGTAGAACAATGACAGCCAGGTTGAAATAAGATATCATAACAGTGTTTCGATTTGAGCAAAAAGTTCACAAATTCCCAGCTTGGTCCCCTCTGGAGACTTGTGAGTTCCTTGTGGATTGCATCCCAGATTATTTATTGTGGATCATTTACCACTGGTGTAGCTGGGGGGCTGTAGCGGCAGGGCTGCTAAAGCATTAGTCATTCCCTTCAAGGGGCTGTTCTAGGGTCTCACTGCTCTCAGCTCTACACAGCAGTTTCTGATCACCCATGTGAACGTTTCGGGTGTTATTTTCAAATACCAATTTCATGCTCCAGAAACCTTAGTGGATTTCCCTTCTTCTCTGCTGTTTACGCTCATCACCTGCATCTCTAATGTAACCTCTCTCCTAGCCGCTCCTCTCAGCTCCTCTCCTAGCCATTCCTGTCTTGGGGGGTGAAAATGCAGAGTGCTTCCATCCCGCAGTGCAGACACAGCCCTGGTGACCTCCCAGAGTGTCTCTCAGCGTTCATACCAGCTACACTGAAATAAGAAATCTCACATGGAAGGTATCCTGAACTGTATTCACGGCGCATCCTTTCTTGCTAATGAAGGGCTTTGCAGTAATTTGCCAGAAAAATTCAAAAAGGAGAAAAACCAACTCTGATCTTGTTTTCTCTTACATTAGAGTGACTGTGAGGAAACAGGAAAGATATTTCCAGGATGTTTTTTCGTTAATGAGGCATGCCTAAGACGAGAGGGGTGAATCCTATGTTATTTCTGCAGGTTGTTGAAGACAAAACGTGAGCTGAGGTTGATAGCTCCCCACACTGACAGGCAGCCACAAAAGCTACACCATATCTTGCTGTGGCCTTGATCTTTTGGGTCAATGTACTGTCAGCCCAAAAGCAATCTCTGGTGAAGCAACTCTATTTGTAACTGTAAAGGCGGGTGGGGTTAGAGTACGGTTTCACAGTGCGCAGTGCTACTGAAACAGGAGGAGCGAGGTTCTTCTCCTCAAAAAGCAATGATGGAAACACCAAAACAAAACAAAACAAAAACAAACAAACAAAAAAACACCAAAAGAAAAAGAAAAAATCACCCCAGAGAAGAAAAACAGGAGGCAGCGTCCTGCCCTTCACTGCAAGCGTTCGGAGTGCTGCAGCAAACAGCCACGTCCAACAAGGCTGAAACTGGGCTTAAGGATGCGCTCTCTTACTGTATCCCCTTTTCCATTGAAAGGAGCTTTTCCTTACGGGGGAAGAGACATAGAAATGTCCTGTTTGTGTATTGGCTGAGGTGGCATTTTTGGATCACAGTTCCATATAACAGTATGTTTCCCATGTCTTAAATCCACTCCTTCCCGCATAACACCCCCCCCACCCCCCCCACCCCCCAGTCCTAAACTCTAGCTAATGCAATTTGTAAGGTCTCATTCTGGTTAATAACCACAGCTGTTTAGTCCAGCCTACTGACAACATTTATACATGGGCTGTGTTCAAATGCAGACCCAAACGTCCTGCCTTAGTTTACCTTTCTTTTCATTTTACTCCAAAAAACCAAGAAATTTTGCCTGCCCTGGATCCTTCCAAGAACAGAGAGCAAGATGGTGAAGCTCCATCTTAACACTTTTGTTACTTGTGTTCTTGCAGCAGGATCTGTTTTAAAAGATGACTCAAAAAAAGTGATATAATTAAGACTGCTTATTGAATTCAGAGCTAGAAAAATAATACAAGAAAATTATTTTACCTCCTGTTTTCTCTCCAGAAGTAAAATCAGGTTGGAGAAAATTTTCCCCAAAGGAGATTAATTTCATGTTTGAGAATTTGTTGCTAAGACTGAAGAGGTTACCGTCATGAAAACCCGCAACCAAATTCAGTAGCATAGACACACTTTTCTCCCAGTTGTCTGCAGAAAAGCCCTTTTTACACTAAGGTGCCAGTATATAGTTTTCAGGTCTGATAGACAAGGATTTTTGCACTGTATTTAGCATGAAGGTATTATGGATACACGATGAATACACAGTGAATGTTACTCCTTGTGTGCCTGTCCGTGTAACAAAACTGACTCCCAACTTTTCCCTCACGCCTTCTCTTTGCATACGGGTAAAATATAACACAAGAAATACATGCAGCCAGAGATATTTCTGCTCTGAAAAAAATCTATCATCTGCACAGCAAGGCAGGAAGAATAGCCCAGTCATTATAGCGTATTTCCAGTCTGTTGGTATTATTTTGCAAGTGGGAGACTCCGAACTTTACTCACACAACTGCAGAAACAGCTACGGTAGAAACTCCTCTCTTGCAATTTCCTTCTGACTCACTGTTTCACCACGACGTGACTCATCGCATCTGGGCAAGTGCTCTGTTAAGGAGAGCTGGTGACTGAGGATGTTTCAGAACTACAGCTCAGCACTGGAGCAAGGCACTGCAATGAGTTAGAGATGGAGAGCGAGGATGGATAAGCCACTTCTGCACAGTGACTGCTGCGTACAGTGCAAAAGCAAAGAGGTTATCAGTCTAGTCTGGTCTTTCTCTGACACAGGCTGAGCGGTCATGTGAATCCTGCCAAGCTCCTGGCCTTACTTTCCTTTCAGCTCAGCTTTTCCTGTTGTAGCATTATTTCAGTGAATTTTTGTAAAATAACTTCATTTTTCATTTATTTCATAACAGTGTATGGAAATGCAGCCTATTGCTTTCAGTGCAGCTGATGTGTTGCATTTGTGCCCTGATACATGAACAGATATCTTTCATACCTTAACGCAAAATAGCAACTATTTCTAGAGCATCTTATTTTAAGGAGGTGGAAAATCCTGATGTTTGCTGTATGAATACAGGATCAGATCAGGTGGAAAGTTAAATGAAACAGTCTTAGGTTCCAGCCAGGGACCAAGACTCCCGATCTTCACATTCGGGAAGAAAACACCCATCCTTGACAATGCCACTTCAACTCCTTAAGTGCTTTCAATATGCTACACTTTCACTATGACACAGTAATCAGAACAGAGCCAGCTTCCTCCGTGGTTTCACTGGAAATGCTGAAACATGAACCGTTCCCATCGCCTCGGCATTGGTCTCGCTGCAGGGTGCCCCTGCTCCCAAAGTCCTACTATTGCAGGAAAGAAGTGCGACTAGCTGGAGATGGAGGATGAGGAAGGCTACACTGCTTTAAATTTACAACCCTCAGCTTCAGTTGTTACTCCTGGATATTCGAGCAGCAACAAATGTTCTGCCTTTAAGGCTCCAGCCAGTTGTGTTACAGTAGACAGTAAGTACAGATGGAAATTAGCTTTTCTAGCTAAATCAGGGCATAAATTATGTTTGCATGTTCATGTTGATTGCTTTAGAGTCTTTCTAAACTTCATAGTATGTTCTTAGCTAATGTTCATAGAAACAGCAGAAAGAATAATCATAATGGAGTCTTGTGTGCTATTATTTACAATTACAGATGATATATTTTCTGAAGCCTATCTTTACTCCAATTATTTTTTCCATTTACTACAACACAGAAGACAAATTCCACCTTTCTATGGATTTTTTTTCATTTTGGTAGGACTCATTTATTACAGCAGGGCACTACAAGAGAAGGAGGCACTATAGTTTTATCAGCTAACGCAGGCCTTGGTAATGGAAGCAATTTCCTCAGCTTGTACTGTTACAGGTGCCGGACTTCACATTTGCCTTTGTTGAGCTGTTGCACCTACAGCTCATTCCTAGGATTTTTAGGTCTCTTCACAAGGAAACCCTACGCTCCGGCGTATCAGTCACCACCCCAATGTGGTGTCATCTGCAGTCTCTTCAAATTACTTTAACGGCTGAGGGTTAGGGTCATCTCCCTTAACTTTGGCTATGTAAGTTTTAGTCGCCAAGTTTATCTGGACTTCTGGGCGCCTCTGGAGGGTGATTCTTCTCACCTAACAAAAGGTTAGTTCCCTGGAGGTGCTTGCTCTGATGCACTGGACTCAAGTAAAATACTCGATGTGTGTAATACTTTTCAGTTAACCTGAACGCTCTAAATAGACATGAAAGAGTATTACAGAAAATTGCAGAGCACTGCTTCCCAAAAGGAAAAAAATGCATATACACAAAAGATTTTAATCAGGGGCTCGTCAGCTATAAAATTCTGGAGAAGTATATTCCTGATGATTAGACATTGAAGCACAATGGAAATTTGGAGAAAGAGCCTAAAGAAAGATGCACAGTTTAATGTTCAAACATTGCAGTCATTTAGAAATCCCAGTCACAGGTTCCAGAATTAATTATCCAAAACTAGGTGGTAATTTTTTCCTTTCAAGGTGGAGAAGTCTTAGAGATTGCTTTATTATTTCCAGGACTGTGGGAAGTGCAAAATCGAATCCCTTTACTTGTTTCATGAGAATTTTCAGTCTAAAATGCTAGAGCCCCAGTTAATAAACATTCTCAGTGGATAAATAGATATTTCTCAAAATGACTGCAGGAAATTCAGAACAGTGATAACAAAAACTGCAGTAAGAAAATAATAGGCTCTGCAGATGGGATAAAGATGAACTGGTGATGTCAGAGAGGAGGTAATACCACTGCGTGGTGAGGAGAGCTGCTGGTTTTGTTGCTGAATGGGGTTTTTATTTGTCCCAGGAGCCTCTGCATCACCTTCCTTATGGCGGCCAGTGGCCTTTGCTTTCCTCGCTTTGTGCCTGGTGCTGCTGACAGGGCTGGCAGCCCTGCTGACCCTCTGTAAGTACTGTGGCGTCCCAAGCTGCTGCTGTGGGAATGAATTCCAGTAGGACTGCTTCTTGTTCCCCTGCAGACTCTCCCTGGTGTCCCTGTTCCCCCAATGGAAATCATACGGCAAGAAGGGCAACAGTACAGCTCTCCCACAGAAGTCCCCCTGAAACTCTGCGTGTCAGCACAGGTCACTCGAGATCACTAATATCTGTGCTTATAGTTACCTTAACCCTAAGGGTTACACTAATCCTAATGCAAGACCTAAACCTAACTAACCCTAATCCTAAAGCAAACGCCTAACCTTACCCTAACCCTAACACCCTAACCTTAACCCTAACCCTAAACCCCTAACCTTAACACTAACCCTAATGACCCTAATCCTAACACTAAGGCTAATCCCTAACTCTATCCCTATCCCTAAGCATAAACCTAACCTTTAAACCTAAACCCAACCCCAACCTAAACCATAACCCTAATCCTACCCCTCATCATAAGGAGCCTAACCCTAATCCTAACCCTAACCCCAACCTAAACCATAACTCTAATCCTAACACCTAATGCCTAACCCTACCCCTCATTAATGAGCCGAACCCTAATCCTAACCCTAACCCCAACCTCAACCCTAACCCCAACCCTGACCTATACCCCTAAGCCTAACCCTAACCTTTACCTTAAAATCTAACCCTAAACCTAGCCACTGACTAACCCTAACCCTAACTCTAACCCCTAACCCTAACCCATTTCTGAAATGCTTAGTCTTCACAGCTAGCTCATCCCACACCCGCACTAGCTGGATAACGGTGCCCCCCCGTGACCGTTACCGGAATATTGCACAGTTACAGTTCCCTCTTTTTCTTGGATTGCAAGCTTTTTGCAGGGGGGGCAATCCTGGCATCAAAGCATTGTGACGGGCGCATTTGCCCAACGGTAACAGCAGATTTTCCATAGAAACATTTCGATTAACAACCAAAGATGATGCCACATTACATTTGGAAGCAGAGACAGAGAGTCCCCGGCTTCTTTTAGGCAGGGGCAAGTGCCCAGGACGAACACTCAGGGTGGTTCGTGGCATCACAGAAATGTTAGCTCAGAGGCAATTCTTCAGGTTTCATGTCTGACACCCACCCTTTCCTCCCCACCATTCAAAGCTGAACTATCACCAACCCCAGATAAACTCATCTGCAGCTTTGTCCAGATGACTTTGGAAAATCTTCAAGAGCGGAGGTGCCCCCCCCCACCTTTCCAGGTGACCTTTTCCAGTGCTGCACAACTCTCCTGGTGAAAAAATGTGGATGATGTACACACAATGGTGGACATACAAAGGAAGTAGACAAAAAATAGAAGAATGCCAAAAGCTATAAATTAAAGCGACAGTTAAAGCTACAATTTTTTAAAAACAATCATAAGCACTTTCATGCACTTCAGTTTTTCAGGTTTCCAAGGATCCTGAGGAAGGAAAGAAGCTGCAGGAAATGAGGGAAGCATTGTGTTTTGAAGGGAAGGAGAAAAACGGTAAATGTGGTTATTACGTAAACAAGCACAAATCACCCCCTTTTTCAGAGCCCATCCCCTGAGAGACTGTAAAATCACAGGGAAAAGATCGGATCTGTTGGTGTCTGTTTTTAACTGTGGTAGTATTTGAGATGTGGATATGTGTGCACTAACGTGCAAAGCAACTTGTCTCTCGCCCCTCAAAAGCTCAGCTGACCCATGGCTACCCTTAATCTTGTCTCAGTCGTGCCAGCAGCTAAAGCCCCTGTATTCCTCACAGGTCTGCATAATACTCTCTCTGATTTCTAGAAACAAAATGTGCTCTCTGTCCAGCCAGCTGGCAAAACAGCGGAGCTGACAACTGCTTCTACATTTCAAAGCAGAAGAAAACATGGAAGCAAAGCCAGGAGTTCTGTTCCTCAAGAAACTCCACTCTTCTTGTGCTAAAAGACAAAGCAAAGATGGTACAGTCTTAACCTCATGCATTCCTTTATATCACGTGTTTTAACTTCCAGCAATCTTGCAGGCAGAAAACAGTTCGGTCATTTACTGATTCACCACGGTACGGTCCTTTGTATGCTGCAGTGCAAAGTGACTATAAAAAGGTTGTTTTCTGACCTTGTGTTATACCCTCCCAGAGTGGTGCTAATGATGGCACAAAGGCTAGACAGCATAGGATTTTATTACGATGACAGAAAAAGGTTTAGGGAATTGATAGTTTTAAGTAGTCTTACTAATTTGGGGGTGTTTTGCTGACTAATGAAAAATCTGTAATTTGCTGTCAAGACCATATTTTCCCTTTCTTTACACACCTATCTGGGAACCTCTTTTCCAACAGCTGTTAAGCTTACACAAATCCAAAATATCCTTATTTCCTTTTTGCTACATAAAACTTCCACAAGGAAACAAGCTTCCCTGGAAATCTCTCTACTTTTTCCAGATGGAGCTAGTTTCAGATGAGGGTTCTCAACTCTTTTATTTTAAGGCATAAAGGCTGGCCTTTTGGATTTTACTTTTTTTAAAGTGAAAATCAGATGGGTAGAGACAAAATAGAAAGTAGAAAAATGGTTTATTATTGAGTTTAGCGGCATTCTGAGGGCAGAATCATGGTTCACACTGTTGGGAGACACCTGAACACCACACCTTCAATGCTGAATTCAAGAGACGATTTTGGTATGCTATATAAATCCCTGGATAGTTCGATTCCAGATGTCTGGGTGCTTGCTTTTTCTTCCAGGTTTGGTACACGCAACTGCAGCCAGACTGAGGCCAGACCAGTTCAAGCCAGCTGTGGGTTTTAGATTTTGGATGAGTCCCTAAACATGCTACTAAGCAGCAGTAGAGTATCTGGAGGATCTGAAGAGGCTAAGATGCTGTGAGGAACCTCTTAGCACTTAGATACCTGGGAACGATTCAGGTGCCTAAGCACAGGTTTCTAGGGCAATCTGAGATGCCCGGGGGTATTCTCTTTGACCTCCAAATAATGCCTCAGCAAGGCCCAGTTCTCCCATAGGTTCTGGGTCTCATCTGTCAGTCATACGTGAAGACCTCAGACAGGTTGAAGAATCTCAAGAGGTGCCCTCTAGGCTGGTGTTCATCTCACCTAACTTCAGGCATCTACAGTGTAAGCGGTCTGCAACTTCAGAGCTACAGTCACTGGGAGGTACGGCCAGTGCAGTCAGCAATCCCACCGGGTGAGCTGAATCACTTCTCAGGCTCCGTTGGATCTATTGGCCAGATCTCTGCTGACTCTAATTGGGGCTTAAACGACGCTCCCATATCTATAGCTAAACTGCAGATACCTAAAGGCAGTGTAGATACCTAAAGGCAGACCAGATAAAGCTGGATTTTTTTTGTTTGTTTCTTTCTTTCTTTCTTTAAAAAAGCAGTGTTTTTACAGACCCAGGGTGCATTTGTCTTGTGGCAATTCAATAAACAACAATATTTGAATGATCCTATAATCAGAGCAGTCAGCACTGCCTCGTGGAAAACAAGCATGGACAATAGGTTACTCTCTTCTTGAGTAAGAGTTATCTCCTTTGGTTTAGAACCTTCACAGCTGGAAGATACAGGAACTTCAGTCTTATTTTTGAAATATTGTTGTGATGATTTTCTCATACCTACAGGTTTCTCTGCCACAGGATTCACAGTTTTATTGGGTTGGATTGTCATACATATCTGAAAGGAGCGGCTGGTACTGGGAGGATGGAACAGCTTTTTCAAAAGAAGTGACCAATTGGTAAGCCTGCGTAACTTAGGACCAGTGTGGTTCTATCCGATGGGCCCCATTTAATTATGAGACTTGTGCTTCCTCTTACTTTCCCATGTTTGTCATGTGCAATGACGAAGGAGCATGGACACCATAGTATCTGCTATTGAGCTCTGAATTTGTGTCCTGTATAAGGAATGATGGGTGGCAAAGTACAGCTCGATCACATGCACCAGACCCAAAAGGACCACCTAGCAGAAATAAAATAGCTCCAAGGGGGAAATAACTCTACATTCCAATGGCAAATCAGTATGATTTCAAATGGTCCAAATATAAATCACATGATGTAACTGGAACGTCATTAAGCCATATCTTTTCATTTCCTAGGGTAATATTATATGACAACATCTTCTGTGCCTCTTTATACGGACAGATTATTTATGCCAGCCACTCCTGTTCGACAAAGCAATTCTGGATCTGTGAGAAAGTGGCTGTTCATTTCACCTGAAGAAGCACTGCAAGAAGGGACGTGGGATCTGCCACTGTGAGATATCAACTTTAGGAACCGGAAGTTTTAAATATAATTTTATTTTTGTTCTTTTATCATGAAGTTTTCTCAGAATGGTGATTCAAATGGACAGGTCATTAGAGACTAAATCTTCTTCTTTGTCTGCTTTTTCCCTCCCAGGCTCACAAATGAGAGAGAGAAAAAAAAAAACTACAAAGCTAAAAGCTACAAGCCTAGGAAGCAGTTTGAAAGAGTTACCTACAGTCAAGCAATGATTCTTGCGTGACTCTCTAGGTTGACAACACACAGTCTCGCGGATCTCTATATTTCTTGAGCTTCAGTCAGCATTTTACACTAACACCTGCCAGTCATAAACCAGTCCAACTACATCCTTGATCATTTTACTCACTGAATTACTTACCGTACACACTAACTACCATCCACCATAATCGTCTTCCAGAGCAGGTTGCCTAGGCATGCCTTCTTTCCTAAATCTATTCTTCCAACTGTTCCTCTGTTTGATGTACAGGGATACAGAAAGAACAGAAAGCTTTATTTATCCATAAAATTCTTTAATGCATTAATATTTGTAGGAACAAAAGGACATTTGTGAGAAGACTACAGGGAATCCCTGGAAGCAATCTCTGTGGAGAGTCAAATGTCGTGGTTGGATTTAAACATTACCTGAATAACTTCAGTGCTATCAAAACATTAACTGCTATGCAAATAGCAGGGAGGATAATAATTCTGTGCTCCATTCAGAGCTACACACAACCAGTACTCAAACTGATGGAGAATCCATTGCCACAGGTCTCACCTGAGCTCTTGTATTATATCCACACTGTTTGGGATCTCTGAGCCCAAGGCACACACTATGCATCACGTGTTATTAAAGCACTTGACGTACTTCTTGAAACAAAATGATGCCTCCACTTTTCTGGGTGCAGTTTCATTGCATGAGTTCTTTGAAGTTTTGTATGTCAGCGTCTGTTTTGTATTACAAATGCATATATTCCTTGTATCTATATACCTTGTATCCATATGTTTCCGCCTTAGTATTTGGAGACTTTCCTCAAAATAAATGAAAAAAATAGTAATATGTCTTTAATATTCAATATTTTCTTGGAAAATATTCTCAAAGACTGAAGCAGTTCCTTGGTAAAAAAATGAATCCTTCTTCCTAATGTGCCAAAAGATGTTTGTGAACTGAATAAATTCACTATACTCAGCAGAGCCAAGTCATAATTCATGGGCACAACTACCAGTTGAACTATCTAGTATTCCTTACTATTGCAGTAGGAAATGCAAGGTACAGTGCAAGTAAGGTACAATGTTTCATCTGTTTCAGCCCATTCAACTTGAAAAAAATAATTCACAGCAGGCATCTAAGCTGCCACATTTTACCCCTTTTTCTTCTGATAAATTAACACTTGATTTTTTTCCCTAGCAATCTTCTATACACCTTTGTTTGATGGCTGCATTGTGAAAACAAATGTTAGCCTCTGGGCTTCCTGCTGACTGCTTACTGTGACTTTTTAGGGAGCATTCAGTATTACTGCAGGAAGGTCAGGTCAGCGGTGCTAACTTGCAGGGTACATTTCTTTTGTTTCTATGGCTGGATGATCTTTATAAACTATTTCCATATCTTCATATAGAAAACTCCATTTGGTCTTAGCCCAGTGGAAATGCCCTTGGAAAGGGCTTTTCCCCTCTTAACAGTGGTGTATTTCAGAGGGAAGAACTTGTAGTATCTAGTATTTTAAATTCAAGGAAATCCATTATTTCATCCAGTCTGCCTTCTATCTCAGAAGCTGTCAAAGTTCTCCTGACTAGTCATGTATGAAGCCCAAGACACAGGCTGCTCAGGGAGGTCCACTGTCTTCGGGCATAGGGGAGGTCCACAATCTTTCCATGGCACTGGGAAGTTCAAAGAAGAGGTTCATCTGAAGCACATTTTGTATGGAAAATAAAACCTGGTATTGTATACTAAGTGTGAGAGTAAAGCTCTTTATAGAGCCCGAGACATCATAAATCTTGAAAGGTTTGGGAACTAAAGAGAAGTTGTTGGCTTCAACATCCCCTCAAACAGGACATGGACAGTGAAGAAGATAGATAGGGGTGAAGTGAATAAAGGGGTGCATCGGGGGAATGAGCCCTGCAGTGCCGTTCTGAAGTGGAAGGAGCATGACAGCTTCACATTTGCCCATCTACAATAAGATAATCAAGACAGTGAAATGGGAGGAGCCTAAATGTCAGCTGCTGGATAGGAAAAAGCAGAGTTCATGGATGTCAGGAAGTCAAGTTCAGAAATAAAAGCGTTGAACCAAGCACCCCAGCTACATAGTGCGTCTTCACATCCTCCACTACACTCTCTGCTCCAGGCCCTACACCAAGTCCATCCTGTCTCATTCCCAATGGCCTCCATCATCCTTGTTATGAGCACACCCACTGCCCTGGAGGGGGTTCAGACTTGCCAGTAGATGCCTGTGCTCACAGGCTGAAACGCACTGTCAGCAAGATGCTAAATGATATGGTGCCAGTCTGTGTTCACAGACACGGTCTGTAGAAAGCAACAAAGAAAAATGCCCCTTCCCTGTGAAGGTCAGCCAATTTAATACAGAATTCAATGCTCATCTGTCCCTGGATCTTCATTCTCCTTTTGTTCTTTCTATTTCAAATCAGAATCTTAAAACATTTAACCATCTTTCACTGATACGTTTTTAAATGAGTAAAAGGTGACTAAAAGACTACAAGAAGGTGCCCAGGAGCACAGCCACAACAGCAGACATGGGACCATCTCTTTATCAGCAAGTGCTCCTTTGGAGCCCTCTGTCTTGTCCCCATATTCATGCTTCATAGCTCTGTCAGGGCTGATTAGAGCACTACTAGAGGCAACTAACAGAAAATGTAGTAAGCGAAATCCCAGTTAGACACAAGGAGAATATTCTTCACAGTGGGGGTGGCCAAACACAGGAACAGGTATCCAGAGAGGCTGGGAGCTCTCCATCCTTGGAGACTGCGTGAACTTGACTGGACAAGTCCTTAAGCAACTTCATCAAAGCTGCCCCAGCTTTGAACAGGGGGTTGAACCACATGACTTCCAGAGGTTCCTTTCAAACAACGGCACTTAAGACATAAGTCTGAAGACTTAAGACACCATGGTTCTGCCACACATCTTTTCTTGGAGGTGACCAGACTCCTTGACACAGGTCTCAGCTCTGGTTCATGCATCTCTAATGACAGATTTCCGGTTACACAATCTCACTCTCACCCTACAGAGTCACATCGCTCTAAGCCTGCCTGGTCTTTCTCATAGCATCTTCTGCCCTTAACAAGATCTTTCAACTGGTATTATTTTGTCCCTGGGGCATGGTCTTTCACTCTGTCCTTGCCTTCACTTGGTCAGTTTTTGTCTTTGTTTTGCTTTAAATTAAATAAACCCCTATTTACCTGGAACATTTGATGCAGCAGGTGATGTGCCAACCTTTCAGAACTGTCTCTCTTGTCATCATGACTTTAATACATCCTATGTTCTCCTGGTAGGGGAACTTCCAGAGGAAAAATGGAAGAGTGCACAGCACTGTGCAGAAGGGCCAGCAAGCTGTGAGCCAAGCTTTACACAAAGAAAAATGGGCTCCTACTGTAGTTGCGTGGTGCAGAGAATTGGAGTTACTAAAGAAAGTAGTATCCAGTCTGTTTCTCACTTTCTAAATTTTTCTCTCCAAGTTACAAGACAGGAGAAGAAATGATGCTATTTCAGGTGGTCTACTATTGTTCCCTTGAGCATTCTCCCCTAAAAATCGCAGTGATTCTTCCCTTCGTACTCATAGATCTCAGAGTCATGGAAAGATTTAATTCGGAAGGGACATCTGAAGGCCATCTGGTCCAAACTCCTGCTCAGCAGGTCTAATTTCAAAGCTAGATCAGAGAAGCCCAGTCCTTGTCCAGTCAAGTTCAGGACATCTCCAAGGATGGAGATGACACGCCCTCTCTGGGCACCTCTTCCAATATTTGACCACTCTACCTGTAACTTAGGACCATTGCTTCTTGTCCTTTCACTCTATACCTCTGAGAGTCTGGCTCCATCTTCTCCATAGCCCCTTTATGCAGTGAAAGAATGCGATTGGATTCTCCTTAGCTTTCCCTCCTCCAGGCTGAACAAACCCAGTTGTCAGAGCCTGTCCCTGTAAATCAAGTGCTCCAGCTCTCCTAAGCAACTTGGTGGTTCCCCCCTTGACCAGTTTTAGTATTTACGTGTTTTATGGGATTTTTTTTTTTCTTTTTTTTGCTGGGGAGCCCAAAGCTGGATGTAGTACTCCAGCTGCATACTCATGAGTGATGGAGAGAAGAGAATCATCACCTCCTTCACCCTTGTTAGCTACACTCTTGCTAGGTCGGTCTGGAATGTGGTTAGCCTTTGCCAGAATTGCTCACTTTTCTTATTTGGTAAATCCTATCTGTGAGTTTTTCCCCACACTCTGATTTCCCACTTCTCCCTCTGAGAAGATGACATTAGACCCTGGACAGCACTTCCTACCTCCTCAGTGTGACTAAATAGCTTCAGCAGCTATTTGCAGCTGCGAACTTTGCCCTCAATCGAATAGAAACACCTGGATTTTTAGCCCTTAACACTGAATAATGAAAAAGGCACAGAGATGAAGTTAGTCTGCCTCTGAGATGAATGAAAGGTGTTTGTTCTGGTTTAAAATGTGGGAAGTTCAAAGGAGGTGAAAGTCATGGGAAGGCTAAATGGAAAAGAGAGGAACTACCAGGCCATGCATTTACTGGAACTCATGTCATCCCTACGCGTCTCTAGACCTGGGTATGCAGATGCAGGCCGAGATGTGATGGGTGGGAAGAGAGGAGTTCTTCCCATGAGGGAGGAAAAGGATGAGTCACGCATAACACTTGAATACAAATATCTTGCCTTAGGGCATTTGAAGTGTGACTCATTCTCCCATCCCCTCCCTCTTTCTGCCTTTCTTTTTGCTTCTCCTTCACAAATCATTCAGTCTGTCATTTAAAAGGATCATTGCTGAACCACGAATGAGTTCTCAGATAATGCATACGAATACAGAGGAAGAGGATGGATACTCTAATTTAAATCACCTGCCACAGCATCCAGCCAGACACTACATGTCCCTGAACATCAACCAAGGTATGACTGACACCGGCTCTTTGAACTTTCTGTGCTATGGTAGAGAATGACAATAGGAACAGTGTCTCTTGTCCAGCTCAGTAAATAAGAAAATTATGTACTCATAGGTTTAATGTTATAGGTTTAATGCACTATTTGTATTGTTTTGTCTGACAAAAAACAGCATGCATGAATGTGAAAATGCATAGAGTGGAACTGCTGCCATTACTTGCCCTAAATTTCTGTAGGAAAAGACAGGTGGCTTCAGGATCAAACTCTGGAATGTAGGAAACAGCTTTAGTGTGGATAGTTTTAGTTATTGTTTATTTATTATTATAGGAAATGGCTATAGAGACAGGACAATCTGACTTTAATAGGAAAAAACTTTCACATTTTTCCCTCTGGACCTCAAATTTTCATAAAATGCTTAAGATTCATAGCCTTTAAGGCCAGAAGGGATGAGGCAGCACCAGGCCTGAATGCATAGGTCATGTCATTTCCCTTCTTCAAGTCCCATAGCTCCAGCTGGGCTAAACGATGTACTTCAAGAGGGCATCCAGTCTTGAGTCTTGAGTTAAATATTTCTTCATCTGAAAGGTCCATCATACTGCATTCCCATGACCGTTTGGTGATGGTAACTCTCAGGAACTTTTCAATCCAGGGAAACCTCAGTGGATAATTTGAACTCCAGAATTTTCCTGAACTGGGCTTCAGCCTGGAGCTGGCACACAGCCCGAGCACTGTGTGCCCTGAGAGCAGGAATGATTTGTCCAAAGTGTAAGATGGTATGCAAACACTTCCCTACTCCGCTCTGCCAGAGCAGAGTAATACAGTACTGCCAAAGGAGAACAGGAGCATCGCCTACTTCTAAGTCGAAGGATCACTACAGTGTTTCATAGCTTTATCATTTGTCAAAGGCAAGAAAACCCCACCTGTTCCGTTTAACCCATGTCCAATGTCTCCTTTCAAACAGACCTCTTTAATAGAGGCAACACATCTTCTCAACTTGCATTTGGGTTGATACTTAAGATATAATAGAGCCTGGAAGGGGACCTCTTTCAACAGTCACCAGATGATGGCTCTTCATGGAGGGGTGGAGGGTTGGGAGTGCTGATGAACAGGGTAAATTGTTGATTTCTCCCAGGGCGCTCTCTTCCCTTTGCTGTATGGTGGCCAGCTATCTTCACTTTGTTCGCGCTTTGCCTGGCCCTCACCATAGGAATGGTAGTCCTAGGTAAGTGCCGAAATGTACTGTGTCCCTTTATTCGTATTAACATGTTGGGAATAACTGCATTGAAGAAAGGTGGCAGACTGACTGCAACAAGGGCTGTCATAGCTCATCCTCTGCACATGTACTGTCCTTTCCTCTCCTCCTAATTGCCTGCGATGAACACTCTGCAGCTTGGTGCACATAAGGCTTTGAAAGAAGCAATTTTTTTAAGTCTGGACCTGTGCCCAGAGCAAGGATATAAAAGTCAAGATTATATACTTCGGAAAGAGTGGGAGGAATGGATTGTGTCCTTGTCCTCCTATTACTCATTTATTTGCTAATTCGAATTCAGTTATAAAATTCTAATGTTGACTTCCATAAAGCAGTTTGTTGTTTCCCTTCTCCTCTTCCCCTGTTGTTCAAGTCTCTCTACTCTGCTGGAACAGCAGTTCTTGTCTCATTCCTTTGGTAAACCTTTCATGTTTGTAGACTAACCTTTCGTGTTTGTAGACTACTGTCTTAAATTAGTTCGTACTAGTATGTTGAAAATGGATGTACTTCTAATACTTAGATTCATGAGGAAATCTCACTTTTTCTGCCTCTTTCACTCAGTCATCCCAGTTTACCTGAGATGTGCAAGAGAACTGAAGACTCTCGTATTCATATTAGTTTTTATCATGTGTAACATGACTGTGCCTATACCTTCTATCACAGAGCCTGGACATAGTGATTCTAAGCCATTGCTCCCAAAAGCCAGTATCTAAATACTGTTGAGGAAGATATATAAAAAAACTGTCCCCACTTTCTTCAGAGAAGTTTTGCCAGCCTTTAAGAAAAAAAGGTTTTTTCAACCTGAAGTACGTTTAGAATTTTAGTTTTTTTCAAAGGCTTATAAAACTTCCTTTAAGATCAACATGATTAGTTCAAGACAGTACTTCCTAAGCATATTTTTTGCATTATTTTAATCTTTGATCAGGTTACCAAGTGGTCTACAATGGCACTGTGATTAAACTGCATTTAAAATTTGGAAATCTCTTTATCCATCATTTTCTCATCTGCTAATCTCCTCACAATATGTGACACTGTAGCATCAGAGTTGCAATGTGAGCACGCTGTTGCAAAAAGTGAATTTGCAATATATGATGAAGCATGTGTCATGCAGTGGCATCGTCACAGCTTTTTTGTCTCATGAAGAATATCTTTAAAAATTCCAGGTCTCGGAGGTTCTAAGGCACCTGCAGGACATTATGAAAACTTGCAAGGACTAAAGGAGAGATTGTGCTTGATGGGTGACGCAAACAGTAAGAACGACAGTAAGTAGAACTACTGCTCACACAGCCTGAAATCTATTTGTTAGGCCTTATATCAGATTAAACAAGGGTGTGATATGCTATATCAGATTAAATAATGAGTTTAAAAAAAAAGAATAAGCATAGATGTGACCCATAAAGCGTGATATATGTTTGAGCTCTGCATCACTTTGACTTTCCAGGCCTATGGGTGTAGACTCCTCTACTCTTCCTTTGGCTGTTTATAAGGGACTGATGGTTTCTTTCTGTTCTAGGACACGTGTGTTCACTCTGCCCTGTAAACTGGAAATGGGTTGGAGGCGACACCTGTTTCTACTTTTCAGAAAAGGAGGCCACATGGCAGGAAAGTGAAGAGTCTTGCTTCTCCCAGAACGCCACCCTTCTTACAGTGAAAACGAAAAGCAAGTTGGTACGGTTCCAACCATACTGGTATTTCTTCGCATTGGTATCAACCATTCAAAACTCCTCACCAGACAGCAAATACCTCTTGATGTTACATAGTAATAGAGGCACTGTCCCCAAGGTCTGAGGCAACGCAGACTGCAGAGCATTTAACCACAAACGGGTAACGATGAGGTAGCTAGCAACACAGGATATTATTCAGCCAAAGAGTGGACATGAGTGACATGGATCCTGTGAAAGATGTAAGCAGTGAGTCTTTCGTTCAGGAAATCTCTTTGAATACTCTGAGAGATAGGGCTCTAAAAAGAATTGTTGCCCTAGTCTTACATTTAGTAGAGACACCAGACACAAAATATTCCTGTTTGGGTGCCAAATAGAGATGTTGTCTCTTGGAAACTGTTGTGAGGGCCTAATGAGGACTTCAGAGAATCATTGTCAAATTACCCTCTTTGGTTCTTTCTTGATCATCTCCTTTCTCAACAGTAGTTGTTTAGGTACAGCAAAAAAAATACCCACAAGCTCCTTGGTGATAAAGGTTTTGCATTTTTTTATAGATTAGCTTATCTCAAATATCACAAAAAAAATCTTATTGGATTGGATTATCATATGGAGTTGATGGCTGGTCTTGGATAGACGATACGAAACTTTCTACAAAGAGAATGGACTGGTAAGTTTTCTGAACTTAAATAATTGGTAGGGTTTTATTTCTTCTTGTACAATATCCTCCCTGTGCCCTGAAGGAGGAGGAAGCCAAAATCCCATTAATGGCAAAGCTTCGAGAATACAGCCTCAGATATATTTCAAGTTAAAATACTTTTTTAGGTGTGGAAGCCCTGAAATAGAGTCTCAGAAAACTGGAAGTGTGAGCGGGAGTAGTAGTCAACAAACCAGTGCAACCAGTGACTGCTCTCACTATGTAAACCCATGCACTTTATGAAACATCCCACGATTCTATAGGAAGCAACCCACACTTCCTTCAAGACAGCCTACCTCCTGCAAAGCCTACCTGCACCTGCCTCTTCTACTCAGCCACAATTATCCCAAATTCTCTTCTCTCTTCCATCAACATTTTGAAACCTTTATTACACAAAACCAGTCAACATTAGGTGGAGACAACCTGTTTACTTTTTCTGTAAAATCTCATCATCTTACTTGGTGTATTTCTCCTTTACTAACCGGGGGAGGGGGAAATCAAATTCACATTCTGTTCCATGTGAAGTGATCACTGTATGCAGTAATGTGAGAGTCCTCTTCAGGGCCTGGAGAACCTTCTTCAAGTGAAGATTCTCCAGCACTTCCTTGGAAACACGTGCTCATTTTGTCTTGCAAACTCTTATATTTCCCGCAGCTAGCAGACATCGGGCAGAATGATCTGCCTTCTGTTTGGGCAGACCACTGCCTTGCAGTTTCCAGACCCAAATTACCACTATGTAAAGCAATGGTTGGAGTGACATAACCACAGGTACTATTTTCTGCTTTGATGATGCTCCACACACAGGCTTTCTTTTTTACATCTTTGAGTTGAAGGCAGGTGGGAGAATGATCCTTCAGACCTGAATTATATGACCTGTTATGCTCTTCAATATTTTGTATAAACCTTTACAAACCTTAAAATGACTAAGCAACTTTTGCAATAATGTATGATTGTCCAAAAGGGCTTTATGGTTTTTGCTTAAATTTGTGCATGAGAGTTTTTAACATGATGGTGTGGTGTTTTTTTTTCTAGGATTGATTTGTCCTCTGAGCAAAACTGTGCATACCTGTATTATAAAAAGTCAAGAGTTTACAGTGAGAATTGTTATGAGAAATATCCCTGGATCTGTGAGAAGGCAGCAGTCCAGCTGATCTAAAAACATTATCAGCAGAAAAAGAACTGGAAGAGTATGAAGAAGATTTTGATGTTCAGATTTTTCAAAGAAGGGGTATAAAAGAATGCTTAATAGAAACTCAGAGCCGAGTCCATCCTTTCTTCCTAGCATATTCACACAAACGCAAAAATGGAAAAGACAGAAAGCCTTTGCAGATAAAAAGAACCAGCAGTAACAAATATCTACTAATCAGAGATGAGATATTAATCTCATTGTTCTAGCTCAGAAACCTCTACCTTAGCGATGCTGACAATCTTAAGCATTGCTTACAGCCAAAGAAATCAGAAGTGTAAAGGCCTGTGGGACCACTTCTTGCCACTCCGATAGGAATTTCACGTATACCCATTTCTACCAAGGCTCTCTCTTTAGTCCGTTTGGCCTTTCTCAGATGATGAGTCTTCCCTCACTTCTGTTTGTAAAGGTATGCTAACCTCCAATAACTCTTAACTATTTCCAGCCCTCTCTTCAGCACACTCACTTTCAGTTTTTCTATGTTCCTCTAAAACTCCAAGGCAAGCTCTCCTCTCCTTTACTACTCAAAGACATGTGGCTCCCTTGTTCACTGCTTGGCAGTGAAGCATCACTTGGCATCCTCATCCTCTTCTTGACTGGGTATGGTATAAGAATTCTAGATATGTTCAAATTTTACTTCCAGAGAATGATGTTCTTCCTTTGCACGCAATCATATGACCTTCCAAGAATGCCCAGAAGTCAGTGTTAAATGAGTTTTAATAAACAGTATGCTATTATCATAATCACCATTGCAGTTATGCAGGGAGAATGGGAATAATGTTTGGATTTTTCCAAGAATGCCATCTGAGGGCCATTAGTCTTAAGCTAACATAGAATATGTCCATCCCTTTACCTAATGCATCTCATCATATGAAAGGATGGAAATGTGGAATGAATGGCTGCACACTGAATGAACGTGGCATGAATGGCTGCACTGATAGCTGGAATGCTGTGATGGTATTCAGAAAAGTATTAATTGCTGAATGGGGAACTGAATTTTCCAACGTATTGGAAAACACATATTTTTGGTATTATATATTAATTGTCTTTTGGAATGGATGATTTTCTAAATCTAAGTAAGTGTATCTGGTGTATCTTGTTCAGGATCCTGAGGGGAGGGAGGCAGGTAAAAAGCAAGCTCACAGCGCTGGACTTCAGGAGAGCAGACTTTGGCGTCTTCAAAGATCTGCTCAGAAGAGTCCCATGGGATAAGGCCCTGGAGGGATGATGGGCCCAAGAAAGCTAGTTAATATTCAAGGATTACCTTCTCCAAGCTCAAGAGCAGTCTGTCCCAACAAGTAGGAAGTCAGGCAGGAATGCCAGGAGGCCTACATGGATGAACAAGCTGATCTTGGCAAAACTCAAACACAAATAGGAAGCATACAGAGGGTGGAAGCAGGGACAGGTAACCTCGAAGGAACACAGAGACACTGTCCAAGCGTGCAGGGATGAAGTTAGGAAAGCCAAAGCCCAAAAGGAATTGAATCTGTTGAGGGGTGTCAAAGGCAACGAGGAGGGCTTCTACAAGTACCTAGGTGACAAAAGGAAGACTAGGGAAAATGTGGGCCCATTGCTGAAGGAGACCAGAGACCTGGTGACACAGGACGTGGAAAAGGCTGAGGTACTGAACACTTTCTTCACCTCAGTCTTTACTAGCAAGACCGACCTCCAGGAATCCCAGGTTCCAGAGACCAGAGGGAAAGGCTGGAGCAAGGAAGATGTATCCATGGTGGAAGAGGACATGCGTAAGTCCCTGGGCCCTGATGGGATGCACCCACAAGTGCTGAGGGAGCTGGCAGATCTCATTGCGAGGCAACTCTCGATACTCTTCGATTGATCGTGGCAACTGGGAGAAGTGCCCAAGGACTGGAATAAAGCAAATGTCACTCCTGTCTTCAGTAAGGGCAGGAAGGAGTACACAGGGAACTACAGGCCATGGGAAAGTGATGGAGCAGCTACTTCTGGAAACCATTTCCAGGTACATGAAGGACAAGAAGGTGATTTGGAGTAGCCAGCATGGATTCACCAAGGGGAAGTCATACTTGACCAACCTGATCACCTTTTATGATGACATGATTGGCTTGGTAGACAGGGAGAGAACGGTGAATTTTGTCTACCTAGACTTCAGTAAGGCTTTCAACACTGTCTCGCATAAGATCCTCATAGAGAAGCTGTTGATGTACAGACTGGATGAGCAGACAGTAAGGTTGATTGAAAACTGGCTAAACAGATGGACCCAGAGGGTGGTGATCAGTGGCATGAATTCTACAGCTGGAGGCCAGTTGCTAGCAGTGCACCCCGGGGTCAACACTGGATCTGACCTGGTTCAACATTTTCATTAATGATCTGGATGATAGAGCAGAGTTTGCTAGTGACACCAAACTGGGAGGAGTGGGTGATAGGCCAGAGGGGTGTGCTGCCATCCAGAGGGACCTCAACTGGCTGGAGAAACGGGCTGACAGGAACCTCATTAAGTTCAATAAGGAGAAGTGCAAAGTCCTTCACCTGGGGAGGAACAAGCCCAGGCACCAGTACATGCTGGGGGCCACCCAGCTGGGAAGCAGCTTTGCAGAAAATGACCTGAGGGTCCTGGTGGACACCAAATTGACCATGAGCCAACAGTATGCCCTTGTGGCAAAGAAGACTAATGGTATCCTGGGCTGCACTAGGAGGAGTGTTGCCAGCAGGTCAGGGGAGGTGATCCTTCCCCTCTGCTCAGCACTGGAGAGGTCACACCTGGAGTGCTGGGTCCAGTGCTGGGCTCCCCAGTACAAGAGAGACATGGACATACTGGAGAGGGTCCAATGAAGGCCAACGAAGATGATGAAGGGACAGAAGCATCTCTCCTATGAGGAAAGGCTGAGAGAGCTGGGATGGTTTAGCATGGAGAAGAGAAGGTTTGGAGGGGAACTTCTTAATGTGTATAAATACCTGAAGGGAGGCTACAAAGAGGATGGAGCCAGGCTCTTTTCAGTGGTGTCCACTGACAGGACCAGAGGCAATGGGCACAAACTGAAGCAGAGGAGGTTCCCTCTGAACATCAGGAAACACATTTTTTACTGTGAGGGTGACCTAACACTGGCACTGGTTGCCCAGAGAGGTTGTGGAGTCTCCATCCATGGAGATATTCAAAAGCGATCTGGACATAGTCCTGGACAACTGGTTCTAGGTGGCCCTGCTTGAGCAGGGGGGTTAAAGCAGATGACTTCCAGAGGTCATAGAATCACAAAATGGTTGGGTTGGAAGGGACCTTTAAAGAACATCTAGTCCAACCCCCCTGCCCTGGGCAAGAACATCTTTCATTAGGTCAGGTTGCTCAAAGCCCTGTCCAACCTGACCTTGAACACTTCCAGGGTTGGGGCATCCACAGCTTCTCTGGGCAACCTGTTCCAGTGTCTCACCACTCCCATCACAAAAGATTTCTTTCTTTTGTCTAACCTAAATCTACCCTCTTTTTGTTTAAAACCATTGCCTCTTGTCTTGTCACTACATGCCTTGGTAAAAAGTCTCTTTCTATCTTTCTTATAAACACCCTTTATATATTGAAAGGCCGCAAGAAGGTCTCTTCCCCAGGCTGAACAATCCCAACTCTCTCAGCCTTTCTTCATAGGAGAGCTGTTCCAGTCCTCTGCTCTGAGGTTCCTTCTAACCTCAACCATTTGGTGATTCTGTGTTTTTTCAAGAGCTCAAATTTTAGACACTAGTGAATAAAATCTCTCTGTGATACCGATGTAGCCATGTTCAAATGAGGTGCTCAATTTAATAGTGCTTGCCATTTTCAGTAGAAACACTGACCACAAAAATCCCCTTGGTATTGTTCCAAGTTTGAAAGTGACTCTGGGATCTTTACTTCATGATGGAAAATAGAGTCAAGTGGACAAACTGGAAAAGACATTTTGATATATTTTTGTGACACTTAATACATTATGTCTAGAAATTTGATGCATATTTCTATATGCCTTTTGCATAGGGATGCAACTGGAACCACCACATTCAATAATCACACATCTTGGTCTATGAATGTGTGATATTTGTGATACAATCTTACTTATACAGCAGAAGAAACTGCTCCCTTTCCTTGGGTTGTAATATTATACTTCAAAATGCAGATTTTTTAAGTGCATAAGACCTCTGCCATCATAACATGGGCAAATTGATGTTAATTATTGATTTACTTTCCCCTACAAAATCCTGCTTTCCAGCTACATGATTCTTATTAAATATCTGCACCACAGTTTGTGCTATGACAAGCCTTCAACTTAATTGGACATTATAAATAGCAGCAAATATGACTTCAGCATAGTCATTTGACTGTCCATCTCCAGGAAAATGTTTTACCCACAAAGTCCACCTGTGCATTTAAGTGTGTTCCAACTGAGTGCTCCAACTCCATATGTCACTTTAGTCTGTTTGTTTCAGGTGATCATGTTATTCTTCTGAAAAAAAAAAAAACCCCAACACATCTGAAGAATGAGAGAGGAATAAAATACAGGAATCACTGAACAGGGAGAAATACTGGCTTTGCTGCTGATGGCTTAACCAGACTTATGTGGTCTTTCTCTGCCAAAGAATATTTCACAACTCTGAATATTTTTGTTTCAAACCAGAACAAAAGGGCAACCCTTCTACAGAAGGAGTGAGCATTTCTCCCTGCTCAGTTACCTGGTGGGCCTCCAGAATGGTGAGGAGCAGGAAGGGTAGGCAAGTTTTCAGGATAGCAGGCATATGTGTGATTGCAAACCACTGACTCTGAATTTCTGAAACAGAAATAGAAATAGGCTTCTCTGGAAGCATTTAGACAAGCCTGCATTTTAGTTTTCAAATGTAAAATCACAAGTTTCTTTTTGCTAAATTTACAGGATGGGAATCTTAATTTAGCAAAAGGAGAAATCCCCACATGACTCTAAACAGAGAACTGGAGGATGAGTAACGTTTCCTTTTTTACTTCTCTTTTTAGCATTAAAACTGGTTCTTTTATCCAAGAGGGTTAGGGATGAGATGGTGGTGGAAAGAGAATCAAAGATTAGAGAGAGGGCAAAAGATTAGACTAAACAAGCTTGAATGCATAGGTTTAAATGCAGGTTCCCAAAATCCTGGCTTTGTCTGCAGAATTCCAAGTGCACAGAAAAAAAGTCTCTTGACCATCCTTCATGGCTTTAATTTTAGGTCTAGGACATGAACACTCATTTTAAACAAAACTGAAAACCTCAGAAAACTTAAATATTTCGCTCAAAGCACCCAATATGCAGCTGCATGTACTGTGATATATTCAGCCAGTCATTGTGCTTCTCTCCTTGCTTCCTTGTTTTCTCAGCAGTCCTTAGCAGAGGTGATTTAGCAGCATTTTCCGTATATAACGTGGCTGTGCAACTTGAAAAATGACAGTATATTTTGCAAGGCCTGCTGTTTAAAGACAGCAGCTTCTGTCTCCACATGAAATGAGACGCATCTATTTTCTCTGCTAATTATGAGTATTGGGATCTTGCTACAAGAACATTTTTCCCCACTTGGATTTGTTTAAGTTTTTATGACACAGGTGGTTTACTGACTGTCTGCCACCAAGGGTAAAGAGCATGACAATGCGGAGAAGAAAACTCATTAAAAAGTAAAGCTGTGACACTCCATTCAAAGTTGCACCTCTGAGCTTCGCCGAAAAATGAGCTACTTGTGCAGCTATACGTCAATATGAAGCAACTGAAAGCAATGTAAGAAAAAGAAGCAAGCAGAACAATTTGTCTATAAAACACATAGGCACTATGAAGAAAAACGTTCATGAGTTTGGTAGATCTATTGAGACGAATACTTATGTTGGGAACAGTAGGGAAATTATTTGCCAAGAAGCATTCAAGAGTGGCTTGTGAGCTGAAGGCTTGCTTTGTAACAGCATAGCATGGGTACAATGCTTATACTCTGATTTTAATGGACATTGTATTGAACTGAAAAGGCTAATTATAGACTCAAGATTTTTTTATCACTGCGAACAACATAACATCAAGAATACAGAACTGGCTGTGCTAATAAAACCTTATGGCAATAACAGAGAGCAACTAATTACTAATCTAGTGGTGGCTATCAAAAAAAAATTTCACCCTTTGTCTTTTTCAGTGTGCAACAAAACCTAAAGACTTGCCTATGGGCATTGTGTGACTTGAAATGACTCCATTCATTTGATTAAAGGTATGATTGCATGCTGTCTTGAATTTTGCCAGTTTTGAATGCTTTCTGCAGCCAAATGACACCAGGGATGACATCGCTTTTAAGACAAAATAGCATTGAAATTTCGGTAATTTCGACGGACCAGACTTCACACATAGCTGTGCAAAATGCAATGGCTAGCGTGACTTGCAAAGCTAAGTGGAAAGACTGTTTCTCTAACTCATTTCTTACTGAGAATACTCCCTTTACACAGCAGCACAGAACAGACTCCTGCGAGCAAACTAGCTTATGGACCCTGGGCAATCTGAGAAAGATTTCTGAAGAGGACATTTCAAAGGGAGTTAAGAAGAATTGCATGAAGAATCACAGAATCACAGAATCATTAAGGTTGGAAAAGACCTGAAAGATCATCAAGTCCAACCATCAACCCAACACCACCATGCCCACTAAACCATGTCCCGCAGTGCCACGTCTACACGTTTTTTGAACACCTCCAGTGATGGTGACTCCACCACCTCCCTGGGCAGCCTGTTCCAGTGCTTCACCACTCTCTCAGGAAAGACATTTTTCCTAATATCCAGTCTAAACCTCCTCTGGCGCAACTTGAGGCCATTTCCTCTCATTCTATCGCTAGTTACATGGGAGAAGATACCAACACCCACTGGTCCGATGAGTGTAGGTGACTATGGGAAAGGGTAAAGTGCAGAAGATATGTGCATGAAATTGCTTATTTCTGAATTGCTTTAAAGTTTTGAACATTTTAACCTCATATAACAAAAGATATGAAATCTGTTAAAATAATTATTGCATTGTGATTTAAGTGATCATCTTATGTATAAGGCTAAATTTTTCTCTCCTGGTTTAAGCCAAAATACAAGAACTGATTTACACTACATATGAAGGATATTCAGGGTTAGGTAGTACTCAAACACACACGGAAACAGGTTGTACACTGCACTTCTCAGGGCAATTACTGGATGCCATATGCTCTTCTGTGCAACTTGGCTCATCGCTCATCATGTAGTGGTTATAATTACAAGTCATTGAGGCATGAAGATGTGGTATAAAATGAAAAAATCCAGACATTAATGAGGACCAGGAACTTACCCCTTGTTTTATAAGTTCCTGAGCTTGTGAATATTCAGCAGCCAGGCACGGGGACCAGTGCTTCATGCCCCGGTCAGGGATACAAGACAGGGTCATGGATTCTCCTCCCAAAAGCAGTACAGAACAGCAGACTTCCGTTCAACGTTTCCTTCCTTCATTTTCTGCAGCATTTCACTCCCAGCGTTAGTCCATAATACCAGTGTTTTTTGCATGCCACACTTCTCCCTCAGCCAGGCTCCTACAACCAAACATTGCTCCCCTCGCCGGTCCTCTGACCCCATGCCCATCACACCAGTTCCCTCACATCAGTTTCACCCACTGCTTCAGCTCTTCACTGGCTCCTCCTCACACCAGCCCCCTCAGCGAGGGCTCTCCTGCTTCCTCCTGGTGTCATCTTTAAGACCCTTTTGTATTATCACGGATTATAAGACGGGGCCTCCCACCATGGCCTGTATGTGTTAGAACAACAGCCCTGTATGGGTTACCCCTTCCATCATTCACGTCGTACCTGCTTCCCCTGTAGACCAGTCAGTGCTGGGATCCCAGGTAGCATCTCCACAGCTGCTGAGGCCCCGTGCTTAGACTTAGGAAATGCAGCATTTCCAAACTATGAGATAGTTGTGTAGCAAGACACTCTCTGTTGTCCCTGCTCCTTTAAATTACATCTTCATATCCATAATTAAGATAATTGCCATATTGCTAAACACTCATTTAGTGAGGGATGCAGCACACTTGTTGGCTGTTGCTACTGCAGACTTCTGATACACAGCTTTATGTCTGAAATAAACGTAATTAGAGGCTTGCCTAAATACCTTCACCTTTCCCAACTTACAGTTCAATTTTCATTGAATGGCTCAAATTAGTACAAAATACACACAGGAGCAAAAGTCGCAACCATAAACTTGTCTGTTCCTGAGAGATTTCAAGGATCTCTGTTGTTTGCTAGTGCCATAGAAGAGAGACGCTCTCTCTGACGCAGTCTTCTCTTTGAACAGTCTCCTATACAGCAGGAGGCTTTCCATCATTAAAGCCCTTGTATTTGATGGTTATTGAGCCTACTTTGCACAGTGACCCACTAAAAAGACACACTACAGAAAAGGTCAGTAGCAGCAATATTTATTCCAGTTGTGAAATTCTGCAACAGAATGGAAAACGGATTTGAGAAATCAAAGAACCGAATCAGATGTGACATGGATAATTATCACGACAGATGTCTTAGAGGAATGCACCTTCACCGCTAATGCCCAATGCAGCAGAACAATCTACTAGCAGCTGGACTGGCATTCCTGGGTATTAAATATTGCTGACTTTCCTCAATAAAGATGTGTTCTGTGTTTGCCTTTCTTTTTTTTGAGCCCATAGGGGATACAATCCCATTTGAAAGCTTTTCTCTCTAAACAGGAGAACTATAAATATTTTTATTTGTCTTTTAATGCAGGGTCTGATTCTGTTGCACCTTCTAGGTGGGGAGTGAAATTAAATCAAATATTTGGAAATTTATTGTAAATTGGGAGCTCACATCTGTGAATACCCAATGGATGGATTTTGAAAGCATGATATGTTGCTCTTACAAACGGTCATTGATTCCTGTTTCTGGGAGATAGGTATGAGTCTTTAAAATAGAGTTCTGGAATCATATACTTAATTCTGTTTCATTTAGAAGGGAAGTTATGAGAAGTGGATAGAAGTGGTTACACAAGAATGCAAGGGCTGAAAGAAGAAAGAAAGTTGTTGAAGAAAAAGCCCAAGGAGTCTGGCTGATGTGCACCATCAGAGAGCAAGTTAAGCTTAGATTATCCCTGATATTACATTAACCTGAGCTCAGGCTCGTTTTACCTATCGCAAACCCTGGGGCAGAACTCGTCCCCACAACGGCGTACCCCAGGTTGGGCTCTCTGCAGAGGTCTGCACGTTAGTGCCTGTCCGAGTAGCTCACTTGCTCGACTGCTGCAGGATCCACCACTTTCTCGCAAATGTAAAATTTGTACTCCCCACACCGTGCAGTGTCTATATTTGCACCTTGAAGCCACACACAATCTAGGAAAGGAGTTGAGCTGGCTCGTTGGATCTGAAACCTGTGAAAAAATCACAGAGATATTCATCATCCCATGGAAAAAGCCACAGGCTGATACAATAATTGCCGACTGCTGCTACCCATTTGACCCACAATAGCGTACAAGCTCTCTGATGGGGGCATGCCTAGGTTGATAAGCGAGTGAGCGATGGGTAACCTGTCTGCTGGCTGGACGTGAACTGGACATGGTCTGCTCCTATGTATGCAGTGACTTACAGATCTGGGGAGAAAGCTGATCCGTCCTCCCACAGCCAGGGCCCCTCAGCTCCGTCGCGAGACAGCCCGATCCAGAAAGAGTAAGAACTGTAAGACTGTGCTGATCGCATGGTGAAGTCCTGTATGGAAATAAACACAAAGCCTGTGAATCGCATCCCTGCTTCAGTCATAATGGCCTATGATTTGGAGAAAGAGAGAGGCACACGAAAGTGAGCTGCGCACACCGGTGCCTAACAGACTTTGTTTTGCAAGTGAATCTGGGCAGTCCCTTCTACTCCTGGCAGTCAGTGCTGGTTTGGAGATAAGGAAAATGAACCTGCTGAGAGCTTTCAGTAGCTCTCAGCTAAAAGGACAGTTGAGATAACCAAAGCCTGCACATTAGCTGGGTAATGGGTATAGGATAACGGCTTCCTTCCAACACTCTGGTTGCCTAAGTCAGGCAGGAAAAGGCCTTTGCATCATTTGCTATCATTGTACACAGGAAATTCAAAATACAGATGGTAAAACCACGGAGTTCAAGACACAATCCCATCGCCATTAAGGGTCTGGGTAGAAATTCCTTCACAGCAAAGAGCTCTTCTGGCTGTGCTTTATCTGCTGCTTCATCTGCAACTTAGGAGTCAAAAAAAGACATGGATCCTCTTCTGCTTATGTGGGAGAAGAGGCCAGGGAGCAGACCAGGGCCGTGAGCTTTCTAGTTGTGGACAGCAAGAAGCTGAAGGCCAGGCTTCTTATGTTTGCTAGGTAGTTTGCTCCAGCAAGACAACAAAAGAGCTGCCAACCGGTACTAGCTCAGTTATATTTGCCCTGAGGTGGGATGAGGATCTAGATGTAGACCCAAGCTGGTGTGTCTCAGTTAACTCCCCCGAAGTCAGTAGAGGTGCACAAGGGAGGGTGCGGCCACGGTAGAGGTAGAGGGGCTCCAAAGGGTCATGGACAGTTTTTTGCCACTTGGTCCTGCACACGCATGCCATAGCATACTGCACCAGTGGAAGGATGGCATGGCTGTTCAGGCCACGGTAAAATGCAGAGTGTATCATTAGAGAGAGAGAAAAAAATAATCTTTACCAGCTCTTCCTTACTCTCTATCTTAAGAAGTCTGGACTCCAGAGCAGAGCATTGAGCCTTGCTTTCTTGCCAAGTTTTCCATTCCTTTGAGAAGTGGTAGCAGTTGTCTCCATACTGTAGCCAGTTCTCAGGACAAGGAATACATTTATGTCCTTGGAAACAAAAGAGCACCTGATCAGGTTTGTCAGTGTCAGCAGTCTCTAGTGGTCTAGTGGATCCCTGCGGGATCATTAGAGCAGGGCACAGCCTCTCTATCACAGAGGAGCAACAATTCCTCCTTCATTCTGCAGCTAAATTCAAGTCTTCCTTGGAGACTTAATAAACCCAGTTGCCAGAAGACCAGAAAAACATTTCTAAATGAAAATCAGAAAAACAAATAATAAAGATTTTTTTGGCTCTGACCAGCAAACCTGGAAGGTGCTAGTAAAACACAAATAGGAGAAACTTTGGAAGGTTGAGCCATGTTCACAGAGACATGGAGCTAGGTGGACGTCAAAGGAAATACAGACTTTCAGTCATATGGGTACGTCTCTATTCATGTGAACTTACTTTTAACTTCTTGTTAACAACATCAGGGTCAGCTCTTACCTGCTATATGCTTTACAACTTAAACTTCTCTGGTAGCATTTCATACTTGCTGTGGATTCAGTGTGCAGGTGTCAGGTAGTGATGGCCAGCCAAAGTGAAAGATAATGAGCCCATTGCTCTTAAAGAAATACCTTCTGACAGCTGCACTTTGATTCTTTCTGCCACGTTATTCTGTTAACTGCCTGTCGGCACCCTGAGTAATACTGAAGCCAGAAAGAACTCAAAATGTTGGATCTTTCTTTCACTCCTGCACCGTTTGGGAAACTCCATTTCTAGTTGGAAACTGAAATAACGGCAAGCAGCAAAAAGACCTGCCAGACAAAATATTTTGGAGATGACTGAGAACTGGGTCCCAACTATAGATTGAACCATGTTTGTTGCCCTACAGTTCACAGGACCATTTATATTGTAACAAACCGGTGTCAGCTGGGGATGCCAGTACTTGATGCTGGATGGCAATAGATAGCACAGCACAGTGCACTTGACTCTTACAAGTAGCTTCTGGTTTGTGCTAAATTCAAATTAAGACATTTACATAGCTAATAACCTTGCCACTCTCTCACAAGATGTTAATTTATTATGATTCTCTTCCCCTGCTATATGATAATCTAGCATATTCAGCTCACACATCATTAAAGTTTCACACCATTATTTTGCACAAGGAAAAAAAAAAATTACCCTCAGCATATAGTCTATAAACTGTTAAAGCCAGTGATTACAATTCTATTTGGTAGAGAGCAGCAATACTTACACTGCTGCATCCACTACTGCATAACAGAATGAAGCTGTCTTGAGGAGTCAAAGCATTTCAGACAATTAAAGCCAGTAGGAATTTTCGACCAATTTTTTTTTTACTATAATTAACTAAAACTTTCTGTGGAACAATGAATGGTAGAATCAATGGATTTACCTATAAGAAACACTTTTTTTTAAAAAAAAAGTGTCATCATCATGGTATTTTCTGAATTAAAATGTTTGGTTTAGAGTATAAACCAGCTCCATTATAAAAATTCCATAAACACACTTCAGAAAGACTGATACTTATAAAATGATCAAAATGGAAATGCAGCCTTTTCATTGACTCGTTTGAAATTCTTTTTTAAACTAAATAATTCAGGGCGATTTTAGAGATTTTAATTTTTTTCTTCCAATATGGTTGGTAGAAAAAAATCTCAATCTGTGGCTACCATAATGTGATGGAACCACCATCTTCCCACCACTATGTACCTCTGGAGGTGGCAAGTTGCTTTACAGTCTCTGTCAAGTTCAAATTCTGAGCCTGGAGGAGCTCCAGCTGCTGGTTGAGGGTTTCCATAATTGCCTTTTGCAGGGTGAAGTTTTCATCCCTTTCACGCACAAGGTGGCAGACCAGGATGACTTGAATCACAGCAAAACAAGAATGAAATTGTGCCATTAATATTAAAGCTAAACTGCTCAATGCAACCTGAATAAACTTACCAAAGACACATGTACCTCCCCGTGACTGAATATTCTTGACCTGCATACAGTTTGTCCACACCTAAGAGCAAGACGTAATACAACCCAATTTCAAAGACTGGGAGATCTCTTGAGTGGGTAAACTTCCAGCAAGGGACATTTTTTGCATCATTAATCCCCTAAGCTAATTCTTTTCCTTAACTAATTTCCTAGACTTCTAGTTGTTCATACTGAACTCTGAGCACCCCTTCTGTGACCATACTTACACCTGGCAGCCAAGACTCCTGCGGCTGCCACTGAACTTAGGCAGAAGACCCCAAGCGCCAACGTAGCCAGTCTCCAACAGGAAGATGGACTGGGGGAATCTGGGATAGACAAAAAGAAGGAAAGCAGCAAGAACAGGAACCTCTCATTTTCATATCTGCAGATCCTGCATTGCACAAGACAACATAACCGGTAGTCTGTCCAGTGAATTGCTGAGTTTCAGACCAGTAGGTGGTATTACATTATGAAAATTCTCCCATCGTTTGGCCGTGGCCACTCCTCCTTAGGAGCTGGGGGCTGGGAAGTGAGCAAGCCATAGAGACTAGCTTAGCCAGGAGCTTTTAAGAGAAAATGAATTGGACCAATAAAGCTGAAAAGCACAGAATTTCACATGTGGGGAAAGAACATGACGGAAATATTCGTGCTTACAACATGGCTGAAATTTCCATATGCAGCCAGGTATTGTAGTATTTTCACTTTTGAGTGCCTAACCTGCCAAATCGGGAGTGAATTCACCTTTTCAGAAAATAACCTCAGAAACAGTCACCAACGAAAGCCAGGCTCCTGCAAAATAATCTGAAATTAGGGCATACAGATGTGAACAAGACCGCGTCCCTGCAGTTGCACAGAAACAGTCTCACACCTGAAAATGCACACACCCATTCTTGCGATGTGGGCAAACGCAAGCACCCGTGTGAATTTACACAGTCCCAAAACACAGAAGAAAGGGTTGCTTCTAATTTACGACTTTTGTGTTCTTTTACTAGACTCCAGTATGACATTTCAGTGTGAATACTAATATTACGTTGAAGTCACCAACAGAAATAACTGGCATACTAACCTGTGGAATTTCTGCTTTTTATTCCCTGTGCTCCCTAACCCTTTATTGAAACAGTTGAGGAGAACCCTACTAGATTACTGGGAGTTCAGCTTCAGCCTCCAAGTATAAAACTCAAGGACCACTCAAAAAGTGAGAATAAGATAATCACTGCCTAGGCAATAAGGGGAAATTTCCTTCAGAAAGAGCTCTTTAATCTACTAGATCATTATCAAATTTATCAAATTCATCTCCAGACATTTAGTCAGGCTGGAACATAACATCTCTTTGCTTCGCTACTACCTTTCATACAGAGAGATTCTAAAGCACTAATGCATAGCATAAAGAATATAGATTTGGGATCAGTCACATTCCTCCCTTCCTCTGTGAAACTATGTAGCATAATTTGTATGCTTTTTAATTACAAAAAGGTATTTGTCCATCTATTCCTTCCCTTGAGAGAAAATGTATTTTTTCCCTAGCATTTACTTCATTCAGTTAGTCAGATTTAAATGAGCAAAGCTGAAGGACTCTTGCAAGGTCCCTTAGGCAGATTACTTCACTAACTTCCAGGAGCTGACACTTAATGTCTAACTGGAACATATTTATTTTTACTCAACTGCACCCCACAACCTTAATTATATCTCTCCTCTCAAGTCTAAACAGTTTTTCCACATTCTCCAACCTTCCAATTTTTTTATTCTCCTGCTCTTTTTCTGTCCCTCCAGCTTCTTAGAAGATTTGAGTCCAAAGGGTTCCCAGAAGCTGAGATGCAATATGCAGGTGACATCCTTCTCTGCGTGTCACCTAAAAAAACATTCTCCAAGGTGAGAGATTGCCTTGGAGAGAACTGCCCCCCAAGACCACCACTACCTTTCGCTCTGGCAGTCTGGAGCTCCTGGTCCTGGGATTTTTCCAGTGTCGTGAACCTCAGGTCTGCGTATGTCACTTCTTCACTTGTCATTTCTGGCAAGGTTACAGGAGAATTCAAAAGTCTGCTTACTCCCAAAGGCGAAACAGGGATAAGGTTCTGGCTGGGATCAAACGAACGCTCCGTGTCATTGGGAGCTAACAGTGATTCACGCAAAAGTCAGAAGGGGTTTTTTGGCTCATACTAAAGGATTTCATGACACAGAGATGCTGGGGGTTGTTTACGTGCAGCAGAGTCCCAGAATAGTATTTAACCCTCCTGTGTGTGCAAAAATGCAATGGGGCACAGAAATCTCACAGTTCTCAGTTCCTGGAACAGATGCATGGAGTTACCCAATTTGGGGGTACATCCTTTCTGTAGAAAGAAAAAGAAGGAAGGGGAGAGGTGAAGAGGAAATGACATTAATTTTGGATTAAGTCTAAACAGTTCCTTGACGTTTTTCAGCATCGGGGGGGTGGGGGTGGGGGGTGGGGGTCCTGGCTTTATTATACCATGATTAATATTCAGTAAATTCAGCCAGAAGGGCTCCTCAATCTCTCAAGTGGCACAGGAGGACCGGAGGGAGAAACATACTGATCCCCTTTGCTTATCGCCTGTAAGCACATCGCACTTGTCCTGATGGATTAGCACATAGACTTGTCACAGCCGTTGCCCATTCCTAGGACACAAAGAAATGAATCCAGGTTTGCCAGCTGCCGTTCCAAGTATGTCTGCACTGCAAAAGGGAATGCGCCGAAGAAATCTGCTGAACTAACGGGGAGTCTGGGTAGAAAATTCATGTACCGGAGTACGTTGCTGTGTTCTTGGAGTAGCTCTGGCCTGAAAGCAGTCCAGGCAAAGTCACATGTGATAATCTCTCCCTTTTAGCAAGTGTGATCAACAGAGCGCAGCAGCATGCCATTGCACCAGGGCTGCTGCTGCATCCAAGGAGGGGTCACCGGTCAGCGTGAGCGCCTGCACCATGCTCTCTCGAACTTTGAGTACCAGGAATAAGATGGAGAAACTTAACTACTCCTACGTTTCCTGGTATTTCTAGGTCTGCTGGCAAAACCACAGGCATGAGACCTGAATTTTCAGTTTTATTTCATATGGCTCTACCACACGCAGCCCAAGAACTGCTGGTCTCACCAGCTGTTAACCCAGGAACAAGGATGAGCACCAGGTAGCACAGAACACTACCCTCCCTGCAGCGCGTTTCACCGGGGGCTTTCCCAGCCTCTGCCAACCCAGGCTGCTGGAGATCAAAGCTCCCTGGGTACAGGGCAGAAGGCATTCCCGGACTTTATCTTACGGCGGTAAAACTGGGCACAGCGTCTTAGACTCCAGCATCTGGGCAAACACATATAGACCAATACATGCTAATTTACAGGAGTGCCTTACCCTGCCTCCAGTGAGCTGCTGCTTTTGAACCCCCTGTCACATTTTCTGTCAAAGGGAGGTAACAACCCTTTGGTCCCCAGTGGAAAGATCGTGGAACGTGGGAGAGAAGTGTCCTGCTTCTCCATGCGCTGTTTATTCAATAATGGTCTGGTTTTGTTTTACATGCAACGGAGCCCTTTTGGATTATCATCATCCAGTCTAAAATACATGAAAGCTTTGATCATGTCTTACTACACCTGTAAAAGTATCAGGGATCCTTGTGAGCCCCAAATGTGTCCCCGTATTTTACATTTCTAAATGCCTGTGGGGAAGTATTGTGTATGACTAATCAAGTTGGCTCTAGTGGAATACTCCCTTGAAGAGTAACAGGGAACAAGCAGGAATTTCTCAACAACTTCTAAAAGCACTACAACAGCATTTTTTTCAGCTCTTTAAGAAGCTTTACTCCCAGTTAAGAACATGCTACCTAAGAAATAAAAGTTAGAACAGGCTTGAAATGCAGCCCTTGATACAACCAAAACAGGGAAGCAGAGAGGACAGAAGTATCTTCTGTCCATACCACAATCTGCCTTCTCTGGCATCCCAGGAAGGATACGTTCAAATCACATAGCTCACTATGGATTGGATCCTTAGGTTTTAAACAATGGCAAAGAACAGCGAAAAGTCAATGATGGGATATCTTTGTTTGGTTTAGCAGTTCTGTAAGAGTCTGATCAAATTTTTAAACCCTTTTGAAAGAGAAGAGTGACTTCAATATAACATAAAGAAAAATAAAATATTGAGATAATTGAGGCACAATACCAGGGGAATGTGGAGAAATTTAAACCATGGTTGGATGACAGGCTAGTAGGGCCATAGGTGGATGACTGGAAGCACAGTATTAATGGCAATGCCATAGAAATAGAAAAAGAACGATCAATAAGTTTCAGCAAGAATGACTTACGATATGCTTTTGGAGGGGTCACTGTTTCATGTCACACTGCTGCTTTTTCTTTAGAGAAATTTTTTATTACTTTATCTGATATTTCTCCAGTTTGATCCTTCTAGAATTTGAAATTTTCATGAGACTGAATTTCATTTAAAAATCGAGTGATAATCTATTGAATTATCACACTGATAATAAAAAGCCCCTGAAAAACATCAGTAATTTGCACTTCTTTTCCACGTTGAATCCCACCAGTTTCAAAAGCCGTACCTACCAGAAAGCTTATTTTACAGTTCTGCTGGGTCTTCTCTTCTAAAACTCTTATAGTACACAAAAGAATTTAAGGAGAAAGAGACGAATATTGGGCAATTCCCATGTGAATACAAAGCCAATAGCTCATGTTTCTATGTTTCTTATCTGTCCACCAGGACTCAGAAACCTTCTTCCAGTAGCAGACTACTTTAGATAGATAGATAGATAGATAGATAGATAGATAGATAGATAGATAGATAGATAGAGAAGTGCATGCTAAGGCATGTTTATACTGCACCACTACTTTTATAATTAGAGAATGGTAAATGGTTTTTAGCCTGCCTTGGGAGAATACATTATGTTCATGAATCCATTGGTTCTGCTCTGCAACTCTGATATGCATCACCAAGGCTAATGATTCACCAGTTTAATGTGAATGCATTGTGATTGCAACATGGGGCAACAAGTTCCTCTAGTTGCTATCCTGCCTTTAACATACATTTATGCACCAGTCCCAGGTGGTTCCCAAACACAAATAGTAACACATTACTGCAGAGCATTTTTTTTCTCTCTCAGCTATTCAAAAGAGAAAGAGAAGGTGAACACAGTTGTATGCACGTAATAACACTCTGAATAGCCACGAGCAGTAACAGAAATCTAAAGCAGTTCTACAAGAGAGAGAAAACTAATGGGTCGTTGAATGGAACCCACTAATTTAACGAGCTGCAGGACAAACCGTTTCCAGGATAGGAGAATCAACATATGTTCCCTGTGATGCAAAGTATTTGGGGGGACTGGGCTGGTCGTGCAGGAAGTTCAGGAGTGGGACCTGTGAGTGAGCAGACTGTCAGATGCAGGACTGACATAGCAGGAGGCTACCACGCAAGAGAGACGGTGGCAGAGCCTTCAAATGGGAGATATAAGAGGCGTATGCATATGCATACATATATGTGTATATATATGTTGCATTCATATACACATACACATATGTGTATAACTTTAGACAAAAAATGCTGTATATAATTATTATATTGCAAATGCTTTCACTTCAGCAGGAACATCTTGCTTGTAACATGCACTCTGGATGTTGATCATATGGCTAAAGTCAATAGATTGGATCCACAGAGGCAGGACAATGTGAGTGCAGGGACAGAAAAGGTACTGGAGGAGGGAGAGGAATCTGAACTCCATTTAAACAGGTCAATAACATGCCCTTCAACCCACTCCCCTCAGGGTAGGGGCGGGGAGAGGAATAATTGGGAATGAACAAACTCAGAGACCCTTTCTCCTCACAGAAGAGAAGGGTCAGGTCTGCAGAGGTCTCACGATGCCCTTCACTGAACTAGTTCAACATCTGAAGTATGAACTCGTAGCCACTGCTTTTCTCCTGATCTGACTGGAAGGCTTTAGAGATCCCTTCAAAAGAGGGAGAGAAGGACAGGAACTGCCATTGACAAAGAGGGAGAGAGAGAAAGCAAAAACCTGAAGGGCAGAGAAGAAGGATAGACCCAGGGGAGGACAGCAAGAGGTAGAGCAGGAAGAAGAGATTGGATTCAACACACAACAAGGAATCCGCCCCTTCTCCTGGTCAGTCGACTGGTGAGGATGAACTGAAAGGAGAAAGGACAAGAAGACATCAAGCAGCTTGAGGCAGCAAGAGGCCACAGAACCACCCTACGGGGATGCACAGCCCAGTCATGATCCGCTTTGTTTTAGGGTGTTTCTTATGGGTAAGTCACACCTCAGGTTCCTTTTTATGGGGTCTCTGCTCAGTTGTGGAGTTACCTTGGAAAGATGGAGGGGCATTAGCAATTGACAGTCACAAGAACTTCCCTGATAGTAGAAAGAACTGGCATATAAAAGGCAGACGCACAGAAGAGTATTTGCTGCTATTCCAGGGGTGGTAACACAGAGGTCAGGGTACCCAAGGCAAAGGAATGAGATGGATGGGAGTGCTGGAGGGACAGAGCAGAATTTAAGTCAGTGTGGGTATAATATGAAGCAGGATGTTTAAAGGCTCTTAATATGGGAGCTTGGAGAAGGATCTCCACCTGTAGCATGACATGGCTTGTGGTGGGGAAAGGGAAACTTGTTAAGTCAGGGTCTGTGCCGGGAACAGTGCTAAGTAGGTTTTTAATGACTACGGGAAGTTAAGATATGAAACAATGCAGTTGGTATCACAATAACTTCAAATCTACAGCAGAATATATGATAGAAACAACAGAAAATAGGTAACAGTAAGTCCCTACTGTAGGAGATTCAGACTGGTAATAGTCCAGGTGACAGAGATAAAAGCTGTATATGACAAAGACTTAATTCACTCTAGCTGTGTCTTGCTTGTTTTTCTCCTAGTTCCCCCAAGTGAGAGGTGAGGAAGGCTGTCTCAACACTGAACTGTGAGTATTTGTCGATCTTGCACTCTTTTAAGAAGACAATGAAGGACAAAGGCAGTAGTGGACATCAGTGTTATGACATGGTGGCTGACGTTTTCCAGAAACATTACTTTAATTGCAACTATTGAAAACTCACATAAAATTTCTGTTGCTTTGAATGTGAAGTGTATCTACTACTGTTAATTACTATCTATTCAAGATACTGATCATGTGGTACTGTTCCTGCTACCTATTTGGATAACTGTAATGATGAAGAGCTTTCTGGTGTAATTTTGGTTGCCTGAGATTACGAATTTGGAATTGACCTTTCCTTGAAAAATTGGTTTGAAATATACTGCTTTGGTGAATAATACTCTTGGTGATGTCATTTGTAAGAATAACAGAAATTAAGACAAAACAAATGTGAATGCAAATCCCTAAGGTTTGCAAAAGGAATTGGGCAGGCACAAATATCAAGGAAACAATAAAGAGAGAAAGCCAAACAGAAGGCAAACTCAGCTAACTGGGACACTGATGAGGTCAGACAACTGTCTCCTCCACAAAGCACAGTGAGTTTCTCATCATTGTGCCATTTAGAAGCTGGACTGTAAGTGAGGAGCATGAGGGGAGCTGGAAGAGGAAACAGTAGGGATCTTCCCATTTATTTGGTATTCTCTGACTAACTATTTCTTGTACCCTTTTCTCAGCTGTTCAGGTACAGAGTGGGACCGTTTGTGGTATATCTGGTAAGATGGCATATGTTTACTTTAAATATCTGCATCTCTGGACATTTTCCATAGCAAAGCGTGACCTGCTCAAGTGCGATGCCACCCCTCCTTTCCCTTGGCATCCCCTAACGCTCTACAGTAGCAACGCAACCCCTTAGCTATCACATCATCTTGGACAAATGTTGACTTGCCACCACAGGCCTCCTTTTTTATTCCATGTATTAATTTAGTTGGATGCACAATATTAACAAAGCGTTCATGGCACAATATGCCCTTTAAAAGGCCCATTTTTTCAGCAATTTCAGTCTGATTCCTTAGTAATTCTCACCAGGATGAGATTAAAAAGGACGGTAGTCATTGGACCTCTACAAGGCTGCATCAATACGAGTGTAGCCAGCAGATTGAGACACGATTTTTCCTCTCCACTTGCCACTTATGAGGACACACCTGGAATACCTAGTCTGGTTTTGGTCCTCCGGTACAAAAGACGTGGACAAACTGGAGCAAGTCCACTGGAGAGCAAATAAAATGGTCAGGGGTCCAGAGGACATGATGTATGAGGACCAGGTTTGTTCAGCCTGGAGGAGGCTAAGGGGGCAACCTAACTGCAGTTTTCTACTAAGGTGGATAGAGAAAGAAAATAGAGCCAGAGACTTCTCAGAGGTGCCCAGCAAAAGGACCTGAGGTGACTGGCCAAGCTGCATCCAAGGAAATTCTGATGAGACAGAAGGAAAAAATATTTCCCCCAAGGGTGGTGGAGCACTGGAACGTGTGCCTGGAGGGGACGCGGGATCTCCATCCCTGGAGACTGCCCAAACTCTGCTGGACAAGGCTCCAAAATGACCATGTCTAGCTTGGAGGTTAGCCCTACTTCAAGCAGGGATAGACCTCAAAAGGTCCCCTGCAAACAAAGTCTTTCAGTCCTAATTCTGTCTCCTCTCCCTTTCCAGGCTGGTGGTGGTGATCGGTGGGCTGCTGCTCCTGTGTGGCCTGGTTTCCATCTGCGTGAGATGCTGTTTTCATTGCAATCAGGCAGGGGAGGAATCGGGTCCTCAGCCCTACGAGGTCACCGTCATTGCTTTTGATCATGACAGCACCCTCCAGAGCACCATTACCTGTGAGTTGACTTCGACAGAGGCTGGGGACCTCAGCACAGCCCAACGTGAGGGGCTGCACTGTAAAAAGCCCAGATTGCGGCACCCCAAGGTTGGCAGAGGGAAGTTCATGGCGGGATGCAGGGAAAGCGGCATCTGTACATCGTACAAATTAAGGTTCTCACCAGGCTTCATGTAGCAGATGCAGCTGTGAGACATGTTTGGGTGGAATTAGGGCAGCTATGGGCCTTGGTGGCATTTGAGGAAGGGGTAATTGTGGGATGTTGCTGATGGGGTTTCACACACGCCCCATTTTAGGGAAAGATAAAGGGGCAGGAAAAGGAAAACATTCAGGCTGTGGGGAGAGAAAAGCCTGTGCGCTGCAGATACACGCGTCCCCCTCTAATCGCATGGTGCTTTCAGGATGAGGCAAACGGCTTTTGTCTCCTCCCTTTCAGCTCTCCATTCTGTGTTTGGGCCTGCTGCCAGGAGGATATTAGCGGTGGCACACTCCCATAACGCTGCGCAGGGAACGCCGCCCCTCTCAGCCTCAGACACTCCTCCTGTCTACGAAGAAGCTCTGCACATGAGCAGATTCACAGTCGCCAAGGCGGGGCAGAAAGTGCCAGACCTGGAGCCAGTGCCGGAGGAAAAACTGCAGGCATCTGCCCAGGGCAAGGACGCCCAGCCAGCCCTCCCAGGACACTAGTGCCTGTTTTTACTGAATGGCAAATAACACAGAATAGTTACGTGCGGAGACTAATTCTTCTGAACAGGGTTAGGAATATCAGATTAACCTCCTTAGTCTAATGAGAAAGGGAAAAAAGAGACTAAAATAGTTTCAGATGCAGCATATTTTGATGGCTCCTTTTGACACCTCCTTGAGATAACTGACAATTGTCCTTCCCCGTGTCCGTTTATTGCATGCACACACATCACTAGTATGGCCCTTTGCACAAACAAGCAGGCAGCAGATCAAGGTGCTGAGCCACTTTGCAGGCTAGTGACCTGCAGGGAGATTGCAGATGCTGTCTCATTCTGCTTGCGTCCAGCCGAAGTTTCCTGGGTATGGCAGAGAGGTTTTCACAACAGGAAAAAGAAAGGCGTGTGAGAAGGTCTTCATACCTAATTATAACACCGAACTTCTGGAAAGTGCCAACCATTTATAGTAAATTTAAAAAAAAACAAAAAACCCCAAAGGAGCTGTGTAGGAACACAATCTGCATGTACACAAAAGATAGTATACATCTAGTAGTATGTGCTGTATAGTGCCCTAAACGCCCTACAGGATATATAGAATGAATACAGACTGGTTCTGAATATGATATATAGCAATTCTGAAATAGTAGTCACAAGCTCTTCTAGTTGAATTAAAGAAATGAATGTGCGATAACACATCAAACAAGGGGAGGAGCAGGAACGCTACCCCTGAAGTCAAGTTCAATCGTATTTTAGTCGCATTCATATTGTATCATTTGTTAATTATTCCTAATGTCGCTGTCAAAAGCAGATCAAATTAAATAAGGCCATTTAAAATATTTAAGCCATTTCTCAAACAGAAATAATTTGTGAGTCTTTCCTGATCGATTCAAATCTCTTGAATCATCCCGAAATATTAATCAAACTGTTAGGATGCACATAGCTATGGACCATCTGTAAAATGTTTTTCCTGGACTAGGTACTCATGAGAAGGTGACTGTTGAATTACATCAGTATTGTCTCTACCCCAGGTTCAGCAACTGAAAACATTAAAGCCGAAGGACATCCAATATCGGATGATAAGCAGTCATGAATGAATTGCATGTATATGTTAATGTTGATATGATATGATACCACATCTTTCTGAAGTGCCTGCATGGCCCTTCCTACTGGACTACCCAAATTCTTACTGTCCTTAATATGCTGATCTTCACAACGCTCCTGTGAAAATACAGAAAATACAGTTACTTTGTGGATAAGGAGAGTAAGGACCAGGTCCTCAAATATGTTAAGGAACGTAACTACTGTTGAGATTACAGCCATGGAGAATTTTAGAGAAGGTTGATAAGACAGCGCCAGGGATAGCATAAAGCAGAACAGAATGACCAAAACACCTTTGATGGTGTCCCAGACCTTGTCCAATCACAGGAATTTTGTATCCAAGGGAATTTAATGCAGGTCTTGATTTCCTAGGTCATAAACTTCTTCCTGAATTGCCTAGTCAATATCTAACTGTACCACTAATGAGTGATAAACTGGAATGGAATAAATAAATAAGTGACATAGAAGGTTATGTCTCTTCTGCTATACAGCACGCTTGAAATAATAATAATAACTGTTTGCGGAACATGTACTGGAGTTACCTATTTCATCAGCCGCTCTCTGAAGCGGCCTCAAGTTGCACCAGGGGAGATTCAGACTGGATATTAGGAAAAATTTTTTTACTGAGAGAGTGGTAACACACTGGAATAGACTGCCCAGGGAGGTGGTGGAGTCACCCTCCCTGGAGATGTTCAAGGAACATGTGGATGTGGCATTGTGGGACGTGGCTTGATGGGCATGGTGGGGTGTGGTGTGTTTTTTTGTTTGTGGGGGTTTTTGGGTTTTTTTGTTTTTGTTAATGGTTGGACTTGATGATCTTACAGGTCTTTTCCAACCTTAGTGATTCTGTGATTCTGTGAAGTCCAGTTCAAGCCTGACCTCCCCACAAAGCTGCAGAACATTTCCTGGCAGGCTCTTGTTTACTCCACAGTAAAAGCTCTGAAGCGAGCAGAGACATTTGGATCTGCTGGACATGCGTCAAGCGCTATCAAGCCCAGAAACTTCCTGGAAGCCTTCACAATTGTTTCCAGGGGGAACATACTGTTCCTCCGCCGCTTCCTGCCCTTTCCTCCTGCCTAGGAGCCCCAAGCTGTGCGTGCATTTAACACGAGATGGCAGCCCTGCTCCACAGGGCATCAATCCTGCCTAGCAAAACAGGAATGCCCAATTTTTAATAATTTGCAATAATAATTGCACCGTATTTTTTTTCTAAGACGTGCAATAAACAGGGAAGTTTTAAAATTCTGAGTTTACCCCTCCTCTGCATCAAATCACCTCCGCTATCTCCTTTCTCAGTTTCAAGGGGAAAAGTTACAGGTCACTCGTACCCGGAGCTGGGTATTACGTGCTGGTTTCAGCGTATTTCCCTTGACCACAGCCAGTATTGTCTAACTCTGCTGTCCCTTCCCATCTGCTCACATCCTTCTTTGCTTGTCTCACTCTTAGTTGTTAGGTGCTAGAGCAGGTACCCTCAAGGTTTTTTTACTGGCAAGACATCCAAAATATTTCAAGTGACAATAATGATAGATATAACTTCACTTGCTCAGGGATTGTTTCCTACTAAACTGATTTCAGATGAGCACTCAGAGCCCATAGGACATGATAAAACACCAGATTAAAACAAACAAACAAAAACCAGAAGCAGAGCTACAGACACTCTGTTCAACCATGGAAGGTTGTGCAGGGAAGCAAAGACCAAGTGTCAGTGACTGGAAACACTTCACTCTCGCCCTCAGATCTGTTATGATTCGAAGATGTTCTCTCCTCACAAAGAATCCAAAAATGTCAATAAAGAAGATCACACATACTTTGCGAAAAAGCAGGACCACACCCCATAAAAATATAGCAAGTTTACTTATTTACAGAGTTAAACTGCTACTTGGTACTGCAACTTGCTGCTATTCAGCTGGTTTTTCTACTCCATTAGTGGTCGTTCCATCTCACTGTTGAGTCCAGACTTTGAATATACTTTGTGTGCTGTATTATATTGACCAATAAGCACTTTGAAATCTTCTATGCTTTCAGATTGAAAATTAGGTACAAATATTAAATATGATTAAACGTCAAGTACTAATACTTTCATACAACATTTAAACAAATATTTAAGTAGCAACTGATTTCCCCGCGGTTAAGAGCAATAGGGAGATGAACTGCTCGCAAATACAGAATAACATACATTGGAAAATAAATAAAAGGTTTCTGTTAATCATGAAATAGTTTTAGGGTTTGTTCAGCTGCTGCGTACAGCCACTGGTGTCAAGTTGGCTGCACTGACATACCCATTTTCTGCAGAGCACTCCAATATCCTGCACAACAAGGGAAAGAATACCATCAAAAGCAATTCTCTTCAGTTATGAATAATTAAGTATCTGCATCCAAAGATCCCCATGCACTTTACAGGCTTTAACCTTGTTGTCAAGCTGCCTACGCATCAGACAAGCCTTAATATTCCATTTGTAGATGGGGAAAACGATGCACCAAGTACTGAAGATAACCATATCATAACCAAGTCACTGGCCCTTGGCTCGGCTTTGGCTCGCTTGTTCGCTCAACCCTTGACCAAACACTGGGAAAAGGGTGGGACCTGAGCAAGCATAGGAGAACTGATATCGAAGGAGAAAGAGCAACCAGTCTCCAGCAGCTACCTTTAGCCTGCACATGCAGTAATTTGGGCTGGAACCACACGAGGGGAACAAGAGTACACCGACACCAGGTGCTGCAAAGGAGTTGTCCACGTCACCCTTAGGTTCCCCTAGAACACGTGGTACTTGAGAAAGACTGGTCTTCAGAAACACCCCACTAACCCCACTGGTGTGTTGCTCCTTTGTTTTCACAGGACTGTAGGTAACAATGATGCTCGTCCCCAACAAGCCACTCCAAACCATGGGCTGGAACAAAGGGATCTCAGATTTGTGTTATTCAGATCTCAGGTTTTTGTCCTTTACTGCTGCTTTTCACCACGCAACAAGGTGTTTTCCTTAATCTCCTCATAACATCACTTGTCTGCATTTAAGCAATCTGAGCTGAGGCTGGGCCATGCGACCAGTTTGGGAGGAATGGGCAGCTTTTTTTGTAAAAAATAAGAAGCTGTAGAAAATAGAGCAGTGAGACGGCAGTTCAGCATAGACAATACAGAACCATTTCCTAGCGGAAAGGAAAACATCTACACAATTAGCCATTGTTTGCTGGGAGTGACTAACCCACGGCCAGTGTGTCCATACTGGTTCTGAGGCTGCTATAGATCCAGCGTCAAGTGAAACCGGTGACCAGTCACGAGTGGTGCAGGAGAGACACCAGGCAAGGACTGTGCCATGCATGGACATCAAACCGAGCAGAATCACGAGTGACTTCAGGTATGCCTTCCGTGGTTTAATCACCATTCAGACTACAAAGTAGAAGTTTTCTGACAAGAGAGGCTTTGATATGCTGAAACCACGCTAAAGATTAAAAAAAAAGAAAAAAAATTTAGCCTGTGGAGGTAGAAATGGAATAAGTACCCGGAGCAGGTACTAAGGAAAGAAATATCCAAGGGAATCCAGAGTTATAGGTAGCTGAACAGTAGCTCCAGGGGGTTCCCAAGAGACATCCACCCAGATGACATCTCCAAGAAACACAGGGCAAATAACGGATACTTTTTTCCTTAATTCACAGAATTTTAGCTGGTTGTGTAGATGTACCTAAGCTAGCTTCACTTCACAGCAGTGCCCTGCAGAGCTCCTAGCAGTGCCCCTGGAGCGCGGGGTGGCACAGCACGGGCTGCAAACCCTGCCCCCAGATTCTGTATAAATAATTTTATCTCCTGCTTCTATGGCTACGGCATTGGCAACGCTTGGGGAATCCCTTTTAGAGTGAACCTCCGCCCACATGAGCTGCAGACGCAGCAACACACTATGTGCTCAGAGGTGTTCCGACGCTCTAGGTTAGGAGTACATTATTTCGACACTCTGTGGACCACTTTGTGCTCGCAGTCCAGGGTAGGAAAACTAGCCAACCCCATTTCCAGTTCCTCCCTCTAGCACACGGACCCGGAATGTGGGGTTTGTCACATGCCCATGGGTTGACATTTGAATAGGAACTCTAAGTCAGATGATTAGCTGTTTGTCACTGCTTCTGCATGTATCATCTTCCTGCCTGCTGTTGTGCCGGTGACGTTATTGTTATTATTGAGCCGGAGGAGAGGGCTGGGATTTCGGTGCCTGGTGGGGAGGAATCGGGGAAGTGGGAGGAGTGAGGCTTGTGGCTACACATCCAGGGCTGCACATCCAGGGCTGCTCATCAGGGCAGGAGGAGTTCGGTAAGGAGATTTGTGATCCTCACGTGGGATTTGTTGGGCGGGGGGGGGGGGGGGAGAAGTCACCTTAGCAATGCTCTCACAGGCTGTGTCTTTGCAGCAGACCACGGAAGAACCCTGAAACTCCTCTCTGTCAACAGAAATTCAAACCAGACGCTAGCTCCGCTGCCTTCCTTATAGTCCCAGAGAGGGAAACAGAGATTTACAGGACAACAGAGGTTTGAGATCAGCCTGTTAAAATTTCCAGAATGTGTTGGTGACCTGGGTGAAACAGGCTAGAAAATTTCCTCTCTTTTGTCCTTGGAGAAGTGGCATCCACATCACTACAGACCTTCAATATATTTTAGCAACTGCTGTGCTGCAGGCAGTTAGAAGCAAGGTGGCCAAACACAGGTATTATAAAAAGGTGCAATGCCATGAAACCAGAATTTTCCCCAGGTCTAAACCCTGGGATTCCTTCAGTCTAGGCTATTCACTATGGTACTGTATAAAAATAATACCTTCCTTCTGACTCACGCTTCTGAGATCCTCTGACACTCCCTGCAACCACGGGGAAATGTTCACGTGTCCTAGGACAGACAGGAACAAGTCGATGATGCTTCCTGTACGAACCTTAACGCACGTGAGCTAGCGAAGGCCGGGAGGACACACTGATTTATGCCATTCCCAGCCTGGGCTGCTCTATCCTTAAGAGATTCGGGCATGCAGCTGTTGGCGCTGACCATTGAGCTGTGCGGGAGGTCGCGCTGCACCATACCGAGTAGTAAAAGCTTAGACACTAAGGCACCTGCAGGAGTTCTTGGGGGCACGCTTCAGTCATCCAAAAGTAGATGATGACTCAGGTGAGAAAAATCCCACCCCATTTATCGCCATTGACTATAAAGGCAGTTTAAAGTGACAGGCTCAGCTGTACATGCCTACGTTCTAAGCGTAAGGGAGATTTCTATCCTATGCCTGTTTCCATTCCTGTGCCAGGCAAGATTATCTGGGAGCTGCCACCATCTGAGCAGGTCTGCATCTAAGTAAATGTATTTCTTCCACATATTTCCTCCATGCGTGCAAGGTGAGAGACCACAGCGCACCAGGGCTTGGAGAGGAAGCGTTACCAAAAGGCTTCTGAGTTCAAGGAGCACTGTGCTATTGAGTGCAAGGACGGGGGGGGGCCGGTATATGAAACAGCTCTCTGCGAGGCAGAGGACATGAGCTAACATCCCGAATCTGCTGTGCGGATTTCTAACAGGCCCTTCCGACTCCTGGTCTCGGCGTGAGTCCCATCCCACAGGCAACTGAAGTGTCTGAATCTGTATCTAGGGATAAAGCCACTAGTCCTATGAGTCTCCTGGGGCAACCTAAAGGATTTACATGAGTACTTCTAGAAAACGACCAGGGCTTTATGTTCCCCCGATCCTGTTTTTATCATTAAGGTGCATCCAGCTTGCTCTTCAGTTTCTTCAGGATTCAAGCTGACTCTTTGCTATAGTCTGGATTTTTTCCATTCTAACCACACTGTAGAAGCGGAGTGCCAGCAAAACAGCGGCGGTGTCTTTTCCTACCTTTGTTCATTCGGAGTCAACACACTGGCACAGGGTTGAATCAGCTATAGAAAACCCAGGTCCTCTCACCTCTGCCGCTGGTGTGGCCTTGGAGAGTCACCTTACGCATCCGAGGCAGGCTGCTGTCCCCCCCAGCGCCTGCCAGCACAGCTAAAACTACTACACAAATAAAAGATCATCCTTGAGAAAGTTCTGCTTCTCTGGATGAGGCATGCAAAGAAAGAATTATTTGATACGCTCCCATCCATTGTCCCCAGGGTAGCAGCAACTAATTGCTGCTGATCTGGATGAGGGGATCGAGTGCTCCCTCAGCAAGTTTGCAGATGACACCAAGTTGGGAGGGAGTGTTGATCTGCTGGAGGGTAACAAGGCTCTGCAGAGGGATCTGGACAGGCTGGATTGATGAGCCGAGGCCAATTGTATGAGGTTCAACAAGACCAAGTGCCGGGTCCTGCACTTGGGTCACAACAACCCCATGCAACGCTACAGGCTGGGGGACGAGCGGCTGGAAAGCTGCCCGGTGGAAAAGGACCTGGGGGTGTTGATCGACAGCCGGCTGAGTATGAGCCAGCAGTGTGCCCAGGTGGCCAAGAAGGCCAACGGCATCCTGGCCTGTATCAGAAATGGTGTGGCCAGCAGGAGCAGGGAGGTGATCGTGCCCCTGTACTCGGCGCTGGTGAGGCCGCACCTCGAATACTGTGTTCAGTTTTGGGCCCCTCACTACAAGAAAGACATTGAGGTGCTGGAGCGTGTCCAGAGAAGGGTGACGAAGCTGGTGAGGGGTCTGGAACACAAGTCTGATGAGGAGGGGCTGAGGGAGCTGGGGTTGTTCAGTCTGGAGAAGAGAAGGCTGAGGGGAGACCTCATCGCTCTCTACAACTGCCTGAAAGGGGGTTGTGGGGAGGTGGGTGTTGGTCTCTTCTCCCAAGTGACTAGCGACAGGACAAGAGGAAATGGCCTCAAGTTGCACCGGGGGAGGTTCAGGCTGGATATTAGGAAAAATGTCTTTCCTGAGAGAGTGGTGAAGCATTGGAACAGGCTGCCCAGGGAGGTGGTGGAGTCACCATCCCTGGAGGTGTTCAAGGAAGGTGTGGACATGGCACTGCGGGACATGGTTTAGTGGGCATGATGGTGTTGGGTTGATGGTTGGACCTGATGATCTTACAGGTCTTCTCCAACCTCAGTGATTCTGTGATTCTGTAATTTTTGTGCTGATTTGCGCGTGCTGATCCATTCATTAGTACCTTCTCTTTTGCTGGTCAGTAAATAAATGTGAGCCCAACTACTCCTGGAAAAAACCCAAAGATATTCCACGTATGCACCAGCTGAGTAACTGGGCTAAAACTGGCTGGCTATTTTGGCTTCTTTGCAGACAGTTCCCTTTAAGTGTCCACTGTTTGTACCGTGTCTGGCCCGGCCCATGAGGTGACACACTTTCTGCCCCTTCTTGTTCAGCTGAGATGGCATAAACGGGGGAATAAACCAGACCCAACAGCGACAGGGACAGGCACAAAAAGCATCAGTTTTTGGGCGTGTGACATCTCCCGGCCGCTTTCAGACTAGGTCAGGCTCATCACCCCCCCCCCCCGGCTTGAGGCAGTCAAGAATCACACTGGGGACACGGAGCCCTGGACCACCCCCCCCCCCCCCGGTCCCACCGGGGACACGGAGCCCTGGACCACCCCCCCCCGCGGTCCCACCGGGGACACGGAGCCCTGGACCACCCCCCCCACCCCGGTCCCACCGGGGACACGGAGCCCTGGACTGCCCCCCCCCAGGTCCCACGCGTGGAGCACGGCCCCACGCCGCTGCGCCGCACGGGAGAGAGGGAGGAGCACGGCGGCCATGCCCGCGATCCCGGGTGGATTATGTGCCTGCTCATGCTGTATTTATAACCCCTGAGTCACGCGGGGGGGCGGGGGGGACTGTGGCGTTGCTCAACCCTATGTTTATTTTGCCGCCTTTTAAAGAAAATATTTATTATTTGTTGCCGCGTAATCAATCAACAGACAACACCACCCGACCCTGCGCGGCAGAGGGGGGGCGACGCGGCTCCCGCATCCCGCGTGGGCTGGAAGGTGGCACATCCCTCCCCGCCCCGTGAAGGCGCTGCGCCCCCCCCCCCCCCCGGGCGGAGCCGAGCCCCGCCCGCAAACAGCAAGACACCCCCCCCCCCGCCCCATCGTGACGTCGACGGGGGGGGGGGGGGGTGTCCCTCCCCGTGACGTCACAGCGCCTAATTTGCCGTCAGCGGCTGGCGCGCTCCCGCGGCAGGGCTCGGGTTTGCGCTGCGCTGTCTTTGCGGGGGGCGTGCGGGGGGCTCGCTGGGTGCCCGGCCGTAGGGGAGGGAACCGCCGAGCCCTCGGGAGGGAAAAGGCGGCAGCATGAAGTTCCAGTACAAGGAAGACCACCCGTTCGAGTACAGGAAAAAAGAAGGGGAGAAGATCAGGAAGAAATACCCCGACAGAGTCCCTGTGAGTGTGGGGCGGGGGGGCGGCGGCCATGGCTGCCGGCCCGGCTTGCCTGGCAGACCTCCTCCCTCTGCCGCCTTCGTTTTCCGTGGCGGCTGCTTCTTTCTTTATTTTTTGAGGCAAAAGAGACGGGATTCGCGAAGGCGGCCGTGGCCTCGACGTTGCGGTTCTCGTTCCGGGCGGCTTTTCTCTTTGGCGCAAAGCCGCGGCCGGTTGTTGTGTGGGAAGGGCTGAGGGGGGGGGGGGGGGGTGAGGCCGCCTTGTTTTTCTGGGATCCGCAGTGGTTCGGCAGCGGGAATGCTGCTCGGCTTCTCCTGGCAGCCTGCCGGGGAGGGGGGGAAGGAGCTCACCACGAGCTCCGTGAAAATGGAGGAGAACAATGAGGGAGTTAACCGGGTCCTCCTCATGGAAAACACCGCCTGTGCCCCCGGCACCTGCTACCTCCCCCTTTATTTCTATTTTACTTCTTTTCGGCCGGTCTTTTCGGTGCGGTCTTGCTCTGTTCGTTTCCTTTGCATGAGAGAGAAAAAAAAATGATATTTCTCAGGCTTTCTGCCCTCCTGTTTAATCATCCTGTGGAAAAAACGTCACTTGGAAAACAAGGTCATCTGGGTAAACTTCGCTTCCTCGTCCTTAGGTCCCTTTGGAGCGCCTGTGGAAAACTTCTAGCTTTATAATTACTAATAATTGGGGAAAAGAAATGACAAATCGAATTAATCATGATTATTTTAATTTTTTTTTTCTTCCTTTTTAATAAGCGTTTTGCAAATGTTCTTCCTTTCCATCCCCACCGGAGAGGTCTGTCCTAGATTTACTGCCCAGGGGTACTGCACACAAGGTAACTCGGGCTCCCCTCAGACCTAAGGGCAAGGGGGAACGCTTACACCACACGTTTTCCCTGCAGGCTAACCCCATTTTTCTATCTTGGGAGAGGCCGTCAACTGGACTCACAAAAGTTTTTGGAAGTGGGTATTTGGGTGCTTTTGTCCTAGCTGTTTTTGGGAGCCCTGGCATCGCCCAGCAGGTTGAGCACGCAGCGAGTCGGTGGTGAAGCGTATGCGTTTCTGGGTTTTAAGATGAGAACCGCAGAGGGCTCTGTAGGGGTGAGACAAGCTGTAAACTCAGGATTAGCACGGCAGATTGTACAGCGGATCATGATAGATGTGCCTGGAAGAGCCATGTGGGGAGCCTGGGACCAGACCTGGTCTGGCGAGAGGTAAAAGAGGTCAAGATAGGATAGAGGGGCATCAGCAGATCTTTGTGGAGAGAGCCAGGACCAAAATAAGAAGGTGTGCCATAGTTAAGGAAAAATGAGAACGACGCATGGCAAGGCCCAGATGTGAATTGTCGGGAATAGCCGGTTGTCAGAGCTGCATACGGAGCAAAATAATGCAATAGACAACTGTTCTTTCCACCACTTCTATCTCTGCCCTTCCCGACAGCAGGATCCTTGAAGATGACGTCCGTTTGGCTGCCTACACTGCAGTGCCCTGATACATCTCAGCACTTTGCTGAGGTTATACTGTTGGCACAGTCCCACGTTACCACAGTCACCACCCAGCAACAGCAGACAGGCGGATAATCTGTTTCTGCCCTTTGGATTTTCTTTGTAGGTTTGTTTGTGTGTGTGAAGGGTTTAGTGCTTCAGAAGGGATACCTGTGTTATCAGGCGAACTGACTACAGCTGATAGATTCGCAGAGCACCTCCGTTCCTTCCCTGCCTCTTTGCGATCAGATCTGTCTTAAGATCAGTGATGATGTGATTTAAATCCTTCCTGGGGGTTTAGAAGCCCCGACACTCTCACCCCTTATAGGCATGACATCTTTTTCATTATTATCTAATGACCAAGCTACAAGCCACCCTTTTGAGTCAGGGTGGTCACATCAGTGCTGCTAGCTAGCAGTTCTGCTTGTCAGTCGTTTTTGGAATTGGAGGCAAGAACTAAAGGTTTCTCTCCGCTGCAATTTGTGCTAGATATTGCCTTGTTGGATGCATGGGTAAAAGAATGTGCAAAGTGCTGTTGCTGTTCAGCCTGCACCTTTCGGTGAGATTGTGGAACCCTCCTTCCTTCACGGCATGTACCAACTGCATCTTGTACGGAAATGCATGTCCTACCACAAACTCTCTTAAAGAGCTTGAATGCCTTGTACTAATTGAGGTGCTTGAAGTTCTTGAAGTAGCAGAGATGACCACGTTTCTATTTTAAAAACAAACTTAGAATTTTCAGGGGGTTTGGCTGTGTTGGCAGCATCCAAATGGATCACAGTGAAGAGATGTCCAAGCTAGCATCTCTACGGTGTAACATGCTTTGCAGATACTCACTTGGTCTAGAAGGAGTTGAGTTAGTACGGCACTTTGTGCAGGCTGAATGCACCAAGCTCATCATCGTAACTTTTTTCCTCTGGCATAGCGTCTCGCTGATGTGACAATATCGTTTTGCTTCCAAAGAAGGCTTAGTCCGCAGCCGTTCAGCCTTTTCTGTTACACAACAGATAGAGTTGCTGATTTGGGTTGCCAAAGTGCTGTGGGAGCATGAAGCCCTTAGAAATTACTCCCACTGTGTCTCAGATAAAGTATTTACAATTACAGGGTCTAATGGAATTAAAAAGTTGAGGTTCAGAAAATCCGGCTTCTTGTTTAGATGGTCAAAATGGCGTCTGCAGAACAGCGAGCCACATAGATTGAATCACGTAATGTATCTCTTACCAGTTCAAAAATACATATCCAAAAAAAAAAACCAAACCAAAAAACTGCTTGTGATTTTTTTCTGCACAAACCTAATAGTTCTATGGAAACATACCTCCAGCCTTTGGAAAGGTTTCCAAGGCTTTTCATGGAAGGAGCTCAGGTCACTTGGGAATACTTCCTGCTTCTGAGGGAAACATTTTGTCCAGCTCTTGTAACAAAAATGTTCCTGTAGCAGAAGATCTCTTTGTTTTGTTTGACCTTAAAGCTGCTAGGCTTCGTATTTTTCTGTGTCGTAATGACATTAGAGTAGAAGGAGGATTAGTATTTTGTGTCAAAGGTCTCTCTGGGTCCAGTTTCCCAGATGGTAGCCTGTTTTTTAATTATTAGATATTTAGATGAATAAGGAAATGTACATAACTATATGAAGCAGGGAAAACAACCTTAAGGGGTATGAACTTCAGAGTAGAAGATAACTACTGAAGAACTGGGAATTAAAAAAAAAATATCTTCCCCAATGAGCTGTAGTTTCTCTTTAATTCTTTGCTTCATTCTAGAGCACTTGCTGTTGGTGAATGTAGAAATTAGGATGTGGGACTACTGGGACTGGGGCTGATTTTGTGCCATGCAGTGTGGAAGTGTAACCTGGAAACAGTTCAACTTACTTGTGGTACTTCTTGTGTTCATGCATTAGCCTCCTGGCAGCTCCTTCATACAAAATTAACCTGCATTGGGACCATCAAGGTGACCTGATTTCTCTTTTTTTCTTGGCTATAACGGTTTATTTTTATGTCTGTTCCAGCCTCCATTTTTTACTTGCTGTGCTTACTGCTGCAGTCTTGGGCTCCCAGCACAGCTATTGCCAGTGATTTAAAGTCTTCTTCTCACCTATCTGTTCTTTAATGTTGTGCATTCTTTATAGATTAAATACATTTCTAAAGGCCTGTAGCACCAAGGGTAATATCCTTTTCCACTGATGCTTTTTGGTCCATTTCGTTTTATGATGCTCATGGGTTGTTCCTTGCTTTCTCTCACTCTCTCTCTCTCTCCAGGTAATTGTGGAAAAAGCACCAAAAGCCAGAGTACCTGACCTAGACAAAAGGAAGTATCTTGTGCCTTCTGACCTCACAGGTAACGAAGTCTACCTCCTTTCTTCCTGATTTTCAGTGAGAAGGTGTCAGAAGTGCTTTTTATTCTATGGTAAGCGCCAAGAAAATATCCAGGCAGGTTCAACGTCTTGTCATTACCCCAGTTTACCTGGCTGCCCTTCTTATATTTGTGTACCTTACAGCCTGGATTACAACATGCAGAATTCTCTGAGATCATCTGAGGCATCCCAGTGACTTAGCTAACATGCATGTGTCACTGCTGACTTCTAGCCATGATGAAAACAACTGAATTGTGTATCATAGGCAGTAGCATAATCATCAGTCAGTGATGACCTAGCTGCAGAATTGCTGGAGGCTGTATTCATGTTGCAGGAAGAGACAAGTTCTTGAAATAGTCCCATTGTTTTCCACTCCTGTGGTTGGAGTCACGGCTACAAAGTTCATTTTCTGAATGGTCATGGCCATTTTGTGTGTGATTACATTTGATTTCATTTGAAAACATGAATGACTTAAAGAGACACCATTTCTTTTTCTTGCAGTATATAATGGATCGTGGAATACTTTCTTGTGCAACATAGCTCAAGCAAATAGTAAAGAATTTGTTTTCATGAATGGTATGACTGTTTACTCTGAGGCTAAACTCTCTAAGGTGTCTTTAATCTATAGGATTTAAAGGTTAAGCCAGATAGAGGTCTTCCCACCAGTCCCCGCAGTAGAGCATTTCATACCATAGTAGGTGGAGTGTGGATTTAGAGGGTACATGGCCTGAGGCATGTACCTGAGAAACTGCCAGCTCCAAGTGCATTGCCTGGTAATGGTAGTTATTGCTTTCTTTCCCGCGTTGTTCATTTTTCCCTACTTTTTACATACAGCATGTGACTTCCACCACCAAAAGAAAACAACCATGGTTCGGGTAAGGGAAAAAAAACCCAAAAAGTTTCTTTCTGCATCTAAGGCGTTCTCCTCTGTTCCTTTTCAGTTGGCCAATTCTACTTCTTAATCCGAAAGCGGATCCATCTGAGGCCAGAGGATGCCCTTTTCTTCTTTGTCAATAATACCATCCCTCCCACCAGTGCTACCATGGGCCAGCTGTATGAGGTAAGCCTGGCCCATCTCTTTCTCCTTTCGTTGGAGTGTCCAGAAGAACGCATATCCTCACTGAAGGACAACTGAGCACTACTCAACTGGCAGTGGGTGCAGTTTGGTCACAGATGCCTGAACATGGACCCCCTTGACCTGGGCTGTATATCTCATCATCTGTTTAGGGAAGTTTCATCCTGCAGTTACAAAGAGGAGCCCGGGGAGCCTCATCATTTTAATTGATTGTGTGCTAGTTGAAAGGGTTGTCGTATCAGGTGGTAAATAGTTGCCCCAGCAGTGACAGGTTGGTCCTACTACTTTAATAAAGTGTTGAAATAAACCACTTTATATTTCATAGGAAAGATTGTTTCTGGGGCAGGGGGCAGAACATATGCAGGAGCTTTCCTGTTTATACCAAAGACATTTCCTTTTAGCCGGTAAAAGAACACAGTTATCACTGGGCAACCAACTGTCTATAAATACATTGTCAAGGAACACTTACTTTCTGTTCAGAATTATTTTGTCATAGCTTGCGCTGTATATGTGAGGACCTTGTAGGACACTGTGAACATTGCTGGCCCGCATTTCTACTGAGCAGTGTTATTTGATCGACCTTAAAGGCATATTCTGTGCCCATCAGAGGAGTGTTCCTCAATTATATAGCCATTATATCACGGCTGGTTTGCAGCCTGGATTGATTTCTCCTTGATTTCTCCTTCTGCTGTGTTAGTGTGTTTTAATAGGAGAGCTCCAGTATGGTGCTGTGAGCCTTATTTGACCTGTCACTTTCTGACAATAACTGGACAAGGTGTATGTGGACTGATGAAGATTATATAAGATTAACACACGCAGGGAGTTTTCCAAATCTGCACATGTAGGAGGAACTATGTCTGACTGTCCAGAGCTGAGATCAGGACTCTGTTCCTGGCGCTCTGCAGACTTTTTGTGTCGCTGTAATCACTTAGCATCTCAGCTTTACTGCCCATGTGTAAAACGGAACTAGAAATACAGCCACTTGTCAAAGCGTTCTGAAAAATAACAAATACAACCACGTTTATCAAATGCTGAAGTATCTAGAGGTGATTTTTTGACTTGTTAAAGCCTTACAAGTCTCTCCTCTCGATCTTAGGGCCATACCAGCACTGAGATTCTGCTACACAGCCCACGACAGTCAGAGCTGGTTCTGTTGCATGTTTGCAGCACACTCTGGCTGTGGCTCTTCATTTAAATTCACTGTGTCCAGAAATGTGACATGTCTGAATTCAGAGGTAGAGCTGTGGCCAGAGAGAGGGAGTCGCTCTACGCTCTTTTTGGAATGAGGAAGGGAAGCCTTCAATGTAAAGGGGGAGAAACAGTGAAGGAGAGGTTATGCCCTTCTGGTTGTTACAATGATCCCTTGTTGGGCTTTTTCACATGTAGTGAGTTACAGGGCTTTGGTTTGTTATTTTCTTCCTTTCTCCTCTTGCAGGATAACCACGAGGAGGACTATTTTCTCTATGTGGCCTACAGCGATGAGAGTGTCTATGGCAAGTGAGCACCAGCCCCCCAGGCATGCAGGCGAGATGGACTGATGGAATGGATTTGGGGGGGGGTGTTGGAGAGGAGGAAGGAGGATGCCTGAGAAGAGGGGAAGAGAACTGGAAGTGAACCACATGCACAATGCCATCACCTTCCATGCATTAATTATAACCATTATTTTTTAAATTGAGGGGGGGGAGGGTAAGGGGACACTGTATGAAAGGGTGAACTGAAAGGCTAACGAGGGGTTCTGCGCTGCGGGATGGGGAGACTTCACTGTTCGTAGTTCTTCTCTTGCCACAGCTGGAAGTAGTTAGCCAGTACTGGAGGCTGCTAGACAAGCCAGTGTGGTGGAGCTCCAGGAGACTGACTGGGCAGGATGGCCATTTTTGTGTAACCCTTTCATTGGATGAAGAAGGCATGCTGTGTATTGTACACTGACCCTGTCACGCCTTGCCCATGGCACGGGCTGCACACCTGTGAGCATTCAGTGAGCTGTGAAATACTTCACTCTGCCCACACAAGGCTGTCCTGCGCTGATCCAGCTGCTGCTACCTGTGAAGCGTTCCAAGAGTATTGCGTTTCCCGTTGCTTCCATCAGTATTAGAAGGGCTAACTCTGAGGGCTGGGAACTCCTCAGCTGTGAGATGTGAAGGTTGGGGAAAAAAGGAAGGAATTTATTTTTTTGTCCTTTGTTGCTTTAATTGCAAGTGCTGGACAGAAAAATTTGAGACAACCTTTTTGTTCTTTTCGGTGAAGCCAACTGATAAACTCATAAGCATAGGGCTAGAAAGGACATTAGAAGAATGACTAGCCCATTCCAGCTCTGAGACAGGACTAAGTATACCAAACATGTCCACCATGGCCGCTCATCTAACTTGTTCTTAGTGGACTTCACTGAGGCGGATCCTGGAGGCTGCTGAGATAGTCTGTTCCAGTTCCTAGCTAGCCTACGTGTGAGAGAGCTTTTCTTGCTACCTAACTTTAGTCTCCCTTGCTGTGCATTAAGGCAACTAACTACTAATGGTCTTATTAGTGGTGAATACAGAAAATTATCTATCATCAGTGTTGTCCTTGTACCAATCTTCTGCAGATTTGAAGATGGCAGAAGTCCTGTGGGTTTAGCCTTCCCTTCCATGTCTCATCCCTGTAGACCTCTTGCACCACATGCACAAGCAGAAGAAATCGGTTGCTCCCACGTGTGTTTTGCTGGCTTTTTGTGGTTGGACAACAGTGCCACTCTTTGCCACGAGAGAGGTGCTTTTAGACTTGAAGGGGAATATATTCTCCGTAGATTTTCTTTTAAATTATTTTATTTTAAGCCAGTGTTTTTCTTAGAAAGGTGCCAGATAGATGCTGTCCTGTGCAAGCCTTATGCTGTCATGCCAAAGCAGTTTCTTCCCAGTGGCACAAACAGCAGATTTTCCCATAACTGCCATAACTCTGCTGAAGGGATGGGGTTTGGGGAGTGAGCGGACCTTCAGGAAAATTCTGGGGTTTTATCGAAAAATCAGAGAACTGGACCTGAATTACTGTAAACATTCCTACATTTAAGGGAGGGACCAAGAGGGAGGAAAAGACAAGAAGGATGAAGAAGACAGGCAGATTCCAAAATAAGTTGAAGGTGTTTGCTCTATTTACAAGAAGTTAGATCCCAGTTCTCTGCGTTCCTCAGGAATGAGAAATCAAGACGAGTGATCCTCTGATTGTGGGAGACAGGAAATCAGGTTTCAGCCTTCTCTGATTGTTGTTCCATGGAGGTACACGAGGCAGAAGAGCAGGCTGGGAGTGTGGAGTCGCTGGCAGAACTGTGTGAAGGTCGAGGAGGCAGTGTCGTGGGGCAGGAGGGTCACTGCCCGTGTGGCGTAGGAAGTAGCAGATGAATGGGAGAGAAGGGAAGGGACGCAGAGGATGTGGACAGAGGAGTCATAATGGGCAGACAGAAAACGGGGGAACGAAGGATGAAATGAGTGGGTTAGTATTCCCCAGTTTTTCATCCTGAACTTCAGGTTCGCTGTTCCATCATGTGCTCATCTGGAATAAATGCGTTTGGATGAGTTGTACCTACTGCCAACTTAGATAACTTCAGTTTCTGCCTGCAGTGCTTAGTCCTCCCTTTCTGACCCACTCTCCTCCAATTAGCAGGCTTTTTTCACATCCTTTGGGTGCAAATCCGCATCAGTCTCTTGTTTTAGGGAGCTCTGAATGTTCTGAAGTAGAGAACAGACCCAGGAGGCTTTCTAGGGTAAAAGACAAGATGCGGGCAGATGGCGTGCATCTCTCTGCCGCTGTCCCACTTGCTCACGCGCGTGCGGCCAAGCACGTGGTTGTGCGTTGTCTCAAATGAGCCCGTGCTTAGGTACGCTCGGGGGAGAAAAAGTTGGCATCTGGGGTGGTTGGTTTTGTGTTCAGACCTCCCCTCCCTTCCCGCTGCTGGGTTTATAAGTGACATGTGTGGGACTAATCTCAGCCGTTTGTTACATGTAGAGTTTACAGTTTAATTTAGTTATTTTACGGTTCTTTTAACTGGATTGTGGCATTTACTTCTGTTTTTGCGCTAGTCTGGTATTGTACGAGGTAATGATGGTAATTCTTTTTTGTGTTGGTTAGCTGCAGGTTCTTGTAAAATAAAGTTCATACTACTTGAGCTAAATCGACCAATCAATAAAGATGCATTTGAAAATCACAGGCTTGGTCCAAAGTGAGTGACTGTAGCATTTCTCCCCACATGTGTGCTTGTAAATAAAGGGGCAGCTTTGTCACAACTTGTTGCTGCTACTTTTTCCCAGAACCTCAGATTTCTTCTGTCCTGTCTACCAGGCCAAGTCACATCTCTCCTTTTTTCAGTTATGTTGTCACACACACACATGGCTCTGTCTTGCCGTGCCACCGATGTGGACTTTAATTAGACCTGGGTGACATGAGACGGTCTTAAGGAGCATAATGGATGCACTGAGGCATTCTCTGCCATTTTAAGGCCCTGAACAGTCCTAGCCAGCTGACGGGGCCCCGAGGGCACCACCAGCCCTGATCGTCACTGCCCCATGGGCCTGATCCTGACCCTAACCTGCAGATGGGATTCCCATCTTGACCCGCCTCATCACCATGATGAGCCTTGTGGTCGGGGCTTGTGGCTGGGCCTGGCCACCATACCCGGGCCTGCCCTGCTCCCCCCGTTGGGTGCTGTAGGATAGGTCCCGTGGTGCCCTGTCAGCCATGTCCCTCGGGGAGCCACCAGCCCTCGCTGGCTCCTGACAGCTCAGGCTGAGGTGGGATGCCGAGCCGTGGGCAAGAGGGTGTGGGGGAGGCCCCGGGGAGGCCCCTCGGTGCTTCAGGGCCCTCCAAAGATTGGAAAAGCAGAGATATGGAAATCTGGGACTCCTTGAAAAGTAAGCCTGCAGTGGCGGCAGATCTAGGCTGCTTTTCCTTGCAGGTACTTGTGTGCTGAGAGGGAAGGAGCCCTGCTGAGAGCTGGTGAGACCAGCAGGCGCCATTTGCTCAGCGCCATAACACCGCGTCAGGCACCCGTGGCACGTGAAGAGGAAAGGGATGCGCGTTGTCATCTGGGGAAGCGACGAGGGACGTGCCGCTTCTTCCACCTCCTCGCTCCTCCTCGTCAGCTGCGGGTTTGTGCGGGTGCCGCTGGCCGGAGCAGCAGAACCGGGCCACGCCGATGCTGCGGAGGAGCGACGGACAGCTCTCGCCCTGCCGCGCGCTGAGCGGGAGGGTTGCGTGGAGCACTGAAGTCAAGAGTTAACGGCACTGAAACTCACAGGAATAAAACTTGCTGGGCCTAATGGATCTTGTCTTCCCCACTGCATACAGGGTGAGGCCACAGCGTGAGCTTTTGTTGCTAGAGCTGAGGGAAAGGCAGTAATTCATCCTGCACCGTGTCAACTGGGAGCCTGCCCAGAGCAGCAGTTTCTGTGCTCTATCCACCATCGTGACTAAAACAAGCTCCCGCTGTACAGCAGAAGGGTGCTGTGACTCCAGCCAGATGGGCAGAGATCAGCTAAAAGCTTGCACTATCACCTGAAATAATTTGAATTTCAGCTTCTAATATAGGGCACATTTTGCTGTCTAGGTTGTAGTATTGTCTGCTGGCTCAAGTAGGAAACAGCTATGGGGTTGTAGCCACATCCAAGCAGGCCTCTCCCAATCCCCCTCTTACCCCTTTCCTAGGAAAACGGTGCACTGGTGATGTTTGTACCTGCCTTGCTGCTTTGCTTGCACACGTCAGTGCCATCCCCGAGAGAAACAGCAGGCAGGCACATTTGCTCAATGTGATTTGCCTGGTCCCTGTGTGAAATGGTTGCCTGCGCTCGAAGGCTGTCACCTTTCTTCTGTGGGTTATGGAAATGGGATTGGAGCAAGGCCTGCAGGAAAACCAGGGGCTCAGCTGGTTAAGAGAGGTTAAGTAATTAACACTCTGCCTTGGTCACTATTGCTGCACCTGGGATCTTCTCTCCAGTCATTCGGATGCTTTCTTTGGAAGGAAACATTCTCCTGGAGCAGAGAGTACCGAAGGAAAAAGATGGCCTGGGGCATCAGAGCCTCACAACATCACCGGGAAGGATAGCTGGGCTAACGTAACAAGTCCCAAATTCTGCTAAAGACTGATGTTTTCACTTCCATAAAACAGTCATGTCCGAGATGAAAGAAACACTGATTAAAACAGAAATAAGACTACCGGAGGGAGAAACTCCAGCTCATTCCTGCCACTCAATCTCAGATAAACGCTCCCCCAGGATGAGGCACAGTGTGAGTAGAGAGCTCGTTGCTGGCAGGGCACTCGCAGGACTGACCCGGGCAGAGCACATCTGACCATGAGCAGCAGCTGCCCCAGCTTGCACTGCCAGTCTTTAGGAGGATGTTGCAAGTCGTGTGGTATTTGTGTTCCTGGAAGCTTGCGTGCGTCTCAAAGCACAGCTCATGCCCGGGTATACACGCATTACAGGAATTTGTTAATGTTCCCTGGAAAAAGCTGGATCTCGCAGCACCTTTCTGTAAAGTAAGGGTCTGATTCTCCCTGATTCTGCACTCTGGCCAGTGTCATTTGGATATTTTATTGTTCTTTGGGAATTAAAAATTGTTAATAACACAAATCACAAATTAAAAATTGTTAATAACACAAATCACAAATAGTGATACGTGGAAGCAGCAGGAGAACATAAAGATCCTCGTTTTCAAGTGAGGGCATTGCTAGAACTGCATTAAGCTTGAATGTACTGGATTATTAGCTGAAGGAAAAGCTGATCTGATTCTACATCCCGCACTGTATGCTGGAAATACCACACCCTGCTCATCCCAGACACACTTGTACACACACACGCACCTTTTCCGCCACGCCTCACACCGCATTAAACACAGGTACATCTTCACATGCTGCACTGGCCACAACATGAATATTACCATGTCAAAATTCACTCTGTGTCTTCGGTTGTACCCCATGCCACAGTGAATTTGCATGCATTCCCATGATATATTGTCAAAAAATTATGCGGTTCCCATACCAAGCATTGTATCGCAGCAAATACGCCAAACGTACCAGTCTGACAGTGTTCAACCGTAGCACATGGAAGCAGAAGGGATGCAATGGAGAGAGTGATATACACTGCACACTTAGAATAAAATTCAACTCCCCACATAGATAACACGTGTGAAAAATACAGCAGAAAGGAAAGAAAAAGGAAGATGCATGCACACACTGAACGTGACACTTTACAGGCCTGAGGTACAGTCACTCCGTCAAATATAGTGTATCCAGGCAATCAAGAAAGAAACACAGCAAAATATATGCCTGTGCACACTGGTTTTCACCCCGGCCTTGGGATGATGGACAAACATACATCGTGTGCTAGCACGTATTCAGTGCAACTGGATGTGGTTGTTCATGGTGGTGTTGGGTTGATGGTTGGACTTGATGATCTTACGGGTCTTTTCCAACTTTAATGATTCTGTGATTCTGTGGAGCAAGTGGCAAAAATGGCCACTGGGAAGTGGAAATCAACAGGGAAACACGGGATGGAAAAAATGCAGAGGGTACTAATACACAGTCATGGGGTTCAGGGGACTACAGAAAAGTTAGCAAGCATAAGGGGGAGACCTCATCGCTCTCTATAATTACCTGAAAGGACGTTGCAGAGAGGTGTGTGTTGGCTTATTCTCCCAAGTGACGAGTGACAGAATGAGAGGAAATGGCCTCAAGTTGCACCAGGGGAGGTTCAGGCTGGATATTAGGAAAAATATCTTTCCTGAGAGAGTGGTGAAGCATTGGAACAGGCTGCCCAGGGAGGTGGTGGAGTCACCATCCCTGGAGGTGTTCAAGGAACGTGTAGACGAGGCATTGTGGGATATGGTTTAATGGGCATGGTGGTGTTGGGTTGATGGTTGGACCTGATGATCTTACAGGTCTTTTCCAACTGTAGTGATTCTGTGATTCTGTAAAAGTAGGAGTGAAAAAGGAACATGGAGCGTTCAGAAAAGGTACCGCAGTCTACACCCACTAAACTGCCTCTTATCTATGGAATGCAAAGGACGCCAAGAAAACATCAGGTCTTAGGACACCTTGGAGGAAAGGAGCCTCTTACCTACAGCCGCATTTCAAAGGTGAAGAAACAGCAGTCCCCTTTTCTTCTATCCTTTGCAATTGAAGGTGACAATTAGAGTCTGGAAAAGCAGGACCCTTCTGACTAGAACTGGATTGGATTGGGAGAATAGGAGGGAGGTAAAACTGGAGTATCGGCAGTTTGTGGAGCGCAGATGAAGGTAGTAGACTGGCAGAGCAAGGTGTGGGAGGAGAGCAAGAACAGACTAGTGAAAGGGCTGCAGGATATAAGTGAACCCGGCAGAATTGCGTGGGAAGCCCAGCACTGGAATAACACAGTGGCTCCAAGGCAGGAGTGAAAAGATACAGCCAGCTTAAACTAATGCCAAAGGTATTGCAGAAAAAGCTCTTCCTAGATCAGGTGCATGGTGGCTCCAACAGGTACCTGTGCCTCCAGACTGCTGTCGCTACCAGTAGAACCGCAGCGGCACGTAGGGCTCATTCGCAAAGCTGAGTATCCGGTGAAGCCGTGGTTATTTACCTACCTGTCTCTCTATCATGCATAGTCATTACAGCAGCCATCCGGGCTCCCTGTGACCATTGTGCTACTTCAGCGCTATCAATTAACCTCTGTGGCAGCGGGGGGACAGGGGTACAGGAGGGATTACATGCCTTTTCTTGACATCACGCAGGAAATCTGTGGCAGGGCGAGGGAGTGAACAGTTATCACGGGGATGGTCCTCTTTCTTAAGAGCTATTCTGAGCCCAAGAGTAAAATATTCGTATAGTTAAAGGAGTGGTATCACCACGCAGATACAATGGGCAACAGAGTCAAATATTTAGGAGAGAAGAACTGGAAGACAGCGGGCAAAACAAGCCTTTTAGAATGAGAGCCAAGAAAGGCAGGAGTCGAGCTGCAATGCACTGTGTAACTACGTATATAAAAACGATGGAGAAGATGCTAATACAGATTAGAATCTGAAATAAGTTATTTTTCCATTTTACTGTGGTTGTTCAGATGTAACATTGGACTATTTCAGGTCTCCCTCACAGTTCATTTGTTCCAAGGGGCATACAACAGAAAATGAGCAGTGACAGGTCTGATCATATTTCATTAGTTTGCATTTTATTACTTCACACTTATATAACAAGTTCTATATGACAGCCTCAGTCCTTTCAAAAATACTGATCTGGTTGGAGTCACAGCAGCCCAGTGGGGTAGTTCTTTTTGTCTCCAGCCTGCTGCTGGGGAAATTGAGGTGCAGAGATGCGGTCTGGCTTGCCTCAAGGCAACGAATTAGAAGCAGAGTTAGAAAAATAGCCGTGTCCCGCTGATCTCTAGCACCTCTAATAACAGGATTATACTCATTGCACAGGAAAATTTGAAATGGGGATTCTGTATATTTGTATCATCTTTCATTAATGAAAGAAACCCTTCATCATCTTTGGGAACACAGCATTGTAATGTTTTGATGTTCTGCCATTTGTGGCCTGGAAAAGCTCTGATTTCTTTGCCAGAACCAGCAAAAAGAAGGTAGCTCCTACTCTTGACACACTGCCAAGAAAACACTGCTCAATTGTCTTTGAGCAACAGCTCTCTTCAAAGCTCATTGATACATTTATCAGTGCCTTCTTTCTCTGGAACAAAAACCAAATCACAGTGTAAGCGTGGAAAAAAATGTGCATTTTTTCTTATTGTCATTTGCATTTTGTTGGATTTTCTGGCAAATTCCAAGCATTAAGTATATGCTCTTCTATTACAGTATGAAGATGTTTCATAAAATTTGTAAAAGGATCCAAATGATTTAGAAGCCTAATGTCATTTTGACAAGAATTTAGGCATTTAGCTCTAGATCTTCAGGGCTAAAGTCCCACTCACTCATGAAAATGCTGAAATAAACACAACATTGTAGCCACAGACTTTCAGTGATATTTTGTTTTGTAGTATTTTTAAAGACACAGTCATATGACAAAGCAGAAAGAATCTTGATGGTTTTGAAACTATATAGCTACATGCAGCTGTGGTTGTCTAAATAAAAAAGTCAGGCATAAGACACTTTTTGAAACATTATCCTTTGGGATAGCATTTCCTGGCTGGAAAAAAAAAAAAAAAAAAAAGAAATTAGCACTTTAAAATCTACACATTTGCTGTGGATGTCATGGAGATGACTGTTAGAGTGTTTGACTCTTAGAGAAAAGTATCATACACTGTCTTGACCTCAGAAGATGAGAAAGCATTTACCCACTGGTAGAGACTGAAGGCCCTACGGCTGCCTAATAAAATGGAGAAGCGACATTATGGCAGTGACTGAGATGTTTTTGCTTCTTATAAAAGGTTTCAGCTTATTTTGCCTCGAGGATGTCCTGTAAGAAAACTGCATTTCCCCAGCTCAACCACAGGGGAAAATACCTTTTATTAAAACTTTGACTATTCCAGAAGACAGAATCAAGTGCATATTTGGACCAACTTCTGAGCTCTGGAAAAATCACAAAGCTGCTAAGGCAGATTCATATTTTAGCATATAGTCTATTTTAGCATATTCTTTTGCTGTAATATTCTCATATTTTTCCAGAAAGCAGAAAACACATCCATGAGCATGATGTAGCAATGAGCATGAGCTCAATTTGCTGTAGCGCACTGACATTTCTGTTGACTCAGGCGTTGCAGGTTGGTTGCTCCCACAGCAGGGACATTTTCTTCTTTTTCTGCGGTTGGTGTTGGGTTGTCCAGACTACAAAAATCTCCTTGAAGGTACCTCCCTGCAAAGGATTCCTGGTCCGAGCCTGCCTCTCAGAGAGGATCTGAACATGCCATCAAGGTCTAGCAGCATATTCTTCAACAAGACAATAAAGAAACAATTTTAAAAGGAAAGAAAGCTGTGCTGGGCAATTTAGGGTGAGGTAGCCACAAGAAAAGAATGCCACTCAGTGACTTAAGATCTAAGATGTATTTACTAAGGGAGATGGTGTTAGTGGGTGGCTGGCAATTTTCTAGCTACGAAACGCGTGCACGCACACACACACACATTCTCTGCAGAACACACACCCCCAGCTGAAAACTCCAGTACGACTGTGAGTGGCACCATGTACTCAGGGCACAACGCTGTATGGAGCACGACTGGCAGAGCCAGTCAGAAGATCCATGGCAGAGCACGTGGCACCCCTGCTCAAACAGATTTAAGAAAGAGCAGCACCCACAAAGGGGAGGAAATATGTGAGGAGACACATGGAACAAGACATTGCTGGAGATGCATCCTTGGAAGGAGAAGCTCCATGCCAGGGCAGGGACATGCCTGAGGGACTGTGGCTTGTTGACAACCCATACCAGAGCCGGTACACCCCCAAAAGGACTGCAGCCTGTGGGTGACCTACACCAGAGCACAGGAAAATGAGTAAAACACATGGATTGGATATTAGGAAACATTTCTTTACTGAGAGAGTGGTGAAGCACTGGAACAGGCTGCCCAGGGAGGTGGTGGAGTCACCATCCCTGGAGGTGTTCAAGGAACGTGTGGATATGGCACTGTGGGACATGGTTTAGTGGGCATGGTGGGGTTGGGTTGGTGGTTGGACCTGATGGTCTTACAGGTCTTTTCCAACCATAGTGATTCTGTGATTCTGTGATTCTGTGACTGGCAGAGAGAAACCATTACGTTCCAGCCTCAGCCTCCTGCGCTGTCCGTCACATCCCGGAAGCAACTGGGAGAGACTGAGTGTAACGCATGGCAAAACCAAGGGAAGTTGCGGCCAGGAAGGGGTGGGAGTGGTGTTTGACTGAAGTTGAGCTGGGGGAAAGAGGAGAAAAGGTGTTTCCCTAAATGTTTGTTTAATTGTTTACTACTGCTTTTTTTCTCAATATCCGAATTGGTAATCAGAAGTTTGTGCTAGTTGCCAATAAATTAAATTAAATAAAATTCCCCAAGTCAAGACCGCTTTGGCCATGACAAGTACGCTTACTCCAGCTGGTAAAAGTGTCCAAGACCTGCCTGGCGACCCAGCTTGTCCATGGAGCAGTTCCGACTCAAGCTTAGCCTTCTGTATGATGCTGTACATCTGGGGATGTGGTTCCTTCCCTCAGCGACAAATGTTTTCACTATTTATTGCTGCCTAACCGAGATGGTCAGTAAGTGAGTCACCCATTACCTCATTTTCAGGTCAGCCCAGGCTGCTTTAGCTTTCTCCACATGTTAAGCCAATTAGTGGTCTTTTCTGAGGTCACTACTATGTTGCAAGGATGTGAAGTTGTTGAGAGTTCCTCTGTGCTTCTTGTTCCTTTCTGTCACGTACCTGAATCATTTGGAACAGGGCAGACGTAGTTCAGAGCTTTGGGTGAGCTTTCCCCGTAACAGCTCTTTGTGCTTTCCTTGTTTTTCCCAGTAGATACCAGAATCATCTGAAGCGTTAAAGCTGGCAAAGCAGTTCAGGTCTCATTTTGTCTGAGTGATAGTTTTGGGCAAGTTTCACCACGTGACAAGCCTAGCCTCCATTTCCAAAGGATCTCAAAGCAATCTCCAGAGATTGATACTAAAATGGTCATCCTACTTATGGAAAGGCAGCTGTTCTTTGAGCTGCAGAAAACAAGCTTAGATCAGCTAGCTACAGGGTAGAAAAAGCAGAACAACATCAGGCCTCTGAAGCAGGAGGTGGGGGGATTCTGTCTGCTAGATCTGGGTCAACACTTTCATAGACTCATCCACTTTCAGAAATACTGAAGATAATTTACTATTATTCAGAAGCTTAGTTTGAAAATTATTTTCTGCCTCCAAATAGCATGGTTTTTTTGATTGGAAATATGAACTATGTAAGCCATGCCTAGTGTGGGAGTTTTAAAAGCAGAAAAGTAGAAGGCTGAATTATGTAATGAAATGACAAAGAAAAATGATATATGCTGGCTGCAATTTCGAGATGGTGTGTTTTCTGGGGAGTTTTGTACTGCCTTTTAAAAAATACAGAAAAAGAGACAGGGTGAACTAGTCTAACCTAGTGTAAGCGAGACAGAAACCTCCCAGCTGTTCAGATTTTCCACTTTCAGACAATTATTATCATAAGCATTTTCTATTAAAAACTCATGTTTCAGTCAAAGAACTCAAATATCCACTGTTTATATAAGATACTTACTTGTCTGCCTGATGGGGTGTAGGAGTTGTGAATATCCAAAGTGTAAAACAGAGATTATCAAGTCACCTGATGGGACAGATTCAGTAGTGTTAGTGCAGGACCCACGACCACAACATTTAGTAGGATTCACTGCTATGAAGTTTAGAGGCTGTAACCAAAACTTGACTCTCCTGGGATTACCGTGTAAAGGAGAATAGCCTTACCCTTCCAGCTAGGTAGCGATGACAGTAACTAATAAGCAAGAAGTAGTAAGGAGTCTCTAAAGGACAGGAAAGAGCATCAAAGGAGACACAAAGGAAGGAAAACCGGAAAAAACACTGGAAGAAAAATATTGGATGCTCGATCCTCCTTTCACTGGCACTACTGAAGAGCTTCGGTTTGGTTTCTGTGAGAGCGGACTCCGCATCCAAAAACAGAGACAAGATTCTGCTCTAGGCTACATTCATGGCACTGAGATTGGTAGAGTTGCTCAGGGGCAACTGACAGTAACATCTTGCCTTGTCTGTAAGCACCAGATTAAAATCTCTCTCCTTCTCCAGCATAAGAACAAATAATTTGATGAAAATCAGGTTTCCTTTATGTTAAAGACTGTTATAAGCAGTTCTTTTTTTTCCTGGAGGCTGTAACACTTTTTTAACATAATCAAATACATCTGCATCAAAATACTTGGGAATCTCTTCTGCCAAACCTGTGCATTATCAGTAAATATTATTCCATTTACTTTTTGTACAAGGATATATTAACAGATTTCATAATGATCTCATTTTATTATAATTTGCAAGCAAAACCAGAACAACAGAATTAATTAGCAGGTCTGACTCACCTGTCTACATTATTTGAAGACAATTGACAAGACTCCGGTCAAGGAGTAATAAAAAAAATTAAAAGTAAATTATTTTCACCTTCTGCTGAACCAGATGAAGAAACCCAAAAATAAATTAATTGAAAATACCAAAATGCAAGTCTGCAGAAATATTACGTTTAATTAGAAGTTTATTTCAAATGAATTACTCACTGTTAGTTAATTACTGTTGCCAAGTTTATTTTAGAGGTACAAAGTGGTAAGAACTGCCAGGTCTGGCAGAATGGTGCTCATTCACATCTGCTCCTGTAGGAGGTTGATAAGCCAGGGTTATTTTACTCGTACGATATTTTCTTCTTCTTTCCAAAATAGCTGGATAAAATAATACCTACTGTCAGAAGTTCGCAGCTGAAAAATGAAGTTGAAAGTTCCACCCCAAACCAGAACCATGAGTAGTGGAAAAAATGGATATTTCACCCTTCCAATACCCAAAACACTGGCAAAACTGAAGTGCTTTGTTTCCAAGCAGAAAATCTGTTCCTCTTCAAAGTTCAGTGAAAAAATCCCTTTCTTTCTTGGTGGGAGTCGAAATGAACCCAAGAAAGCTTTGTGGTGGTTGTCTTGCAGGTGTCTATTACGAATGCTTCAGCCTATGGATGGTGCCACCCGTCTTCACTTCCCATTTCAGTCATCATCATATATGTCAGGCTGGAAAATGCTGTGGAGAGGTGATTAATACTGGATTTTAGACTGGGTAGATCCTACCTGGGGACAGCTGGCTTGAAAGAATATAAAGCAAGGTCACTGCTTCTTTGCTTTTATGCTCTCAGTGGACCCAGCTGGGAAATGATGCAAGATTTAGAAAGGAAGCTGGGAACTAGATGGAAAAAAACATGTTCTGATTGAACTGGTATTTCATGACAGGTCTTATTGGCCAGGAAAGCAGGAGATATGAGACACTTGGCTGCCTCTGACATATGTCACCATGTCAGGGTGTTCACAGCCCTCAAAAACTTGTCCATTTAAAACCACTGAAAAATATATCAGATTATTAACAGATGGCTGTTAACAGCTTCTGAGAGCGTCCTCCCCTACATTTCCAGGCAACCCTCCCTTCAGTGGACACGTCTGCACAGCATTAACTATCACAGGTGGCCCAAAGAAGTCAGATCGCAATGAAAAATTCTCTTCTGCCTTTGTGATTAATATTATTAAACAAAACAGACTACAGATACAAAGTCTTAAAAAAAGAACTGAAGAATCTAAACTTCTTTTTTCCCCCCAGAGTTTTTTTTCCTGACACTATGAACACAGCTGGCCTGCTTCAAATTATATCAAATACCCTAAGAAAAATTCAGTACCTTTTAGGCATTTAACACACTGCGGGCTGCATAGAACAGAAAACTAACAAGGTTTCCACCGAGTCAGTCATTGGGAGAGATTGTCAGATGGCATAATGTTTGAATGGGTATTGTCAAAAAAATATCAGGGTTTAGATGTCAGTCTTGCAAAATTACAAATAGCAAGCAAGTAGGGGATAGACCAATTTCCCGTCTCCTAGATGTCTGTGGCAGCACGATTCTTGCAACAGTAGCATCCATGTAACTGCTTTAGAAAAGAGGTGAACTAAACTTCTGTAAATCCTCTTTTGTGGCCCACCCTCCCCTGGGTCAGGAGCACCTTCTCTCAATACAGCACCATCTTTTCCCACACTGCTACATTCTCAACATGCATTTTGATCTCTATGCTCCATGAAGCACCGGGGACTGAGGGTCATATAGTGTTTCTCAGCTCAGCCATGCTTTTTGCCTGTTTCCATCCCTCTGACAACCAGTGGAGCAGCTCAGCAATGCACAGTGCCTTTAAGAGAAGGCTGTGCTAAAATATTTAGTTTTGTCTTAGAATGTGTAAACGTTGCTTTTCATTCCAAGGACCAAATAATTTCCCACCCCTCCAGTGCTGTCAGTATGGTTTATTGATCTAACAAACAGAATCACAGAAGCACAGAATCATTAAGGTTGGAAAAGACCTGTAAGATCATCAAGTCCAACTGTCGAAGTAATAGTTGATTATGGAGAAGTCACGGGTGATACAATCCGCAGAAGTAACCCAAACCCATTCCTTTCGCTCCTCAGACTCTACAGGGAGAACAGGGCACAGATTTCATGTGCTGAGAAAAGACTCGTATATTCATGACGTGCTATCGTGCATATTAATCAGGAAAGTGCTCTTCAGAGGCTGAAACAACACCCAGATGAGAATTTACGTGCCAAGAATCCTGCCTGGTGTGCTTTACATTCTACTCCGAAGAAATACAGACAACAACAGTATTTATCAAAAGGTATTTGAAGCACCTCTGCTGTTTTTCTCACATGCTGTGTTAGTTTTTGTAGCTCAGAGTGAATAACTATTAAAGAAAACTAACGAACACAAAGGAATAACATTTGCAAAGTGTTTATTAATTGCTTCTGAACTGATTAAGCTTCTAAAATAAACTCCTTTCGCATCCATACAATAAAGTCATGGAAGAGTTCTCTGATTGGAGCGTGACTTGCAGCATGCCATGTAGGGCTGAAACTGCTGTTTATTCTTTACCATAAGGCACAAAAAAATCCTGGAAGATTGCTGTGATGGCTGCTGAAAATTTTTAAATCCTTCCAAGACAATCAAGATGAGTATTTTGCAAAGCCGAGGGGCTACAACTACTGTAGGATTTTTTCTCCAATATGTCGTATCCCTCAGTATTATTCTTAGTAGCATGATTTTCTCTTCAACCTCGTTGATGAGGGGTTTGCCTTAGAAAGCTCTTTGTTGATAAATATGAGCTAGTCCTTACGTATAGCCAAAGGAATAAAGGACTTCTGTTCCAAAAGCAGGCTGGTGTCCTACGCCAGCCTGTTTTATTTGAAATCTGAAATTGGAAGACATCTTTTATTGTTAACTTTTCTAATCTTACTATAAAAGGCACATAAAGAAATGGTCCCTTGTTTGCTTCTCTGCATACCTTTAGCTGTCTTGGACTTTATACGGACTCAGCATGGAAGGGGCAGTTGGGTGAGCCATACCAGGCTCTGCTCCATCACAGAAGTCTGTATACAATGGACAAAAAGTAAGGCGGATCCACTTAATAGTCTCCTAAGAAAAAGCCCATGAGCTGTAGTTGCTGCTGTAGTTTGCTCTATCAGACGTGAATACATCCCAGTATTGCTTCACAGCCCTGGAAGTGCGGGCTAGTAGACAACGAGGATAAGGCTTAGCACAAGGAAGAACTCATGGCCGCTGTACTGGGAGCTCAGGATGGTAAAGGGGAGACAAGGGCCAGAGGTAAGGACAAGGGCCGTATCAGTGAACAGAGAGAACTCTGAACAGAGAGAAGGACTCATTCTCCTTACACATCTACTAAACGCTGACCTGGATCCAGCTCCTTAGCAGAACCACACCAAGCACCATACTTCAAAACCTGAAACCAGGTCCACTGCTGCCTTTACCAGCACTGTGACTTGCAGCCTGTCAAGGCCTCCTAGACAGTAACATTTTCAGAAAAGGGATTCTGGGGGGAATTGAAATCAATGGAAAAACTCCCTTATAAAAAAACACATCCTTATAAAGCAAATTTTATAGAAGTCTTACAAAGGTCCTATCACAGCCTGGAAAAAGAAATATTAGTTATATTTGTGAAGTAATTTATATGGTAATGATACCAATGCTACACTGTACCAGTGTAAGGGCCTTATGACCTTTGAAAGTGCCTAGAAATATCTGAATCCTGGAGAAAATTAGTTGAATATGTACCTAAATGGATTTTGCCAGAATTTCTTGGAAAACTATTTGCTTTCTTATTAGACTGCGGATGGCAGCTGACTGCAGAAAAACATCTTAGAATAAATGATGCAGTCACACAGTAACCCTGAATTAAGATTATATAAAGATGAAGTAGTGTTTAAATAAAGTTGAATGGAGTTTAGGAGAAAAAAACCGGGGTTTGGTTATGGGGAGGCACCTCATCTCCAATGGGTGTTCAGGGAGAGGACAGCTATCCAGCGTGGACCTTTCCTCTCCACAGCCTTTGAGGGACTTATCTACAAGGTGCAGAACAACCTCGCCTGTTTTCTTGCAAACATCTGGCAGGATTTCTCAGGCTGACCGAAACCTCCCGCAGTTGGGGCTGCTGGTGGTGTCTGCCTGCGGTGCTCTCACTGGAGTGAAAAACTCTCTCTCAAATTGGCATTGCAGCAAAACGAGTAACCTGAAACAAAACTGCAGCTTTATGAAACTGTCTTCTTTAACTCATTCATTTCTGAGTACAGTTAACAAAGTTATTATTTCATTACCACTATAATATAAATACAGGGATTGTGTTCTCTTTACATGGGGGTATCTGATGTTGCTGTATTAATTTTGAATAGCACCCTTCAGACTTTAAATTAGTAGAGAAAAGACTCACACATACAGGTTATATATTGTAAATATTTACAGGATTTTCCTTGCCCTGCTGCCATGCTGGAGCTACACTGTTTTTGTGCTTATGGAATGTGCAGCCAGTGGACATAGCGGGAGAAGGCTGATTACACAAATTCCTGCAGGCAAAGCACTAAATGCTTTGATATCATTTGTAAATACTTTCACAGGTACGAAGCTTTCTTTAAAGGCTTCACAGAACAATGGTTGAGAGCCTGCTCTGATTTCTAATCCTGGGTTTGCTCCTGATATAAACAAAGTACAGCAGAATTAATAACTGGTGGTTGTTTATTCGTCATTAAAAATTATTCAATCAAAACATCTATTTTTGCAAACCCAGTAGATGATTCTAAGGAAATTGCTGATTTCAGGTGGGTTTTTTTTCCTGATACGTTCTGTAATATGAACATAGATGAAAGAGTATAATAGAAAATTGACTTACTCTAGAGTGACTGGCAATTGATCCAGTCATCAGTGTTCAGAAGATAGAGCTCCATCCTCGCAAGCTTTAAAGACATCTTATCTTTAATTGGCATAGACTGTTTGACAGGTTTGTGTCTGAAGACCTTGAAAAAGAAGCATATTTCTCCACCTTTCAAGAGGATACTTGGCTATATGTTGTCAAAAATCCTACTGCAAACTCATATTCGATTTGTCTTGTCATGCTAGGTTTCCTTCTGTGCTACTCAATACCCGGGATCTCCCTGGTGGTAAGTATTTACTGAACCTGAATTTAATGTATACTCTACACGCTATTTCTGCACTAAGCATTTATGCTATAGCAAATGCTAATTAGTCATCGCATATAAATAACATAATTTTTTCACCCTTGAAATAATTGGTCGAAATCTCTTGTTATGGGAGACACCTCATGAACTTCTATTAGATCACTGGGTTTCTCACTCCAGTAGATAAGTACTGGGGCTGGTATCTTCTCACAGGTGTTCAAAACATATCTACCCGTCCCGGACTCCAAATTGAGTTGGAGTGCTCATATTATAACCATTTCTACTGATGTCATTGCAAGGCCACTCTCAGTTATTTTTGAAAGGTCATGGCAACTGACATATGTTCCTGAGGACTGGAAGAAAGCAAATGTCACTCCTGTCTTCAAGAAGGGCAAGAAGGAGGATGCAGGCAACTACAGGCCAGTCAACCTCGCGTCAGCCCCTGGGAAGCTGATGGAGCAATTTCCAGACACGTGGAAGGACAAGAAGAGGATCAGAAGCACTCAGCATGGATTTATGAAGGGGAAATCATGCTTAACTGACCTGACAGCCTTCTACAATGAGGTGACTGGTTTGATGGATGAAGGGAGAGCTGGGGGTTTTATTTGTCTTGAGTTTACTAAGACCTTTGACACTGTCTCCCATGAAATCATCACAGAAAAGCTTATGGGGTTAGATAAATGGACAGTGAGGTGGATTGAAAACTGGCTGAACAGACAGACCCAGAGGGTGGTGACCAGTGGCACAAAGTCCAGCTGAAGGCCAGCGATTAGTGGTGTACGCCAGGGGTTAATACCGAGTACTTAGCTGCATTAAAAAGCGTATCGCCAGCAGATCGAGGGAGGTGATCCTTCCCCCCTGCTACTCAGCACTGGTTGGGCCATGTATCGAGTACTGTGTCCAGTGCTGGGGTCCCAGAACAAGGATAAGGACTTACTGGAGCGAGTCCCACTAAGGGCCATAAAGACGATGAAGGGACTGGAGCATCTCTCATATGAGGAAAGGCTGAGAGAGCTGGGACTGTTCAGCCTAGAGAAGTGAATGGTCAGGGAGCATTTCATCAACATATATAAATACGTGACAAGAGGGAATGAAGAAGAGGGAGCCAGATTCTTCCCATTAGTGACCACTGGTAGGACAAGAAGCAATGGGCACAAATTAAAAAACTTGAATTACAATCTGAACAGAAGGAAAAAAAATACCACGAGAGTGGTCAAACACTAGAACAGATTGCCCAGAGGGGTTGTGGAGTCTCCATCTGTGGGGATATTCAAAACCAGACAGGACACAGTCCCAGGCAACCTGCTGGAGCTGACCCAGCTTCAGCAGGGGGTGGTGGGACTGGATGATCTCAAGGGTCCCGCTCAACCTAAATGACTCTGTGATTCTGTAGATTAAAACAGAATTTCTTAGGAAGACATATCTTGTGGTTTGCTGAGGTTCAGATAAATCATTTCTTTTCTTGATGCACTGAGGAATCTGCAGAAATAAGTTTTTTGGTTTCCAGTCATTTTCCAGTCATTGGCTTTTAATATGTGACCTGAAATTTCACATCAACTTAAATGGTAGGAGGATCAGGTAATGAGTGGTAGAAAAATGTGAAAATAGCAGAAATTTGCAATTTTTGTTGAATTATATTTAAGTTATTGCTTTTTTCCTATTGACTAATCAAGGATATTCCATTTTTCTTACTAGTGTAAAATATAATTTGGAACAGATATTAGGAAATATCAACCCAAATATGATGTTCTAGACATAGTATATTGCTTTGAGAGGCTAATTTTGCTTGAATAAGCCTCTATTAGCACTTGGCTCATTTACAGCTCTGTTTAATGGTACAATGTTGATTTCCAGATGTTTTGGTATACATTCAGTGCCTTTAGTTTTTTTAATTATTTTTGCTGAAAGTCATAACACAGTGTTATGATTCCCATCTCAATTAGTTATTTTTGCAAGTTCATGTTCTGTAGGATTCTTTGCATCTTTTTCTGGTCTTCAGTAATATCTGGTTTTCCCATTTAATATTAATGTGTTATATATTCCTTTCATAGAAGTTATTAACATACATGTATATATCTCAAAATTAAGCTGAAGAGACAGAATAATTACTGGAATCAATGCTTTGTCCTCCCCCACGTAAGTGTACCACACCAGTTACTATTTCTTTTACTTCACAGCTGTAAACTTGTTTCAGATCTATGGCAAGATAAAGTCAACTGTAAGTAAATAATTTTCTGCAAAATTCCGGAATCTCCATGTTTTTCTCTTCTGTGCATGTATTCATCATCTCCACTCCTTGTGGGATGCTGAGCCTCCAGATGCTGTTCTGAACAGTAAAAATGACCAGTGAATTCTCTAGAAGGAAATGCTATCGCAACATACCCTTTTAGAAGTATAAATCAGATACGTTGAATGGACTGACACAGTACCAAAACTGTAAGTGCCCCATCACTGCCATTTGTACTGAGTAATAAACAAGAAAATCAACACGGTGCTTCTATAAAGTCTTTTCGTTGAATCCTTGAATTTGAAAGCTGTCAGGGAAGTTCCCTCCAACGATGGTCTACCTGAATAACGAAAACAGCAAGAGGAATTCTTTCAGCCACAGAGGATTTGGCCACAGTCATATTCTATATACCTCCGGGAAGAGACTGGGGTATTGGAATAAATCTTTCTACACCATATGTGATTTTGTCATGTATATCAACCTCCAGGAAAAATGCCTTGATGAAAGATGATCTGTGCAAGCAAAGAGGAAGATTTATTTGCTTGATGATGCTTTCAGTGGAAATCACCACTACTAATACTAGAAGATCTACCAAAATCCAGACTGCTTGCCATGTCAAAGGTATAATCTCAGAACAAACCTGTGCAGATTAGGACAGAGCCCCGGGTTAAACCTGTGCACATGTTAACTTTGCGTGTTGACTACAAATGCTTGACTGCTGAAGGGAGCTGGCAACCCTCTCTGTGAAACACAGCACGGCAGTCCAAACAGACGGTAACCCTGGGTGAAAAATGAGACAGGATTTCTTAGGCTACATCCGTGTTAGTCAATCAAACAGTTCTGGGACAAACTGGATTTATATTCTTACCCTATGTTGTGTGCCACAGTGCTGGTGTCGCTATTTCCCGCACTAATTTGGCTTTCTGAACAGGAATCCAAAGAAGGCCTATTTCTGCAGCTGACAGGGTATCACCTAAGCTACAACATCCACCAGGCCTGGTGGGAAAAAGCGGAGCTTCCCTCCAATAAGTCAGAAACTTGTCCTACAATTACCGACAAGAGAGGAGAGGTGACAGGGATATGGACATGGACCATCGCCTCTGCCAACCATGTTGCTGCTCTCAGCTGCCAGCAAGCATCCACTCACTACAGAGCAGCTGGCCCTTGCTGCTCCCTCACACCTCGTCTCAAACCATCCAGCTTGCAATTCAGGCAAAGCCCTGTTTAGAGGGACAGTGAGTTTATTAGGCTATGGTTATGGAGCCCCAGCCAGTTTCGATGGCAAAGTTTTGACAGCAGTTTCAACTTGGCACATTCCATTCTTCCAGAATAGATGTGGCCTTAGAATAGCATCCTTAAAGCCTCCTGATAGCACATTTCAGAGGACACCTGGTCAAAACACCACAGAAGTGCTGCGTGGTAACAATTCCCACTGCTAATGGGCCTATGGGCTATATAGGTCTACATAAATCCTGAGTCCGGTATCTGAAATACCTCAAGGGCCAGAGATCAGGAATTTAAAATCATAACCACATACAGCACTGGGAAATGCAGAGAGGACATCAGCTACAGCACTGTGCTGAACCCACGGGAACGGACTGGAGCATGTGAGGATTATTTTGGTTTTCATTCCTGTCTCTGGTGATCATATGACAACATTCCAGTCTAGAAGCACCAACAGTACTGACAGTTCGTGTCTCAACAGGACAACAAAATCAGCAGCACCGATACAACCTCGATTTCAACAATTAACCCTCCATAGGACCCATCAATATCTTCCTCTCTATTTGCCAACACAGCACAATCCCGTAGTCAGGCAAAGGAGAGCCACAGGTGAGTTTCCAGAGCAGATCAGCAGAAGACTTCAAGAACAGCAAACTGGCATGGGCAACTGGCAATCCATAACCTTGCAAACTGGTGTACAAGCATGGCATTTAAAAATGAGAAAGAAAAGCATGCAGGGCAGAGAGTAGTAAATTAAAGCTCTGATGGTAAAGATGCACAGAAAAGGAGATTGCCTTTCCTATGGATAGTATTTGGAGACGCCACCTGGGAAAAAGGCAGTAGGGTCTGTGGGGTATAGAGGTGTTAGGAGTGGACTGCCTAGGGTGAGCCAGCTAATCAGGACTGGAGTGTTTTTTGCATAAATAGGAATAAGAGAGAAAATCAGTATCAATACAAGCTAAAGTACGGTGAGAATTTAACATTCTTTGAAATACTTGTGAAGAATACAGGAAAAGAATAATTTACTACTCTTGCATAAACTTAAATGAACCTTACATTTTTTGAACATCAAACGGGTACTAAAGATGAGATTTTTGGAAATGTTCTTCAGGTAAACATGGCAACAACAACTGTTTTGTCATCTCAAGCATCCTGAGTGATATGTTAGAACTTCAATTTTATCACTGAAGAACAGCTGCCTCACTGTAATAAACACACTTCTCTCAGATAATTCTAGTAACTTCTTTTGTGACTGCTTAGGGGCAAGAACCTAACAACATAATCATCAGTATTTTAGAGGAATATGTCATGAACTACCACCAGAGTGTGACTAAAAAGTCATCACAGTTGTCCTGTCATGTTGTCAAGGTGTTGTTGCACAGCATAGGACTTCGGGTGACTGTAGCCTACTTGTCACAAAAATGGGAAGTGTATCTTTCCACTGCATCCCCTGGGAAGAAGTGCTGGGTGAGGGGTATGGAGGGACTTCTTTAGGAGGAGAGCTGCTCTGGAGGAAACTCAGAACATGGGGCAAACAGGCCACTCAGTCAAGGGGTGGTGCGGTGCGCTTGAACCATGGCTGAGGGCACCTTCACAGGTGGGCTTTAGGACAAAGGCGACAAAGATGAGGAACTGCACTTATTTGGCTACTGGCAAAAGTAAGTTTGTCAGTCTGTAATCCCTTAGGCAGGGCTGAGGTAGGAGCCTGTTTAATAGCTGTAGCTGTATCTTGGTCTGTGCGACAGATCCTCTTCTGCAGTGTTATTGCAAAGAAAATATTTCACCTCCTGCCCTCCTGGCTCTGTTCCTGCTACCAGCTTCCTTTCCACCCATTTATCAATCACCCAACGCACTAAACAATGATGTCGGGGAGGAAAACAGGAACAGTCACTACTCTTGAAGAAACTGTTAGAAGCAACCCATGCTTATTTTCATCTCAGCAGGGTAACAGGTTTACTCCTTCACAGCTAGTTACACAGCGATGTAACACTGGGAGCCATGCTCCAGTTTTCTCCAGGTACAAGCATAAACTACGAAAGAATTTAGGTTAGAAGGGATCTCTGGATATCATCTGATTCAACCGCTTGCAAAAGCAGGCCAACTTCAAACTTCAGGCTAGCTTTCCGCCTTCGTGTATGTCACCAATGTTCACAAGAGAGAGAAATTAACTCACAGCTTGCATGAGCTCACAGATTACAATCCCATCTCTCCCTAGGATTTCCAATGCCAGGACAGCATTCCAGTGACAGTGCTCAGGTATCTCTGAAAATGACTGAGAGAGAGACTTAGAGAAATCTCTCTTTCCCCCTCTCCAGCACTTAGAAGACCGTCTGTCACTAGCCGATGGCTATGAATATGAACATCACCGGTGGGATCCTGAATGGAGCCAGGAGCAGCACTCAGATCTTCTCTTGCAGCTGCTCCTGCCAGGGCTTTGGCTGCAGATGATACATTCATTCCTTGCACTACGGCAAGTGCCACAGCAGCGAGGAGCACAGCCAGGCTTCTCTCTCAGAGAAGCTTCCTGCGTCACCTTCACGGGGATCAAGCCTTAGCACAGCTCTCCCAAGGACACTTCCTAACACAAGGTCCCCGGAGGTCACTGTAGAGATTTCTCGCAGATCCATGGGGCAAGGACTTCGCAGCTGGAAGCATGGATGGTACCTTTCAGCAGAACGGCGCATTTCTGCACAGGGCTGTTGGACGGGACCCTGTGGGAGACACGGGCAGAGCACACAAGCAGGGGAATGTTAGAGAGGGATCCCCACTTTGGCAGGGGGAAGAACACCTCACAGCTTTGGAGGTAGGAGACTCACTGCAGCTGGACTTCATGACCTCGATTCAGAGAAGACCCATCCTGGGACATGGGAGGTCTGGCATGGGGCTTGCTATGCCCGGAGCTCAGTGTGAGACTTTCAGTTTGTCAGTCTCATTCTGGGCTCTCCGTTTCCCATCACTAAAGAGAGAAAAGTCCTGCCCAACAAGGGATTTTTCGCTGTTCCACTTAAGGCATTTGGAGACCTTGGGACAGAAAGTATTAAGCATTCCAGTTTAAACCTGTTGTGTGGGTATGTGGAAGGTGAAAGCCTCTGCTTCATTAAGGTTATCCAATCAAGGACCCTTTCGGTGCAAAAGGGGATAATAAAGAGGAAATGATTAAACAGAAATCCACAGAGACACAAACCTGGTGCACAAGAAATGAGAGGCAACAAAGACCAAAAAGTCTTCAGCCACTAATTGACGGGCCATCAAGAAACTCCAGGCACAGCTTTGGGGAGGGACAGCCGGGGCTTTGTAACGGGTAAGAAGGGGGCAACAAGAGGAACAGGAGGAGTTGGAATATTCCAGGGGGGGCTGTGGGACTGTGCAAAACTTGTTGAGGAACATTCAGGGGAAGGGGGGTGAACAGGAGGGGATGGGTCTTGTGTGTGAGCTGCTGCTGATGGCACGTAAGCACTTGTGCTTTAGTTGTGCTTTGTGTGAGTCCTGGTAGCATTCCATGTGGGTGCTGTTGAAGGCAGTGCCTTGTCTGTGGCAGTCTGTGTAGCCAGCTGTGTCAAAGTCCTCTGCTTGCATGCGTGTCTGTGTCCATGTTTGTGTCTCTGGGATACATACTCAGCTTCACTACTGGTTGAACCTGCAATTGGGAAGGTATCAGCTGGGATAGAAACTCCCAGGTCTCTGAGCGCACCGGACTGGACTGCAGCAGCCAGGCAGGAGGAACCCCTTAGTTCTGGAGCTGCTAGAGCCTGCGGCCACTCTGAACATCCCTTAGCAGCTGTGTTCATTGTTGGTCAACTTCCATCGACCACAGGTGGGACAGTTTAAAAGGCTTGAGGGCATGGGAAGGATTTCAAGCCCTTTACTTTATCTAAAAATACAGAGGGAACACCATACTCACTTGTTGCCACTCAGTTTTGAGCCATCTTCCCAGACCCAGTCACCACCAGTGCTATTCTGCAAACCAATCCAGTGGGATTCGAAGTGCATCATCGGGAAGAAGTCCTAAGAGGGATAGAAAGGCAGAAAAAGATCAGTAGACTCAGAGAAACCCAGTCAAGTCCTGGCTTCTGAGGGGGAAAGAAAGGGGTGCTGTGTGAGAGAGGGCGTTCCGGAGCCTTTTCTCAATGTCCTTTGAATACCCACACCCGCCCTTCCTACAGGGACCTGCTTTGTGAGAGAACGTTTCAGGGTGCCATGCAGCCCCCCACTGTGGGGTCTCAGGGCTGAGTCCACGACAAGCTCAGCGGAGGCAGGCAGAGAGAGGCGAGTCCCTCGTGCAAAGGGGCCAAGGGAAAGCCTTGTCTCTGCCAGATGCGGGAAGGTGGTGGGAGGGTCCCAGGGCCTTGCAAAGTCCATTTACGCTCTCCCTTCCTCACAGCGGGGAAGAGCCGGGTGGTTCAGTGCCTTGGACCTGCTCCCCCATAATCCTACCACCCTGTATGGCAAAGGCCCTCTGCCCTTGCCACTGCAAAGGCACCCACCATTTTGCTGGTATTGCTGATCACCAGGAGATGGGCTCCCTGTGCCCGGCAGGATTCCCGGCTGGAATGCCAGTCCTTCTTCTCCTTGGAGAAGGAGTAGCAGCTCCCTCTATAAGCTACCCACTGCTCAGGGCAGCGTGGACATGGACAGCCTGCAAAACAATCATACATCTCTCTTCCCATTCAAAGTCATAGCCAAGTTCATCACAAAGAGATCTCACAAAACTCTCCAGAAAATGATTCTCCACAGTTACATTAATGCCATCCTTGGAGCTCTTCCGAGACTTGCAAACACGATGTAATTACCTGCATCAGTCTCTGGAGGGCTCTGTAAAGGGTATCCACTTTCCAGATTGGGAATAGGTGGGAGGGTGTGTAGGGGTCTCTTGGGACCTTCTTCTTCCCTCCCAGTGTTTTTGCCTCTCTGTTTTTCCCTCCCGTTTTTGTTCTGTCTTCTCCATATCAACTGGGTCTTTGGCCCATGTTTCCTTCTGCCCAACGGGACAGGCAAAGCCCTGGCACCTGACAGGTTTGTGGCAGGTCACCCGTTTCCATACAGCCTACACAACTACCGCTGGCTGCTGCCAGGGCACGTCCTGTAGCACATTTCTGAAGTACTGCTGCCTGGTACGAACAGCATTTCCGATTACCGTACTTGCCTGAACCTCAGCTTCATAGCGTTTCACGGCAAGCTGGTCAAAAGGCTTAAACTTCCTAGGAACAGCAATGATTTTCTAATAGCTGCTAGTCATGGAGGTCTTGCAGTTTGATGTACCCTCCTTTTCTTTCCGAACAGGAGAGCATCTGGTGCTACTAGCCCATGGGTGGCCACTCAGGGTTCATTCTCTTGCTGTACAGCACTGATCTCCAAATCCAGAGAAAAGAAATGGGCCTTCAGGTTATGTCCTCCAGCCCAGAGCTGTATTCATCAGGATGTAAATGTTCCTGAGTGGCTGAGCACCCAACACAGTGTGACTGCTATACACTGAGGTCTACCCAGTCACCATCAAAGGCATCTTTGATACCCTCTGCCCCTTACTTTCTTGTTCCTGCTGAGGGCTGGTCTAACTAGATCAAACTTAACATTTTAAAATCTCAGAAAAAAGAAGCAAGGCTCTTTTTTAAGAGAGAAAAGGTGCTTTTCTTGGACCCCTGAGCAGATTTCAAGACCCTTGTTTTGATCCCTGACAAAGTTCTAAATTCAGATCAAATATTTTCAGTGGAGGAGATTTATTTACCCTTGATAATAAACCCCACTGCTGCTCCCAGCAATGCCAAGACGAGGATCCCTGCAATCACTGCAATAATCTGGCAGGGAGTACCTGAAACAGGAGAATCTAACAAGAAGAAAAAAACATAAATGTGAGAAAAGTGAGGCTTTCTCAATGGGATCATTTCTAAAAATACAATTTATATCAAACTGCAGTGCCTGTTTACCTCAGCCTCCACTCATGTCAGAGTCCAATACTGTCTGACCAGGTTCTTTACGATATTCCACACATGGATAATTTAATGTTTAATACCAAATTTACTTATATGTGAAGAAATGTGATATTACACGGGGTTCTGATTTAGCAGAATGATACAGCTATGTGTTGAAGGCACAACACAGGTGCAAATTACAGTTAGCAGAATATAGCAATTTCAATACACAGCTGAATCACAACGCAAATGTGATTCTCATTGCCAGGCTCTACGATACGCTCACTGTCGCAATGCTGGGTGGCACCAGGAAGGAATATGTGGGTTTAAGCAGCTCGAGCCTGTTGCCCTCTTCAAACCTCTTTTAGTCAGTTGTTCAGTGGTTGTACTCTGTGTTAGGCTGAGCCACGTATACACTCCCCCATGCTGGTCTGGCTAACTCAGGAAGACATTCATGCTCTTTTGATTAACTCATTAACTCAAAAATTTACACAACCAGCTGATCCACCCAACTGGTACAACTGTTAATCTAGAAAAAGGTACCTCTCTGGTCCCCTTAATGCTAAGTTCAACTTTCTTTCTGACAGCCCTGTTCAGTCACTGCATAATTCACGAGCACACTGCACTTGCCCATCTCCTTTGAGCTGTAGGGGTTCATTGATCAGTCACAACTCAGGATAACATCTGAAGAGAAGTCTAAATATAATGACTGTTTTGCTACAGCGTCAACAGAAATTATTAGACCACACATTACTTAGTCTGTTGGAGCTGCAGGTCTCCAACTTTAACCTGCCTTGAACTGCCCATCCTTCCCAACTTCAAATAGCAGGATAGAAAAGAAAAATTTTTAGCATACAAATGCAAATCTCTAATTCAGACATGAAATCTGTTAGACTGTTTATTCAGTAACGCATACATCTTTCCCACTATTAACAGACTTTACCTTTGTTCTTGATGTTCTTATTCTCCTCTGTCCTTTGTCTTCTCATCATCTGTTTCTTGGAAGAAGCGCTGTGTTTCACATTCAGATAGATGTGCTCCTTTTTATTCCCGTCACATGCTTTTAAGCGTTGCTTTTTTTCACTTTGCTTTACTTGGAATTTAGAAGTCCCATTATCTACAGAGTCCAGGTCTGGATCTGAATTTCCCTGAAGGTCAATAGAGCTTTCCTCCCAGCAGTTTGGAATCATTTCTAACAACAGAACATATTATTAGAAAAAGAATAATACATATAAGGAATGATGTCCTAAATCAGCTTTCTGAAATGCAAAATCATTTAAGCAATGACAATAGCTCATAAAGAGCTCTATCTTTTGTGATTAAACTGCTGCTATGATGGATGCTAGGTAGGTCAATTTTAGACAGGAGATCTTGCTTTCACAGGGAAGTGACATTATCTAGCCTTCTCCACATCAACTAATACAAATAAGCAACTTAGGTTTGACCGAGATGACAAAGGTGAGGAATTAAATCTCCTTACATAGCAAATGGATAGACATGGGTAATTCTAGTAGGACAATTTGCAGAACGCATTTCTCTCTTTCACTGCAAGCACCATCAATAAAAGCAACAGATGCATTTGATCTATACCAACAAACAAAAGTCCTTTGAGCATTTGGACAAGAAAATGGGGGGTGGGGGGTGGTGTTACCTTAATTCCACAGGAGGAAGCTGAAATATAATAGCAGAACAGGTGGTGCATCTGTCCTGGTCTCCATATGTGACTCTGCAGGATGACAAAGTGATCATTGCCATCAGACTGAAACAGAGCAACTGAGAGATGAGAAAAAAGTATTGTGGTGACCCACACAGGAAACTTGCATTCTTTTACCCCAGCACAAAGTTTTACCCTTTTAGAGTTATGGTGGCAAAACCTGTGCCTGCCATGGTCACATCAAACTCTGTTTGAGCTAATTGTAATGTCACATTCACTAAGCAACAGAATACATTAAACAAGTTGAATCTGTAGAATCCATTACTAAAATCATAGGCTTGTACTGCCAGTTCTTTTGCTACAGGAACAATTTCTCTGATCTGTCCAAAAATACCAGTCTTTCCACCCAACTCCTTGGTCTGCGCAGAAAAAAGTTGCTCACGCCTGCTTTACAGGTAGGTTGGGACTTGGCTTCAGATGGAAAAGAGAAATTATAGTACCTTCGGAACAGAAGAGGACTTCACAAATCACTCATTTTGTTAATTCTGAGAATTAATCAAAATCTGGAAACATAATTCTATGAACATTTGCATAATTATTTTCACTTTATAGGTTACCAAGGACATACATAAACATGTATCTTTTGAAATTAAACAATTTCAAAAGATAAAAATATTTGCCATCCCTTTTCTTCAGTTCCTTTCCCTTCTTTTTCCTCTAACTCCATTTATTTTTAAGGACATGGACAAGAACTGGTCAAGGATGTAAAGGCTGGAGTTAGGCTTGGCTGCAGTAACCATGAGATGGTGGAGTTCGGGGTCCTGAAAAGAAGGGGAAAAAATGAAAAGCAGACTCACAACCCTGGGCTTAAGGAGGGCAGACTTTGGCCTGCTCAAGAATCTGCTTTCAAGAATCCCACGGCAGGCAGTCCTGGAGAGAAGAGGGGTTGAGAATAGCCGGTTGGTTTGCAGCTCCTCTGAACTCAAGAATGGTCCATCCCAATGAGTAGGATACAAAGCAAAGGTGGCAGTGGGCCTGCGTGGATGAGCAAGGAGCTCCTGACTAAACTCAGATATAAAAAAGAAGTGTACAAGAGGCTGAAGCAGGGTTGGGTGATCCAGGAAGAATCCCCTAACTTGCAGGGATGGGGTTAGGAAAGCCAAAGCCTGCCTGGATTTGAATCTGATGCAGGATGTGAAGGGCAACAAGAAACGTTTCTATGGGTACATGAGCAAGACAAAAACCAGGGAAAAATGCAGGCCCACTGCTGAATATGCAATGGAGATGGTCACAAAGACATAAAAGAAGGGTGATACACTCTGCGACTCAGTGTCTTCTTCATCTCAGTCTTTGCTGATGTGACTTGCCTTCCAATCTCAACTATTCTGTGATGCTGTGACAAGTAGTGAAATTCCAGGGTGAAAGAGAAGAAGGTGATGGCTGAATGGAACAGACACCTGATTCCTCTACAGCAACTTTGGAGAGGCAGGTAGGTTCTGCTCCGCCTTCCAATACAAGAAATCTTTGGCTACTGGAAGGGACTCCTTGGTCTTACTAAGTTAAAACAGACTTTAGGTTGCTGTCTTGTGCTCTTGATAAGGTCTAAAAAAGATTGTTCCCAGCCTCCGCATCCCGAAGATCTCCTTTTCCTCCCTCACTCCACTTTGTGCCGTGTGTGGTTCAAGGGACTGTCCCAGCTTCAGCGACAGTTCTGCATTAGTGAGCCGCAATATGCCGCTGACCCGTTTCCATAGAATATTTAAGAATCTGGCTTTCCATATCTCAAACTCAGACAGAGCACAAGCAACTGTAACGTAAAACATCTCTCTGGAGGCAAAACAAGAACTTTAGCACTGTTTTACAAGCCTGTGGCTCCTTGTGGGCAGATTTTTGACACAAACATCAGACTTATCACACTCCCCAGCAAGCTGGATTTAAATTCTGCCCCCACGCCCCTGAGTTCTTCATTGTGCTGCTGAAGGTGACTGCGTATTTATTCTAGGGCAGGATGTTCTTCTTTTGAAACGCAGAAGTATCAAAAAAATTAAATACAAAATGGAGGATTAAATTGAATAAAAGGCTTCCCTTTTATAATTCAGTATAAGAAATTAAGTAATTAAACTTACTAAAAGATAACTAATCAAACTAAATGCTGTCCTCCAGCTTGGAGCTGGTGTATACCCGTGCAGGAAGTACACATTCAAAAAACCATAGGTTACAGACAATTCAGCTTGCATCTGGCTCCTCTTTCTTGTCATGAGCAATAAACCACAGCAAATACACACTTGGAAAAGATAACATCAGCTTATGGGAAACACTTCTTCTGAAGACATTAGCTTCAACCAGACAGGAAGCACTGGCTTCACAGAAAGATTTGTTGCCTGATGTATTGCTCATAGGAAGGAACGATTAATAAGAAAAGCAATGAGGAAGATCTGAGTGCTTCTCTTCCATGCCATATATATGTCATAATGTCATTTCTTTGTGTTTCAGCAGATAAGCCTGTTTTGCAACACGTCCATAGGTTAAGAACTTAAGCCAAACACCTCGATTTCTGTTTCGTTTGTTTGTTTGGGGGGTGGTTTTTGCTACTCTGGTTTTTGGTTGTTTCAGACTCAAGACTTCTCATGAAAATACAGAAATACAATTAATAACAAATAAACCCATCTAAACAGAGAAGCATACGTTTTTTTATAGTGTAAATTTCCGCAGTGTACAGTACTGCGCCTGTTTCTTCACCTCATCTTGAAGACAGGTTGTGGTGAAGAACTGAGAGCTGCCGCTCAGCTGCATACACACGAGATCACATACATGCTCTTGGTGCAATAAAGAAAGGAACAGCTGATCATGACCTAACATAGGTACAAATATTTAATTGGTTTCCTTCTTGTTACAATAATTCAAGTGAAAAGTAATTACAGATTTCTCCAGTGACAACAGCTCTGCTATAGCCTTTCCACATCCAAATATCCTCTTCTCACCTACCCAAACCCCACTGCATCTCCTCCATGCAGTGGATTTTGCAGTACTAATTACAGGAAACTGATCAAACCACTTCTGCTCACGCTGACACTAAAATGCTTCTGTACAGCTGTGGGGAAGGTGAGAGCATCCACTTCATTACAGTCACCTGATCAAGGACCCTTGAAATGCAAAAGAGGATAATAAGTCACAGAGACACAAACCTGGTGCACAAGAAATAAGAGAGGCAACAGTAAAGACCAAAAAGTCTTCAGCCACTAATTGACGGGCCATCAAGAAACTCCAGGCACAGCTTTGGAGAGGGACAGCCGGGGCTTTGTAACGGGTAAGAAGGGGGCAACAAGAGGAACAGGAGGAGTTGGAATATTCCAGAGGGGGCTGTGAGACTGTGCATAACTTGTTGAGGAACATTCAGGGGAAGGGGGGTGAACAGGAAGGGATGGGTCTTGTGTGTGAGCCGCTGCTGATGGCGCGTAAGCACTTGTCTGACCCAGCCCTGCCCCTGATCAGCGCAGTCTGTCCTGGCTTCTCATTCCACCCTTCCTTCACTGTCTCTCCTGCAATCTCACCCCCTGCCCCGTGTGCCTCAGTGCTGTAAGGACGCAGTGCCAGCAGCCGGGGACACCCTGCCAGTGGATGTGGTGCCAGCTCCGGAGCCGCAGGCGGGTGCAGGACCCCGGGCAGTGGTGCCAGTGCCGGGGTGGGTGAGGGTCTCAGCCCAGCCCCCGGGTCGGCACCGGGGTGTGTGTCCCGGGTACAGCTGCTGGGGGGAGCGGGGCGAGTGAGGGGCTCAGTGCCGGCGGCTGGAGCGGGACCGTGGGTCACAGCCCGTGTGCCGGTGCTGGGGGGAGAGTGCTTGAGTCTTCCCCCCGCCTGCGGTGCATGTGCAATTCCCTAGCAAGCTCCAAGCTGCGCTAGCTGGCGAGTAGGAGGCCCTGGGTCCAGGCAGGGGTGTCAGGTGGGCAGAGGATCCGTGCTGGTATTCGGAAGGAGTTTGTACCTAATGTTTTTGTGAGTCCTGGTAGTGTTATCCATTGGTGGTCTTGAAGGCATCGCCTTGCCTGTGGCCATCTGTATATCTAGCAGTGCTAGTGTGCGTATTTGTGTGTGTGCGCGCGCGCACGTGTGTGTCTGGGATACAGGCTCAGCTTTGCTATTGGTTAAACCTGCAAACGGGAAAGCAGCAGATGTGCCCATCAGCCTGGGACCTTCCAAGACCTCAGATGCACTGGTCTGGGCTCCCGTGGCCAGGCAGGAGGAATCCCTGAGCTCCATTGCTGCTGAAGGTGGCATCCACTTAAAACTTCCCTTATCAGCAAGGCTATCAGAATTGTGTGTTATTAATTGCCTGATACACACCTGCTGATTTACCCCTTCAGAGACCTCCAGTTTATTTGCTGAGAGTGAGTTCCTTGCACAGAAGCAAATTTGTCTCCTTCCTCAATCCATTGTACTTAATGCCTTGTCTATTCCATGTTTGTAAAGGTTTCTACCAGCAAGTGTAATGTGATAGTCAACCTTCTGGTCTCTAGTTTTAAGACCTTTAAAAAGTGGTGCCACGTTTGCCTTTTGTTTATTTTGTTTTGGGGTAAATTCAAGAAATAAGTTACTGTGGTGAGTTGACCCTGGCCAACAGCCAAACACCCATCCGGCCACTCACTCGCTTCCCTCTTTGACGGGACGGGGAGAAAATAGATGTGTGGTGAGAGGACTTGGGGACTAAGATAATGACATTTCAATGGAGAAAGCGAAAGCTGCATGTACAAGCCTTCCCCCATGCACAGTCACCTCGCAGCTTCCGACTCTTAAGAGCTCAGTTTCCTACTCTTAAACGCTCAGTTTGGAAAGGCGGCATTATTTATTTTCTATAGGCATTCTGCCAGAGGGGTTTTTCTTTCCTTTTTTTTTTTTTAAATTCCTGGTCCTGGTGCTATTTCACAGTTGCTTCTACTTTCTAAGGCTGTCTTTTTACCTCTTGTCACTTCCTTTACTTGCCTGCTCAACACCTACACTTTTCACAGTGTCACACTTAAACTTTCAACATGATTTTAAATATGGTGTCATCTGTAACCACATTATTTGGTTCACTTCTTTTAAAGACATATGGCATTGGCTGGTTGGTTTCTCGTTGTGGTGGTCCCTCCCTGTTGAGGACTGCACCTGCGTTGCTCCTGAGGCTGTGCATGCGTGTGCGAGCGTGCGTTGGGGCAAGGGACAGAAAGAGACAGTGAGAAATACATTGTGAGGATTGTAATAAATAATAAATAAAAATAAATGAAGACACCTTTGTCTGATAGTGAATTTTTCATCTACACCGCTCTAGACAGGAAGAGAGACTTTTATGAACGCTATGTTGGGTTTTTTTCTGAAACTGTCATACATGAAGAGTAAGCAAGAAGAAATGAAGACATCAGGACAGGCAATTCCTCCTTCCTTCCCTCCATTACTTACATGGCAACCACTGAATTTGGATCTCGGAGTCAGCAGTACCGTGCCTGCATCCAGGAGGCAGCAGTGCAGGTCTCTTCTTGTGTCAGATGGTATTGTGTGGATATATTCAAAAATTAAGTGTATTAAAAGATCAGCCAACTAAAGCTCTTCCTTGTGGTGTAACCTCCCCCCCCCCACGCCCCCCGCAAACACTCCCCCCTTCTTTTGTTGAAAACCCTGCTCTCAAAGATAGTTAAGGAGCATAATAACCTTGAACTATGTATGTCAATGTATAAGTTGTTGGCATTCCCTGTACCAAGTAAGGTATGATTATTTCGGCAGCCTCAAGCTAATTTTTCTTCTCCTTACTTGTTAAAATTACACTTGTTAAAATAAAGGTTGTAAGATAACATTTCTCTCATTAAAAAAGTGCAACTGCCCCATCTGTCTTTCCCTGTTTTCTTGCTTAAAAAGTAAAAAGCCTTTTTGTCTCACATAAAATATTTTCATGCAAAAAGTATTTACTCAGGTGGGACAAAGCAACATCAGGGTCCAGGAATGTCACAACCTAAAGCGCTACCCAGTCTGTGGGTGCGTAGAGGTTGCAAACATGAGTTCACAGAATTCTGTATTACACAAGGACGCGGAGGCTTTATCCTCTAAATTTCTCTACTTTATTACAGATTATCAGAAATCACCACTAGCAAGTATACTTGTTGTTATACAACATCCTGGAATGCAAGGCCAAAAAGAAGTGAAAAGAATGTAAATGCACATGGTGTTAGACAAAAGAAGTGGAAAGAATGTAAATACATACTGTATTTAGATATATATGTATGTATGTAAATACATAATGTATTAGACATTTGAAGATAGAGGCTGTCTCCGCTAGTCAACAGTAAACATTAACATAAGGACGAACGCTAGGAAAATAAAATAGAGGGCCAAAATAGTATCCTGAAGCAAACGTAGCTAATTAGAATATAAAAATCCTAGCCCATTTTTATGTATATTATATGTAAATGAGTTAGAGCGTGAGCAAATATTTTGTGATGTTTAAATCAGAGTCAGCAATTTTTACAACCAACCATGATGAAGTGTGCTAATTAATTGTGTGATATAAGCTGTGCGATTAAGACAAGGAGGTGTGCTGGCTGTGTTAGGTGCCTAACACCCATATCTGCTCAGACTTGTAATAAACTGGATATCTGTCTCGACTCCATGTGTAGTGATTGGCTTTTTGCGCACAGGGTGAAGAACCCAGATTTGGGACAACACTATGATTAATAAAGTGAATATTTATATATATTTATATATCAAGCTATTACAAATTATTATTAGCAATCAATAGCATAGAAGCAGTTAAGAATAGCAGCAATCAAGAACAGCAGGAACAACTGCTGCCTCCCTGGGGCCCAGGTTAAAGATGTGACAAGAAAACTTCCTACCCTGGTACGGCCCTCAGATTATTATCCATTATTGAATCTCCAGGTAGGCAGCGATGAAGTTGTGACAAGAAGCTCGAGGGCGATCAAGAGAGACTTCAGGGCCTTGGGACGACTGGTGGGGGGATCGGGAGCACAAGTGGTGTTCTCCTCCATCCTTCCACCCGCAGGGAATGACAAGGGAAGAAACAAGAAGACCCAGCAGATCAATACCTGGCTCTGAGCCTGCTGTCACTGGCAGAATTTTGGGTGTTTTGATCATGGGCTGTTCTATACGGCACCAGGCCCACTGGTGACAGGCAAGGAACGCCTGTCTCTGAGGGGAGCAGGAGCCTGGCGCAGGAGTTAACAGGGCTCATGGAAAGAGCTTTAAACTAGATTTGAAGGGGGAAAGGGATAAAATCAGGCTTGCTGATGTTAAAAGCCTGGGGGTGGCACGCCAGTGTTTGAGGGGAGGTTTGAGGGGAGCAAAGATGTAGGGGTTGTTGACGTGCTAGAAACCAGGGAAGCGCCTGAGAGCAGTCACGTAGGAACTAGGGCTTCTCTTCCCAAAAAGGCAGCAGGATCAATAGCCCAACTAACGTCCATCTATACCAATGCACACAGCATGGGCAACAAGCAGGAGGAGCTGGAAGCCATTGTCCAGCAGGGAAACTATGATATAGTGGCCATCACAGAAACATGGTGGGCTGACTCACCCAACTGGAGTGCTGCAATGGATGGCTACAAACTCTTCAGAAGGGATAGGCAAGGAAGGAGAGGCGGTGGGGTAGCCCTGTATGTCAAGGAGTGTTTTGACTGTCTAGAACTTGATGATGGTTATGATAGGGTTGAGTGTTTATGGGTAAGAATCAGGGGGAAGGCCAACAAGGCAGATATCATGGTGGGAGTCTGTTGTAGACCACCCATCCAGGATGAAGAGCCAGACAAAATATTCTATAAGCAGCTGGGAGAAATCTCATGGTCAATAGCCCTTGTTCTTGTGGGGGACTTCAACTTACCAGATGTCTGCTGGAAATACAATATGGCAGAGAGGAAACAGTCCACGAGGTTCCTGGAGTGTGTGGAAGATAACTTCCTGACACAGCTGGTGAGTGAGTGGCTCCCCGCTGGACCTGTTTGTGAACAGAGAAGGGCTTGTGGGGGATGCGACGGTGGGAGGTGGTCTTTGGCACAGTGATCATGAAATGGTAGATTTTTTTGATTGTCAGAGAAGTAAGGAGGGGGGGGTCAGTGGAACTGCTACCTTAGACTTCCAGAGGGCTGACTTTGGTCTTTTTAGAAGCTTGGTGGACAGAGTCCCTTGGGAGGCAGTCCTGAAGGGCAAAGGAGTCCAGGAAGCCTGGACACTCTTCAAGAAGGAAGTCTTAAAGACGCAGGAGCAGGCCATCCCCATGTGCCAGAAGATGAGCCGAGGGGGAAGAAGACCAGCCGGGCTGAACAGAGAGCTTTGGCTGGAACGCAGGAAAAAGAAGAGAGTTTATGACCTTTGGAAGAAGGGGCAGGCAACTCTGGAGGACTACAAGGATGTTGTGAGGTTTTGCAGGGGGAAATTAGAAGGGCCAAAGCTCAACTAGAACTTAATATGGCAACGGCCATAAAAGACAACAAAAAATATTTCTATAAATATATTAGTGACAAAAGGAGGTCTAAGGAGAATCTTCATCCCTTACTGGATGTGGGGGGAATATAGTGACAAAGGATGAGGAAAAGGCTAAGGTACTTAATGCCTTTTTTGCCTCAGTCTTTAACAGTAAGACCAGTTGTTCTCCAGGTACCCAGCCCCCTGAGCTGGAGCACAGGGATGGGGATCAGAATTAAGCCTCCACAATCCAAGGGGAAAAGGTTAGCGACCTTCTACACCACTTAGACACCCACAGGCCTATGGGACCAGATTGGATCCACCCAAGGGTACTGAGGGAGCTGGTGGAAGTGCCCACCAAGCCACTTTCCATCATCTAGGAGCAGTCCTGGCAAACAGGGAGGTCCCAATGGACTGGAGGTTAGCAAATGTGATGCCCATCTTCAAGAATCGCCAGAAGGAGTATCTGGGGAACTACAGGCCTGTCAGCCTGACCTCGGTGCCAGGGAAGATTATGGAGCAATCATCCTGAGTGCCATCATGCGGCACGTATGGGACAACCAGGCGATCACACCCAGTCAGCATGGGTTTATGAAAGGCAGGTCCTGCTTGACCAACCTGATCTCCTTCTATGACAAGTTGACCCGCCTAGTGGATGAGGGAAAGGCTGTGGATATAGTCGACCTAGACTTTAGTAAAGCCTTTGACACTGTTTCCCACAGCATTCTCCTGGAGAAACTGACTGCTCATGGCTTGGATGGGTGCATTCTTTACTGGCCCAGCTGGAAGGCCAGGCCCAAAGGGTTGTGGTGAATGGAGTTAAATCCAGTTGGCGGCCAGTGACAAGTGGAGTCCCCCAGGGGTCAGTACTGGGGCCGGTCTTGTTTCATATATTTATCGATGATCTGGATGAGGGGATTGAGTGCTCCCTCAGCAGGTTTGGAGACAACACCAAGTTGGGAGGGAGTGTTGATCTGCTGGAGGGTAGGAAGGCTCTGCAGAGGGATCTGGACAGGCTGGATCAATGGGCCAAGACCAATTGTATGAGGTTCAACAAGGCCAAGTGCCAGGTCCTGCTCTTGGGTCACAACAACCCCATGCAATGCTACAGGCTTGGGAACGAGTGGCTGGAAAGCTCCCCCGCAGAAAAGGACCTGGGGGTGTTGGTTGACAGCCGGCTGAGTATGAGCCAGCAGTATGCCCAGGTGGCCAAGAAGGCCAACGGCATCCTGGCCTGTATCAGAAACAGTGTGGCCAGCAGGAGCAGGGAGGTGATTGTGCCCCTGTACTCGGCGCTGGTGAGTACAGAATGCCTTTTTGGCTGTTCACATCACACCACTCCTTAGGCTATGACCACCTACGGATCATTAGGAGTGAGATGACACCGTACCTGTTGCGTGTCTCTTGCCTCCTAATGTGTGAGGCAGAGGAGACTCATATCTGTAGGTTCAATGTTGTTCTGACTTCTGCAAGGGTTTGTCTACTGGGAGACAAGTATACAGTACCAGTTTGGAGAGAAGTGATGCACGCAGTGATTTGATAGAAGATACAATGCAGAAAAGCACAAATCCAGCAACCACAATGAGAGCTAATATCATTAAAATGCCCCGTGTCCGTGCTCAGAGGTCTGGAAGCCACGACCAGAGCCATGACCAGTCAGCTGCCAGGCCTCCAAGCAGAGGTTGCTCTTGGGCTATTTGGTGAACATTTCAGACACGTTGCTGAATCTTGTTCACATCATATTTGATTTGTTTGGATTTGTTAGTGTAGAAGCAACAGGTAGTATTTATTAACACACAAATACCTCCTTGTGAGGCTAAAATATAGTCCAAGGCCCAACGAGTTTTGATAGCCAATTGCGAGAGCGAATCGGTCTCCATCTGTAGATTCATTAAAGCATCTACAGTAGCATTTTGGGTCATTTCAAGTGTAGCAGAAATGTTGTCAATAGCTTGTTCTTGTTCAGCCACACCCAAGTCTGGAAATAGTGCACGTACAAATTCATGAAATGTGGCTGGTTTTGTTAGTAAGGGGTTAGACATTCCACGCTTATTATGTACAGGGTAATGGATGTGCTGAAAGTTAAAGGTTAAATTTTTAGTCCAGAGACGTGCTATGGTACGAGTGCCTGCCCATGGTGGGAGCAGACTTTTCTAGGTATTAGTGCTGCAAAGCCAGAACCATCCAGGTGTTAAAACGGTGGGCCACCAGCCCTGTCTAGAGTCATTGCGATGTTTGCAGAATGAACACCATGAGTTAGAAAAACAATTGGATTTCGTTAAGTGCATTTGACTTAATTGGATTGCCCAAAAGGGGTTGCCATCTATGCAGCCAGACACATTGCTTGGGCTGCATGCATCCCAACTATCATTAGTACTCGGCCTACCATTCCTCTGTAGACTATAGCATGTGGAATTAGGACTGGTGAAATTATAGTATCTTTGATATTTTGTGTTATTAACATTCAGTGTAAGACTCCAGAGTTCCAAACCATTAAGAACACGTTTCTTGGTAATTGCTGATTCATTATTACAGATCCATGAGGTTTCCAGACCAGAATCAATACAAGCTTGTGTTCTGTCACATTTAAATTGAAATCATGCTTCAGTGCGGTTGTAATGTAAGATGTAATTACAAATGCTCGTCCTCCCCACCCAAATTGAACTTACACCCTGGGGCATCGTAATGCACCATGGGACCTTATCATATGAACATGCTTTAAAAGGTTGTTGTACATAATTTGGAGTATTGAGAAGTAAAGATCCCAAATTAGGTTGATGCAAGATGCTTCAGGGACAGGTTCTGCTAATCACCAAAATTTGGCAGCCAGTGCTCAAGGGTGCTGTGAACAATAGCAAGAATCCAATTCATTGCCCGCTTGAAAGATTGTATTCATAAACTGAACAATGTGATTGCTATCTCATCCCTGGGAAAAGGGAACAGCACTACTGTAATTACAAGATATGACCCAACCATTGTGTATATCGAATAACAATTATAAGAAGGAAGAAAAATTGAGGGAAGATTGCTCACAACATTATTTCATTTCAGGTGAAATTGCCCATCAGTAGGATGAATAAGGTAGAAAAAAAATCCAAGGAATTAATCTGAGTTCCTGGTTGCTGATGTTGCAGGCAGGGCAACCTGAAAGAACAGAAAGGGACACTGCTTCATTGCTTTTGGGTATCAGGTAATTTGGATATCCTGCACTCAGAAATGAGATGCTTGTTAACCCAGTGACTGAGCATCTTCCACATGGTACTTTGAAGAGGTGTTTGTAACACACATGGAAAACTTCCCTTTTGTGGATGATACACCTGGACAGTTTGTCCAACTGGTGATAATTATTTATGCCTGAAGCTGAAGTTATCCAAGGATGAATCCCTTTTTCTATAGCAAAACTAAGATTTGTAACAGAAGAGACAGCAGCATGTAAGAGCTGCTTTTCATTGAATTCATTCAATATTTTCATTCAGTTTACGATAATCTACCATCAAACACCAGGTGCCATTAGGCTTACAGACAGGCCACGTAGGGGAGGTATATGGGGAACGAGTTTTCTGAAAAATACCTTGTCATTCTAAATCCCGAATGAGAGCAGTTACGCCTCGTGAAGCTTCATGGCGAATGTCATATTGTTGTACATGGGTTAAGGTACTTTTAGGTAATTTAGGTGAGGCCTGTAATAGAAAAGTAGCAGGCCCTCCAGCTGGTATTTCATCCATAGAAATTTCAGAAATCTGAGTTTGATGGTTTAGCACCCAAGTGCCTAAAGGAGTCTTAATAGTCTGAGATTTTAATATATCCATACCTAATATACTTAAGGGCCCTACTGCCACTAAAGGTCTCAGTATTTTTCCACAGGGCAAAATCAATTTTATCCTGGCCTCGGGGAGCTCCTGTCTTTTTTCTGCAATCTCTGCTATAGAAACACTTGCTCGAGTTTTCTGAATTAATCTAGGGGCATCCTCAGCTTTAATCATTGATATTGAGGCTCCCATATCCATGAGAAAAGAGGCAGAGTATAAATCAGTTACTATTAATGGTGTACAAGAGCTTTCACTAGTATTAATTCAAAAAATTTCAGCCACTTGGGGCAGATCGGCAGAACTCCCTGGACTGGAAATTGGGATTTTCTCTGTTTGTTTCTCAATAGCAGGATCAGGAAAGCAGGTGGAAGATTTTCTTATTCCTCCTCCCAAGAATATTTCCATCCAGTCCTCATTCAGCATTTTGCTGTACTTTAAGGACATCTGCCTTAGCTGTTCTGCGTTAAAATTTGTAGTGGTCATCATGACCTGAGGTGGGGGAGCACCTCTGTCTCTGGCAGGAGCTGGGAATTGTACCATGGAGGTTTTAATGATAGGGTACAAGGAGGCTGTCTCACCCGTATGATGCTCAGGTAATGAAGTGGGGGTGGAAGACCCGGTCTCAGAATCAAAATTATCCTCTTCATTATCAGTTTTCGATGTATTTGTTCTTTCAATAATTCCCATTCCCTGAGGCTGGGCGTGTATATTCTTGCTCTGGCTGTTGTAAAGCCAGATGTCTGAGGTTAGTTTCTAATTATCAGAGTAATTGGCTCTTATCATGACTGTGAGATTCAAGGGCGGCTGCTCTAGCCCACTGTAAAGTATTTAGAGCCTGCTGCCTTGCAGCTTTAAATAAAGTGCCTGCAGCCTCTGACACCCCCGTGAGAAGCCCTGTGAAGGACCCTTGCCTGCCTTTACTTTACATTTATGACTCTCTTGCCACCTCTGAAATTCTGCTCACAGCATTTCCCAATTAAAACAATCTTTAGCTACTCATTTCTTATCCCACCTATGTGTTTTCCATCCCTTAACTTCTTGCCATCTTCACCGTCTTTCTACTGCCTCCTCCCAAGCATCCATGACCTGTGAATTTCACAGAATCCCACTTCTGACAACAATTAATGTCACAACCTAAAGGGTTACCCGGCTTGCGGGTATGTAGAGAGTCGCAAACACGGGTTCACAGGATTCTGTAATACACGAGCGCGCGGAGGCTTTATTCTCTAAATTTCCTTACTTTGTTACAGATCACCACAAATCACCACTAGCAAGTATACTTATGAACAATGAAGCAAATATATATATATCGATTTATTAAAAATTATGATCAGCCATCAATAGCATAACAGCAATCAAGAATAGCAGCAATCAAGTATAGACATAATATTTCAGGTTACTACAAACTTATCACTAGTAAGGCAAACTCATCAATAATATAACAGCAAATATCCTTATGGTAGATTACTTACATGCATATAAAGGTATGTTAATAATATTACCGGTACCAAGTGCATCAAACCAATCCCAGAAGTGGGACCAAATCAAACCAACCCCAGAAATGGGCCCAGAAGTGGGACCAATAAAATAACAGACAGAGGCTCACTTCAAAGATGATCCACGTCACGGAGATGGCAGTCAAGCAGGCATCCACAGCGACGGCCCAATAACTTGTCTAGGAGATCTTGTAGAAAAGTTCATGCAGGGAGTTCAACCTGCTTAGGAAAAGGAAACGGACGTTCAGCGTGGGAAGTTCGCAGAGGCAGAGGCTCCATTTTGTGCCAAATTTAAGTCATTTTTATATCACAGAGGCGTAAATGGGCGTTGGACACCACCACCTGGAGCAGCCAACAGAGGCAGCTAATTTCTAGTTTTCACTTGGGGTGGCCAATAGATGATGATGTTTTCTGTTCTCTCAGACCAGTTTTTTATTTTTCCAGACTGTTTTCCTGTTCTTGCAGCTAGACGAGCCAACAGCAGTTACCGATTCTTGCTTTCTCAGGGTGTTTTCCCCTTTTGCCAGACTTTTTCACCTTTCCAGATGATAAGTTGCTGTTACACTCCCTTTTTGTTGCGCTTGTCAATGGTATCTCAGGCTGTCTCCAGTTCCTATGTTCCCAGCTGCTCTTCAAAGATGCCAGCTGTGCTTCGCAAGGATGCCTCTGGTTCCCAGGGCTCTTTCCCAGGCTGGCAAGCATTTTGTCTGTTGGTATTTCAGCAGACATCTTCTTCTGTTTAGTATTTTTTCCCTTATAAACAGGTTGCTTTTATGGCTGTTCACATCAAGGAAGAAACTTGCATTTTGGAGAGAAGTCTGGGACTTGCAATGTAATTTGTTGTGGCCAGTGCTAAACCTTAAAGCTGGTTGTGAAACGTTCCTAAGAAATTTTTGCAGTATTGTCTCTATTATAATAGAACTTGAAACCCAAATTTTCCCAGGTTCAGAGCTGAACTGGGACAGTGGGAGGGGGAGAGAGACCAATTTCCAGAGTTGTACTCCGGTAGCCTGGCTCCTATGCTGGGACATCCAACACCTAGGTGTTCTTTATTCTTTCTGAAATGTTGGGATTGGATTAAAGACCAGAACCAGATGTGGCTGCCCTCACCATATAAAAACACATTAATGTTTTTATTTTGTTATTTATTTTTATATATGTTATTTATATTTATTTTGGGTTTATATATATTTTTTATTTTTATATATGTTATTAATGTTTTTATATGTAGATATATATGTGGAAAAAGCCTGGTGAGCGCATGGTTTGCATTACCTGTCTTGCATGCAGCATGTGCTTCAGGCTCGGCAGAAAACAACAGGGGCATTAAGCTAGCATCACGCAGGACTCTCCCTTGGCACTCAGCAACTTAAATAAACACTGAAGTGCAACTTAGTGGATAAACATTGTCCTGACCATGATTGTTCTCAGAGTTACGATGCCTACTGCCTTCAAGCCTCAGCTTATTTTGAGATCTTGTCACCAATTCCAAAATCTTGCAGAGAAGCTTCTCTATAACCATACTCAAGCTTTTAACATCTGCATGTTGCATAAATTGTCATGATCTGCAAGTAATTTGCAAGAGTTTTCAGGGCTGCGCGCACATGTATGGGATGGAAAAACAGCTGGTAGCGGCGAATTTTCAAAATGTGCTCACAACACAGCTGCTAGCAGAAGCCATGTAAATATTGATCTTGATGTGAAGTTCTGTGTCTGTCTTCCCTGGATTTTCTGTTTCTCGTTTTAGGATTTTCCTTTCTCTCATTTTGGTTTTGATGATGAACTGCAGTAACCACAGGCATCCTTTGCCTACTATGAACATGAGCATCAAGATCCTGAGTACATGTGTCCACAGAAAAGACACAAATGAGAAGATCATATATTCTTGCCCGGTCACAAAACATACCTTTGATAGCATGCCACAAAACTCCAAGTCTTAAGTGAAGCAAAGGAACCCTCTCACTATTTCATCCCTTACATTTTCCTAAACCTGTTCCCTGGAGAAGAAGGAAGAAGATACAATTGAAGGTGGTAGTCATGCGTCTTGCTGCTGTCAGGGACAAGACAAGCACTGAGCAATCCCATTTCAAACAAAACCAAAACAATGGTTACCTACAGGCCACAAATAGACCATCTGGAGTATCTCGGCATGCGTGCTCACACTCTGCCAGCCTGAATTACAAGCCTGGATGGGAAGCAATCACCAGGCATCATAACCCCCTTCTTTTCACAGAATCACAGAATCATTAAGGTTGGAAAAGACCTGTAAGATCATCAAGTCCAACCACCAACCCAACACCACCATGCCCACTAAACCATGTCCCACAGTGCCACGTCCACACGTTCCTTGAACACCTCCAGTGATGGTGCTTCATTTCAGGTCCCCGCTTCTGCCAAAATGATGCCAACCATGGCTGAAAAGAGAAATTTGGTGCCTGTTACATCATCCACGACCACAATACAGACCTGCTTCCAGCGTGCCTGTCCTCCAGCAATCCTCCCTGGCACCACCAGGAGCCCCAGTCACAGGGCAGGGTCCCAGTGCAGGCAAGTGCTTTGGCCAATGTGAAGTAACTTGGCAGCTTTACCTCTGGAGTAAGAAGCAGGCTCTCTTACACGCAACAGGGTAACCTACATTGGAATTACAGTGTGGTGCCTGGCAAAAAATAAACTATCAGCTAGGGGATTGTTTTTCTAATTTAATTTCTTCTGACTTAGTTCACAGACTTCCACCGAAGATAGCTCTTTCAAACACTTTTGTCCTTACCTTTGCTGTGTAAAGCAGGTCACCGAGTAATCACATGGCTGTACTGTAGCCACATAACTCTGGATGTGCCCTGAGCCAGAAGAAACATACAGCTCCTCTCACTGAAGAGGTAATTATCATGTTGACATTCAGTAGCTCCTGCAAACAAAAGTTGGTTTAATTAATATGAATCACACTAGCACCTCTTCCTGCTCTGAATACTCCTGGAGAAGTTAGTCATATCATAGCAAATGTTGCCCTGAAGACAAAATATCCTAACGCACGCTAACACAAACAGAGGAAGAAGCCATCTATTAACAACTAAGAACAAAGAGAGTGCGTTTTCCATATAATGTCCTGGTTTAAGATTAGCATGAAGAAAATTCCAATGCAGGTACTACTCTGCAGTCTCAAACCAGGCAACTGCACTCAAAATCACTGATTTTTGAACAAACTCAACACAGTCTTAGCTTGACTATCTCAACATGACTCTGCTACGCTGGCGGGCTCTTCCAGGTCCTATTCCAACGTACCAAATTCTCCCTGGGCACTGCAGTGGAGGGCTTAGGATGTCCTTCCAGGAGGGAATGTGTCTCACAGAGCGAACATGCATTGTGTTATTAATGAAGAAATAGGGAAAGAATAAGTCTGCAGTGACTGGCAGAAAGCAGGAAGAAAGGCGCAGCATGGGTCTCATGAGAGGGCTCGGTCTTCTGCTGTCATCTTAATACCACCCAGCATGTCAACAAGCTTCCCGATAAGCAGATCCAGCACCTTTGGAAGGTACTGGGTGTAGGCAAGGGTCATCCTATGGTAGCAAGAAGGCACAGTAGCTTCTTCCTCTGCCATGAACATCTCCTCAACTTCTTTAATCCTACCTGTGCTCTTCACTTCCTCTTTAACAGTTCTTTTGCTCTTAAACCCTGGATGCTGACATCTTTACTTCTACCAAAAAGTGCTCCAAGAAAAAAGACTTCACATTTAGAGTCTGGACAGAAATAATTTCTTGACTCCTGTGCACCAATTTAAATTCTAATCTGAACAGCATTATAAATATTCCATGACATGCCTTGTTGGTTGTGTTGCGACTCGAGCCTAGCACTGTTAAACACTGCTTCCTCACACTGTAGGTCTGCTATAAGTTTCCCAAAGTCAGAAGTAGTTACTGTAAATGAAGCAGAGGGTGAAGAAGGGAAGAAGTTGAAGTGAGTTGGTTCGGTTGTAAGAGATATTTGTATTGACCAAGTTAATTCATATATGACAAAAAGACAAGTTTCCTATTTTCTTTTTTTTTTTTTTTAAATTTACACTTCGAGATGGAAATCTGCACTCAAGGTTGAACAGAGCTATTTGGAAAGCAGCAATTTCTATGAATGCAGCGTACCGGGTGATAAAGCAGGACATGCTTAGAGGCAGCCTTCAGGAAGCTGGCCAGTTGCTGGGAACCCGGAGAGACAAGAGGCTGTATATCTGCGCGCAGGCTGGGGCACTCCCCATGCACGCTTCCGTGTCTGACAAGATAGCAGCTGTAAATACCACGATAGAGGCATTTTCAATACACAGAAAGAAATCTCTAACACAGGACACTTCAAAAAAGCATCCAGCACTATTATGTAAAACAGCAGCAGGGGAGAAGAGTTTTCAGCTTAAGTAACACTTACCCAGACACTCACTTGCCAGCGAAGGCTAAGCCTCCCCGCTCACGCTTCATGATCTGCAAGCTCACACAGTCTTAAGAGCTCAGAAACAAGTCCAGGATGATCTTTAAATCTGCGCCTCCAACAGGAACAGGAAAAAAAAAAGCAGTGCTGGGTAAGAAACATTCATCAAGCCCAAGAGGGAAGTAAGAAGGAAGATCTGTGAGTTGTGAGACTCGGGACAATTGGAGTCCAGCAAGTTTTGCTTCAGCTTTAAAGGAGACTATATGGGATGCATGACCTACAGATACATGTCATCCTTACTAAGATCCAACACTTCAAGACCTTGTTGCCTTACCTGATATGATACGGTATTTCACATGCTAATTGCATCCATGTCAAATTCACACTAAACATACAGAAGCATGCAGAAGAATACACTGCAGTTGTGCTTTCCACACTGCATTTCTTCATCTGCTGCTTACTGCCTGCTCACCTATAGGTGAGCATATATATATAGGTGACCATGCTCAACCACATGGCAGGGAGCTTACAACTCACAAACCAACCACCACCAAACTCAATTTTAAAAAGGATATAAAAGCAGCTACAGAGCACAGCAAGATTTCAGTAATGATTTTCTGAACAAGTTATTCATGACTGAGGTGTGTCCCATCGCTTACAGCAACAAAGGCTAGGTCAGATGCCATTCCAACATTGGACCATCAAGAATGGACAGTAATTTGCAATAGGGGATCATACCGGATTATCAACACCTCTAACAGAAGCAGCAAAGCCGTGGTGGATAAGACAGGACAGGTATTCAGGAAGCATTGTCTAACTCCGGTGTATCACTTGGCCCGAAAAAATAGGTATTTGTTGTCAGTCCCAAATGATTTACTGTCACCTTGGCAGTGTTTTTCAAGCGTTCTTTTTTTACCTGGTATCATCTTATTTGTCTTGAGTCAGACTCCAAACCGTGCTGCCATTACGGAGCTGAAAAGTCACCCACAGCCGCCCACATCTTTCCTGTTGTATGCACACCTGGAAGAAAAGGCTGTGATCTCCTCTCCTAGTTTCACCTGGCTAAAGGCACCTACATTGGCTGAAGTCAGCTCTTTCTCTACAGCCATTAGCTGTATCGAGCGGCTTTTCTTACCTTTGAACAGAAAAGCTACCGCCACGCAGAACGAGGCTTGCAAGCGCACATTTTGGCTCCACACAGTATTTAAAAAATACTAGTTAAAACTACCCTACAACCCTTTTAAAGCTTTTCTACACAACTCTGCTGATATGTCTTTAGTCTATTTTAACCCCCTCTCCAGAGGATATGGCCTTCAAGCCTTCTGCCTTCACTTCTTTTTTGGAACAAATTCCAAAAATGTGTAATGATTTTAACACGCATTAGCCCAGTCGTGGACTATACTAAGCATGTTTCCCGGTCATCTTTGCTTTCCTGGTATGTTTTGTACATGAGCCACATTCAAAAGTCCTAGGATTATTGACAAGCTATATGAAATCCAGCTGTTTTGCTGGGTATTGAATAACTCCGTTACGCTCCACAGGATTGCTCGTGCCATGCAAAATAGAAGTTACTGTATTTTTGTGTGCAATACTAAAGCAAGAATGGTTGTGATACAGTACTCAAGCCACTGTTGCTAAAAGTCAGCAATGGCAGCTCAGGCTAGCTTGCTGCGTACTCATAGGATATTCTTGGGAACGAGTGCTGCAGGGGAGAACTGTACAAAAAAGAGGAATGAAAATAAGCTTCCAGGGACACCAAACCCACAAAGAGAAGTACAGCATCCTGCACAGAAATAATTTCCACAGGAGATGGAATTTGAGATAAAATTATTATAATCCAAAACAATTTACAATTAGAAAACCGAGACAGCATTCATTATTAACATTTGGAAAAAAATTACTGCATAGCAAGCTCTAAGCTGCAAAAGACTCAAACATTTTCATGAATATCACCAAACCAGGAATTTAAAGCTTTGCGTCTGAATTATCAGTTTTGCACACCGAGTAGAAACCTACCAATGGCCCAAAGGGTTGATTAGAAAAGGCTCCACCGAATCAGTACACATGTGGGATAACCCAGAAAGAGAAACAGGAATATCTCAGTTCATACAGCAGTTCAAATGTGGCAGGCTTCATCTGAAAGGTCAGAGCATATTAGAAGACAGTACAGCTATGAGTGTTACCTGAAATGCATGAACCAACTATATCTGGAGTTATTTTAATTGTATTCAGATTCACAGTTGCATCTAAACAAAATCAGATGTACGGTCAAGTCCTCTTGCATCACAGCATTAATTCTTAATTTTAAGGTAGACTAGCAGAGGGCAGACGTGGTAAGACCAGCCAGTCCTGCCATACAACCGACTGCGGCAGCTACAAGGAAACGCTGCAGCCCGTGGGACAGGGCTGGGTTTTGTCACCTTGCTGCCTGCTTCTTATACCAGAAACCATGCTGGCCCCCTTTATGAGCCTGTGTGAAGTAAAGGCACCCATAACCCTGCAACAAGGATTTTTTTTTTTACATCCATTTGGTCTCGCACCTGAGAAACATCCCCTGCCTTAGCGAGTGCGACTGCTGCAGTGAAGCATGACGGATCCTTCTTACGAGGATGCCGCCTCAGAGCAGCTCTAACAGCAAGGGCTGCTCCAGCAAAGACAAATAAAAATAAAGACAAATGAAACTGATAATACGCAGGGTGATGGCAGCAGGGGAAAGCAAACCATAGCTAAAGTACTGGGGGGAAATCGGAAATAAGCTTGCAATGTGAATGAGCTCGTGACGTCTAAGCTACGGCTACAACATGCTTTGTGTGAAGCTGTGCTGACATGGGAGCAGAGGAGCAACACCTCTAATGTAAACCAGAAAGCTACAGACGTAAAATGCCCTTTGCAGAAGTGGATGGCAGTGGGGGCTGTTTAAAAACAGGGCAAGAGGAAAACCTCAGGCCACCTCCTCCTTTTGTCATAGGTAGAAAGACCCATTAAAGCATTCTATAAACATGAGACTAACCAGTGTGGAAAAAAATAGCACTTTTATGTCTTGGAGAGTTGGGGGGGGCTATGTTTGTGAATTATTGCTATTTCTTGATGGTGCCATAAATAAAACCACAAGCTGTAGGAAGTAGCATAAACAAATGCACTCTCACATCCTCATGACTAAACCGCAGCCTTCACCAAAAAGCAATTCTCTGACCGCAGAAGAGCAAGTAAGATACAGCAGTATTTCTTTTCCGTGTGTTTAAATGGGAATCCTTTGCTACATGCCCACTGTAGCAGGAAAAAGATTTACGGAGGCCTAGAAAGTTCAAAAATACTCTTAACAAGCTAATGGCTCATCTGGGGTTTCAAGAAATTCCAAGCATGGTGAAGCCAAACCGCATTGTGAATATTTGGTGTCCGTGCATCCTGTCTGTTGTCACTTTTTGGACCATAACCTTTTTTTTTCTCTCTGCCTGCACAGGACAGAACTTCCTCATCCTTAGGAGAGTTGTTGGTGCTGACTCAGTCTCTCACTGAAAAGATGATCAAATGGCTGCAGAAGGCAGGTAGCAGAGATAAACCTTATCTGTAATGAAAGAGTTCAGCTACTTCTTACTGTCCTGCTACAACACCAAATAGAATGTGTTTACCCACTTTTTTGTTTTTTCAAAAATTATTTTACGCCATTTTGAATTTAGATTTATATTACCACGGTAAGGGCTTGAGCCCTGGCTTCAAATATCCAGGAGACAGCAATGCACCAGCTGTGTTGGTTCTCTGCATTTGTTCCAGATGGAGGAATTCTTCTCTCATGTTCTAGAAAAGCTTCCAGAGGGACACCCCAAGCCTAGGGCATCACCATGTGTAAAGTAAAAAGCTTGTGTCAAAGGAAGAGTAAACTCAGGCTTTTGGTGACGGCAAATTGTCAGAAGTATTGCACATCGGAGAGGGGGAGTCCAGGCGCAAAGTCCATTCTGCCCGTTCTGCAGGAGTTGTGGCTGCTCTGCTTCATGCTGAGCCAGTGGGGACTGGCTGAATGATGCAGATGGCCCTGCCACCTTGGAGAAAAGTTCAATATAATACTAAAAAGTCAACATTTTTCATGGGAGCAAGATATTCCAATGAAATAAAACAAAGTCTTTCTTTGAAAATCCACACTTCCCCACAAAACGACTATAAAAATTTTTCACTGAGCCCTCAGTGGTTTCACTGTGGAGGAATTCATGCACGAGTCTACACTGATCCTAAAAATTTAGACCAGTGCATGAACGAAGACTGTCGTGTGGGAAAGATTTCTATATAGACTACTTTAATTAGCCTGAAGTGTAGCTAAACTAGGATAACTCCACATATATAATTCCTTTTATGCCACTATAAAACTTAATCTGATTTAGATTCAGTCACTTCCAAACCTATATAAGCCAACCTGGGAAAAGGCAGTCAAACCAGAATAAGAATGGTCACATTGAGAATCAAGCCACTTTATTGAAAGAAAATTGAATTTAGACCTTAGCAGATAGCAGGAAAATGTTTTTCTGTGGACAAATTCCTAAGCAGGGTCTTGGCACAGATTTGCTCTCAGAGGAAACTAAAGCAGATCTTTTGTTAGAGTCTGTGAGGTGCTCAGCATCTTGAATTCCCACAGATTCCCTTGATCGGAGCTTTGATAACAGAAACAAAATACGAGGATCCGTGTAAACCAGAACATTGCTTTCTGTGATGTAACAAGATAGGGAGCTTTGAGAACAGTGATGCATTTGTCACATTTCTCTCTCCGTTTAACAAAAGCTCCCTATGAACCACCGTTCGTTACTCATCAGGTCTGCCGCAGCACCACGGATGCTGTTCACGGTTCTGAGATTGTGTTACGTATCTAAAATGCACCCGCCTTTCACTGGCAAAACCTTTGAGAATATCCCATTCTTGGGTGGGAGGTTTGAAACAAGCCAATGGGTTTTTTTGTTTTTTTTTTTAACCAAAAAAATAACATCAGCTGACTGGTAACTGTAAATTTGACCTAAATTTACAAGGTAGCTTTGAACCTGTTTTCAAATGAGGGAGAGAGACGAGGATATTCTTATACATACCTGCTTTAGCATTTTGAAAAGAAGATGTTTCAATTGTTCAAGCTAGATTTACACCAACAGTGGTTATGGACGTTAAGGTGGCGATCAGCCAACACCGTAAGAAAAGTCAGAAAGCTAATGAAGCACTCTTTAATGTTCCAGTATATAGTGGTTATATATGTGCTATATGAACTAACATTACTTTTATTTCTGGATGGAAACATAGTTTCTTACCAAGTCTGAATGATACAGGAAAAACAACCATTCCATTCATGTCATTTTGCATTTAAGAGTGAAAACTTCTTAACACTGTCTTTGGAAGAAGACCAATAAATGTTGATGGAAACCAGAATCTAAGCTCCTTTTTACAGCTATATATGTTTAATATCTACAGTGATGGCAGAAGACATCCTTCAGGGTAAATATTCCCCTTTAGAAAAGCCATCATTCAGGTGGTTTTGACAATGCTGATTTTCAGCCTTGCATCCTACGTGGCTAACAGACCTAATTTTGGCCTTGTAGGATACTGCAGGCCTGCAACTTGTTCTGAAATTATCAGGGATTCAACTACATGAAAGACTGAAACCTAATGAATATAAGTGACTGCAGTCAGCCTTTTGTGGGTCGGTACACCCTTCAACTTCAAATGCATACAAGGGTCATGCTAACTGAAGGGATAGAGTGAACATTGAATCCACTCTTCATACAGGATAGTAAAAATTTTCCTTTAATGTGCATTTATACTTTTTTTTTTGCAAGTACTTCTATTGCTTAAAGTGCCAAAATAATTAAAGAAAAGAAATTTAAGGCACTGTCACTGGGGATTGCAGTCAGTTCATCACACATTGCCTCTGCCGCTCCTTCCTCCTCCCACTTTTCCCTTGCTGCAGCGTGGGATCCCTCCCATGGGATACAGTCCTTCACAAACTTCTCCAACTGTGGGTCCTTCCCACAGGCTGCAGTTCTTCCCGAACTGCTCCAGCGTGGGTCCTTTCCACGGGGTGCAGTCCTTCAGGAACAGACTGCTCAGGCGCAGGTCCCCTGCAGGGTCACAAGCCCTGCCAGCAAACCTGTCCAGCGTGGGCTCCTCTCTCCACGGGTCCACAGGTCCTGCCAGGAGCCTGCTCCAGCGCGGGCTTCCCACGGGGTCACAGCCTCCTTTGGGCATCCAAACTCCTTTAACTCAAGTTTCTCATTACATTTTCTACAGCTTCCTAAACGCACTTTGCTCCCAAATCACTGCTGGCAGAGTGATATCAACAGGTTGATTTAATAACAATAACGATAACAGTTTGCCGTTTCAGGCGTGGAGGGGAGACCTGATATATATATATAAAGTGTTTGAAAAACAAAGGGATCCCTCCCAACATACACACCTCATTCTGAGCTTGCAAAGTGTCTAGAAAAGGGCAAACTCAGAGACTTTTCCTTTACCAACATGTGAAAGGGTCCTTCAGAGTATAGTGTATTCCCTCACTAGACTGTGCACATCAACACCAGCAACATTAGCATAGAGTTCAGGCACCACTAGCTCAGGCACCTGCAGTACTGCACGGTCATTGCTGGTCTTTATAGCTATTTGTAGGGACCGGATCAGGTCTGCTGGAGAAGGCCGGTTAGTTGCATTCCATTGCCAGCAGGACTTCATGATGCGGTACCTGTAAAATGGAGAAGGAGACGCTGGGAATGACAAACACCAACACAAAGTTTTACTACAGTCAAGTCATCTCATATTTAAAATGTCTAGATACCTCCTCTTTTACTGCTTCCTATAAAGATCTTTCGATGACCCTTTGAAATTTGCAACCGCATAATAATAATGCGTGGGGACAAAGGCATGCAGTTGTTTGCAAGGATGTCAACTGTGAGTATGGGAAAAGGGAAAAAGATTGGTATTCCTTTTTGGAACAGCAACTGAGATTCCTTATGGAAGAAAAAGCCTCTGAATATTAAAAGAAATTATGACTTCATAAGAGGAAATATAATGCCTTAGATCTTCCCTGTGGAGGCTTTGTTTATTTCAGGGAGAATCCCACAACTTAGAAGAGAAAGATTACTCCAGAATAGTCCTGCACCTTGCAGGGAAGCAGTGGAGCAACAAAATGCAAGGGCAGACATGGAAACAGAAACAAGAGTGATTTTCAAAAGCCAGAAAAAGAGGTTTTGGCAATCAAGGTTTCATGCAGCAGAATCCAGTAAGGAGATGTGGCAGAGCATGTGAGAACATGTGAGAACAAGTGTCCTCAGCTAACAAGTTACCATTTTGTATAATCTAAACTTAGAGATCTTCTTTAAGATCTACTTTGGTATGTCTCACTTCCATTTAGCTCTGCAGATCTGAAGTTCAACTGTCCACAAAGCAAGTGGCTTACATGGCTTGCTGGCAGCTTGAGGGCTGCTTCATAATGTTCTGTTTCTGCAGGTATAATAAGATGTCAGAAGGTGGCACCTCGGGATACGGTGGAGCACCTGGAAGGGCAAAAGGAATTAAGGTAATGGTTGCAGATAGCAGCCTCTGTATAAGAAGGCCTTCTTTCCCTTTCAAAATCCATTTTTTTCCTACCACAATCCACACTGACAGAAAATCTAAAAAGAATTGTCAACACTTTCCAAGTTGGAAAAAACAGGATGCTTATTTAAATGGTCCAACTTCACATTCTCAAATTTGAGATTTTGTGTCTTGTTAATTTGCTGCTTCCTTACATATTTTTCTATTATCATTAAATCTTCTTACCTAATGTAATCATTTCATACAGTAGAATTCCAAAAGACCATCTGCAAGAAAAGAAAACAAAGCAATGTGAAGTTTCCATTCTAGCTAGGTAGCTTAAATACATACAAACGACTAGGCATGACCTGCAGAAATGAGAAGAGAAGGTATGAGCTATAAAGTGGAGCATTATGCTGAGAATAAATATGCCTTACTGTGAACTCCAGGACATGGCATGATACATAAAGGAGTGAGAGAGACAGGCCTGACAGACAGATGAACTTCTAGGCCAAAAATTAAATCATACATGTCTGCCTTGATGCTGGGGGGTTTCTTCAGGAGCTGCTCCGGAGCCTGCCACTTGACTGGCACAATCTGTGTGACTGAGTTGGCACCATACGTGTGAGTTTCATAGGCCAGACCCAAACCACAGAGCTTAGCAGTGAAGTTGTGATGAAGGAGGACATTCCGAGCCGCAATGTCACCATGGAACAACTTCTTCTGTTCAAGGTAAGCCTGGAAAGTTGGAAAAGAAAGAGACCATGATAATTTTAAAAGGAATTTTAATTGATATACATTTCCACTTAGTTTATGTCTGTCTTCCATGCTGTGGAATAAAGGTGTATGCTCACCAAAATAATGCAAGCATATTTGGCTCAATTTTAACAAAGCACATCCTCAGTACTTAGGCCAAGAAGACTTAGGCCACTATGCAGACTTGTGTTGCAATCAAGCAAGAAAGGAGAAATGCAGCGAATATGAGCAGACTTACCAGAGCTGCTGCAACTTGCTGTCCAACTTCATATACTTGCCTCTCAGTGAGGTCATAGGGAATACCATCCATTGTCATTACATCCTAGAAATAAAAGAGCAGACCCTGAATCAAACACATGCCTTAGCTGTAGGCTACTGGGGAATGTTTCCTTCTAATCTAATAAAATGAATACTAGCTAACCTTAAGCTCCGCCAACTAATTTCACAATTGGTCATAAATTGCAAAATAAGGGTACATGGATGGGTGATGTGGATGGATGGATGGTGTGCTGGGTAGGACAAGTACACTAGAGACAATTGGTGGGTAAATTGAAGGGTGGAGAAGAGATGAATAGGTTAGACAGAAATGGGCAGAATGACAGTGGAGAACGACAATCCATACAGATGAATGAAAGATCTACTATAAATTAGAATGATGAGTAGAAAAGCATATTTATAACACATGAACCGTTATCTGGTATGAGACTAGCAGCCCATCTCCCTTGCTACCCTGCCTGTAACAGTGACCCTAGGTGGATACCCAGATGACAGAAAAAGAATAAGGTAAGCACACAATGATTTTCCTGTGTAGTTTTCCAGCTCCCAACTATTTTCAGCTTAAGGACCTCCTGAGATGGTTATGGTTTCAACATATTCAGTAACCTTTTGTTCCATAAATGTATTCACTTGTCTTGAACCCATGTAAAGTTTCAAAATCCACAGCAGTCAGCGGCAAGGAATTACATTGGTCAACTCCCCACTTCATGAAGAACCACCTCCATTTGTTTGTTCTGAACATGGCACTTACTAGCTTTATTTGCTACCACCTTGTCTTTCTGTTGAACAAGACAGCAAGCAATCTCTCTGTATTTAGTGTTCCAGATGTAGGAAAATGATGGATTTCTAGAGTGACATGGCAGAGTTTTGTTTCTATGCCTTTCTTAATGCCTAATATTTGGTTTCTTTTTCGGCTTGAGTTAACATTTTCATCAGACTGTGTATTTTCATACAATCAGTCCCGTGATTTCAGTCCTCACCAGCAATGGGCAGATATGAGGCCATCATTACATACATGAAGCTAGAATTGCTTTTCTACATGGGCATCATTTCATTTTTAACTATACGAAATCTCACCTGTTCTTTTTATTGGCCAGTCTCTCAATCTTGGAAGATCCTTCTGCAATTCCTCAAGGTCAGTCCTTGATTTTACTGGCTGGTCACCACCTCACTGTCATCCCGTTTTCTAGGTTATTGATACATGCAACGAACAGCACCAGTTCCTAGCTCATATACCAGCCAAACTTCATGGGTGACCTCCCTCTGTGCAAGTACCAACCTTTCACTTTTACACTCTGTTTCCTGTTTTTTAATCAATTAGTTCTCATTTAATGACCTTCTCCCTAACGTTGCAACTGTTCTGTTTTCTTAAAAGCATTTGGAGTGGGACATTATTTAAAACTTTTTAGAAATTCAGGTAGCTGTATCAACTCTCACTCCAATGGTCTGCAAAGTAGGACTTTGCTTTACAAAAGTACGTCAACTTCTCCAACCTATATCACATCAATCGAGATATCCACTAATTCTATTCCAGCTTAGACTTGTGTAGAACCTCTTTGGGGGACGGAAATAGTTTGGACTGATATAGATAGATGCATGGAGAGATGAAAAGAACAATCTATGACTTATGGACTATGACTTATGGATAGATACGTACCTAAGGAATTGAAGAAGATATTCTGTCGTCACTTCTTTTGACTCACCTTCCGACATGTCCATAGAAATGTCAACAGGTCACCAAGAGACACATCTTCCATGATCACATAAAGTGGGAGCTGGTCTACACAGCATCCAACCAGTTCAACCAGGTTCTCATGATGGCCAAGATTTTGATGGAATTTAATCCTTCCCAGGAAATCCTTTACTTCCTGTGGACTAGCCATGTCTGAAAGAACAAAAAAACCCATCAAAAAAACAAAACAAGAAAACAAACAAAAAAACCCAAATGGAGGCAGCAGGTGAGTAGCTTTTAAAATCAACATGAATGGCGATCTTCTTTAGTCCCACCAAGACACTCCTACCAAAACACCACTCTGACTAGCTAAGAGGATACTGAACACAGCTTGTTCTTGCCCAGTAATGACTGCAAAGTTCTGCCCAGCATCATGCTTTTGATACAGAGATCTGTACCAAAGTGGATCCTGGCCGTGTGCCTTACCTTGTAAGGCTTTCAATACTACAGTCTTAGTCTCCCCGCGGTTCCCAGTTTCCAGTTGTGCTCTGTAGATGCTCCCATAGCGGCCATATTTTATCAGCTGCAAGGTGCCTAGTGAGAGTTTCTCTCGTGGTATCTCCAGTTCTTTCAGAGTCAAGGATGCAGAATTTAGCAGGCTCTCCACAGATGTCTCACTCAGCTGGATATAGCGGTTCTCTCTTGAGCTGGATTCCTGCTGATTCTTGTCATTCACTGACAAAAACAAATACACATGATGCATAAAAGCAGACAGATGAACTCTTGTGGTAGGTGGCAATGCCGGTCCTTCTATCCTCTTTGATTTTTGCTCCGTACTGTTTTGGAAATCGGGGCAAAGTAAGGAACTGTTATTGTATCGTACTTATTCTGGCCCTTGAAGAGGGAAAGGAATTTATCTCCCACTCTATTTGATGAAAAGGCAGAATGACTCTGGAGACCTCTACTATATTTAACTCTGTAAACTTTCTAGATAAGATGCATTTGTACTTGATTCCCATGTGCTGAAGCAACAATCATTTTCTTTTATCACCAGTTACCAGTTGTTATGAAAGTGACATGCACAGGGTGCTCCCACAAAGGCCCTATCTTTGTTCTTAATTATTTCCCTTTTTATAGGCTGAAGAGGCTTTTTCCTCTACGATCCCAAAATCAGTTCGGAACTGGATTTTCATTTCCACACAGCAACATGTGTTTGCAGTACCAGCAAACCTTTCCCTACCCCCTCACCAGTCCCTGTTCTATTTCCTATTGTCCCCATAGGAATCAGGAGACAGCAGCTTGCAATTAAACTTCTTAAATGACGGTACAGAAAATGGATTAACTAGGTGTGATCTATATCAAAATGACTGTCATTCATAATTACCCCAGTGAAACTCTCCTTGCAGTAGCATCTAGAAGGCTGTTACATAAACATACTTTGCAGCTCTCAAGTGATGTCACCACAGTACATTAATCAGCTTATATGGTATGTTGCTTTAGGTTTTCTTGGCTCCATCTATACTACAGATTCCACTATTACTACTGCAAGTTGGGTAAACCTGAGTTCCCAGTTTTTCTAATGTTCACTGGACTGCTGAATAGCGCTCAGGCTCTTCATAAATGCTACTGCCTAACAGGTTAAGCAACGCAGAAATGGGACTGACTTCTGGCCACTGAAACCAACACTTTCCTCTGGTTGAAACACATTTTTTTACCTTGGTGTCCAGACGATGATGATTGCTCCTGCTTTGCTCGCAAGCCTCGACAGTGGAGCCAAAGGATCACAGTTAGCACAATGACAAAAAAACCCACAAGGAGAACTGGGACAACAATCACTTCAGTCTGATGTTCACGCACAACTATCAGCAGAAAAAGAAAATGGGAAGCCAAGGAATAAGCAGCACTGCCTGACGCACATTGGTTCTGTATAACAAAGTAGTAATAACCCATTTCAGTAACTTTCAACCCCAAAAGTATATGCATCTACCCTCCGCTCCTTGGAATAGCAACTGAACACTGTTAGTGCTGCCACCCTATTTTTCAAAGGTGCGGAGTACCTAAACTGCATGAAACCACCGGGACTCCCGCACCTAAGGTCACTTATTTAGATGCCTTAATACAGAGGCTAGGAATTGTAGTCGTGGGTAGGTATCATCCATCAGTGAAACACAGCAATCCCTGGCAAAGGGACAGGAAGGAGATGGGAAGGGCTGTGCCATCACAAATACATGTGCAATTACAGGTTCAGCTCCTTCCATTAAAATTATAGGGAGCATTTTAAAGAAAACAGGGCATGGTCACCTGGTTTGGATTTGACCAGAAGACAGTGCAATTAACAAGGATGCAGGTAACTAATTCTCTTAGGTCCCCAGATTTGGAGGTGGTGCTATTTTTGCATAGGGCAAGACCACATTTCAGTTCCGAAAGATGGCAGAAATCAAAATCTCAGAAGACCGGTCCTGACGGAGGCAGCAGGGAATCTTTAATGACTATATTATGTCTCATTCAAAGGAGAAATACTCTAAAATGGCTAAAATTATGTGAGATGAACCCCACCACAGAGGCTGCATCCCCTTAGAAGTTTCTACCCTGAGACACAATGCAGGGAGAGCTCAGTCAAATCCTTCTGTGTGGGTGGGGATGCAGGTGGAGGAGGGGAAAGGGCTTGGCCCACTTTTTAGCAAAGCTGGCCTTCCTGCTCAGCACGTGAAAGCTTATTACTGAAAGGAATCTGTGAGTCTTACCACATAGCTTGTCATTGCTGTTGCATTCCAGTAGCATGCGCGTTAATCTTTTTACCTCCCCTGCCATGTTCAGTTCCAAGCAAGTGGGTCTCCAACCTCTGTCTTCTGCACAGACACAAAGAATATTAATGAAATTTATCAGGAGGAAGGATGATTTATGAAGCAACAAGTGAGCTGAATACGGAGCTTTCTACCCCTTATGATCAGTGGTTGTGTGAAGAAGCAGCACTGGGACTTTGAGGTTTAGAGAATGATACAGGATATCCACTATCAAATCCTATGAATGGTAGACTGCATGACCAGAGAGAAGTTAAGATTAAGCTTGTGCTCCTCAAGCAATTGTGGAGGCATTTGCACAAAAAATCACAGTCATTAACTTAACTGTATTTAAAATATAGCTAATACACTTCCAATTAACACACTTCTTAGATGCCAGAATGGCTCAGCCTTTTATCTTCTGGTCCATAACAAATCAACAGATCAGCAGCATGCGTACAAAATGTCTGTCATTCTTGACTACAGCCCCTGCTACAACTCATACTACTGCTCCACAAAGACATGGAAGAAAAAGTCTTGTCATTAGGACTCTCTGGTACCGACTCCTTAACACCGCCAGGTCTGTAACTAATCTGAATCACAGCATCTGGAACTCTTCTGCATTTGTAGTTGAAAATCCAGAGCCTGTGCAAGCATGCACCTTTCCAGCTGTAATTTCAGCAATCACTGGCCTAATCCCTTAGCATGCGCAATCATACACCTACAAAACCTTCTGATTGTGTAAGTGCATTCGTCGTGTGTACAACCCCGCTCAGACAGGGCTAGATTCACTGGCGTATGCCAGTGTCTTTGAGCTGCGTCAGGATTGCAGATCAGCCGCAGGCCTCCCAAAACACATCCCCGATGCAGAATTTCAGCTCTTCTGCATTACAGATTACTGAGGACTGAAGTCATGAAATAGGAATAGGCTCTGTGGTGCTGCACTGATTTACATCAACAGAAGACCTGGACTACTATTTCTAAATTGCAAAAATCGATGTGGTTGACAGAAAGGCAAGGCATGTACATTTAGCCACTGTTTCTTAAAAACATTGCCAAAAAATTAAGACTTAACAGCTTCACAAACAGTATCATCTAGAACATTTTACAGGCATTGGGACTTTTACCCTGTAAGTATTTATTTTCAGCTATGGGTTCAAGGCAATTAACCACAATGGCAAATGTTAATAATAATACATGGCCTTCTTATTGATACTAATATGGTTTTATGGAAGTTGGTGATGGATGAAACATTAAACAGAGTTTGTTCTCATGCTTAAAATTAAGGGGTGAAATTAAGCTTTATCAGTTGCACAACAGAGGCAGCAGAAAGAGGAAAATGGAATATATCACAGAATCACAGAATCACTAAGGTTGGAAAAGACCTGCAAGATCATCAAGTCCAACCTAAAAAAAAAAAACAAAAAAAAAAACCACCACACCAAAAACCAACCCACCCAACACCACACAGCACCATGCCCATCAAGCCACATCCTACAATGCCACATCCACACGCTCCTTGAATACCTCCAGGGAGGGTGACTCTACCACCTCCCTGGGCAGCCTATTCCAATGTTTCACTACTCTTTCAGTAAAGAACTTTTTCCTAATATCCAGCCTGAACCTCCCCTGGTGCAACTTGAGGCCATTTCCTCTTGTCCTGTCACTAGTCACTTGGGAGAAGAGACCAACACCCACCTCTCTGCAACCTCCTTTCAGGTAGTTGTAGAGAGCGATGAGGTCTCCCCTCAGCCTCCTCTTCTCCAGACTGAACAACCCCAGTTCCCTCAGCCGCTCCTCATCAGACTTGTGCTCCAGACCCCTCACCAGCTTCGTCGCACTTCTCTGGACACACTCCAGCACCTCAATGTCCTTCTTGTAGTGAGGGGCCCAAAACTGAACACAGCATTCGAGGTGCGGCCTCACCAGTGCCGAGTACAGGGGCACGATCACTTCCCTACTCCTGCTGGCCACACCATTTCTGATACAGGCCAGGATGCTGTTGGCCTTCTTGGCCACCTGGGCACACTGCTGGCTCATATTCAGCCGGCTGTCGATCAACACCCCCAGGTCCTTTTCTGCGGGGGAGCTTTTCAGCCACTCGTCCCCAAGCCTGTAGCGTTGCCTGGGGTTGTTGTGGCCAAAGTGTAGAACCCGGCACTTGGCCTTATTGAACTTCATCCGGTTGATCAGCCCATCGATCCAGCCTGTCCAGATCCCTCTGCAGAGCCTTCCTACCCTCCAGCAGATCAACACTCCCTCCCAACTTGGTGTCATCTGCAAACTTGCTGAGGGTGCACTCTATCCCCTCATCCAGATCGCAAAAAGTCTGTCTCATTTTTTATTTCCTTTGATTCTTCATATGTTAGCAAATTCACCTGTTTTCAGGGCGTGGCTACAACATCAATCCAATCGAAGGAGCAATAATACAGTAGTAACACCGAGCTTTTCAGGTACACTCTGAAAGCAGACACACTAAGTCAACCTACCTTGGCTGTAACACATACACACACTTACACACAAACACACAGGTATCATCACCATAAGAGGAACTGTTCTAGCTTCTTTCAGATACACACAGATACGAAAGACGCATATGAACAGACATGATGGCATCACAGGAAAATAGACTTTAGAACCACTAGCCAGCAATCATGTTGCATAATCTGAGTCATAAATAGTCCACGCTCCATCTTAACACTAGCTAATGACTTTGCTTTGTACGGATGCTCACTAGAAATGCACGCTTATATTTAAATGATGTGCATGCACAGGCACATATAAGCACACACATACCAACTTGTACTTACACAGAAAGACGCTCGTGCAGCCGCAAAGATCCATGGAAAAAAACTTAGATGCAGCAACCATGTCTACACTGATCCCCTGTCCGTAAAAAGATTCCGACCTACTCACCTATGCGCCTCCCATCAGCGATGCCAGTGGGTGGCACCCAAGTTTTCTAACCATGCTCGGGACAGAACTACGGGATCCAGAAATAAAAAAACTGGCAGCCATTGGTGCTTTATTTGCACTGACACTCCCGTGCGTCACTGTTGCTTATGGAGCTGCACAGGTGTTACCACTGGGAAAGTCCAATTAGACAAGTCCATTTACACTCTATGCGTCTATCCTCCTGCAAAACTCGGGAAGTAGGAAAAGAAGTTGCACTTAATAAGATAATCCTGAAATGCCTTTTAGTGCTACTTTCCAGGCCAAGACCAAATGAAGTCTCATACTTAGCTCTTTCTGCATCTTACTGGTCTAACATGAACGTTATTGCAGTTCCTACATTTCCATTCTCACTACAGGAGTGGTAACTCAGAAATCCACAGATCTCACCTTATACATTTAACAAATATTTTTTGCAGTGTACCAGTAGGGGACACATGGAGATTACGAAGAACTAACATTTTCAGTGTGCAGGTGAATACTTACCACATAGCAGAAAACAAATTGGCAGCGCTCAAATACTTGCTCTATTATATCACGACAGTTTTCCAGTATCAAGCCGGGATCAGGGGGACAAAAACACCTTAAGAGGTTCAAAACCTGTACCTCACTGGAATTCTGATTTTCCTTGTCTGTCTGCTATGTTGTACCAAGACCAGCGCTGTCTAGATCATGAGCACAGGAGAACACATCCTGCATTACTTCAATTTAGAATTCGCACTGGACAATTTGTGCAATCTCCAGGAAATGTCAGCTTAGTTATTCTGCTGGTTTTTTATTACTCTTTTACATACGCTGAAATCCACTCACTGGAATTCATTTCTCTTTATTGTTTACTTTCAAAAACATATTTGCTTCAACAGTCTGCTCTCCTTGCCAGGGCCTAGCTAATCTTTCAGATTATTCTGATTTCCTCCTCCTTCAGCTGAAATTCATTATTTTCATTGTTTACACAAAACCTGGAACTTTCCTTTTTCTCTTGGACATGCATCTTTTTTCATCAGGTCCTCTACTGTACAGCACATCAATGTGACTTAACACTTCACTTAAGAAAACTAGTTGGCAGTGCAATACAAAAATCAAACACGATAGGTACTGACCACAGTACTAGGCCACTCTTCCTTCAGAATGCCAAGGCTCAAGGTAAGGATGGTATGTTCCCGCTCAGTTTCAGACTCCAAAGCCTTCCTGAAAGACACCTTCCCTTTGATAACAGTGACCAGAAAGCAAATGAGCTTTTCTAGACCAAAGCATCTCAATACAAGGGACTGAATGGGAGCAACAAAGGGCTGTGAAGGTCTCTGTAAATGAGTTTTCAAAAGGTACTTGTTCCCCTGACCAGAGCTCAGGGGGAGGGAAGAGGTTTTCCACTAAACAGATTTGGAGAGATGGGGGAGCTTTTGCTGTGGCCAAGGGAAATGAATACGAATCAACGCAGATACAGTGGCCTAGAGGGAAATGCTCAATGTATTAACAATGTTCAGATACTACACAGCTCCACACAGACCGCACCAACGATGGCAGTCAAGCCTTTCTTCGACTAATACCTGAATTCAAAGCCCCACGTCCAAGCTAAATATACAACAAAGACCGTGGTATCTAGAAATAGCTGCCCTTAGACAATGAGAGATACATAGGAAAAACTTAGCAGAAGCTAACATACAGTCAACAGCATTTGCAGACTGCTACTAGCAGACGACTTGGCAGACTGTGCAAGGCGCAGCAATTTCCCAGCCTGGCGACAGTGCCAGGTTAATTAGCCCCCACATCTGCCCTACACGGGCACTTACGGCTCCTCTGCGCACGTTTGCCAACAGGATGAACACTGGGGAAAAAGGTGGTAGTTTGTTTTCAGCCATGCTTGTTTGCCAAGCTGATCTGCTGCCCTGGCAATTTAGACAAAGCAAAGAGGGCAACACAGGGAGAGGAGTAAGTAGATAAAAGATGGCAGATGTGGGGGCTGCTTAAACTAGTGCAGGAAGCCCCAATACTGAATGTGAATATAGTTTTGTGAATGTAACTGAGCTGAATTAAGTGTGCACCCACGCCAAAAGAAGGGAGTATCTCTTTTCTCTCTGCTCTCTTCCACTCCTTGTTTCGCTCTCAGCTGTGCAATTGATCACACGGTAAACTGATTCAAACCACTAAGCCAGCAGGAAAAAATTAACTTTTCTTTTGCCATGGTAATTTCCTGTCATTTTGGTGAGTGGTATTAGTTCACCAAGCAATTCAAAAAGCGCCAGCACAGGCTCGAGGCAGTGGCAGGAGCACACATCCAGAAGCAGGAACAGAGAAAATGGATCTCCCGCTACCCAGGGTGGTGAATGGCTGATTTGTCTAAAGCTGTAGTGAAACCATTCCCTGTGCTAGCACCGATCCACAGGCACTGTGTGCCAGTGTCAGCCCTACTATGATTTTTCCAGTCTCCTGTCATTCATTCCCACATGTATACTGTCCCCTTAGCACTAGCACAAGCATTCACATGGCAATGTGGTAAACTGGATGGGGAAGGTGATTTGCCCTAAAATAATCAATCCCTTCTCACATTTCATGGACTTAAATTTCTCATCAGGCTCAATTTATGCTAATTAAAGTGCGAGGACATAAGGGTCAAGAATGCTGAGTGACAGACATTGTGGTGAAGACTGAAAAGAAAGAGAAATCTAAAGTCTTATGTGTCCATGGAATATATGGGAACAGACGGCTTGAGAACTGCACACACAGAAGCTGCCTCCTGCTTGCTCCTGCCATGCTCAGAAAAATAAGATGTTATACATATTCATGGTAAATACACAGTTTTGCCAGTGAATGTATCTGACATGGGAACTAACGTCAGTTCCCATCATCAGTGCAAATGTGTAAATCCTTGAGTACTGATTAGCTATTCTGTCTGAAGAAACAGCTGATTAAATTAATTAATATGATAAAAATAAAGGCTAAGATTCATTTGGATCTTCATTAGACCTTTTAAACTGTGCTATGAGCTGATATGGAAGTTAATGTAGTTATTTCTCCAGACTTCCTGGCCTGCATTAACTGCACACCACTTTATTATAAAAAAATATTCTTACAGGTGTTTTTCATGCACTAATTGTGAGGACCAGCTGTAATATGACTACAGGCACGTCAAGAACAGCTGAGTAACTCACTTCAGTCCAGCATACTGCCTGACTGATAAGAGACAAAACAAATCCTTTAACCGTGACACCTTCTATTTAATTTCTTACAGTGGCAGGACCATACCCTCAAGCTTTTCCATTCACCATTTCTGTACTGCTTTTATTATTTTCCTCCTCTTTCATATGAGCTTTGAACATGGCCACCAGTCAAGGCTTAGGCAACCATTACGCACAAGCGCACTGCCCTGGCCGCGCAGCTGAAAGGGAGGGGAGCAATCAGGGAACTGAAGGAACCAAAATGGCAGTGAAACCACGATGTGTGGGCTCAGTTGTGGACATTGAACGTGAGAGAAGGAGGAGAAGAAAAGCACCATGGAAAAGCAAACAGCAAAACAGAGATTTCTTCCACTGTAATGTCCACTGCTTTACTAAAAGCAGCATCCAAAACAAATAAAAAACAAGTCCCACAGGTTTCAAGCCTAACAACTTGATGCCATAAGAACGTATTTCTGCAAAAAGCTATGTATTTGTTAGACTACACATTCTGTCTCTTCTGCCTTCAGAAGAGCTTCGTGACTATTTCCAACACCCTGGTGCATCATGACATCTTTGCAAGGTTTCCCCAGCCTGCTGAGTCACCTCACTTCTCACCATAAGGCACCCATGGGCTACCAAGCAGCATCTCCAATGGTGCAGAATGGGAAATTCTGACCAGTCAACCCAGGTTATAACATACCAGAGCCACCTCACTTCCGTCCTGAACAAGGTTTACTGATAATATCCTGCAGCTTGCTGTACTGGCTGTATAATGTCTCAGCTATAAAGATTTGATACTCTAACTCACTTTTGCAACAGCTGGTAACCGTAACACCCCATAAGAAAACAAAGTGTTTCAAAAAATCACGGACAGTGACTCAAGATTTTCTCTTGGTCCACAATTAGAAGCAGTACCTGAGAATCAAACCCAGGCTAGCTGCTGCTGAAGCATATTAAAGGAGCGAGAGAAAATTAGGCTGACCGCTTCTGAAGAGCTACACTGTGGAGAAAACAGCAAATAATGAGGTCCATGCTGCTGTTTGAGCAGGTGAATTACTTAGGGCAAACTTGGCTCCTTTTCAAGGGAGCAGAAAAAAATAGGCAAAGTCAGCAGCCACTACGGCATTGAGAAATATGAGTCAGGAGGACTCTGCACTGCTGTGCTTTTACACTAACAAGGTTAGTCCAAACTGGCACCCTATCAGTGGAGATATGCAAGTTCTCATGGTGCTAAGTTTTCCTTAAACTTAGACCATCTCACAAAAACTAATTTATTTGCACAGCGTGAGGAAGTTCTGAGTACAGAAGTGTGAAACGGTACAAAAACTGCGTGGTAATTAAGACAAAAATATCTTTTTCTAATGCAGACATGGCCTACTATAGTTTCTGAAAAATTAACATGTATCTTGATCACACGCCCCCTGAATTAAGGCCACAAAAAGTTATTCCTCACAGGTAATCTGCAAAATAGAAGTTAAAATAATTTTTAAAAAGTGAGGAATACTTTGACCTGAAGCCCTCACTGAGCAAGCTGTTTGGAATATGAAAAGTCTAGAGGCCAACTCTCAACAGCACACTCTTACCTATGACTTCCTTTTGCATAGTCAAAATCACACACTACTTTTGAAAACGCCAGCCATTCTGTCTCTTTCTTTCTGACTGAACTCTGATTTTGGTGGTAGCTGCCAGTACTAAGCCTGTATCAAACCCTAGCACAAACTTGATACAGATATTCTGAAAAACTGTGACAGTAAAAGCTGTGACAGGTCATTCGAAGAATGAAGGAGTTTTTCAAAGGAGCATGCGTACACATAGCTCTTGTAAAAAACACTGTGATAAGAATACTGCATGATATTACATTGCTGCATAAAGGCTTAAGAAATGGAACGTGAATCTGCTTTCATAAATGCACAGCCACAAGGAAACTGAGCTGAAGCTGTGTACACAACTTTAGCGTCACAATTTCACAACTTTCGGATGTTTCTTGGTGCATTTGATACAGATTTTGTTTATAATTTACTCAGTAGCTCATGCACGCGCGCACACACACACAGAGATACATGCAAACAGGTAAACACATAGAAAAACCTAGGTATCTGTACCACATTGGATTAGAGTCAGCTTCCTGCATTGTTTCAGTGACCTGAGACTATATGAAACTTACTTCCTTTGTTATTTATTTCCTGTTTAAAATGTGCCTAAAAGCTATTTTATTTAAATCAACCTGTATGTAGAGGACATACCTCATTTTTTTTCTCAAACCCCAATACCATTATGATCACAGAAACTTATTACTATAAGTAACTTCAATACAAGCAATAAGTACATGCACAGATGTATATACATACGTACACAGAGGTATAGACTTTACGGTACAGCTATATCCTGCTTCATGTCTCATTTATGTTAATAAAAGTCTTTTTTAAAAATTAAACATTCATTAGCTAATCTTCCAGCAGTGTTTTCTCTCACTTACCTGAATTACACCACTTCTCTTGCCCTGCGGTAGTCTTTTCCTGAAGCTCGCCTGCTGCCGGTTCCCAGTTTGTCTGAGGCCACTCCTGATAACGCTGATGGTTACCCTCTGTGGTTGTAATTCTTATGACTAAGTTCCTCCTCACTGATTTTCCTGCCCCAGACCTGCCCAGATTCAATTCTTTACTCCTCAAGGTCTTCTCAGCTGTCTCCCCAGGGAGATCGCGTAAGTGTACGTCGAACACGCGAGCTGACAGGTAGGCACACACTTGTAAAACGGGTCTGCCTGGCTTCCACGCACCAGCTGCTCACCCGCGGATGAGAGACAGGCAAAGCAAAGAGTCCTCAGGCGGGGACCTGGAGTGTAATTTGAAAGGCAGGCAAACACAGATGGAGAGGGATAGGCTAACGTAACAAACAGAAATCATACACTTCAGATTACAGGTTCACATTTAGAAAAAAACGGTTCTTGGAACAGAAAATCTGTACAAAACCCCTAAGACTCCCGACACCGAAAGCACTTTCTATCAGGGACACAGTCTGCAAATGAAGAAAGAGAGAAAAGATTAATAGCACCAAAACATGCTACAACAGACAGCAGCAACACAGGCTTTTTTCATGTTCCGCCTTGCTCGTTCACATCCCTCCTGCTCGGGCTGTCCATGCATCCTGTCAGCATTTTCCAGCCCTGCCATCAGCTCTTATCCCTTTCCTCCCACCAGTCCAGCCCGGAGCTCCCCTACAGTCCTGGCAATGACCCTCACTCACAAACCCCCTTCAAAATCTGTTCTTAGCTCCCCAACCAGAGCGGATAATATTCTTGAACTTGCCCTGCGACATTTTCCTGCTATGGTGCCCTTGGCATCACGGCTGCGCTCTGCTGGTGCCCTCAGCCCTCATCAGCTGTGTGGCGTAATCTTCATGGCACCTCAGTTCCTCGGCATTTTAGTTCTGAGGACTTTCTTCCCACCCACCCCGTGTATGCAAGTCCCAGCTGCTGGCCTGCAGGCTCCCTCCGTTAGCTCAAAGATTGCCCTCTCCTATCACTGAAAAATCTTGTGTTAAGAGTTTCAGATTCCTGACTCCTGGTTATATGAGTCTGTATAAGATTATTTGCTTACCTACTTCATACAAGCGAGAGGCAGTTGTATTACAAGAGGAAACAACATGAGACCTATCGTTGAGAGGCAAAGTTCATTTCACAGTCAACAACACGACGCAGGTGGCTTTGAGAAGATGTAGAAGATGGTATGTTCTCTGCCAACTGTTTGAGCAAAACTTACCTACTCCTGTTAACACTTTGGTGCTGCATGTATTATTTTGTTGTGGGAAAATTTTAGTTGCAGTAGATGCAACAGCTTTAGATACTGAAACCCAATAGTTAGTTTATCCGTAAGATAGACTGCATATCAATATATTTGTACACCAGTACCTCCTAAACCTCTCTCTGGGATTATTCTTCCAGCTGGCATTTACTGTCCATGTGTGCGAAATGGTGAAAACCGAGAGCGGTTTTCTTTATTGCTTGATCTCTCTATGGAGACTGGCAGAAGTGGGCAAAATAGTATTAGAGAAATAGCTCTGTGATGTGGACTTTCATTTCCTGAGAAACCAGGAGAGACATCTTCTAGACTGAAAATTTTCTTGAGTTAGAAAGATCGCTACAGCCGCAGAGGGTAGGCTCAGACTCTGGTTTCAGCTTTCCTCTTATTCTGGTACCAACTTGTATTGACTGTCCGCAGTATTTTCTCCATGAAGGAGCAGAGGATCTGTTCTATACCCCATTCCCCATTAAAAAAGTGGCTAAAATGCAAAGGACAGTTCCTCATTTAAATTAGTTCTTTACTGAAATGTGTTACTTTCCACAGGCACCTTCCCAAAGGGCAGCTGGGGGAACCTATTCAGATTCCTGTTTAAAAATATGGTAACTGGCAATCTTCCTCCTTTTGCTCCTTCCTTCACAGTTTCTACAGCCCCCAACTGTAGAAGAAAGAGCAGGAAAGGCAAAGGGTTAATATTCAAGGTATGCATATGCAAAAGCAGCAACTGCTGCTGCTTTAAGTTTCCCCAATCAATATTTCTGCTGTGCTCCCAGTCGGACTGGTTGGAGAAGATATTTTAATGGTTCAGGCCTCAGAGTATATCATCTTCCCCACTGACGCACAAGCCCCTCCCCCTGTTTAGTTAAGGGACAGCAGTCATTTATTGTCCCATTTTGTCCTGTGAAAAACAAACTTCTCCTGCTGTAAGTCTTGTATTGTGTGCACATCCACAAAAAACCCCACCGCCTGTTTAAATGCCTTTGTCCTTCTGGTTTTTCCTGAAGCCAGTATGATTAGGCACACTGAAAGGCAGCAGACTGGCCGCCTTACTAACAAAAAACATCCTCTTTATCTCCAAGACAGCTGCAGCACACCTAGCAACCATCCAAACCGCACAGCCCTGCTCAGTGGCCTCAAGATGTGCTTCTGGGACTAAGCAGCAATTCAACCACCAACCATTCAGTCTTGGCTCTATGCGCTGAGACTGTTAAAAAGGGTGCTCATTTTGCAGTTCAACTTCCAGAAGGTAAGCGTACTCCAAGTTAACTGCTGCTGGACCAGAAAAAGCAAGCTTCAGGTGAAAGGATCCCCTTCTTAAATGTCATTGTGGCATTCACTTTTTCTGCAGTAATTTAGAGGCAGTAAGGTCTCTGCCTTACTTTCACATCCTAATGTAAGATTTAAAACTGTGGCTTTATAGCTGATTGATAGACTGTGACTGATCTTTTTGGTCAGCCTAAACCCACAAAGGTCAAAAGGCTCAGTACCTCTTCTTTTGTTTCTGCAAGCCAGCCATTCATCCCCAAATGGGGTAAGAATCACAACAGATGACCTACAAATGAAAAAAAAATTCCCATCATTATCCCAAGTCTCTGTTCTGCCTCATGAGCTTTGCCTCTCAAGATGGCAGGTCTTCTGGCTTGAGAACAATTCATTTTTCTATTTAATATTTAGATTTTTCTTGAAAATGGCAGTTCTAGTGTGATTTTCAGGTCATCTCTTCAGTTTTTGTTATCTAAAATTTCCAGAGGAACAAAGGCTAGGAGGGGGTAGCATTATATGAAAAGAAATTAAGAAAAAAAAGAGCTTCTCTTTATAAAAATGAAATGACTGAAGTATTATGCATCTATCTTCTTCAGCCAGTTGAAGGTCCAGTAATTTGCTAGCACTTCCTCTATTCAGGCTTGGGCACAACTAATAATAGTCTTTTTCCCCCACTTCCCTGCCAAATTAGACCTTATGATCCCCAACTCCTTTCTTGAATCTAAATGGAAATTTCATTTGCACAGTTTCATGCAGTGACTGCTCTGGCCAGCCCTCCCTTCTCAAAGCAGATGCTCAGGAACGATCCTGACGGTTGGTTAGAAGCTGTAAGTAGGCTACAGTACAGTTTTCCCCTTTGTTTTCTTTGGCAGATTTTCCAGGCCCAGAAGCTGGGATTCATTCGACACAGCTGAAAAACTAAGTTAAGGTCATAGCTGCCCCAGGTTCTTTGCATAGTTAATACAAGGTCATAAGAACTTCTGTAAAGCAATTCAAGTACTAAAATCCTCTCTCCCTACACTGACGTCACAGGTACAAAGCATAACCTAGCTCCTGATTTACATGTCTTATTCAAATGTCAGAAGTTAGATGCCATACATTTGGGCTAACTCTGTTGTCTTCCTCTTCTTCAAAGAAATAACTTCCCAGAGCAGGAGCTCTTTGGGGTCCCAAAATCAGTATTTATCCGCAACGTAACTTGGTAGCTTGGCCACAGCCTCTCCCAGAACTCCAGGGCTGACAGATGAACTGCTAGGCTGTAAGTTAGGTGCAGCACGTATCACATGCATTCAGTTCCGCTCTGTGTAATTCCTGAGTGCTCTTGTCCTTAGCAATTAACATCCTGAGCACAATACGTACGCATATTCCTCTGTTACTTTTACCTTTTCTCTTTCAGTTTCTTACGTTGTTTTGTTAAATATATAAATTTTCCTTTTAAGTTCCTGCTCTTTGCCACCACATTTTTACACTGTTTGCATTTTCCAGTGAGAACCCAACAGCTCCTCTTCGCAAAACCTAAAAGTTGGTGAACAAACCTATGGTGACCTAAACACCAAGTCTCAGGATTGCAGGGCTGCACACATAAAGAAGCAGAGGAGCCAGCTATCCCCCAGAAAGGATGCCCATGGAGACCTTAGAAGAACTAGAAAGTACGTATCACTAAGAGCTGTAACACTCATATACAAATGCATTTAAGAACTATTCCATTTAATAATATAATTTTTACATCTGTAATTCACCCTCTAACACATTGCTGTGTCCTAATTATAGTAGAGAAGAATCACAAATAAACCCAAGATATGTTGAAACAAAACATGCTCCTGTCTGCCAGTGTCACTGGAAATGGATTCTAGCACATTCATTACTATGCAGTAGCAAGGTGGCTGCTGAACTATTGAAATTACATGCATAAACACACGGTATTTGCTGCCCAGGTTTTCACAGAGTAATGCAGCAGTATTAAAAAGGAACACCACTAGACCAAAAATCAGCCTCCTAACCACATACACACACGTACAGAAGGAGGCAGCACTGGGAGACAGCTTTAAAGGCACAGAATTTAGGAGCTAGGGTTACCTAAGAAATGACTGTGCCACCTCAAACCAAGGGTCCATCAGCCTACTGCTATGCCTCAGACAGGTGGCAGAGCACCGAGGGAAACGGAAGACTGTAACAACATAAAATGATACTTCCCTTAACACTTTCCCCAGCCTCCAGCAGCCTGTGGTTCAAGGACTTTATAGCCAAATACAACTTTTTCTTTTGTACACCTTGAAGGATTTTGCTCAACTGCTTTTGAACCCCTGAAAACTCTAGCAACGCAATGCTCTGTGATAAATTCTGCAGTATTTATATAACTTGGGTGAACAAATACTTAATTTTGTTTGTTTTGAAGACAGATTGCCATCTTCAAACCAGCTACTTGTTTGGCAGTGACATGAGTGGTGATAGCAAGAGATGAGTAAGTTTCATGCATGATGAAAACACTAATATACTCAACCATTTAAAAACAGGACTAAGTTTGTGTTTGTGTGGATGGAAAAGGAGAACAAGAGACAGCCCAAACTGTTTAAGGTTTGGATATTGATCTGGAATGGGACACAATTTGGGGCATGGGCAATTCAGAGAAGGTACTTGATTCTCACCCTGCTATCTACCAGAAAATTCCTAGTATTGGCAAACTCTGGACAAACTTTGGGTCTTGTTGATCAGTCATCAGAAAATTTCTAACCTTTCTTTGCCTACTCCTGCAAACACCTTCTCTGGTACTGTTTTTTCCTGAAGACAAAGATCATAGAATCACAACACAGTTTGGGTTGGAAGGGACCTTCAAGGGTCAGCTTGTCCAACCCGCCTGCCATGGGCAGGGACAGCTGCCACTAGACCAGGTTGCTCAAAGACCCATCCAACCTGGCCTTAAATGTGTCCAAGGATCACAGAATCATTATGGTTGGAAAGGACATGTAAGATCATCAAGTCCAACCATCAACCCAACACCACCATGCCCACTAAACCATGTCCTGCAGTGCCACGTCCACACGTTCCTTGAACACCTCCAGGGATGGTGACTCCACCACCTCCCTGGGCAGCCTCTTCCAGTGCTTCACCACTCTCTCAGGAAAGACATTTTTCCTAATATCCACTCTAAACCTCCCCTGGCGCAACTTGAGGCCATTTCCTCTTGTCTTATCACTCGTCACTTGGGAGAAGAGACCAACACCCACCTCTCTGCAACCCCCTTTCAGGTAATTGTAGAGAGCGATAAGGTCTCCCCTCAGCCTCCTCTTCTCCAGACTGAACAACCCCAGCTCCCTCAGCCGCTCCTCATCAGACTTGTGCTCCAGACCCCTCACCAGCTCCGTCGCACTTCTCTGGACACGCTCCAGCACCTCAATGTCCTTCTTGGAGTGAGGGGCCCAAAACTGAACACAGTATTCGAGGTGCGGCCTCACCAGTGCCGAGTACAGGGGCACGATCCCTTCCCTACTCCTGCTGCCCACACTGTTTCTGACACAGGCCAGGATGCCGTTGGCCTTCTTGGCCACCTGGGCACACTGCTGGCTCATATTCAGCCGGCTGTCGATCAACACCCCCAGGTCCTTTTCTGCGGGGGAGCTTTTCAGCCACTCGTCCCCAAGCCTGTAGCGTTGCCTGGGGTTGTTGTGGCCAAAGTGTAGAACCCGGCACTTGGCCTTATTGAACTTCATCCGGTTGGCCTCAGCCCATCGATCCAGCCTGTCCAGATCCCTCTGCAGAGCCTTCCTACCCTCCAGCAGATCAACACTCCTGCCCAACTTGGTGTTGTCTGCAAACTTACTGAGGGAGCACTCAGTCCCCTCATTCAGATCATCGGTAAATATATTAAACAAGACCGGTCCCAAAACTGAGCCCTGGGGGACTCCGCTTGTGACCGGCCGCCAGCTGGATTTGAGTCCATTCACCACAACTCTCTGGGCTCGGCCATCCAGCCAGTTTTTTACCCACCGAAGAGTGCACCTGCCTGAGCCATGAGCCACCAGCTTCTCCAGGAGAATACTGTGGGAGAGTGTTGAAGGCTTTACTACAGTCCAGGTAGACAACATCCACAGCCTTTCCCTCACCCACCAGGTGGGTCATCCACAGCTTCCCTTCCCCGCCCCAGTGTCTCACCACCCTCACGGTGAAGAATTTCTTCCTTATAGCTCACCTAAACCTAGTCCCTTCTAGTTTAAAACCGCTGCCCCTTGTGCTGTCACTACAGGCCCCGGTCTGAAGTCTCTCCCTCCATCACGCAGCGGGGGGGGGGGGGGGAGATGAACCCCCACAGAAAAGGAGCAGTGGCACCACCCAACTTTCACACTTTGGGCTCAAGACATAACTTTTGGGTTACTTTCAGGCCAATTCCCGAAACGACAGGCCAGCTGGTGCCGGCAGCCGGCCCTGACTTGGGGCGGCTGGTGAAGGAGGGTGAGGGGAGGCCTCGCAGCGGTGGGGGGGCCATGCAGCCCCGGGGGGGCGGCTGGGGGACCGCCGGAGGGGCCGTGAGCCGGGGGAGGGAGTTACCTCCTGTCGTCCAGCCTCCGGGGAAGGGCAACTACGGCACGGCGGCAGGCAGGGGACGAGGCGCTGCCCAGGAGGCCCGGCCGGCCCAGAGGCCAGGGGGATGGCCAGGCCGGCTGAGGGGCCCGCCGTGCCGCCGCCCAGGACCGGCGAAGGAGAAGGGTGGCGGGAGAGGGAGCCGTGCCGCACTCCGGGCCCGGAGCCGCGAAGCACCTCCCTGCCACGGCGCGGGGGGCAAAACCGTGCCTTTCCCCTTCCTGTCCGTCGGCCGCCTAACCCCTCACCCAAGTGCTTGTTTTCGTGAAACAGAGAATTAATCGAGCTCGTGAGCTCGGGGGCCGAGCGGGCAGGAGCGGACGAAGAGCCCAGAACGCAGGGGTTTTTTTTGTGTCCCGTTCCCGCCCGCTCCTCTCCCCGCTCCCGCTGGCGCCGGCCGCGGGCCCGGCAGGCGGGAGCGCGCGGCGCTCTCGAGCTCGGGGGCTGGGGGCGGGGAGCGGCGGTCGTGGGCGGGAAAGGGGGCGGGTGAGGCGCTGGCGGGGGCCGCCAGACAGCCCGCGGCGGCGGCAGGGCGGGCTGGTGGGAGGGGGCGGGAGAAGGGCCTTCCCCGCGGGAGGGAGCGGGCCCGGGGGTGGGCACCGGTGGGCCACGGCCGCCCTCTGAAGGCGGCGCCTCACGGGGCCTTCGGGCTCGGCCTAAGCGTCCCTCAGCGCCTTGGGCGGCGTGCAGGCCTGCGGGCTCGTCGTGGTACCAGAAGGGGTTCGGGCTCTGTAAGGTCTCTGAGGCAAAGGGTTTGCCGGCACACCGTTACCTCATGAAATCGGTTGCGTGAAGAGACCCTTGAACCCCCAGCGTCCTGAGAAGGCTTGGCGTTGCTTTAAAACGCTGTAAAGCCATTACAAACTGTCACATTCCTTCCACGTTCATGGGCAATAAAAACCAGAAAATGGACCCCCGCTAACTGAGTTTGACAAATCGTACATAAAAAAAGGAAGCCGACAAAAACTACGCCTGCTGCGTGATGTGCGTAGTCACTACAGGGAAGCTCTTCCGTCTCCTTCTCCATAGTTCTGTCCCATCCATCGGTGGTTTTCAGAAAAGGAAATTAAATGCAAGGCTGTGTCACATTTTCAGTTAATAGCAAGGTTCTGAAACTTTTATTGCATAAGTTAAGCCTCTAAATCTGTATTTTTGCCCCAAGCATTTTTACTTCCTGAAATTGTACTACCTACAACTTAACTGGAGGTTAGCGAGTCATAAACACTGGTGACAGAACGTAGTTACCCGGCTGTAGCATGGACGGGTGAAATCCTGGACACAAATGGGGATTTTACAACTAACTTTGAAAATTAAGAATTGCCCTACATCAGAATATTTGGGAGAGAAGCTTGAGGACAACTGTAACAAGATAATAGATAAAATTTTCTAATGAAGTGTTTGACACAGTGGTCTTCGTTATTACTGATACCAACATCTTCATTTGGCACCAACACAGCATATTTGAGTGTAATTCTTTCTACTTAAATTAATTTCAAAATGGATTGAGACTAGTATGCAGCATACAGGTGATGACCAGTAACTTCAAGGTCAGATTCTTCATGAATTAACATGTAAATTGAATATTTATATACATACAGGTTTTTTTAAAAGAATTATTGCAATGTTACTTTCTCTCAGCTGTGAAAATCAACTCACTTCAAAGTAAAATAAAGTGTGAAATTCCCGTTTTCTTTGTAGATGGCCGAATCGGAACCTCAGGAAGGAAACTATGATCCCACCATAAAGATGGTGGAGGACCTGAACAGAGACTTAGAAAAACTTCTGGAGGAAATGGAAAAACTAACAGGTACAGGTCTTTATTAAGAATGATACGGATTTGTCTACTGGAGTGAAGACATTGAAGATTTATTATTTATATTTATTGCTGTCAACTTCCGTGTGATAGAAATATAAGTGGAAACAATCACCATCAACTAATGCCCTGATGTTCCTAGCTGGGAGAAAGCGTGCAAATAATCTAGAAGTTTCAGATGGCTCAGAATTGAAAATTAATAGGTGATGGATACTCAGTTCAGAGTGGTGGTTGAAAACAGAAATAATACTAAGGTATTTAATATACAATTATTAAAACACAGTATGCAAAATGAGATTTAATTTTGAAAAATGGTGGGATACATAGTACCTCTCAAGTCAGTGCATGACATGTCTAATTTGTCAGCTAGAATAAAAGTTCCTCTGCAAAGTTAATCTTAGTCTTGTATGTATGGAGAGGATTACGTATTCCTCTCCATGTTCTGCAACAATTCTATCAGAAACTGTGTGCAACTAACAAGAATAGATGGAACCTGTTAATTAAACTATTTGTAATTAAACACAATTTATGAGTGCCATTGAGAAAACTACAGTCAATTTATGGTAAAAAAAAAAGGGAAAGTATGAAATAAGTGCTAAAACTATTTGCTTTATCAGATAGTCATTTGTTTCAAAATCGGTTTCATTATTTAGGTTGTTCTTAAAACCTTTCATCTCTGTGCTGCAGCCTCCTTCATCTTGCTCTGCCTCACCTAACACAAGCCTTCTGACTGTAACTGGTCTGGAGAGAGGATTCTTTGGTTCGTTTATTTTAAAACAGTCTGTTGAACCTTTCTTTTTGATTACCTGTTTTGTTGTAATTTTTAGGTAAAGCGTCTGCTTCCCTTTTGGAATTTACATCAGTATGCTTCCATTCTGAAGTATTTTGAGACATTTATAAAGAAGTAATACTGCACAGTCTTTTATTTAATCTTGAGTATTACTGTGGGCAGTTTCCACTTTTTTACAGCAAGCCTTCTCTGACATAAGATCTGAACTGATAATAATGTCCTTTATTCATTTATTGAATTAGCCATTGCTTTTATTTAGCCAAAATTCCTGGCTTAGTAGTGTCTATCTGTTGGGTTTGTAGTGCAGGCAACTTGGATGGCATATGGCATGGTAGTCATACGTACCAACCCAGACCTGGCCAGCTCCATGAGGCGTTTGGAAGATGCCTTCCTGAGTTGCAAAGAAGAGGTGGAGAAGAACTGGCAAGAGGTGCTAAAGGAATCTAAAGGCGAAGAGCAAAAAAAGGAATAAGTTGAATTCAGTCATGCTGGCAGAACTACACCCCTTGGAAAATCACTCCAGTCTTTCTGTTTTCCAGCCATGGAGATTTCACGGACAGTGTGGAAAATGGATTGGCTTTCATCTTGCTGAGAACTACTCGTGTGTATACATCTATGGAAGTGTTTTAATGAGAGTACACATATATATATTTATATTGTTGAAGGTAAAAGGTAACAATGTGTCTGTTTTTATTATGCTCATCAGTAAGCCTTGTACTGTGTGTGCACACACAACTTACATGCCTTCTGTGTCTTTCTTCCTGAAAGATCACACTCACTTCGTTGTCAATATATGTGGAATTCTTTGACACCTGAACAAATGGGGGGGTGGGGTGCAGTGGATCATCACAGTGGTATTGCACTGGCACATGCCTTTCAGGGAAAACTGAAGAATTACTTTTTTTCCAAATGAAAAACAGGTGAAATTCTAGATTTGCAGATAGATTGAGTTAGTTTGATGTGGGATCGCCAACTAGGTGTTCAGTTACAGAATTTTATTATTCAGATAGCTCACCGGTAGTTGTTTAATTTTGTTTCCTTGGATTTTTAACCATTTCTTTGGACTGGTTTTCCCAGAAAGATTGTTCTTCTCAAACCCTCTGAAGGTAGCATGTCTCGTTTAAGAAAAAATTGTTTATCGTTACAGACTGCACTCTGTGTGGTGTAGTCTGTGGGACTGCTGCAGAAACCAAATTAACCATGTTATAAAACATGCTTTTCTCCCTGTGTTCCTACTGGGCAATATTAAAAAAGGAAGACAAGAAAAAAAATTACTTTTCTTTTGTAGCCAAGATGTGGATTAAGACCATCACCTTGTGGCTTGCGGGTAATGCATAAATGAGTATTTTAGCTGAGATGGAAGCCAGTGCAAGTTTTGAGGAGAAGGATCTTCCCTTTCATTAAAATCAGTCTTTTTTAACTAGAAAGTAAGCACCATGTAGCAAGTGAGAGCATCTCCATCTCCTTTGAAAAGGCATTTAATAATTTAAATCACATCTAAATGATCTGTCAAAAGTTTGCTAATTTTTAGACTATGTATTCTCTTGAGACTGGTTGCTTTCGATTCACAGACAGAAAGTTTATCCCACTGCAGTGAAAAATAAGTAAGTAATTTCACTTTTTTTTTCCCAATGCTACCAAGTGTTTCTAGAGGTACAAGTGGTAAAGAACCACAATAGACTTTGAACTCTACTCTTGACTTTCCAGTTGGTAGGTCTTCATTCCAGCCAAGATAGGGCAAAATGGCAGAGCAGCATGAGGAAACTTACACTTTGATTAATCTCTAGAGGATTTTTAATGGCATGTTGTCACCTTGGTACCTCTGAGTACATTGTCTTCACTCTTTAATTCTGTATTAAAACCAAAATTCTTTGAAGAGGCACTGTGTTTAACAGCTTGTGGAGGAATGTACTGAATTTTGTGTGACCGTTTGGCCGTAAAGTGCCAAGTATAGACTGTAGATTTTCCAGAAAGCTCAGTTCTCATTTAGACATTTAAACCAAGCGGCCAGTGTTAGAAAAACAATTTTTTTTTTTAATCCAGGAGTCCCACTGAGAATAGAGAATACTGCTCAAAACCAACACTTCTAAAAAAATATGTCTTTTAATTAATTAAATATGACATTCAGTGAAGTTGTATATTTTATGTGAAGTTGAATCCTATTTCCTGTGATTGGATGGCTACAATAAGTGAGTCTGTCAGAAAACTGTGTTTCTCCAGAGCAAAGGGCCACAATCAAGAGTGCAGCTGTAAGGAGAGGAGGCATCTGGTAACACTCTTTTCACTCCTCAAGTCCCATCACTTTACAACTTTTCCTTTTCGAATTTTGGAAAAATGGATTATTTTTTTTCTGTTTAACCGCTGAGGCTGAAGGCATTACAACACCATCAACAGACAGCATTAAGCATGCCTTCATGTTCTCCTCACGGAAAAGCAGACAGATGATGGGCTATTAACCATTGGGCACCAAGTTAGTCTCAAGGAGAGGTGCTTACACTGAGGTACCAGGTCACCCCTCTGTGAAGGAGCAGAATGAGTTTGCAGGAGGGGTGTTGGGAATACCTGTGAACATCTCTCGTCTCTGCCACCCTTCTTCTTTCTCCTGAAAGTTCTCACGCACATGACCACGAACACCTAAGGGTGGTGTGGGGTAGGGACAGAAGTTGGGACAAGAGAACTGATGGCTGCGGCTGGGACCACAGCATGTACTCTGCCAGGGGAATCTGGCTGGCGGAGCAGGCTGGGTCTGCCTCTTTCTCCCCAAGATTTTCTTCTTAGCTGTGTGACGATAACCAGAGGAGAGGTAGGGATATGCACCAGCATAGGAACAGCGCATATTCCTTGAAATACTGTACGGCAAGATGATTATACTTTACTACTAAAATAATATGTGTTTATTTCAGGTTGGTTTTCTTCTTTTATTTTTTACATTGAGAATCTGCTTGTGGGGACTGTGAGGTTTGTTTCATGCATCTCACCATCTACCACATTTCAGCCCAGCTAGATGCTTTAGGCTTGCAGCAGAAACCAGACAGCCCACACCGAAACGCCTCAGTGTGTCATACAAATGGTCTGTAAAAAGTATGTGGAGCAACAGCCCCATCTGGTGCTCGCATAACTTAAAAACTGTTAACAGCAACCCGGATTGCTGGGTTGACATCTCTTAATCGCCAAAGATTGCTGTAATGAAAAGCATCAGCAGCAGTTTAGCTTTACGGTCACTCTCTGTCAATGCCACTTTTGGGACCTGAGCCTGTGCAGCAGTTGCTCACAGGTGCTTCCTGCACTGTATTTAAGGCACAGCGCACTCTGCGAAACAGGGACAGAAGCGAGAGAAGTTGGAACCGGTGCACTGCCGATCCGTATGCCCAAAGACAGCACTGAGGAATCCTGTTTCCTTAGTTATTCATTCCTTAGCCTCCATTAAGTTACACTTAATGAGCATGTCATAAATCAGTTGAAATGTTCTTTTTTTTCCTGTTATGCAGACACCTGGACAGGTACTGGAATCTGTGTTCATGCTGGTTCATTTTGCATGAGTAGATAGGCCAAGTCTTATTTCCACTTGGAAATATCAGCTTTAATCAAGAAGTGTGTGAAGCTTAGTAAAGAGGTTATGGACTCGACCCTTAAAAACCTGTTAAGGGTAGTAGCTGTGCTGGTGTTTAACACTGCAACGCTTTTACTGTCCTTGTCACAACAAAATTTACTGATCTTAGTTATGTACTTAACCTGTCAGCAAGGCGAGAGTTGGATGCCCAAGAGCGAACTACCCAAGAGCCACCAAACTGAGCCATACATGGTCTGGCCCCACCAGCCTGCCACAGCATAGCTCCAGGCACCTTCCTCTTCTGAATGTAAACAGCACTCCCGCCTATAAAAGAGGTGTGCAAGGTGTCCAGCACTCCCTTTTTGTCTAGCAGCTCAGGTGCTACTGCACTCCTGAGAGCTGCCTGGGTTCTCTAAACGCTGTTTAGAATTTCCATTAACAGTTTCTTACCAAGAAAGAGATGAGACTTAGCTAAAAGACCAACATGCAGCCTCCCGGGAAATTCTGATGGTCGAAACTGTGGCGTAAAACAACTGAGAAGCGGCTGTGGACACCTCACATGTCCACTTAGGCACCTTGATCCTTGTCAGAATATGGCTTAGAGCTCTGTTTAGAATATTTATTTTATTTAGTGCTTAATTATTATAGCCCAAACACAGGTTATCTCAGAAAGGCTCAAGAAGAGAATCCATACTAGCTGGCATAAATACTTGTTGGCATAAATGATTTCAAAATGCAGCAATTTTTCCCCAAAACGTGTATGGAGAGATTATTGAATCTGTAACAGCCCTATTTACACATACTAGTATTAAAATAAAGCTCTTTTTGCTGGCATTCTTAGCCGAGAAGCAAAGAGCTGATTGGGAACGAAGGGGTGAATAACATTCCTTCCGAGTCAGTCATTTCCTCCAGGGCAAGGACTGTATCACCTAGGCACTATCCCATGAAAGTGGCAGTGCCTTTTCTGTGTACATTCTATTAAGACTGATTTCTTTTTCATAGCGCTGCCTCCTCCCTGCTTCTGCACCACTGTAAAATGCATTTACGTGTTTTCAACAAAAACATATTACGGCATTTCTTAATTTTTCTGTTTCTGATAAACTATTGTCTACTTGCCTGGTTTTCTGTAGGTGCTCTGGGTTTAGATCATCGGGATACACACATAGACAGTAAGGTTACAAGATTTTGAGGTGACATGTAATTTTACCAGCAGAACTCAATCCACGTGTAACTAGAGAACTCTCAGTGGCTCCTCAAAAAGTCAAATACCGAATGAAGAGGCCACACGGCATCTTCCCATTTATAGAAAGCCAGACTAAATAAAGGCATGTGGAGATACTGGTTAGAGCAGGTTAATTTAGTGACTGTTTAAGCTCTCGTGCCACATTTGGGATACCATCCCAAGGTGGTGAAATTGGTGGGATTTTACAGTTTTTTTGCTCAGTGCATCATCTAGGTCCAGGACTCAAAATGGAATCACTGCGTTGCTCCACTGTCAACACAAAATGAAGAGTTCAAGCTGCCGCTTGTTTGACATGGCGTCCAAAACTTCCTCATCTCCTTTACACTTGATGAAGGGTCCCACCACCACTTGGCTCATGTGGTTTTTTCCCCAAGTGCACCTGAACATCTCAGAGCAGATTCTTTCTGCAGAAGGACAGCGATGCTGAAGGCTACCTGGTTCTCCAAAAAGCCAAACCAGCAGAAAGGATAACATCTAAGGCTGTGGCTTTGAACTTGGGATCTACAGAGAATTTCTAAAAAGCCACAACAAATAACCAAGTGTCAGACTTGCATAGTTTTCCATCTTCATTGGAAATTTCCATGGATCTACACATTGAAGAGTTTGAAAACCCCTGTTCTAGAGCCGTTAGGGTCATTACAACTCCCACTATCCAGATCACATGCAAGTTCATTCTAGTATTCTATGACGGAGTCTCAAGCATGTGCCCCTGGCATGAAAGAAGTATGCACAGAGCTTGCCATAGGGACTGTGAAATCAAGTTTATGTAGCACAGACTTTATTTCCAAAGTTTTTCCAGCCGCAGCAGAAAGTGTTTTGCTTCCAAGGCGAAAGTGGGTGGGAAGGGCTGCACATGGATATAATATTGCTCAGGGTAGAAGTTTACAGGATACGTATTTCTCTGAATCGGTGAGTATCTTGTTATTACAAGGCTATTCTGTTTAAATGAACCAGTGCACAGGCAAAGGCCTACAGAGCTTTCTTCTTCCCTTCTTTATCCTCCTCAAAAGATCACAAGCCACAGGGAATGTTTTTGTGGCTAAGTAACAGCAGCCTTCACAAGCAAAAAGCCTGGTTACAGGCAGGGTATTATGAAAACACTGTAAAATGATTACACTATAAAAGTGTAATCCACTCCAAGTGGAAGCCATTTTAAGTGCCCATGAAAGGGAAGAATGCTGGAACGAGAGAATGAACGTAGCACAGAAACAATGGCTCCAAGTAGGTATAAAAGCACGTTAACTACTCTGCAAATTCAAAATCCTTGTAGCTAAAGGCTTTAAAAAACCCCAAACACATACACTGAACTAAAACTAAGCACTCATCTAAAGTTCTGCTTGAGGCAAATAACCCCTAGCCTTATTTACAAGTACACAAGCACCACAGTTGCCAGGAGAAGCAACCCTCAGTACTGAGCACCAGTTTTATATTTCTTCAGCCAAAGCTCAGCTAACAAGAGAACAAGCAGCCTACAACAATTTACAGCCAGCCTGAGACATCTAAAATGTCATTTTATTAAGTGCTTTACACTTGCTAGAGTTGAGCCTATGTTTTTGTAAGCAGGAATTCAGGGATTAAGGGGGTTCCCAGTCACAAATTTGTTTTATGCAAAGATTTTTCTTATCACAAAAGGTAGGACTGAAAGAAAAAAACTAGACACTAGGACACTACTTGCATCTCTCCTTCAATTTCTCCTTTCATAAAATAAAGATGACCAGTTAGGTGCTTTTGTTAAACTGATTCACACCTGACCTACATTTTTGTTGAGATTAAGAAAATTCTATTTGACCTGTTGAATCTCACTTTAAGAAAAAACACTCGCTTTTGAGCAACTGTAGGCAGTTCAAGTAGTTTATGAGAAATTCTGCGGTAACATTTCAATATTTACAGAATGTCTTACATCTGTTTATATTACAATGAAACTGCCAACCTTGCTCCAATCTGCCTGAAGCAGATTTAGTTCTAAACAAAAAACTGAAGCCTACTAAGGATTATCCTGCTTAAGAATTTTTATAAGGTACATTACTTATGTTTTCCTCACATTATTAAATTTTATTCTGTTGAGACAGCTATATTCTTCATCTTCCAAGGAAAGACATCAGAACACCACTGTGTCCAACTCGACATCTTTCCCAGTCTACAGCTTACCAGGTTTGGTGCAGAAACTCAGTCTCTCAGCAATCCTTGTATCAACGTACTTTCAGAACCGCTGGGCAAGCAATCCGGCACTGCAACAGCAGGTTACGCTTCCATGAGCTCGCAGCTAATGCAGCCGTGTGCATACTCAAGGGAGTCAGAAGCATTCTTCTTCCTGAACCAAGCCTGTAGCTGTCACTTCACACCTCATTAAGAGTCCCTAATTCATTGCAAAAGCAAGCAGGAAGTCCCCAACGGAGTGAGCTATGGGCAGCACAACTCGTGCATCACTAAACCTTCCCCTAACCCCACAAGGGCCATTCCTTGCCTTCCCAGAGGCTGGAAGTGAAGTGCTTTGGAGCGCAGTTATCCCCCGGCTCCCCCTGCTTCTCATTTCCTGAGGGGTAACGTGAGAAAGTGTGTCTCCAGAGAACATCATACAATTTTTAATTACTAATAGTGTGCAACAACACGGAAAGTAGAGGAGACAAGGACAGCAAGTACCTGCCAAGAATCTCCCTACTCCCATTTAGTCCTACACACGTACAGCTACAGCACTGCTCCAGACTAAGGGGTTTTATATGAAGTTGTTATTCACCAGAGGCTGGTTAAAGATTGCATAGCTAAGAACAGAAAGAGGTGTTCCAAGGAAACAAATACACTATCTAAGGTTTGGATAACAGCAACTGCAAGACAGGAACGTGAGAAATGTTGGCCTAGAGAATGAAGGACACAACAAGATAGCTGAAGAAACGCACCCATATTCAACAGCTGGTAGCAGACTGATAACACTTGCAAGACATCCAAGTTTTAGGGAGGAACGTTAGAAAAACACACGCATTAGTAAGACGGTTAAGTACTCCGCTCATTACCACAGGATGGCACAGGTACAGAGATTCTACTGGTTTCAAGTAAGGAAAAGCGGAGAAGCTAATAAGATGCACTGTCATTATTTGGAACAGAATCTTGAATAAGGTGGCAGTTACTAAGCCCATTTTGTCTTTGAGCAGAAGAGTCTCAAAGCTTGGATCCTACCGTTTACAGAACACAAAAGCCTAGCAAACAGATGGGGAAAATATCCCCGTAACCCATTCCAAACCCCACCAAACTCCTGCCACAATACGCTAACAGAAAAACCCAACCATTAACACTATTTGAGCCAGAAGAGAGAGGGGACAGCATAGATTATAGCTCTGTTGTATAATTTCTTTGCAGAAGGTGTTTTGGATTGAAGTAGGTCCACCTAACCTAGCCACATCCTTGCACATGTATCATCCAGAACGGTTTTAGAAAGATACATCAACACATATTAAAGAGGCAGCTCTCACTTTCACATATAATCTTGCTGAAGCAGCAAGATTAAAATAATTCATTATTTTAAAGATAAATGAACAAACACACTAAACCAGATTTTTTTTGGTTGTTGAAATCACTTTTATTTGTGAGGAACGTCACCCATGCTGCACAGTTTCAAATAGATCTTACCAAGGAAAGCGGAAGTTTCTCCCCCCCATGTCCTGCAGTGAACAGGACTGGCACAGAAAAAAAAAGAAACTCGTCACACCTGGGAGGTTTAGCACCAGCATCCAATAAAAAAAGCATTTGATTTCAATTTCAGTTCTTTGGTTGGGTTTTTTCCCTTTTCAGTTTGATACCAAAAGAAAACTTGAAAAATTCAATACTAGCGAAACAGTGAAATTCTAAAAAAAAAAATAGCCCCACAGTTGCTGTTGAAACTGGGGAGGTTGCTCTTTCTGAATCTCGCTCTCTTTTTCTCTCTTCATGCATCTATCTTGCAGGCGTTCCCTGGATCTCAGCTGCTGGTAAATATTTTTTTTTCTTTTAAGTTCCGATGTTTCAAATCTTTGCTTTCGTCATCACTGTTGACAATTTATTGCTTAAGTGTTTCTTTGGTGTTACTTTTCAGTTGTATTTTAGGACACCTGTTGAAGAGCCAGATTTAGAAAAAAAATGCAGTTTACTAATATCATTTGCTGTTGAAAAGGTGGGATGTCAGGTGGAGAGGGAGTTATCATAATAACAGACAGGATAAGCATGACTGGCTTATCCTAGCTGCAGAACGAGAGTACAGTATCTTCCTAAAGCAAAACATTACTAGCTCATCAACAGATGTTGTTGCTATACAGACCAGACAGGTCTTCCTGAAAAAAGTCACAACTGATAAAGCAAAAAATTTACTTTGTGACAAATACAGACACAGAGGAAGAGGAGAGAAAGAAGAGAAAGCAGCAAGCAGTTCCTGGGTTTGCCTATACAGCACTCTCAGAAGTTATCACAAATATCCAGCCATACATAAGGGGATGTGGCCAGAGCCCAAGTCCTAGAAGTATACACAATGCTGCTTCAGCTGGGGAAGAGGAACCATCTTTATCCCTTACCTGAGGGATGGTAAAGGTGCCTGGGGAGCCGGACATTACTCAGCACCACTCTGCTCGGTCACTGGAGCAGGATTTTCAGCAGGTGTTTCAGTCACCTTTGTCTGAGACACAATAAACCTTTATTACAGGCAAAGACTGACCTCCAGACCCTTCCTCTGGTCAGTGGTAGGGCCAGCATAAAACAGCTTTTAAAATAATCAAGAAAAACCAATCCTCAGAAAATATTACCTCCAGGAAATACACTTAAGTATTACACAGCAGATTCTGTCAGGGGACCACCTCACATAGATACAGAATAACAAAGTCTTTCCTCATTAAGGTAGAATCCGTGTTTGCAAACAGTTCCCTGAAATCATCTAGTTCAAGCAGTTCAGGAAATGGATCTGGAGCTTTCAAATCCATCTTTTATACTACATACAGTCTGAAGGTTTGAGGAAGCTGGAAAACACAACTGTTTCTCTCCACCTCAAAAAATATTTGTTACAGTCTGACCCCGATTAAGAACTATACAGAAGCAATCCCCATCCCACTGCTGGTTCCATTTAAGATAAGCTGCTTGTTCTCAAAGAAGGTCACAAGGAACAGGCAATGAAACCAGCTACTTTCAACCGTCAGCACTCTGCACTTGGCCATCAGACCCCCCCAGCACACCAACAATACGCTTGTCAAAATTCCTACAGGACAGAAGGTCTTGAGCACTCACCCCATCAAAACTGTCTCTGCCACATTTTGCCAGGAGCATCCTTACCTCTTTCCCATCCTGAGCTGGAGCATTGGGTGGACGAGGTCGACGCCGGTAGTTGTACGGGCGCCTATACCCACGGCGAAGTGGCTGCTGGCTCATAGCATTGGCCTCATGGTGGTTCTCTTTGTTTTCGGCCTCACCAGCCACTGGGGCAGGGCGCGGACGCGGGGGCCCTCTGAAGAGGGGGAGAAATAAGTATTTGTCAAGTATGAGAGAAGCCCAGGAACACTAAGCTACCATAATTTTAGCCCAGCAAAAACCTCTCAAGTACCACCTGTAACAATTCTGAATGCTAGCACACCATCCCTTGGAGTTCAGCTGGCATACAGTTGGAAGGGAAAGACCCGTTTCAGCAGGTCAGACAAGCAACCTGGGTGTCTCTTCACTGCTGAAGCTCTGTCAGCATATTCTGCCGCCTGTCCTACAATAAAGAGGTAGTTACCCATTTGAATTGCTGGCTAGGAGAAGAAACAAGCCAGTAGTGGCCACACAGGCCAACTCTGCCAAGTTAGCCTGGGACTAGCTGTATTAATACAAGGCTGGACTGGTATAAGTAATGGTGCGATCCCCCGGGAATTGCAATTCCACCTTTAAACCATTCCCAGGTCTTCCCTCTTTGCCTTATGCTGCCCCTCTTGACCACGTAAGGAGGTGTAGCATGTATCTCAGTTAGTCTTAATGAGGTCCAACTTGCCTAACATCTTAATGACATGGGGACATCTCTGGGATTGGTTATTCAATAGATGACAGAAAGGCTTTTGGTTTGGATCTACAATGTATGGTCACATCTCAAATGCGTGGATATACACTACGGTCTACAACTACCTCAAGGTAGACAGCGGAAGGGGAGGTGTGACCTCCTCTCTCTGGTGACCAGCAGCAGGACAGGAAGAAATGGAGTGAAGCTGCATCAGGGCAAGTTCAGACTGGACATTAGGAAAAAGGTTCTTCACTGAGAGGGTGGTCAGTCACTGGAACAGGCTCCCCAGGGAAGTGCTCACAGCACCAAGCCCGTCGGAGTTCAAGAAACATCTGGACAACGCTCTCAGTCATATGATTAATTTTAGCTAGTCCTGCGAGGAGCAGGGAGCTAGACTCAATGATCTTTACGGTTCCATTCAACTTGAGATATTCTGTTATTCTCTAAGCTATCAAGTCCATGTTCCTGAAGTACGCAAGAGCATTTCATCCCATTTCCAGTATAAACAAAGTATGTTTATAAACTGTCAAAACACAGCTGGAAGTCATAACAGAGTCACTGCCTACTGTCTAGTTCCCATTAGCTGGCTTAGCTAATCCACAGCTATCCCATCCCAAAAAAAAAATTTAGCTTTTCCAAAGGAATCTAACATAAAAACACTAGCGTCACTGGATTTAGTCCATGTAAGTGCAAGCGATACCTACCTGTTACCTCAAACAGAAACATTCTGCACTCATATTGGATACAGTAAGCTATCATACTTCTTACAGGGAAACATGCATCAGAAATGCGTAAATTCCCATTAGTCATGGGCAAATTATCCAGCTAGTCATTCACCCACATGACATGCAAAAGCTCAGGTGCCTCACTGTACTTGGAGTGGTGCTATTCCTGACTGCCCAACACTAATGAAGACTTTCAGGAATAGAATTTATTCTGCCCAGATCCCTACAAGCAGCAGCAGCATCGGTATTACCCCACTTCCCACAATCCTAGATAAAAGAGTCAACTTGAACAAACATTCACAGAGAGGAAAGCTCAGAGCAGAGGTGGAAGGCTTGGGGTTCTAGACCCAGCACCCAGGAGGATAGATCCATTTTGCATGGAACAGGTAGTCATTGCCATTAAGAACAATCTTATTACTCCTATGAAATTCAGCTTCTTGTTGCTCTTGCACTGTTATTTACCTCCTGCTGTTTGTTTTTGAACAAACATGCATATGAAAAGTGGGGATTACATCCATTTCATAGTTCATCTCTCTAAATCCAATGTTGGAACTTGACCTCTTAAGCTAGTTGATAGAAAGACAAAGACAAGATGAAGAGGAGCAAGTGAGTGAATGGCAGATTAATACAAATCAGCTCCTTCAGAGCAGAATCATAGAATAGTTTGGGTTGGAAGGGACCTTTAAAGGTCATCTAGTCCAACCTGACTATTTGATATTTTTAACTGCACCAAATTCTTCAGCTATGGAATTGTTCCCTCAGTACAGAGGCTGAAAGTCTGAGTGGTCATGTCAGAACTAAGGCTGGAAAATGAAGAAAACAACCCTGCACTGGCCAGTTTAAGGTCTGACTAACACATATGACTCAGCAAATTATTCCACATATCCCACTAGAAAGCATCAGTGTTCGTGTGAACTCCAAGGGATCTTTACTAAGAACATAAGAATGGCCTACTGGGTCTTCTAAGTGTCTATTTATCCCAGTTCTATGGATCCCTAGGGAAAAATAAGGACAAGGAAACCTACTGCCCAAATAGCCTCCAATTGTTTTCCACGCTGGGGATTTCCTGAGCCAGACAAGAATTTGCCTATTTAGAGATATCACAATGGTGTTCTCTTTAGCTATTTAACAGTCTCCCCCAAGCTCATGCCAGCTTTTAACATCTCCAACATCCTGTGGCAAAAAGCTCCAACAGCCTGCTGTATGCATAACAACTCGAGTCAGCAACCTGGACATGAGCCAGCAGTGCACTGCTGCAGCAACTACGGCAAGCTGGATCCTGGGCTGCACCCAGAGAGGCATTAGTAGCAGAGAGAGAGAGAGAGATGTGAACATCCCACTCTGCTCAGCACTTATCAGGCTGCACCTGGAGTACTGGGTCCAGTTCTGGTCCCCACAATTAAAAAAAAGGAGGCAGCCAGGCTGGGTGCAGTCCAAAGGAGGGCCATTATCATCAAAGGGCTGGAGACACTGACCTGTGAGGAAAGACTGAGGGAGTTAGGGCTTTTCTCCCTAAAGAAGAGAAGGCTTAGAGGGGGAACTCATGGTATTCCAGTACTTGAAGGGCAGCTACAGAAGAGGACAGAGGCTCTCTCTTCACAAGGAGGCACACTGAGAAGGCAAGGGGGAACAGGTACAAGTTGCTCCGGGAGAGGTTTCATCTCAATACAAGAAAGATTTAGAGGGAACAATCATTTACTGGAATAACCTCCCCAGGAATGTGGTAGAGTCCCCATCACTGAAGCTTTTCAAGATGTTATTGGAGACTGTGCTAAGTAATCTCATCTAGGCTCCCTTTCCCACAAAAGGTTTGGCCAGATGATTTTTTGAGGTCCCTTCCAGTTGTTCTGTGGTTCTACGAACCTCCCTTTGATTTCCACATGTCTCCCACTTCCTTCATTTGGAGGCTCCTCACAGTGTATTCTTTTATCAGAAGAAAAAGCAAAACTGATTTCATCCATCCTTTCTGTGCCACTCATTATTCTGAGGAGCTCTATAATCTGTCTTCATTTGTCTCTTCTCCCAACCTCAGAGTCCTCAGTCACTTCCACTTTTCACACATTTTTTTCGCCCCCTTCAATCATTTTGATGAGTTTTATCTTCTTATTCTGGAAGCTCTCCAGTCTCTTTAGCATCCCCTTTCTCCAGAAGTTCTAGCAAGACCAACTCTAATAATCCTATTTTGTTACCCTCTCCTTTAGGAGCCCTCAAGGAACCTAAAATTTATGTCAGGACTGACATCAATACCCTCCACTAGCACAGGATACTACAAGGTAACTCTAATGCTACCATATAATCTAATGGCCTGGAAGACATAGGACAACTTCAGTTTTTACTGAACAGTAGGCTTTCCTCTGTACCTACAAGTGCATAAACCCAAGCCTGAGTGCCACGTAGGACTGAGCTGGATGTGCACAAGCTGCTAGTCCAGTGCTGAACTGCAAACTACTGTCTGCAGTCCACAAGAAGAGCTATAAAGCCCACCCTGCCCCTGAAGATGTTGGGCCTACCTGCCCCAGATCAAGTGGGATTTGATTTGGTAGTTGTGCAGGAAATATAAGAGTTCAGCTGGGAAGACACAGACCCCACAACTCACTTCAGTATGTTACTCAATTGTGAGAAGTAACAGGATCCAAAGAATTCTTCACCCTTTCTTGACCTATTCCTGGCTCTGAGCAATATATAAGCACATTAAACAAACTCTACAGTTGTTTCCTTACTGCTGTGGCTCACCTCTCCCCTGAAAATGAAAAGTGAAAAGCTGTCCCTATCATTTGCATACATATTAATGCCAGGGAATACAGCTTCCTGCTTTTAATGAAGTCTATATAGATCACAAAAGCATCCAAGTGTGATGATGAGCAAAGGAAATAGTACAAACCTGCGATAGCGGGGACGATAGGTGGGATTCCTATGAACTTGTTGATGAAGTTGTCCTCCTTCTGTGACCCCATCCTTGATTTCTCCCTCACCACCCTACAACCAAAAGAAAACAGAAGACAGAGTCAAAGATGAAGTGTTATATTATTTCACGGGCAGTGTATTAACTATAAAGCCCAATGATTGGAACACAAGTTCAAAAACAGTATATCAGTACAGAAACACCAGCATATCAGGTAAAAAGAAGCAGCAGATACTCAAAAAGCTTTAATTTGGGCAAAGATAAGAATAGGACAGAACAAGAGCCAACAATGCTGCCCTTGTTCCTCACGCTAACAGGCCAAGAAGCTACCTGACGATGCCTCCTCCCCATCTGCCAAGAAAGGCAGAGAACCTGAGAGTTCGCTCTGACACATATGGAAGTGCATTTCAAGACATGACGTTGTATTTTAAGGGGTAAACGTGTTACGGGGAGAAGCAGCTATTGGTCAAGACAGTTCTGAATTTGGAAAGCTAACTGAAAGATACCATGCTGAAACGTGACAGAGACCACTTCGGACTTCATTCTACACAAAGCCCCATTCTACACAGAGGTCCCAGAAGAACATGAAGAAATTTAAAGATAGTATTTGACATTATGTAGTAGTTTTTCCTCTTCTACATGCGCAACATTTTCAACCTTTCAGAGATGCAGTGGTTATCTTTCCCCTTTAGTTGTTAATGATAAAGCTGTATTTCAGTTTGTTGGGTTTTTTCCTAGTTTGCTGGGTTTTTTTGGTTTTTAAAAGCCAGCCATCAGTAATGTTCGCTTTATAAAATGTTACATTATTTACAGTTCCCATTGTACTATTCTTCCCTTTAAAAAAAAGGAATTTAACAAGAGATCTGGAAAGCGAAGTGCATCTTCTGCATCTGATCCAGTAGGAAACAAAAGCTACTGTTTCCTGACAGCCTTCACTAGTCTACACTAAGTTTGACAGGTCTCCTTCCCATTCTACACAACTATTTTAACCACCACCACCACCATCTTTTATTCTATTTTAACTGGCAATCTCAGGTAACTGCACAGGCGGTGAACTTTTCTTTAGCTAAGATAACATGATGATAAGCATTCAGAAAGGCTGGAGTGCTGTAGGTCGTAACAAGAAATCTTGGGGAATTAGATGAACCTCAGCGACCAACTTGGACAATCTTCTCCTCTCACCACAGTAAAATACCCTCCAAATGCATTAATAGTTTCAAGCACTCTTTGTAGCTTTCCAAGTTTCCAAAAAGCACAGAGACACGGCCTAAAGGCAACTGGAATATTTCACATGCTGTACCTAGAAATAGCTATACCAGCTATTCTTAACAATATGACAGGGTCAGCTGCTGAGGTTAGTAGAGAGAAATCAGAATCCAATTAAGAAAACCCACAATCATAAATAACATAATGTTCTCTCATGTATAAAACCAATCAGGATAACTAAATATCCACCAGAACTCCCACTAAGTAGATAGTAATAATAGGCGGCATCTGATACCAGTTAGAAAGTACTCAAGACTCAGAACCCAAAAGAAAAAAAATTAAAACCCCACACTTGGAGCTTACAACAGCATTATACTACTTGTATCTACTTTGCAATACTCATCTGTCCTGTTTGTACCAAGACACTTTGTACTATGTAACTTTACAGTTTACTAGACCTGTGATGGGTGGTCAGAAGGGCATCAGACAGTAAGGTGGGAAATGGCACTGCCAGTATTGTGTGTGGCAACATGATTCCGAGGTCTTGGGATTTACCTTCTGTGAAGCAAGGACCTAATGCTGCTCCTGCTCTCACTCTTCTCTTCATGTGAGGACTGGCAAAGCACAGAAACAGAAGAGAGCAGCAAGATGTGAAGGGAAGAGAGGATGCAAAGCTTAAACAGTCCTGAACGTGTTCCAGCATAATTGCCATTTCTCTTCTCCAGGATTTCTGAGCAAGTACATGTGCAATCAGCACTCAGCTCTAGCACTGTGATGCCAGAAACATGCAACCACAAAGGCCTAGCAGGTCTTGTCTGAGGGACAACGTGCCAGAAGCTAACAAAGCATCAACCAACCTCATTGTAAGGAGGGGCATACAACAATATTTTTCATCAGCCAAAGCTCTCCTATAGCACTTGACAATCAGTATCACATTCACAACTCTTTAAAGGCAGTATTGAATTTCTACATGTTTTTAATGGCACAGCCCAAGTCCACTCCCCTACGAGCACTGTACTTTATCTCAGATAAAAGACTCCATCTCCTGTAGTGACGGAAAGAATGACTAAACCTGATGAAGCATTACTCGAAAACAATGCAAACATTTTCCTATTCATCTTGAACTGAATGTTGCTATGTCAGTATTTTAAATGGGTTTGGCTTAAACAATCAGTTGAAACAGGATAGCAAAGCAACTGAATTGCTTAGCCCAGAAGTCCTGATAATTTCCTGCATCTTCTATAGTATCACAAAAGTTCAGTTAACACATTACATTAGTATCACTGTCAGTTGATCTAGGTCTCCTGGCCAGAAGTGAAGTATGGCTCCAGAATAAGACAATTATGCTGTCAGAAGTCACTGAAACTGATGCAATTTGACCAGAAAAGAGAACCTGAGCTTTGAGGTCTTGTTTTAATATACTTACTATCAGTATAGTAGATTCACTTACTAGGAAAGCTTCATTTGTACTCTTAAAAGCACCACACCATGTCTAGCACACAAGTGATCCTGTTCAATCTCCTCCACAGAAACCTTCCAACTCAGTGTAATACCTTCTAACAAAACATTAGGTCATCCTAAAGGACAAATGAATGAAGCTGGCCTGCTGCACTCTGACAATTTTCCTCTGAAGATGACCAAAATCAGCAAGCAAGCTGTGACTTCCCATGAAGATCTCACACAGATTTCTCTAACCCTAAAAAGATACAAAACTTTCCTTTGGGGGACAGCAATAAAATTTTGTAAGTGTTAACTGTAACTGCAATGAGCTTTTTACCCATCTGCTTCCCCTAATTTCTTCTTACATCTCTCCAGACCAGTCTCTAGCTTTTGTATAATACTATTCATCTTTTCAGGTCTCCTCAAGAAATATAGCCTATAAAACAGCTCAAAATATTTTGCTTGTTTTCCGACCCACTGGTACAGAGGCTTCTTATATTAGTAATGCATACTATATGAAAACAGATGATGTCCTCATCTACAAGGTTATTCCATGATTCAATGTCTGTTCTAATATTCTGCCTACAGCTTCACGCCATGTCTATGTTGTCACAGTTTAGCAAAGAGCATAGCCTCTTTTCTGTAGTAGATACAATTAAGAAGTTTCTGATACGAACAAGTACTTCTACTTTCCACAGAACTCTCCATGCAATCCAGACGCATTTCCACCGGAGCTGGTTCAATACTTCAGATTCCTCAAGGTTCTCTTCACTCTTGAGAAATTCACACAATGTGTTCAAAAGCAGACCCAGTAAGTTACACGCAGAGTACAGGCGCATTTGAGATAGCATCTTCAGTTTGCTTAAAACCATGCCAGTAAGCAAGGATAAATCACCTCTGGCTACACTGCAAGGTTGGACTGGAGTTGCTAACAGACATCAATTAAAAGTTCTTGAAACCTGGAAGGCCACCATGTCAAAAGTCATCTCGACAAATTAAACAGTTTTTTTTTTTTCAGTAAATACAGGATTGATGATGTGGGCAGCTGAGCTCTGGGAAAACCTTTCACCTCTGCATCGTAGCAGATCTTTAAGCATAGCGGGCCTGTGTACGCCAAAACATTTTCCTTCAAGTGTGCAGCAACAGTTGCCTGCAGCTGAGTAAATGTCCTTTCAGCAAACACAGCCCAAGAGTGCCAAACCATCAGCAACTCAAACCTGTCTCAGAAATATCCTGCAGGACAGTTAGCTAAAAACAATTCCTCAAGTAGAGGTGCACAACCTTTAATGCACCCATTACGGGACCATACAGAATAGTGTATACATACTGCTATGGCTCACAGACATCACTACCTTTCTTCCCCCTCTACACACGTGGGAATGGGAGGGGAAAGAGGAGGCCTTGTTAAAGGAAAAGAATATTAGAAAGAAGCATCTTTCTAGATGCAGTAGACATGCAGTTTCCATGTGAAGAACGTGTTAACTGATGCAAGTGGAAAAATCTCCAAAAGGAAACACTGATAGCTTCAGATGAGGATTCACTCCACTCTCAAGTGATCTGTCAAAGCAAGCACACAGGGGATGAATAGGCAAGAGTATCTGGCCAAGTTTGAGTGGTGTCACTGACCTACACTAGGACAGCTTCAGGGACAGTCCCTGTGAAGACTTCCTTGAAGTGGAACTTTGACTTGTTCAGGGAACAAATAAATGAGTGGGTAAGAAGGCCCAGCAGAACTGGCTGCACCTCAAACTAGCTCAGAAGACAAGAAGGGTCCACTGCAACATGCAGAACATTGAGCAGGTGTAGCAGAACATCAACTTTGGCTGCACAAGGAACTTGCTTTTCATGTTTGAGCTCAGTCAGGAGTATCACTTAAACAGGTCTTACACATACAAGTCTGAGACTACACAGGGTACATTCAAGAGAGCTGAAGGACTTGGCCAATGTCACTGCCTGGCCAGTATCATCTTTGAAAGGTCACAGCAATCACAGACTTTACCTTGTTACCTGTTAGAGTGGCATGCTAAGGGAAGGGTACTATAAGGTCTTCATCATTCTTGAATGAAGCAGGATTTACTCTTAATTTTAACAGATGATACCAAATCCAGAGGAGGAGTCAATGCATTGATGGGAAGGCCTGATATTCAGCGGATACTCAACAAGGTAAAGAGAAGGACCAACAAACCTCATGAACAATGGGAAACAATGAACACCCAGGCTAATGTCCTTTTGTAAATTATCATTCGCAAGTTTTGAAGGCTGTAATTCTTCCAGAGTCAATGATCCCAGAGAAAGAGCAGTATGTTTTCAGTTATAAAGCCATCTCTCATTTCACAGGAGATCAGGCACCAGTCACACAACAGCTAAGGTCTAACACACAACAAATCAGTCTGGAGACTCAGATATAAGCAAGCCAAAGGAAAACAGTGTGTATCACAATTTGTTCCCCTTGTGTACACCTTCAAGTACCAGGATCCAAGGGTGTTATAGTGTCACACGCAAGCCAGATTTTTAGCTACATGAGTTTGCATTAGACATCCAAGAGAACATGTCCCAGCATGAGTACCCTGAGAGTGAGTGTTCCCCAAGTCCAAGTTGGGCCTTACATTCTTTCTGCCTGAAGAGTGATAAACAGCTGCTTTCCATACTCAGCAGTACACAGGGTTGTCTAAACCTTGATATGTCTGCTCATTTAAGATCTGAAGCAGCTCCAAGACAACACCACTACCACCAACTAAAGCACTCACTCTCAATAAAGACAGTTGAGAAAGATTTTAATCTTAGGAGAGCAAAAGGAAACAGAATCAATACTGGAATGTAGCTGGTTTATGAGCTAACAGATAAGACTGGAAACATCAAAAAACTGACCAAAACTAAGTATCCTAGTTCTTTGCCACTTGGCGTGGAAGCTGAAGCTACAAACTGTATTGCCACAAAACCAAAGACATACTCAGCAATAAGCCATCAGTTACCAGCACCAACTTCTAGCTGTCTCCAAGGGACTCAGAAAGAACCTTTCATGTATTTAAGGCTCAGCGGTGTCCAGCAGGATTAAAAGACCTCGTGACAGCTAGTGTAAACAGATAGGCTTTAAGGAAGGATTTCAGAACATTCTTTCTATTTGCCCCTGTGCTGTCAACTCTGTAGAACAAGATGAGAAGAGAGTTATGTTGCCTGGGCAGAGAATTCCACCAAGGCTCTCATATTGGATCATTCACACATTTCCACAAGCGATGATCACAGACTCAACTATTAAAGGAAAGATAACCAAGCCTGGAGCATGTTCCAAGCTTGCTGGATTGTTCCAGGCACCAATTTAGCACAAGCACAGTGAGGACAGGAGCAGTAACTGCTAGAACTACAGCCATGTACCTCATACTTACTTCTACCTCTGCAAAAACTTGCAGGGAAGCTGCTCAGGAAGGCTTGCATATATTATGAACAGTGGTGCATAGCTAGCTTAAAGAAAAAATGCATTATCTTTACACTGAACTGCTGTAGGCAGAGGCCTACGAAGGGATGACACACAGAGGTTTCAACTGGTTGGTCAAACTACTACCGTGCCACGCAGAAGTGATGAACTTCTGAACAAATCCCATTTTCCAAGTAACCCTTCCAAGTTATGGTTATACTGCTTGGAGTAATATAAACACTTCCCCTCGCTTCAGGTAAAGGGCATGGTCAACCACCCAGGCATCTCACTCCTTTGCATTTACTCTTCAAGCAAACAGATACCTTAACACCCAAAGAAATGCTTTTAACACATTCTAGAAAGACATGCCAATATCAGTAGCAACATCAATGATGTGCTGGAGGAACCCAGAATATTACTGAAGAACACTCACAACTTAAGCATTGACAGTTTACTATATGCCAGTGCTGAACCTGTAGTTCCCTCTCATGAAAGGATCAGAAGACTGCTGAGGAGGTGGGTTAACCACCACTAAAGAAATTAAACTTACACTTCGAGGTGGCCCACGGCGTCGGCCAAAATAGCCACGTCGATAGCGGCGCCGGTCTGCAGCATAGCGGCTGCCTTCTACAGGAACTCCATCTGGACCAGTGACATTAGCTGCTTCTGCACCCTAAAAGGCCAAAAAAAGTAAAGCAGGGTGGTGTGAGAAAAGAACAACCAGCTACAGGGAGAAGATGATGCCTCAGTTAATTGGGTAGGCTGCAAGCTTCAGATGCTCCATCAAGTAAAAATTACAGATTCTAGAAGCACTAGGATGTAGTTAAAGGAGAATTTTGATACATATCTAGAAACACTTCTTAATGAAGCCTTTAAAAAACAGATCTTCCACAGAAAAGCTGTATGAATGCCACCCACCCCTGGGATTAACGCATTAGACAAAACCACCAGACACACAGCTAAGGTGCTGCGTTACTCCCCACTAGAGTGGGGTCAACTCTCTTAGACCACACCCCTAAGTCTCTGTCATCTCTTACCTTCTCTCCCTCAACCACATCAAATTCTACAGTCTCTCCATCACCAACACTGCGCAGATATTTCCGTGGGTTGTTTTTCTTTATCGCCGTCTTTAAAGGAAGAAGATACAGAAAAACATATTATTTTATCTTACACATTCATAGCCTTGTAGATGAGGGAAAGACAGTATTCTTCTGCTACAATCCCAACTCTACACACCAGATCAGTTGCCACACCAAGATATTTCAAATACATTGATGTCTCTTATTCCACACGCCCTCCAATACTCAGTCAAGGTTTACTCCTTTCTCAATACTTATGAATTTACAAATCAGCTGTTGCCCTAGGATCCCCTCTGTCAAGCCTACTAAATACCCAGATCATTACCTATTTCTGTATGAATAGAGTTCACACTGTGTTTGATCTCCTGCAAGTTGTACCAAGGCAGCTCCAGCAGCAAGCGTGACCCACGCCTTCACAGTCATTAGGAGGCCTGTAGACCATCTACAGAGAACTTAAGACCAGGAGCATTTTTGTAGAAATTGGCATTAACTGTAAGGTATCACAGCAACTCATAGTAACTAGAGAAGAATTACTCTAACTCTGGTGTAACATAAATAAGCATTTTACCTAAGCACTGTGAGACCCCCAAAAATTAGGCAAGTCCCTAAAGAACACAGGAATAGTACCAGAACAGACAATCGCAGTCTTAATTATCTCCTAGATGGAAACCCCAAAATACTATTAACAACATGCTTTGGATCAAAACTGGTTGAAAACCTCCTCAGACTCACAGGGACACTCAAACCTCCTGGAGCAATTTTCAGCCTGTCAACTACGGATGGCTTTTACTCCATGGAGTATTTCTAGGATTCCACAAAAGGCAGTTAGCAAGACAAGCCTACTGTCTGTTCGTTAGGTAAGGGTTCACAAACTGGAAGAGGCCAGGGGAGAAAAAACCCAACCAAACCCAAAACACATACACCGTAGAACTGAAGTTCTCTTAGATTATTACAGACAAATTCACTTTAAGTTTCCTGAGATGGGCATCTTTTGCTAGCATGAAGGAGGCAAGTGCAGACCCAGTAGACAGAAGCACACACAGAAATACAGGGCACAAATCTGGCTTAAGAAATGGGATGCAGGGCAGAAACAAAAAAGAGAATTGTCATATCTGTCTGCAGTTCAAGAAAAACAGGCAGAATGAAGATCAGTCGAGTTGTTGCCTGTACGTGGCAACTACATTCATTCAGTCAACAATAGCCCAAAAATATTTCCCACTGAAGGAAAAGTTCCGATCAGTTTAAAGTTGAGCTTGACCAGTTTAGGAAAAGTATTCTTATTGTTGCGAATACAGTCCCCTTTGTGTTTCAGGCAATAGGCCAGCGTGTCCTTCTAGCCCAACATCTAGCCACACCTTTCCCTGTACCCTGCAGTGTCCCTGAACAGCTTGAGGAAGAATGCAAGAGAGCACATATTATTGCTACCAAAGCAAAAACAACCCAAGAGGGTTGGTTTTTTTTGATACAGGAAGAGAACGAGCTGCTCAAGTGAATTCTTTTGGGAATTACTTTACAAAACAGAGACTCCCACCATCAGCTGAGACAGCTTTGTTTGCTTTCTGCTGACCTATTAGCATAACTGCCCCATTTCTAAAATCAGCTGGAAGTGCTAGCTTTTCCATGAATGCTACATACTACTACTAAAATCATTATCTTCACTGCAGATTAAGGGTTTAATTCTTTCACCAGCACTTGTACTGAGACAACCGACTCAAACTCCTAAGACTTGTGCTCTGCATATGACAGAGATGTCAACAAGCTGTATTTCAAACCCCTTCCCCCTCCTTTGTAAGTGCAGAGGAAGAAAGGACTACCAGATTTCTTCTCAGCAGAGGGTGTACTTAAGATTAATCAGGCTCCTCAAACATCCTCTGAGAAGGGTAATGGAAGATAAATTCAACAGGATTCCACATGTTCTATTCCAGCGTTATGAACAGAAACTTCAAAAAATCAGATTTGCAATTGAATAACCTGCCAACAGGAGATAAAGGCTGCCACACAGTAGGCTGACATTTGTTTTATGAAGGCAACCAGGAACTATTTTGAGTAAGTCCTGGAATTCAGAGCAGAAACTATATGGCTTTACTACTTCAGCTGCAGGTAAACACTGCTGAAATAAGCCTCTAACAAGCCTAAACACTAAGCTTGATGAAAAGACTTTTTACTCTGTATATCCAGAGGGGAGAGAGCACTATTCTCCCTGTCACTGTTCACCAGCATCCTGCAGGCTCCAGCTTCTTTAATTCAAAAGACAGATGTTTTGTGTTAACACAGACAGCACTCAACAATTAAGACACAGCCTTTCCTTTCCCAAGGGGACACCGATGAACAGTCAGCTGTAAGAGTCTTCAGAGCTAGTTCAGTATTTTGTTTGAAAGAGTTCTTTCCATATCCTCATGATATCACCATGTCATGTGCACATCCAGCATTGTCACAGCAATAGCCAAAATTTGTTAGAGCAGTTACTGGTGCACGTACACCAGGCTGTGCACAACAAATACAATCCAGTGAAGTGAAGAAAAAGACAGACCCATGCAGCAGAAGAGATTAACTCCTCCTCACGGCTTGTTGATTCAAACTATGCCTAATTAAATTGGACTTCTCTGGCTACTGACACTTTTAACAGCGTTAAATTGCAAGACCTTCCTCGCCCCCCAGACACACTCCACCCCACAAGGCGGATTGACCCCTATTGCTCACACCACCTCTAACTGACACAGCGCCCTGGATAGCACCTTGCATGAACCAACCGGACAAGGATGCAAGCAAGACAAAGCAGGTGAAGAATTGCCCTTCCCCAAAACACTTGCTTGGGTCCAGTGCAAGACAAAGGGTTAATTCAAAGCAAGCCATGCATGCCCTAAAGAGAAAAGCATTTTAATCTGTACTAGGTTTATAAATAGCATCCAATAGCCAGACGCTAAGCGTTAACCCCCATTCCAATCATGAGATCGGCCTGTTCCCTCCCTGCTGCGGATGCGTGCTGGGGAGGCAGGGAGGAGGCTGTATCTATTCAACTAGGTCAGCCTTATTCCGAAGGAATTAGGCATGTAATCCAGCCCCTCCTGGGATGGGCACGGGGAGGAGGGGCAGAACCAGCACTAACCGTGGAGAGGGAGCTCTCGCAGCAGGATGTTTGCTTACACCATGGATTTGCCTCCCTCACCAGGCAGGCCCTATACACTAGCCCTGCCAAGCCAAACGCTCAGGCAGGAGCTCCGGCCAGAAAGCCCCAGGCTCTGGTAGCAAGCACATTCACATACAGGAACAGCTCGAGATGGGAAGAGCTGAGGAACATCCAATTGCAGCCAAGCCAGGTCAGAGCTGGAAGCATCTACTCTGCCATGCACAGCCCACCAAGAGGGTTAATCGGATGCAAGCTTGCACGTAATGTGGTATTTCTGAAATGTCAAGCCAGTTTTGCTCAGTGCACACTCAGAGGATTCCAGCCACAGGAGATGGGAAATAAGTGTGTGTGTCCCCGTTTACATTTGGGAGAATAATCTTCTCCACAGGTGAAGACGACGAAACCAGTGCAGATACTACCTTGCTGTGGGCTTTCGTGCTTTGGCTCTCCACAGGCTGCCTTCCCAACACGTATCAGTGTTATTCCACCTCTCTCTGTCATCAGTACAACAACCGTTTTCCAGGATATCTTCTCACAGGTCTCAAGGAGACCTTGTTTGTCTTCAAGGTAGTTTTACAGTGCTGCCTATCCAGAACATGTTTCTGCTACTAGAACTCTTCCCACCCTCCTCTGGACACACTCCCATCGAGCTGCAGGTGCAGCATCTGTATCAGCATGCACACAGCACACTGTCAGTAAGGAAGGAGAGTGACCATTAGAAATGGCTACATGTATTGAGAGCTCTTGCTCCCAATCCACCAGCCAAAACCGGGAATGTGTACTGCACACACTTCCCAACATCAACTTCACTCATTACAAGCACTAGTCTTATTCCATCCCAGCTTCATCCATTTTCAGATAACCAGTCTATAGCCCTTGACCCAGAGAAACAGTTATCACAGGCTGTTTAGTCATGAAGCCAGAGGAATTAAGCTAACTTTAATGCTGACCAGCACGTTTAACACAACTACGTATGTACATATTCTGTGTGACAAACTGAGTGCAAGTGTCCTGGCTACACTTGATGGAAGTACTGCCACTTATGCCACAGAGAAAGCTCATGCTTTTAGGAATCAAACATTTCATATGGGACAAGCTCCAGGGGCAGTATTTCATTTTCTGGTGAATTAAAAGTCTCGGATGATGCAAAACCAGATCTAAGCCAACTATTCAGTTTACATCAGCATCGAGACAGCCTCCTCTGTCTTCCCATCAGTTGCCTGCAACCCAAGAGTCGCAGTATAAACTTAGAACAGCCTACTGACAGTTCAAGGAAAGTTAACCAGTGGCAAGCTGCTGGGCAACCTCTCTCTGCTTGGGCACACTTGGCACGCAGCCTTCCTCCTCTTCTTCCTAAGAGCAGCTGCCTCATGCAGCAACAGCTGATGGCAACGCAGGCTGGTCAAGAGCCAGACTAGCTCACTTTCTCTCCAATACCAGCGAGGGCAGACAGAACAGACCTGCAAACGAAGAGGGTAGGAAGAAACAGAAGACACAAGGAGCATGAGGAAGGGGGTGGGGAGAAAGACAGACAAGTAGCAAGGTATTTACAAAACAGAGGAGTCATGTCCACAGAGGAAGAACAACAAAACAAAAAACCACCAGAAAACCTTTAGTGTTCAAATCAGAGCAGACAAAAGAAAGCATGAAGGGTTATAATACCTACTCCTTCAGTTACAACTCCAGAGAGAAGGAAAACATACCCTAATATTCCTCCCCAAAAATTTCACACATGTCCATTCAAGGTATTTGCAATAAATATACTAAGGAGAAGCCAGGACAAGGTTGGGTGGCTGTTCAGGAAAGTGTGTTAGAAACCTGTCAGAGAGCACATCTCTAAGTACAATTACCACAGTCTTACCTGATGAACAAACACATCTTCTTTGGTATCATTTCTGTGAAAAGAAAGTGAGAGTCGTAAGAGTTTAGACTAAGAGACTTAAATAGAAATCCCTGACTTCACAAGCAAAACCCTCCTTCCCCCAGCCTGTAGTACATCCCCTGGATTCCATACATTCTGTGTAAGCCTATGCTACCAAGACCCTGCTCTGAATTTTCAGGGTTATTTGCCTGACAGCAGAAAGGACTCCCCACCCTTCAGAAGGGTGAGGGGACAGGGGGAGGTTCTTTGTAATCTTCTGGCAAACGTTCAATATTTTGTTTTTGACACAGGGCAGAGTTAATGACTGGACTGCTTGGTTTCACTATTCCACCCCCCCAAAAAAACTTCCACAGGGGCTGCAACCTGAGCTGTTATCCCAGAGGTCAAGCAAGACTATCAACAGGACTGGCCACAGCTGTTAACAGAGCTCTCCTTTCAGTGAAACTCAAAAGCAGCCATGCCCAAGAGGCATTAGGAAAGTCCATTGGAGGGGGACACAGACATAAACATGAGGTGGTCTGGATTAGGCCAGCCAGGTCAGGCTTCCACATGCAACACATGAAGACAGGTCCGAGACCTCGATTCTGTGTTCCCATATAACAGAACGAGCCTAGACTCTGCTGCCTTTTCACTCAATTCCTTCTCTGCAGAGGGAACAGGTGGGTCAGAGAGTTTGTGAAGATAACACATAATCCAAAACTCATTGCCCTGGACTGCAGTCATAGTAGACTTCAGTTTAGGAAGAAAGCTAACAAGTTATTACACCATATCCAGCTGAAGGCTCTCACATCAACTGCTATGAAAGACTTTAAGAGTACTTCCTAACTCAAGCTTTTCTTCTAAGCTTACGTAACACTGGACAGTAGTCTCCAGAGACTGGGATTAACACCGTACCAGAGCTGGCTTCAAATCCATGAAACGGGGCTCTTGTACCCCTTCCTACAGTGTCCAACTTGCCCAAATCTACCTGCTGTGCAACAGTTTAAGGACTTGCAGGACAAAATAACTTGCCAGGTATGCCTTTTGCAAGACATGCAGGAGCTTCGTTGTTCATAAAGCATGCAAGACACTTAAGCCTCTCAACCCCAGAGATATTCCAGCTTTAAAAGCCAGACCTTCCTCCAGTAACTTGGAAGTGTGGGTCTTGTGCACCTAAGGTTGGACTGTGATCAGTATCACTTACAGCTATTTGGCTTATTGATGCCATTCAGAGGTTTTTCTTCTCCTCTGAGCATGAACAAAGATACAGAGAGAGAAGTTTTGTGAACCCAGGCCTGGAATCTCTTCAGTTAGATGATATCAGAGAAACTCAGTGTGTATTTAGAGTAGGTACTTTGCTCAATTGGTTAACACTTGAATTTTTATCCAAAAGTATGTCCCCTCATCCTTCAACTTTACCTGCACCTTTAAAAAAAGCCAGGCAGTCATGAAGGAACATACAGCTCATTAAAGGTGGAGTACAAGTAAACATGAGAAACAAGTAACAGACCAAATTTTTTAAGGAGTTTGACCCTTTGTTTTCTCCCCATACACACAACCTTTGATGGAGAGGGTGGGAGTAGGAGGAAAAAAAACAAACAAGAGTCCCCTGAGATGATATCAGAGTTTGTTGAATGCCTAGCCAAATCAACTGCATGAACATGTAGTCAGGTCCTCGGGTCTCTGCTGCAATTACTAACACAATGGCCTATTATCTGTACCATGAGTCTTAGTACAGTATAAACATGACTATCGTAATTTAAACATACCTGTTGATAAAGCCATATCCATTTCTGACATTGAACCACTTGACTGTGCCAAGAACTTTGGTGGCTGGAAAGAAAAAGTTAAAGAAGTTACTCTAAAACATAATAAAGTACAAAAATACTTTTATACCTGCATATGAAGTCACAACCAGACCTATTCTGTTCCCTTAACAGCCAAAGCGTACCTTCATCTCCATTTCAGTTTATACTAAGGCAGTAGCAGGAAGCAGGGCTGTAACTCGCTGTTCTTCAGCCAAGAGTTTACCACACAGCATCTAGAATGAAGTGCAGCTCTATTTTCAGAATTGACCATCCATCCCTTCTGTTTTTTATTTCTTATCCCAGAAACAGGCAGTGAAGCTGAAGATCCCACTGCCATTCATCAGTTCTCTTTAGCTTAGTAGCTAGACATGAAGCATAGCTGAAGAAAGCTGTTTAGAGGTCCCCTCTTTCACTCAGATTTATCCTTCTTTTATTCCTTGGAAACCAGAACCGGCTAAGGAAGCAGCATCAAGCACCATGCAACTCTCTCAAGTGGAGAGACAGCACACCCTTATTTTGGACAAGCTCTTTCTTGTGCTGTCAACACCGCTCTAACCAAACAAGACACCACAAGATGTTGCTCTTTTTATATTCCTACTTCTAGAGATCTTCTGTGATTTACCAGCAACAAACTGACCAACTTTATGTTCCAAGGCTTCTAGGATCAAGACAAGCACCTGTCTCACGCAACACCAGAACAGCATCTTACTTAGAAGCCATACTGCGGTGTCTTATAGGATCTGGCAAAACCTGTTCCTCCAACATATAAGATCGTGTGGGAGGAACTCAACAGTGATGCAGGTAGTTCAACCTCTCCTTCCCTCTCAGCAACTGGGTGGAGACCACAAACTTGTACTTTTCAAACCTGTAGGAAAGGGAGAATTCTGGGCTCTAGACTTTAATAATGTTACTTATTTCATAGCATGACCACAACTATCCAAGCAATTTATGTAGTACTTACTCAGGAAGGATCTAGTCACCTATAGATGACTGCTTGTTAGAAACCTGACATATGTTTGGGGGGGTGGGGGGAAACCCAAGAGGCAATTAAAAGGAAAATAGTCTAAAGACTATCTCCAGTTCAGCAGTCCAAGCCAGTCTGCTAGAGCAACAAGAACACACTGCAAAGCCTTACCTTCACCTGCATTCTTCCCTAAACATCCACTAGGAGATGACAGAGCTGGACAGATCTTTGGTCTCATACAGTCTTGCTGTTCTTATATACCCTTCTGACACACAAAAAGAGCAACCTCTTCCTCTGCCCCTCAATACAGAGCTAAAGTAGGAACATTTGCCAATAGCAGTCCATTGTAGTATTGTCGCCGTTACTGAAAGTAGTAACATGCCATTTCTCACTGCACTTCTAGACGTGAAGGTTTTAAGTCTCCTTTAATAGCATTTTTTAGCAGAGAACATTCATATTTAGAAGAAGCAAAACCATGTTAAGACTGAGACAGTTATTAGAAGGAAACGCTCTACCTAGCACTGCATCCATTCCCAGGACTTCTTGTTTACAGAGATAAAAACCCTAGGTTTCACTGCCTAGCACCGATTCAGTAACAATAACAGTCTTCAGCATCAACATTTATAGTTGTGCTTTTAGGTTTAGTTTCACAGGGACATCACTAGGTACGGTCACTTATTGCTACCATGAAGGGACTGGCTACATGCAAGAGCTCATGGCACCGTGACAAGGCAACGGGGGAAAAAGTTGGGGGGGGAATAAAGCAGAGAAACAGGTGCCAATAGCACATGCGGGTTTTAGCCTGCTTTAAGAAACAAGGCTAATACCACTGATTCCCCCACCATCATCCTCTCCCTCCCCCACAAACTAGCTATTGAATCTGTTGGCCTATTTCAATCAGATTAGGAAGAGGGCGAGAAACCTAGGAAACCTGACAAAAACCCTCCGAGGAGTCGGAAAGCTGGTGGAAGGAGAGGTAGTCAAAACTCACTCTACATGGCCAGCTGGCTGCTGATAAATGAAAGTCTACACACACAGCTTCAGAGCAGCATCGCTCCTTTTGCACAAGCTGCCAGAGATCAGGGGCAAGTCTCCAATATATTCCCTAAGATAATGTACTGGGGAAACACCATTCCTTACCCACACAAGTTTTACAGTCTCCCCTAAGCATTACCGTGGGGGGAAGAACGTCAGACACAATAGCATTACACTGAACATCCACGTGGCCATGGTGCAGCCACTGTTAAGCCTGAGCTGTCATAGCAGGGAGATCAGGAGGAGGACAAGCCCAGAGGAAACCATAACCAGTTCTACTGACGGGTCAGAGAAGGTAGTTGATGGGATGACACCTATCCCACCAGCAAGTGAAAGCCCACATATCTCTACAAGATGCTGTACTGATGCTATCAGAGGAACAATCATCAGCTGCTCCCATCCATGCCAAAATAGCCTTTTCATTAGTTTTAACAAGGAAAGTCAAAGCCTCCCGTGACCAAGAGAGAAAAGAAAGTTGACTAACCTTCATCCTTATTCCTAGAAGTCAGACATTTGGATGCCCTGGGCAAGCATCAGACCTTGCTTCTAATGGGATCTTAGTAAGAGGGGACTTAAGGGAACATAATTACAAGACCATTAACAGGGACATTTGAGGTGAACTTGAACATAAGTCCATTTTCAATTAGCGTTATCAATGACAATTTTCTTTACAACTCCTTCTAAAAAGCTTGCCTAGCAATAAGGCCGGTGTGCAAAACCATCACCGTGGTGGTTTTCTTTTTCTTGCTAGACCAGGAAAGGCACTTGGGTCTTCACTTTTTTCCTCCCCTCTCCAAGCAATAGGTGAAGATGATTAAAACATTACTGAGAATTAAACAAGCCATGTAAAGGCAAGAAGCAGCCAGACATACCAAGAGATGCGGATGTGCCTTGACTGATTAATGACAAACCAGATAACAGAATTGGGGGGGAATCACGCAAATTGTACCTCCAATTTCTGTTTTACTAGAATCCTTCCTACCTCAGCTCCAGAGAAATCCTTTACCTGGCTCCTCTATCTGCTGCGTCAGTCTTTCCCTTCAGAAGAGGAGATGCTCTCTTTCCTTAGTGAAGTCCAGGACTCTGCGCTAGTACTCAGCCTTCTTTGCCTCACTAACCTCTCAAAGTTCCGCAGTTATAAACAGCAGCTCCCTATTTCCACCGCTGATGGAAGCCTCGTCCTTTTCAACAGGTTGATCCTGGTTAATCACAATAAAAGCCAGCTACGCACCGGGCTTGAGCACAGAGGTGGCAACTTGGCACTTCGCTTGCCTCTTTATTGGTAAAGCAGAGGTAAAAAAATACCACTAATCCCAGAGGGAGAGCATGGGGCCGGCGGCAGGTGCCGGGAAGCCCGTCAACATGGCTGCGCTTCACTCACTATCCCCGCCCGGCCCCGGAGAAGCGCCCGGGGCCGCGAAGCGCGGCCCCGGGCGCTTCTCCGGGGCCGGGCGGGGATAGTGGACGCCGCTGCTGCTCACAGGTGCTCCCGCCCGACTCCAACTCGGCGTCCCGGCCCAGCACCGCTCCGCTCCCCCCCGCCCCGGCCGGGGAATGAGGAGGAGGAGGCGCGGCCGCCTCCCCCCGAGCGCAGCCTGACTCACAGCCGCTGAGGCGGCGGCGGGGCGGGGGGGGGGGGGGGGAACCCGAAGCCGGACCGGGCCCCGAGCGGCGGCCCTGTGCTGCCGCCTCTCCCCCCTCAGGTGCCCCGAGAAGTTGGGGGCCCGGTACTCACCCAACACTTTCTTCTCCGTCTCGGCCGCGGCGGTTGTGGCGGCGGCAGCACCGGGAGCCGCCTCACCGACAGCCGCGCTCGGCGCGGCGGCGCTGACGGGGCTCTTGGGCTTAGCGTCCGGGGCGGCGGGCGACGGCGGCGCGGGGGCTCCGGCGGCGGCTGTGGTGGTGGTGGTGGGCGCCGGGCTGGCGGTGCTGGTCTCCGCCGCCTCGCTCATGGTGCCTGGCGGGAGGGAGGGCGGTGGGTAGCGGGCGGGTGCGCGGCGCTCAGCGGGCGGGCGGGCGTCCCTCAGGCCCGCGCTGGGTCTTACTGCCCCCAAAATGGCCCCGCCGAAGTTTTAACACAGTCAGCGGGGGCCGGCGCCGGGATTCGCGCCGCCTCATTAGCATTTAAAGGGGCCGCGCCCACATTGAGAGGGCGGCGCGGAGTGGGGAGCAGCTCCCCCGCGTGTGAGGCGGTGGGGACGCGTGGGCCCGGCGTGGCATGGGAGGCGAGTGGCTGGGTGGGTGCGCGCGCGTCGGTGCGGATATATACGTGGCCGCCTGGAGTGTGTGTACGCGCGTGGGGCGTGCGCGTGGCCGTGGGCGCCGCGTGTGCACCCGCATCCGTATCCGCGGGTACACGCAGGCGTACCCCGACTCACGGGCGCGTACCTATAGCTAACATACGTAGGCACAGCCCCAGCTGCCCGTCCGTACCCACGCGTGTCAGCGCAGCTCCGCGCCCACGGCTGCGCGGCGAGGGGGGGGGTGTGGATGGAGGGAAGGCGCGTGGGGAGGGGTGGGTGGAGGGGGGCGTGTTCGGGGCGCGGGTGCCTGTGCGTTTTGCGGGAGACCCCCGCATGTTGGTGCGTGGGGGGGGGGACACACACGTGTATGCATTGGCGCGGTCACACCTCTTTCTTTCCTTGTCACCTTTTCCACCCCGGCGCTTTGTCTCCCGGGGTGTCCTCGTGGGGTCGAGGTTCCACCCCAGCCCTCCCGCTCCTGCCTCCCGTCCTTCCCGCTGCCCTTCCATCGCCCCCGCCTGCCTTCCTGCCTCTTCTTCTTTTTCCCTCTCCAGGGAAATCCCTTTTCCCCCCAGTTTTTGTACAGCCTCCCCGACCGCCTTTCCGGTGGCGTTTCCGCTGTCCCTCGCCATTTCCACGCCAGCGCCCCACCCTGACGCCCCGCTCCCGCCGCATCCTCGTTCCGCATCGCCTCTGCCTCTCCTCCATCCTTCCCCACGAGACGGGTGCCTGAACTGAAGCTTCACGCGCCTGGCCTTCACCTCCGAGTTTTCCTTTGCTTCCCTGCATACCCGAACAGTCAAAGAGCGCGGGGACCTTTTCCGCTTTGTACCCCCCCCGCCCCCCGATCCCCACTTCTGAACGATTCCTTGGCAGTTCTCACGACAAAAATGACGGTCGTGGAAGGGTGGACCCCTCGGGTAGCGATGCCAAAGCAGGCTCGGGTGAAGCGTTCCCTGGGAAGGCACGCCTCGGCCCGTGGTTTAAACCCCGCAACGTCTCGCCTACCGAAACTCCTCGGGAACCTTCCACCTGGGTTTGCGGGACGCCGGAGCCAAAAGAAAAAGACGCCACAACGCGGGGATGCGGACCCTCCCGCAACCGCCAGCCGGCTCAGGCTCAGCTGCTCCAGAGAGCGATGGCGAAGGAGCGAGCTGGTTTGAAATCCGAAATGCTTTCGGAGGATTCGGGGGTATTTCCACCCACGCAGCCATCACTGCTCCCGCTTCAATTCCGTACACCCTTTTCTAACTCCTGGGCGGAAATTTTTATTACGGTTTTCCTCATCGCACCCCGCTGTACACATAAGAAACAACAAAATAATTTTTGTCCCACCGTTTTTAATCCTCCCCTCTATGTTAATTGTATTATTTAAAGATGATCTCACTTTGTGTCCTTTTACATTTTCAGGGTACGTGAAAAATTCTAGGAGGATGGTCATTACAATGAGTTTTGAGGGGAAGGCTTATCATGCCAAGTCAAATACGTTATCAAAATTCAGACACTGACGTGCACTTGAGACATCGAAGTTATTTTCAGTGAAGTTGTTAATTAATTTTTCTTCCTCAAGTAAATTTTAGAGTTTTCTTGAGAAGCCCGTTCAACAAAAAACGACAGTATGCAAGCTGTGGAAATGTACCCTGCTTTACTCTTTCCCTTCGGAGAAAATTGGCAGTGTTCTCCTCTATTTTTCTCAGTTCTTTTAATAATGAGAAAATGTAAGGATTATAGAGTAGTCTCATTTTTCCTTTTCTTGCTGACAAGTGGTAATACATTTGCTTCAGTATTCAATCTCTTCTCAAAAATTATGTTGGAAGAAATTAATCCACCAACTTGGGTAGTAACAACTTGGGTAGTTAACTGTTGCGTGTGGACGCTAATTTCTGCATCTACATTGTCTGGCTACTTCCTATCAGCTAGGTGTAAATAACTATTTTATAAAGTTTAGAAGAGTACGGACTGGCAGGATGGTTGAGGTTGGCAGGGACCTCCGGAGGTCACCTTGTCCAACCCCACCCAAGCAGGGCCACCCAGAGCTGGTTGCCCAGGATCATGTCCAGACAGCTTTTGAGTATCTCCAAGGAGGGAGACCACGCTGTGAGTCAGCCTCCCCATAAAAAAGCGTTTCCTGACGTTCAGAGGGAACTTTCTGTTTTTCAGTTTGTGCCCACTGCCTCTGGTCCTGGAGAGCCTGGCTCTGTCCTCTTTGCACCCTCCCATCAGGTGAGGCCACACCTCAAATGCTGTGTTCAGTTTTGGGCCCCTCACTACAAGAAGGACATTGAGGTGCTGGAGCGTGTCCAGAGAAGGGCGACGGAGCTGGTGAGGGGTCTGGAGCACAAGTCCTGTGAGGAGCGGCTGAGAGAGCTGGGGTTGTTCAGTCTGGAGAAGAGGAGCCTGAGGGGAGACCTTCTTGATCTCTACAACTACCTGAGAGGGGGTTGCAGAGAGGTGGGTGTTGGCCTCTTCTTCCAAGGAACTAGCGACAGGACAAGAGGAAATGGCCTCAAGTTGTGCCAGGGGAGGTTTAGAGTGGATATTAGGAAAAATGTCTTTCCTGAGAGAGTGGTGAAGCATTGGAACAGGCTGCCCAGGGAGGTGGTGGAGTCACCATCCCTGGAGGTGTTCAAGGAACATGTGGACGAAGCATTGTGGGACATGGTTTAGTGGGCATGGTGGGGTTTGTTGGTTGATGGTTGGACTTGATGATCTTACAGGTCTTTTCCAACCTTAGTGATTCTGTGATGCTGTGATTCTGCGATTTATAAGACCCCCCCGCGCCTTCTCAACAGTCCCAGCTCTCTCAGCCTTTCCTCATAGGAGAGATGCTCCAGTCCCTTCATCATCTTTGTAACCCTTCGTTGGACCCTCTCCAGTATGTCCATGTCTCTCTTCTACTGGGGAGCTGGACACAGCACTCCAGGTGTGGCCTCACCAGTGTGGAGGACACCGTTAGCTCATGTTCAACTTGGTGTCCACCAGGACCCTCAGGTCCTTTTCTGCAAAGCTGCTTCCCAGCTGGGTGGCCCCCAGCATGTACTGGTGCCTGGGCTTGTTCCTCCCCAGGTGAAGGACTTTGCACTTCTCCTTATTGAACTTAATGAGGTTCCTGTCAGCCCATTTCTCCAGCCGGTTGAGGTCCCTCTGGATGGCAGCACACCCCTCTGGCCTATCACCCACTCCTCCCAGTTTGGTGTCATCGGCAAACTTGCTGAGGGTACGCTCTGCCCCATCATCCAGGTCATTAATGAGATGTTGAACAGGATCGCACCCCGTATTGACCCCTGAGGTAGAGCACTAGTTACTGGCCTCCAGCTAGACTTCGTGCCACTGATCACCACCCTCTGGGTCCGGCCGTTCAGCTGGTTTTCAATCCACCTCACTGCTCAGCCAGCCCGCACTTCAGCAGCTTCTCTGTGAGGATCTTACGGGAGACGGTGTTGAAAGCCTTACTGAAGGTAGACTTTTTGTACCCCTTTTGTACCAAGCTAGTCATTTCATCATAAAAGGTGATCAGGTTGGTCAAGTATGACTTCCCCTTGGTGAATCCATGCTGGCTACTCCAAATCACCTTCTTGTCCTTCATGTACCTGGAAATGGTTTCCAGAAGTAGCTGCTCCATCACTTTCCCACGGCCTGTAGTTCCCTGTGTCCTCCTTCCTGCCCTTACTGAAGACAGGAGTGACATTTGCTTTATTCCAGTCCTTGGGCACTTCTCCCAGTTGCCACGATCAATCGAAGAGTATCGAGAGTTGCCTCGCAATGAGACCTGCCAACTCCCTCAGCACTCGTGGGTGCATCCCATCAGGGCCCAGGCCCAAGAGGAAACGGCCTCAAGTTGCGCCAGGGGAGGTTTAGGCTGGATATTAGGAAAAAATTCTTCACTGAGAGAGTGGTGAAGCACTGGAACAGGCTGCCCAGGGAGGTGGTGGAGTCACCATCCCTGGAGGTGTTCAAGGAACGTGTGGACGTGGCACTGTGGGACATGGTTTAGTGGGCATGGTGGGGTTGGGTTGGTGGTTGGACTTGACGTTCTTACAGGTCTTTTCCAACCTTAGTGATTCTGTGATTCTGACATTGCAGGTGGTGGAAACAGCAATCTGACACACTGTTTAAGTTGCTCGTAACTTGGCTAAACTGTGAAAGAATCATAGGATTGTAGAATCATTTAGGTTGGAAAAGACCTTTAAGATCATCGAGTCCAACCATAGACCTAACCCTGCCAAGTCCACCACTAAACCATGTCCCCAAGCGCCTCATCCACACGTCTTTTAAATACCTCCAGGGATGGTGACTCCACCACCTCCCTGGGCAGCCTGTTCCAATGCCTGACAACCCTTTCAGTGAAGTTTTTCCTAATATCCAGCCTAAACCTCCCCTGGTGCAACTTGAGGCCATTTCCTCTTGTGCTATTACTTGTCACTTGGGAGAAGAGTCCAACACCCACCTCACCACAACCCCCTTTCAGGTAGTTGTAGAGAGTGATAAGGTCTCCCTTCAGCCTCCTCTTCTCCAGACTGAACAACCCCAGTTCCCCCAGCCGCTCCCCACAGGACTTGTGCTCCAGACCCCTCACCAGCTCCGTCGCCCTTCTCTGGACACGCTCCAGCACCTCAATGTCCTTCTTGTAGTGAGGGGCCCAAAGCTTGGACTGAAATCTGTACTCCTCATTTGAAAAGTTCAGCAAAAGATGCTCAGTCCTAACAAGGAGATGAGAGAAAAATGCTTTGTTTTCCATTGTTTGAATTTGGTTTAGGACGTAGGTCTATAAGTCACAGTGAGTCTGTGCTTTTGAATGGGAAGTTGAATTTTAGCTGTGATAGAGGCATGTGTTTTACAGTTCCTATTTGGGGGGGAGAACAAAAAGCACCCCTCAAAACTCTTAGAAATCAAATTTCACCAAGTAAGGAACTTCTGAAAAAATATCTTTAGCACATGGTCAGTAGAGAAATGCTCTGAAGGGGCTGTCTGGAGGTGCGCCGAGCATGCTCCACCTCTTGCCCGCTGTTCGAATCCCATGTCTGAGCACCACGGGACAGACCAGCTGGTGACCAGCAGGTCACCCTTGCAACTGCCATTCTTCTGGGTCGCTGTGGCACCAGTCACTGGTGTTTGGAGAGAGAAGACTATCCCATCGGTGCTCTTCCGCATGTCTCCATGCTGCCCAACTTTTAACAAAGGCAGGGAGCAGAGGATGGCTGGGGAGCGTGGGCTTCACTGAGTGCAAGACCAGGGACTGAAACATCCGGTGTGAAGAGACTTGTCAGAAGGGGATGAAGTACTGGGAGCCAAAGCCAAGAGAAAACGGTGGCTGAGAGAGAGCAGAAAGGCCCGGCGATGGGTGTTTCGAGGCGTCCGGGCTGAAGCCCTGGAGAGCCAGACCTGCTTCTCACTCGGGTTAGTCAGCGTGTCCCTCTGGGACAATCGCGCCGTTCCCCAGCCTGGGGGTTATTGCTGTTTTACTTTTGGAAGGGAACTGAAACCCATTCGACAAAAGAGAGTAAAGCTGCAAAGTTAAGCAAGGAAAAGTTAAGAACTACTAGGAATGAGGTTACTTGTAAGCTTGAAGTTCAGCCCCCTTAAGTGTGGGGATAATTATACATTTCTTAATTAGATGATCACATAATCCTCTTCCCACAGGATCCTGCCTTTTTTCAGCAAATGAGCTGGTTTTCAATAGTCCCTTTCATCCTCCTGACTCGATGTGCAGCTCAAGCTATTATTTAATGTGTATTATATAAGCCTCAGACTAGATGCAGAATTATTCATGCCCTTCTTTCTTTGGGATCCGGTGGGGCTTTTACCATTGTGTACCCACCGATCTCAAGCATTAATGAATGTACTTTATCCAGCATCGTGTGCAAACAGCTGGGATTATCATCTCAACTCTGGGAATGGGGAACAGAGGCAAAAAGAGGTTAATGCTACCGTTTTCAAGTATCTGCTGATTCTGGGTAGCTGCCTTGAACATCTCTGCGTTTCTTTTCCAGGGAACTTGCTGTTTTTACAACTCAGGTGGGCCACGAGACGCCTGCATGAGGCTGGGACATGCGACATGGCAGCACAGGAGCTATTTTGTGGGGCTATTTTATGCCCTGGGCTTCAGGAGAGGTTGCTCCTGCAGATCCCAAGTGAGAGGAGATGTTTTGCTGCAGCATCGGGTCGGCAGCCTGGCCTTCTTGGAGGGGTTGGGTTTGAAGCCCACCTCTTCTCTCGCTGTTTCCCACCGGTGAGCGTAGGTCATCATTCATCGTCACCTGTGAATTTCTCTCCTTCGGTGACTAATCCCTCCCATGCTCTGTGTGGGCATCCCAGGCTCCATCTCCCAGCTCCATCTCCTGAATCCACCAAGTACCTGCATCAGGTTGTGCAGCGCCTAAAGATCAAATACTTAACAAGCATCATATTTATTCACGGGCTCCCTTTTACAAGGCTCTTGAATCCTGTGATAGCCTGAAAATCTGTGCTTTCCTTTCTTTGTACAGAACCTGCTTGCTCCGTGCTGGCTGCGGAAAAGATCTTGAAATGTACTGTTTAAGGCTTAGATACTGTAAGACAGATCAGAAGAGCTAAAATTCATCATTGTTCTGAAAATTTCATGATTTTAAGCCAACCCCAACGAATTTGGAGTGCTGGGAATTGGCGGGAGTACGCCGCAAGAGTTCTAGATTAGGTAGGCAGAGTGTATGTGATGATTTATGGGAATGAATAACTATTTATACTTATGAAGTAGCTCTTTAGGGGCTTTGGGCCCTACTGAGAAATCTGAAGGGACAACAGGAGTTCTGAAGACTTCACAGGGTGGATGATGTGCACAGTGGCTGCCTTCACCTGTCTGTAACAGGACACACGGGTCCAATAGGCTAGTTCAAAGAGCAGATGGGGCTAACAGGTTTTGTAATTAGAAAATGTGGTGGTGACCGAAGCAGAAACATTTTGCAGATACAAATCGATTTCTGTAATTGTATTTCTTGGAAAAAATTGAGATAACACCTTGCAATAAAGCGGAAAGGTCCTGTTTCAACAATTGCAGAAACTAACGTTTCAATGTAGCATTTCCAAATGTTTTCATGTACTGAAATTATTTTATGTAATGCAAAAATAATGTTGACATGTGGGGTTTTTACAGTAAACAGTATTTTTCTGGGGATATATTTTATAAAATGCAGATATCTAGAAATACTTCTTTTTCTTCCAATTTTAGAAGGACATTTAAAGCTGCAGATTTTCCTTTAAAATGGAAAACTCTGGTCTTCCCAGGTATAGCTGGACAAGTAAGAGACTTCTTGGGCCTTAACCCTGAATTTAAACCATAAATTCTTCAAATTATAAATGGTCCTTCAGTGTGCTTTTATACACACTCTGGCGTAACTGGGACCTTATCTTCTGTGCAGCCTGTGCCTGTGTTGACATTGTCATTAAATTGATAATACAATGATCTACCTACCACAGGCAAGTCATTTAAACTCTCTACTTACCTTCCTTATTGAAAAATTAAAGTGATAACATTTATTTACACAAGCAAGTTTAAAAAGTCAGAAAAACTTAACTAAAAAATGTAGCACTTGATTCACCAAGTCAGTGGAAAAATGGGCTTGGAAGTAAGCCCTAAGTGTATGGTTGGATCTCAGATGTAGAGGATTGATTGATCTTAATTACTTTCCATTGCATTTTATATTGTCAACAGCTGCTTCTCGAGTAACATCTTTAATATTGGAGTGAAGGCAGTTTTACAAAATCCAGCAAGTTGTTTGGGGGGTTTTTTTTGGAAGGCTTTTATTAAGAAAAAACAACTTACACTGGCTTTAATGGAAAGTATTGATAGTCTTGTAAATCCTTTAATCTAGAAGGAATCAAACTGGTTTATAGATCAAGTATCTGCAGGGTACAGCAGTCAGATGCAAAATGCTGCTCCACCAACCTGTGTCCAGAAACTTTAGAGGAATGGCATAAGAAGGAAGTAAAGAGTATCTTTCCCATTAATGCTGTGGAAGGTTATCTCGGAAAATATAAAAAAGTTACTGTGGTAGGAAAGTAGCAAAGGTTCCAGAAGTCATTGTCCCTTGATCTTCATGTTGTCCTGCAAGCATCTTCTGGCCCACTCAACATGATGTTGAAACTGGGAAAAAAAATTTCCAGTGGACAATTTATGAGAGAATGCTGTGAAGTGCAATCACATTCATTAATAATTTTAGGCAAAATAAAATCAACAAAATACTTCAAAATTGCCAAAGAATCCATTTGAATATGTTAAATGAGTACATAGGTAGTCAGTATACCTGCTTCAGCGTGGCAAATGAAGAACAATCCATCCCCAGATAACCCGTAGCTTGGCGCTATCCTGGGAAGCGTTGGATCGAATTCACTCTTAGGGCTGCTGTGTTCTACCATACAGAGGATGTGTTTCCAATTTGGCTGAAGTACCCGAGAATTACTGTTTCTAAGCAATTTTGGATCATTCCAGATGGAAGGACTTAAAAGGACTGTCGATGGTTTCCATCAGGATTTGTGTGTTGTAAAATACTAAAAAACTTATGAGCACAATCATTTTTATTATCTGGCTATCTGTGAGATAGGAAGAACCTGATTCCAGGCCAGAGTTGAAAGACATGAACTTGGGAAAATGCTACTGCTGCTGAAGAATGAGAATTTCTTTCCTAAGAGATGAAGGACCTGCCCAGCGGTCAGTGAAGGAAAACTTTCTGTTGATGGATTGACATCTACGGAGTTTTGATTAGATCCCAAGTGTGTCAAACACTGGGTAGCTGACTAGGCTTAAATATATTACTGTTCTACCATGCAAATATGACTTTTAATGAAGAAAATGAGAACAGAGTTTAGCATGTGCTTGCTAGAGCCGTTCTTGGTCTCGCTTGGCAGCAGGGGAGCCTCTGCCAACTCCCTGTGTCGGCTCAGCATCCCGCTGCACGTTATCCTGCAGAAGTGGGATCAGCCCTCTCCATTCCTTTTCTCTGGATGCTCACTTGTACCGCTGGTCTGCCCAAGGCTTCTTGTGGTGTCTTATGGGTTAAGGTGACATAAGGCAAATGCACAATAGGTGGTGTTATTCTAATGGCGTATAAAGTATATCTGGAAGGACCTGATCAAGATAAGGAATTAGCTCACTAGAGCACTGAATTGTGCAGTGACAGTCACACCGGCTTGCTTCCGGATCTTTGTTTATTTACCGATTTAAAAAGACTGGATGACAGCCAGCTGCTAGCTCTGTGAGAAGGCAAAGGAACAAGATGTCTACATTGGGAAAGGACTTTGCAAGTTGTAATTTGCGTTATAGTGACAAACAAGTATAGAACACGGTACCTAAATTTCAACTCAGAAAACCATTCCTCAGCCACAAACCACACATTCACAAATTCGACTGCACATACAACACAGAGACCACACACAGGGATAACTATACCCAGCACGTCCTTTCTTAGGTCAGAGGCAAACATGCATTTGCCTGCGCTACAAAAGAAAAACTCAGGTTGGCAGAACCCTTCATCATCCCCCCTGCTTGGTCAAGGAAGACAAGGGTGAACTGAGAGTAGCCACCAGAGATCTACGGGGAGCCTCGATCGTACGGAGGTGGAGAGCTGCAGATCAAACCCCGGGCAGAGGCTCAGTTGTGAGTAGCTCCGTTCAGTGCAGCAGTGAGAAGGGTCGATGTGAGAAAATAACGGAGAGCTGCAGCACACGCTGCACTCCCTAGGGGACATGAGAACAATCTTCTTGTGTCCTCCAGCATCTCTCTTGGAAATGGTCTTTCCCTTGCATTTCATGGTTATTTCTGAAGTCATGAGCATTGACTGCCTTTGTAATTTTTTCTAGAGTGATAGTCTTCATCTCACTATGGAAAATACAATGGCAGTAAGGATCAGGGGGGTATGAGTGGAAAACTGTAACAGGAATGTAAACTGACCTCTAACATCAAGTAAATAACATTCTTCTTTACCCAGGATTATCCTCTACCCATGCACTTTGTAGGAAGTGCATTATATGAAAGTGCTGTACCAAGATGAAGAATGCTGCAACATCTGCCTACGGCACTGGATTCTCCTTTTGCCTCTCGTGGTCACCAAAGACCACAGAGTAAATAAATTCCTTCTCCGCTCCCAAGCATGCCATCAGCTTTTTTTCTTTCTCATCCCCGGGGAGTTTCGTGGAGGAAGTATGTGTCAAAGCAGACTTGGACACTGTGATTCAGTTCTTAAGTCTGGGGCCTGCTCTTCTGAAACAAGCTTTCTCCTTATTCTCTGAGCCATGTCCCAATAACCATACTGTAGCATATGACTGCACGTGCAGGGGAAATGGGGAAAATGGGCTGGGAGACATAGTGAACATAGTCAACGCAAGGTTTTGTGGCAAGTCATTAAAGATTTTTTAAAGGTTAAAAGTGGCAAGTGCAGAGGGGAATTGTCTGAGCCAGTGCAAAAGGTTTATAATGAGGAAAGAAAGCACTGGAATAAACAAAAATTATCCTGGCCTGCCGGGCAGGTATCTGCAGGCAGGTGGCAGAAGGAGACATGCTGATAGCTAAGTGGTTCAATACTTTGCTCTTAAAAGTGAGTGTCAGACTCCGTGGGGGTGGCAAAATCCCATTTAATTTAAACCTAAGTTGCCTTAAGGCAAACCAGGGCTCCAAAGAAAAGATTGTAGAGAGGAATCCTGCTCTGCCAAGTAAGAAGAGAAGTGTCTAAGGTGTGATCTAACACAGTGCCTTGTCACTAGGCATTTATAGGATCCTGTGAAATGCATATGCTCCAGGAATGCCTCCAGTCTAAGTTGCAACACGAGCTAAATGCTGTTGGACTCACAACAGCTCCCCACGGATTGACGGCCCAAGATAGCAAGGCTGCTTTGCTGGGAGGTTGTGTGGCACCAGCATGGAAGTGGCTGGGTTTCGAGCCTGCTCTCCTGTTCTGTTCTGACACCGGCAGCGCCGGTGCATTCAGGCGGACTTACCCAACGGTTGCATGCTGGAGGGGCGAAGAATCACAGAATCACTAAGGTTGGAAAAGACCTGTAAGATCATCAAGTCCAAAGAAGAAGTCCAAAAAGTCCAAGAAGAAACCCATCAAGGGCCAATCATCATAAAAATCCATCCAATCTTGCTTCCCTTTATCAACAGCAAAAATCTAAGCATTGACTTTTCCTGAATGATTTCAGCCTGACTTAATGCCTGTCTGATCATTTACAAGTCGCTAATTAAAGAGTTCCATTACCTGCAGCCAGTTTCCCGGAGCGATGAAACCAGCCGATACCCAAATGATGTTGCTGCCTGACAGCACGTATGAAGAGAGGCACACTGCGGGATGCTCTTTGCTTTCCTTCACCTGAGAGAGCTTTGAGGTGCTTCTTGGAGGCGTTTTGCTAGTCCCAGCTGCAGCTTAAGCCACAGAACTGTAATGCTCTGAGACTGACTCTCAAGATGCATTTTGGCCCCTTTTATAAAGCCCTGTTTTAAATTAAACTTTGGGAGCATTGTGGGGTTTTTCAAACAAAAGCCTTGCTTCAAAACAAAAAATCGAAATTCTTTCTTTTCAAAATGCTGAAATGCAATACTTGGCTTTTCTGGATTGTCTTCTCCTTTCTTTAGCCATGACTTCTCCCCAGATACGGCCCGAGCTTGCCATTACACGAGCGCTGCGTTTCTCAGTTAATCCATTCCAAAAGCCCTCTCGGCGGGTCCCTTGGTGCACTGCTGTTCCCCGCGATACGAAGTGCTGCGTGTCGCACGAGGGACCCCGCTGACGGAAGCAATTCAGGTCTCCTGCCCTAGCCCCTGAGGGTTTGCGATTATAAAATTTTGGGGGTGAATCCCAGCCACCCTCAGGAACGTGAGGGACGTTCCCCTTCACTCTCCCTCCCCCCACCGCTGCAAGAAGATGGGAGTTGGTGATGGAATTTACCTTCCTTTGAAAACATGACTTATTCAGCGTTGTCTGAGGTAATAAAAAGCGAGCCAGTTCCTATTAAAGCAAATCCCCTTCCCCTGCTCTACACAGCTAGCTGTTTTCCTTGCTCCTTCCCAGGAATTTCCGAACTCACGCAGGAATCCTGCAAGGAGAGTCATCACATGCAGAAAGGCTGCTACATTGCCTGCAACTCCTCTTCTCTTTTGAGCTAAAAAAGCCATTTTTTTTTTTTTGGCCAGTAACTCAATATGATATATCTGTACTGAAAAGCTAATGGGGAATCAAAGAGATTTAAAAAGGAGAGGAAGGCAAACCTTCCAAGGCCAGCAGAAATAACAGTTTTATCAAAACTTGTAGCTCTTAAATAAATAGAGTTAACCAGAGATATTTATTCAAGGTCCAACGATGAGTCCATTCGGTCAGAGCCCGTAGATGGCAGTAACACATGGGGAATAAGGACGATTAACCCTGTAATTGAGAAACAGCAAGTGGGTTCGCACTTCAATGCAGAGACTTCGCCGTAACCTGGTGCCACATTCCGCAGTTATGTTAGAAAGGCATGTTTTCTGGAAAAGGCATTTTTTTCTTATGCCTCCTGCCTTTCTCCTTAGGTTCTTTGGATGCGCAAGAAACGTCAACATATCTGTACAGTAAATTCCTGTTTTCACGATTTAACCCCGCAAATAAGATTCCCTAAAGAAGAGTTGCAAGCACAACGCCCGATTCGTAGGTGGGATCATGCACAAGCTGCTGGAAGTCAGCTCCCCCTCACCGAAGGCCCAGTAACTGGTGGGTATGACCAGCAACGGAACACCAGCTCATGGAGAAAGGGAAGAGTACATCCAGCTGTCACGTAGATCGCCAGCTGAGGTAACCCAGACCCCATTTGTCGCCAGTAATGTCTGGTCAGCGTTTGGATTAGCAAATTGAATATGGCAAAGAAAAACCATCCCGGGACCTTGAGCGAGCGTAGTGGTCAAAGCCCAGGCTGTGCACTTTAATACAAAGCAAAACCTTGTCCAGCAGAATACTGTGCAGTCCTGCATTGTGTGAGCTGAATGAAATGCTTGGCGTTGTGGCCTGCATTAGTTGTGATGCCGCCCCGCAACAACTGAGCACTTCCCACCTGGGCATTGAGGGCCATGACGCTCATCTGTCATGCCAAGAGGGATGAAACATGGGAGCACACGTCTGCAGAGAGTCCCGGGACCCTGGCTTTGCATGCGTCGTCATCACATGATATCCTTAGGAAATGTATTAAGCTCCGTCCCAAAACTAGTTTGTTCTTCTCCTCTTCCCCCTCCATGAATGCCCTCTGATTAGTGCCCGTAATATCCCATAGGCTGCACTCTGCTCCAGCTATGACATGTACCATAATTCTATAAATGGCAATGAACATAAACACAATTATTATTATCTAATATATAAAATACAGAATTAATATAATTAGTGCAATTAAAATACATAAAAAAGTCTAAATAATAAAACGCCCAGTTCACATTGGAAGTAGGTTGACATTTTTCATAGAAAATGGCTTCTGATAAATGAAGAATTAAGTGAAAGTTTTTCAAAACCTACAACTTTTTCAGCAGGTAAAACTTTTCAAAGAAACTTCTTCAATGAGAATAGAAGCATTAATTCCACTGAAAAGTTTTCTCAGGGGAAAGCCGCTTAATCACAAGCTCTATGTAACACCTAGAGGAAATAGCATCCTTAGCTGAGTCACCGGCAACCACAAAGACTCCCGGATTTTATATTCTGGGCCTGTCCCTGCTGAGAGTGAGAGATCCCTCATGTCACGGCCCTAGGAGGGTTTAAATTAAACCAACCTCACACACATGGTGAGAGGCTGAACTGAATTTAATGGCTTCTGCCTGGTACCCTAGAGGGATACGTGTTCTCTGAAAGACACTTCAGCAAGACCCTTTGGTAAGTCCCAATTTGTTTGAATTTCTCCTTGAAATGTACTATTGTTCCCTTTCCTCTCCTTTTCACAACTGTCACCATTTTAGAATCACAGAAAAATTTATCTAGGAAGAAGGTCATCTAGTCCCGCTCCCTGCTTAGAGCAGGGCTAACTTCAAAGTTTGATAAAGTCGCTCAGATTTTCTTGTAGAGCTGAGAAATCTAATAAAATCCCGTAACTAGGACAACCGAAAAGCTCATTGAATGGCAAGGAAATTCTTTGTCATGGTGTCTCTTTAAGCTGGAGCCGAAGGCATTCAGTGACACAGAGTAGGTCTGAATGAATACAGAGTAGGTCCCTTCCAACTGAAAATATTCTATTCTATTCTATTCTATTCTATTCTATTCTATTCTATTCTATTCTATTCTATTCTAATTAAATTCTATTCTATTCTATTCTATTCTATTCTATTCTATTCTATTCTATTGTATTCTATTCTATTCCATTCCATTCCATTCCATTCTACTTGGCCCCTGTTACAGACTGCAAAGAATGAGCATCAACTGCACAAGTGATTCCCGTTCCTGTTTTGTATAAAGTATGACTATCATTTTGCATCGTGCTTATATAAAATCTAAAGTTGCAGTGTATAAAGCAGGAACGCACTGAGATACCCCGACAGGTATTTACTGCCAGTAGCGACTTGCCTACTGTTTAATGCCATGACGATGTTACCAGGTTCTGTTCGCTGTCTGGTGGGGAGGTGGCTTTACCTTGCCAGGTGCTTTCTGAAGTTAACTTTGGGGATCAGCAGTCCTCCGGAGGAATGTTAAAAGTGAATCCCAGGTTAAGGTATGAATCACGGGAGAGCCTTGTGGGATTGGGCTGCAAGGTCTGCACTTGAATGGGATCTGCCTGGGGATAACTTGACAGTGCTGTGAAAGCAATACCTGGGACAAGGAGTTTGATTGAATGGTAAATCCTAGCCTTAAGGTTGTGTAAGTGGCTGGACAGCTGCAGGAAACAGGTATCCAAACCTCCTGGTTTCGATTGACATTCGTATGCAAACTGAGTAAACATCTTCAGTTTCTGTACACGCAGAGCCACTCAAGTCTTCTGAGCTCTGCAAGCAAAGCGGGTTTTGCCTTCCCACAGTAAGGTGCAAGAGCCAGACTGTTCCTGACTTGGGAAGTGGAACGGGGAGGGGAAGGAGCAGAGCCGGAATGGAAAGGTGGGGGTGAGAGCTGGGCAGGGCTGTACGTCCTTGTCCTGCTGTTCCCTCGGGAGGATGGCATCTGCTTCCCCTTGGCACAATCCTCTGGGAAGCAGCTCCCGAGCCCATCCTCAAGTGCAGCAGCAGCAAGCCTGGTCTTCCCGTGCTGCAGCAGGGGCGAGGGCCTCGGCGATTGCCGGGCAGACAGTGTTGTCACTGCCAACACAACAGATGTGTCATCAGCATATGAATGTGGTAAATGCTTCATTTCTTTATTTTTACTTTAGTGCTTGTCTGGTGTAAAGGATGATTTGAGAGTGGCTGGTGAGCAGCAAGGCATTGCATTCCTATGGGTGCGGGAATCTACACAGGGGTGCAGGACCATCTCCGCAGCATCCAGCCTTCCAAGCGCAAGATTCTTGGCTAGCAAGGCTGTTCCTCCAGCAAGCTCCAGCAAGCAGGGTGGGAGCTGCTGGAATAGGATGTTGGGAGCCTTCGATGATCAAGTTTAGCCAGATGTTCTTGGCTTTCCTTCCGAGAGCACAAATCCCAAGGACCTCTGGGAAGGCTGTTGCTCCCCTGGGGGGTGGAATTCTCTATATGAATTTATCACGTCATTATATTTTCATCAAGATTTAGGCTTTCACTTTGAAAAAGTGTTATCTAGAAAAAGTGGTTTCTAAATGCTCTCTTTGAAAAGAAGACACAGGGATCCCATGAAGAACCGTGTTGTTGATCTCTGAAAAAGCAGCGTGGATGGGTTCAGTTGCTTGAACAGAGGCATGTACTTTCCTCTGGGATAACCTACTATTTCTGCGATGACTCCAAGGGACTGGCAGACATTACACGGGAGCTACAGGAGACCGTCTCCCTTCTGGGAAAGCAATAGGAGGCTAGAAGGAAAACCTAGGTCATATAAGTTGGCTCTACATGTTCATGTTTAGGCATCCCACCAGTAAAATCTCTGTGCTGAATGGCTTCTCCATTCCATCAGGAGAAGGTCTTCAGGAACCAGTTTGCTTCTTTCAGAAATGAACAATTTGGCAGCAGTTCGGGCCCCAAGGGGCTTTGTGCCGGGCCCTGTCGTTGCTTCTAGCCTCTGCCTGGCTTCAACCAGGCAGTACATTGCAGCCAGCCACTTGACCATTGTCGCTGTCTCTCTGGCCACCATGAGACATTCAAGTTCAGATGGCCTCCTGGAAGAGAGGGCTGGTCTGTGAGCTGGGGTCTTTATTGCTCCGTATTTGAGGTATCTGTAGGAATCCCACTAACTGCTCTGGGCTGTCTGACCCTTCGCTGCAGCCATGACCCAGACGCTTGTAGCTGAGCTGAAGCAGGTAAGCTCCCAGTGACCCAGGCAGGTAGGAGCTAGAGGGAAAATGAAATGGCTGGAAACAGGGGAGGGGAAGGGGAGAGGAGGAATAGGAGAAGAACTTCACTCCATGTGAGTGCCATACAATGATCCCTTTGGTAACTACCACACCCTGCTATGTCCTCCAGCTATTTTTATCTGATGACACTTCTGTGCTGACTCATCCCAGTACTCAGCTTCTGACACACGCCTATGAACCACCAGCCAAAATAGCCACCCATGCACATGCTTTATCTCCAAACCCACTGTTCTCCTGCTTGTAATGCTTTCGTGCTCTAAAGCATGAAAGGAGCATAACAAGCTTTCTTTTTAACAAGACCCAAGGACATGCATGTACTCTGTCATCGCAGCACAGTGGTATTATCCGCCAGCTCCTTAGATAATTAGGACATGTTCAAATATTCTTAAAATTACAGTCAAGGGGAGTAATATTGTTATTATCTGTAAGAGATGGACTTCTGTTGCACAGCCAATATGGTCCTAAACCATAGCTCAGGAACAGCAGGTCACAGCAGTAACTTCAGGTTCGTGTACTGCAAGTCTTAGCGTTAGGAACTGCAATTGGGCTGGGAGGAAAATACCTCACAGAGCCTGAAAGTGATTTAGCAAAATTATCTCACATTCAGTAAAATCATACTTGAACTGTCTTCCCTCTACCAGATCTGTGAGTGCAGAGTTCCTCCCTCCTGACCACATTTAAAAAGGCCACCAACAGTGGTGGGCTTCCTACCACAATTTCTACACTGTAAATTACCCAGCCCGATGTTCCTGAGTGTCAGAACTGATCAGAGTTGGTTCAATGGAATCATCTTCCCTGAGATATCATTTTGCTTGTTCGTTATGTTTGATTTCTTTGGATGACAGCATCCTTTCTATCACCAAAGAAACTGCTACAGAATCACTTCCACTGATAAATCCTTTTGCCTCTGATTTCTTTCTATCACTGTCACCTGCTCACACTTGCTATCACTGTTTTATATCTTGTTTTATGTGGTCGCCGGAGATATTCTCTTCCTGCAACTACAGCCTCCAGCTATAGACAGGAAATAATTGACTAGCTCGCTCCCTGGTCATCTTCTGTGTGACAGACTGTCTTCTTCAGTGGTCCCTCAAAACCCCAGCCAAGAGGGATCCTCCACAACCCCCCACTTCCTATCTGTGCCTTCAACTAAATCCCGTTTCATACATTCTCTAGCAGCTACAGTCTCCCTGTCCTGAGCCATTCTTCTACAAACTTTCAGGTTTGGTGGCACTTATATGCTAGGATTTTTGGATGACGCAAGTTTTTTCTTCTCTCAGGTAAAGGAAGAAACAAGCAAAAACAGTTAGGCCCTTCTGCAACAGGCAGGTGACAGTAAGAGGTGAAATGAAGAAGTTGGGAGTCTGGGATGTGTTAAGTGATGCACCCAGAAGAAAAGGAATGACTTCTATCACTTGTCATCCTGCTGGTCCACTCTCCTAGCTACCAAACCTTCCACATCCTAGATTAGACCTTCTCAGCTACCCAAACCCTACAATCTAGTCCATCCAAGCCTCTGGACTTGGATGAGTGCTGTGAGTGTCAGGAAAATTTTCCCCTACATGTATGCTTCAGCCTCAGTTCATGAATTCTTTGCCTGGGAATACTTCAGAGGCAATCCAATGAGATTAGTACTTGATTCCTCTAGGGCTTGAGAGCAACCTAATAAATTTAATTATGGGCTCAGTAAAACCCTGCTCCCAGGTGTATCATCAGTTTTTCTCGTGACTCATGTTTGTTGTGTTTAGAGGTCATCGCTGACTACACCACTGTGCCAGCTGAAGAATCAAGTGTAATTGTTAAGTCTTTTTCACTTCCATTTTTTTTTCCCTAATCTATTATTGCTCAGCTTCTTTCGTCTTCACTGACTCCTGCCTCTTAGAACCCATGAGAAATGCAGAAACTAGAGTCAGGATCAGTCCAACATACTGCTTACCATTCTTTTCACTTCACATGCTGCAGTCCTGACATACACAAAAGTGCCACTGGCTTAAGCAGGATCAGAACTACCTTGTAAAACGGTGCTTCTCAGACAGAAGACTGCCAAGTATCAATTCCACCTGGTGGTCCAAATTAGAGTCATGAATTGAAACGAGGAGGGTTGATCTTATGAGAAGGTCACACTAGAAGTCATCTCCTTGGGAATGATTCCCCATATTATTTTCAGTTTTAACATTTTTTCCCCTGGAAATGAAGAGACTCGGTGGATGCGGCCATACCTCTTATCACTGAGAAGCCATCCAGACATTCCACTGTTGAGGCCAGCTAGAAATAGTCTACTTAAAACTCTAAATAATCAGACAAGTTTTCTGCATCACATGTGCTTTCTTTCCTGAGATAACAGCAGCAGAAAGGAATGGATGCAAAACCAACCAGCAAGCATCTGTTTCCCTTTGTTTACCCTTATTCTGAAAGCTCTGATCATCATTTGGGAAGCAGAAACATGAATTACTGGTTAAAGAAGTTCAGTCCAGGTCACCAGAATTTCATGAGGTTCTTCACCTTGTGATTACTTTAACAACAGGTCTCCTGGCTGCAACTGCAAAGCCTGTGTTTTGCCCTTCTTTATGGCCCCACAGAGGACACCCACGTGGCCTTCCTCACAGGTCTCCCAAACAAACCCTTCCAGGCGACAAAACCACACGTGGCATCTGAAAGACTTCTCACCTCAGGAGTCTGTTTTCAACACTGGGGACGTCCAGCACCCACCTTTCCATCCCTGCTTCTTCCACAGTCCTCCTCCTTCCTCTTAATGGAGGAAGTTGAACTTAAATGTTCAACCATATCCCGTGAAGATGACCGAGACTGAGAAGGAGACCACAAGTGCTGCGCACATGCCCGCTATGCAGTGCGTGAAACCTTACTTCCCATGCATAGTTGCACAGTCCATGCATAGTTACTCTGGAGATGAGTTTGTTCTCTTGAGCTTCACGGGGGATTAATAAGATGCTCATTTAAAATAAAGCTGTAGATAGAAAAAAAGCCCAAACTATTAAAAAGCTCTGAATTTAAAGAACATTCAAGTTGTGTGTTTACATGATATTGTGAATGAACTCATACAATACTGGCAACAAGGCGCCAGCTTTATAGTCCCTAGAAACTCTCTTTTGCCCCAAATGATTATAGACCCATTTGCTACTCATCCACTTCTCCCAGGGGCTGAGGGGAATTTGACCTATTTTTTCATTGCCTTTTTTTTTCTTTTGACAAGCAAAGATATGGCATATAGCAGGTTTCTTCTGTAATTTAGATACCTATTTAATCAAGAGTAAAGCGAGGGTTACTGCTTCACAGCCACAGGAACGCCACACAGGAATTGAAAACCAAGAGCTGGAAACTTTCTACGTTTCTTTTTTAAAAAAATCATTACTGCCCTGTACTAACAAGCCTTTAGTAGTCTTATGGCTCAAATGCATCTTTATTTACATTAACTATACTTTTCAGCTCACATTAGCAATGAGGAAAAGGGTTTGCTGTACCTAAAAGCACTCTTTCTCAGGACATGGTTTCAAACATTCAGCTGGACAAGAGGCAAGGAGAATAGCTAAGGGCAGTCTCTGAAAAACACCTTCACTTCTGCTCTTGCACTGAAACTGGTGCCTTCGGTTTCTTTGCAGCGACAGCAAGGAGCCTCAGTATACAGAGGTTTCAGCCAGTGGAGGGCAGCAGCAGCTGGGCCTTAAGACAATAGTTACTTGAAAATTGGCTGAAAAATCTTGAGAATTTGCAGTTCAGCCTCGGGACACTGAGAAACATATTACTACAGTGAATGATTGTTTTAAAACCTGTTTACGTTTCTAATTTATCAACAAAGATGATAGTAATAGATTTCAAGTAAAGAGAAAGATCAACTTGGCAAAAATACTAATAAAGACAGGAACCCATGCATCATGGACGGAAAAAAAACTCCTACAATTTTGAGAAATGCTCAGGACAAACAAACTATCACCACCGAAGAGCCGCTCTGGAATAACGACCATAGCGTACTCAAATTCAGCATTGCTCCAAAATCCTCTACGTTGATGTTGACTTTCAGGAAGGATGGCATAGAGGAGGTACAATGAAATTAAAACCATCAACTAAAGTGATTAAATACTTGAAAAGCAGCATGGACATTTTTAAAAAGCAATCAGGGCAAGGCTCAAGGAAAATATTTCAAAAAGACTCTCTCCTAGTTTTTGCCCTTCCTGAAGTATGGAAGGCCAAGCACCCCAGTAAAGCAGAAATAAGCAATAAGCAATAATAATAATAATTATTATTATAATAATAGTAATAAGCAATCCTGCGAAAAGTTTAAAACCTATCCAAGCAAAGAAAGTAGAAAAGAACACACACTTTGCCAAAAAGGTTACAAGAGCACAATTAAACCCTGGAGGGAGAAAAATTCGGGAAAACCTTCGCCATGGCATAGAGATTACCTGATGATTTTTTTTCACACTTAAGAGTCAGGAATCCTACCTGAGGGTCTGTAGGGCCAATTGATATATGCTTTTTTAAAGAAAACATTCAAAAAAAGACAAAAGTGTGGCAAAGAAAAAGCAAAGAAACTCTTGGCCTGTATTGTGGAGGTTAGGGAGGCTTCTACAGCAGAACTTTTCTTAATGAGGGAGGCAACAGACCTGCCTCAAACTGAAGCATTAGGTGATGAGATTTTAATCTGATGTAGGGAGAAGAGCTAACATGGAATTTTAACAAGGGCAATCATGTCTCGTCCATGTGCTGGAACTCTGTATATAGGCCAGGGTGATCTGATTTACATAGTATTTTTTGATATTTTGAAACGTTTACAAGGAAATCTCTTGGAGTGCCCCAAAGAGAAGAAAAATGCTAAAAAAAGTCCTTTTCTGTATTATTGTCTAGCTAGGAATAAGAAATAAAGAGGAGAAATAAACTGTTCACTTTCACAAAAGACGAAGGTGACCATTCATGCTCTGAAAGGAACTTTGCTATAGCCTGTTGTGTTTTACATACTCATGAATCATCTTGAAAAACGGGTATAGGGGAGGATGCAAAAATCTACTGATACTGAATTCTTTAGGACCATAAAACCAAAAGCAGACTGTGAAGAGTTGAGAAATACTAAGTAACTAGACAATAAAACAGCAGATACTCATTCTTTACTGAAAAACGCAGAGATACACATCAAGAAAAACAACCATACACTGACCAGCTCTGAGCAAGTTGTGGCCAGCTGGAAAAAGATGCATGTCTAAAACCACTTGTATTGTAGGGACAGTATTGGACATTTCTGGTTGGCAACTGTAGCACCAAGCAATTTATCAGGTGGCAGGGCCAAACCAAACAAGAGCAGGAACTTTTCCCATGTGGTTAAATTAAATTGTCAAACACGTGGTTGTACAACCCCAAAACTTATATTCACACAACAGAATTAGATAAATTCCTGGAGACTCCTCGGAGGATTAGTAGACACTAATATGCAAATCTTGATATGGAAAGTCACTAATTAACAGATTGCTGAGAGCTGGGAGGTAACACCAGAGGTATATCAGCACATCATTGCCCCGTCCATATTTTCTTCCCTCCATACCTGCTTTTGGCCGCTAAAAGTGAGAGCACATACCAGTCGGGTAGGTGGATGTACTACTCGCCCTTGCACACAGCCTGCTGTATAGCAGAATTACATTACCACTAGTAGATACAGACCAGTTGAGTCACAATGCAGCCCTAAATGAGGAATATTACCAGCTCAGACCAGAAAAGAGCCCCGTCCGAAAGAGACTTTTTCTAACTTCTAATCAAATCCTATCCATGTTGATGACAGTGAATTTGTGAAGTAGTTTGCCCTTTGTTTTACAGAGGGATGGAGACTTGGAGCATGTGAAAGCCTGAGTTGTAGAAATGCCTGCATCACAGACTCAGGGGGGCATTGTTGGTGGTTTGCACATCTGAAAAAAATGCCAACAGATCTGCCACAGAACCTGACAGCCTTTACTCACAGCCACCAGACAACCATGCAGTGTAGCAGCATCTTGCAATCTCAAAAAGATTTTACTATCTTTTTCCATACTCCATCTGCCTACCCATTCCTCTTCTGTTGCTATTCCTAAGAGGACGAAATTCTCTTACAGCTTGAAACACCTGCTTTTGCAGCCTACAGCCCCAAAGGCTTTCTCTTGTGCATAATCTCTTTTAGTCCTTTCTGCTATCTAGAACAATTCAGTTCCTCCTCACATAGCTTTCAGCCTGGGGTGGCAGCTAGGAATTGGTAGCAAAGAAAAGTAAGCCATACTAGAAAACCAAGTCAGATGGGGCACTGAGGAAGACAGGTCAGACAGTGCTCTTCAGAGTCCCAACACATTTAATCTGCATCTGGGGAGCTGAAGCGATCACTGTTTCGGTAGTATACAAGAAGGCGATTGTGCTGCATCAACCAGAGCTGCAGCTTTCCATGCCCATTCATCTTTGACTTGCCAAGCCAGCCAGGAAAAAGAATGATGAGGTAGACTAAAAAATGAAGCGGTTTTCTGAAGGCTTTCCACAGAGCTTTCAAAAGTGATTTTTGTTTTGGTTTTGCTAGTTTATTTTATGTCAAATTCGGGGCTTTGTGTGGTCCATTTTGTTGCTCTTCAAGAATCAGCAGGAATATTTCCAGCCCACAACACATTGTTCTCACACCTAGCAAGGATGTGGACAGAGCATCTTTTTCTACTTGCATAAAGCTTGACCTCTAAGCCCAGCGAAGCAGC